>NC_138300.1:114913750-115585000 GCF_965601325.2 Salmo salar
TGTGCAAAGTGCAGACATAATTCAGTAGAACCATTAGCTTTTCTAATGCAATGTCTAAGTAGAGATCTAAAAGACAAAACGTGGCCATTACAATACCCCGCTAGTTGTGGTTAAAATGGCTGTGCTACAGCTCTATTTGAAAGGACAAACCATGCGATTCTCCCCTAATGCATTCGCAGGAGAGAGGCTGCCTTTTCAGATTTCATATTGATCCATGCAGTTTGGGGTAAACAGCTTTGACACATGAAGTGCATATTTCGTCAACAATATGTTAGTCATCTATCCATCTGTCTAGTTATCTAGCTAACGTTAGCTAGCCAAATTAGTTACTTGCAAACATAACCTATATGGTTTTATTAGCTGAGCGATATGTAAAGATTTGCCAAATAACATGGCAACAGAGTCTGGCAAAAAGCTATGATATGGCAGACTGGCTGGGGCGAGTTCAATATTTTGGCTGGGTAAGGTTAGATGGCTTAACTACACTAACTAACTAGCTAAGTTAGCTACATGAATTAACTGCGAGTCTGCGACACTAGCAAACATCGATTTAACTAGTTAGCTAAGTAATGCCAAACATAGTGTGTTCAATGATAATACAATAAAACACATGTATGGCATGATGGAAAAAGGCTTGGAAAAGGCTCCATCTTCAACACAATCTCAATAGGTTAACTAGTTAACGTTAGGCTAATGATAAACATTATTGACAGAACCTCGCCCGCAAATCAAATAACGATATATATATATATATATACGCATACTTTAGAATCAAGGAGCACAGTTAAGCATCAATGCACAGCTAGTTAGCTAACTAACGATGCTAAGCTAAGACTGTTCTTGCAAACGTCAGCTGACAACATCAACTGAAGCTAGCTAATAATGGTTAGCAACAGTAGCTAGCAACTTAGCTAGATGCGCCTGTCAACACGCCCAAAACTCAACCATCCATTTTAACTTTTTACAAGGATACTTTATCACCAACCAGTATAACGTGGAGTAAAATATAAAGCATGATGACATTGTATTAAGCTGACATATGCACACAATAAGACTCACTATTGTCTGCCACAAAGCTAATCCATCCGCGAACCACAGGGCCCAGAAATCGCAGAACAATAATGTCGAAGTCCGCGTGAAAGCGCGGGCTCGCCTTTCAGTAGGAAGCTAACACGCAAACCAATGAATAAAGGCCTTTTGGTTACCTGGGGGTCTTTCTGGTAGGCAAATGAACGTTAGCTAGCTAACGTTATATAGATAGAGACGATATTTGATCATTACTCTCTGCGAGCTTTGAAACGCCTCCAAGGGCGGAGAGTCTGAGGGAGCACCACAGAGAGGGGCACCGCCTCAAGCAGTCATCCTACGTCATTGCCAGTAAAAAAATGTTTAGACCTCAACCAACCTGTGCTTACATGGCAACATTCAATCACAAGTATTCTGATGCCAATTCCTGCTCATAGAGCAAATGGTATATCTGCATATAGCACAAGGCATATGTATTGAACATAATGTGAGCCCTGAAACTGTAAAGGTACAGACAGCATGGTCATGGTCTCTTCTATTCATCCCCAGTGCCTGAGGGTTAATGAATCAGTCCTCAAACTAATACCACTGTCTTTCCTGAGGTGAGTTTGGTGCCTCTCTATTGTCTTCAGTCCACCCCTGTCCCTTCCTTTCTCTGCTCTAAAACACTCGTTTTAAGATTAAGGGTAAACTGTGCAACTTTCATAAGGTCTGGATGCCTTATATGGAACACTGTACGACAAAAGGAGTCTGTATTGAAAACATGCCCACGTCAGGGAAGATACCTATTTAGGCAATCCCTAGCTGCTGGGTTGCTCAGTCCTGTCCCTGGGGCTGTACTGTTGTCACTCTGGCCTCGACCTAACACATCTGAAACCAATAATAAATGTTTCACTAAGATCCTAAAGCTGAGTGGGGTGTGTTGGGTTGAGGCGCTGCAGGGCAGTGGACCCCTAGGGGCAGGACAGGGTGACCCAGCTATATTGTGTGCAAGTAAAAAGAGCTCTACAGTACTATTAGGCCTATGGTATGAATTATATGGAACGTGTACTGTTTCTGTGTGTTAATGTGTAGGTGTATGTGTGTTTTCATTCAACTTTTGTTTTCCAAACCTTTCCCTTGAGACATAAAAAAAAAAGATGGGAAGGCAGTTGTGCTGCAGAGAGAGTTGAGTTATTGACTAGACTGGTGGGGGTCGGGTGTGTAGGCGGCTTTGGTTGGCTGGGTTGTCTTTCTGAAATTTGTACTTTATTTGTAAGAGTTGTTTATTTGTAGGCAATTGGTTAAAGGTGCAACACAATATTGATTATTGAATGATCATGGATCAAGTTCAATCTTATCAATCACTTAAACATATTTAATAATATCTTACCTAGCTTGATGACTGTGGGCATTTTTGCTTACTTTTTGTTGTTCTAAATAGAGAAGGCTAGAAGGGCCATGGGTCATATTAGATTGTGTAGAAATGTAGGAAATGTGCTTTAGATGCCCCCAAAAATGGGAGGACCCCCAGACACCGTGCCAAGTTATGTTCCTTTCTGCAAATAGCACTGCTGGGTGATTTAAAAAGTTGTAGTCAATCGATCAATAATAAAATGATACTCTTAGCAAAACATTTTTTTAACGTACAATATGTAGAATCTATGAAAATAGAAAGGTTCAGAACATTAGTGAAACAACACAGCACAGTTGAAAATATATGGATGGTGTTCAGAGATAGATTGGAGGGGTTGAGTGGAGCTGGATGGGACTAAAAATAAACAAAATATAACTATTGTAAAATATACTGGCCGGTTTCCACGTCCTCAGATAATCCATATAAAGTACAGTAATGTGTTAAATTAGAGGCATGTGTGAAAGAGAAACCATTGTTGAAATACACTGCTCAAAAAAATAAAGGGAACACTTAAACAACACAATGTAACTCCAAGTCAATCACACTTCTGTGAAATCAAACTGTCCACTTAGGAAGCAACACTGATTGACAATAAAATCCAACTGCTGTTGTGCAAATGGAATAGACAACAGGTGGAAATTATAAGCAATTAGCAAGACACCCCCAATAAAGGACTGGTTCTGCAGGTGGGGACCACAGACCACTTCTCAGTTCCTATGCTTCCTGGCTGATGTTTTGGTCACTTTTGAATGCTGGCGGTGCTTTCACTCTAGTGGTAGCATGAGACGGAGTCTACAACCCACACAAGTGGCTCAGGTAGTGCAGCTCATCCAGGATGGCACATCGATGCGAGCAGTGGCAAGAAGGGTTGCTGTGTCTGTCAGCGTAGTGTCCAGAGCATGGAGGCGCTACCAGGAGACAGGCCAGTACATCAGGAGACGTGGAGGAGGCCGTAGGAGGGCAACAACCCAGCAGCAGGACCGCTACCTCCGCCTTTGTGCAAGGAGGAGCAGGAGAAGCACTGCCAGAGCCCTGCAAAATGACCTCCAGCAGGCCACAAATGTGCATGTGTCTGCTCAAACGGTCAGAAACAGACTCCATGAGGGTGGTATGAGGGCCCGACGTCCACAGGTGGGGTTTGTGCTTACAGCCCAACACCGTGCAGGACGTTTGGCATTTGCCAGAGAACACCAAGATTGGCAATTTTGCCACTGGCGCCCTGTGCTCTTCACAGATGAAAGCAGGTTCACACTGAGCACGTGACAGACGTGACAGAGTCTGGAGACGCCGTGGAAAACGTTCTGCTGCCTGCAACATCCTCCAGCATGACCGGTTCGGCGGTGGGTCAGTCATGGTGTGGGGTGGCATTTCTTTGGGGGGCCACACAGCCCTCCATGTGCTCGCCAGAGGTAGCCTGACTGCCATTAGGTACCAAGATGAGATCCTCAGACCCCTTGTGAGACCATATGCTGGTGCGGTTGGCCCTGGGTTCCTCCTAATGCAAGACAATGCTAGACCTCATGTGGCTGGAGTGTGTCAGCAGTTCCTGCAAGAGGAAGGCATTGATGCTATGGACTGGCCCGCCCGTTCCCCAGACCTGAATCCAATTGAGCACATCTGGGACATCATGTCTCGCTCCATCCACCAACGCCACGTTGCACCACAGACTGTCCAGGAGTTGGCGGATGCTTTAGTCCAGGTCTGGGAGGAGATCCCTCAGGAGACCATCCGTCACCTCACCAGGAGCATGGCCAGGCGTTGTAGGGAGGTCATACAGGCACGTGGAGGCCACACACACTACTGAGCCTCATTTTGACTTGTTTTAAGGACATTACATCAAAGTTGGATCAGCCTGTAGTGTGATTTTCCACTTTAATTTTGAGTGTGACTCCAAATCCAGACCTCCATGGGTCGATAAATTGGATTTCCATTGATTATTTTTGTGTGATTTTGTTGTCAGCACATTCAACTATGTAAAGAAAAAAGTATTTAATAAGATTATTTCTTTCATTCAGATCTAGGATGTGTTGTTTAAGTGTTCCCTTTATTTTTTTGAGCAGTATACTATAAAATACTAATATAATGGCAAATCGAATGAGAGATGGCTGATCTTGCCCTGTTTGAAGATTTAGAACAGGCTGCATTCCACAGAGAGCGTGTTTTTAGAGACAGGTGGGACTTTTTTTTGCAGAAAGTACTGATTGGCTCATCAGATATACTGTAGTGTTCCAAAACCAATCACATAGGATCTTTGCGAGGATTTAAGACATACTTTAGAAAAACAAACACTTTCCACTGCACATCAAAGTGCTCTCCACCCTCAGGTTTTTGGCAACGGGTACTTTTCAGTGGGAGCTTGGCGATCACCATCTCACATCCCTCAATGAGTCAATGTTTTGGGTGCAATCATCAGTAAAATGAACTGTAACATTCAATTTCCATATACCATCGCACAACAGGTTAAATTCAAGAATGGTTTCTTTCCCATCAGTGGGTTCCCAAATACGAACGCAGTAATAGACGGAATCCACACCGCCATCCCTAACGACTTCAACTAACAGAAAAGGCTTCCACTCCTAAAGTGCAGGTGATGGGTTGTGTGATACCCAAAAAACGCTGCTGAATGTGGTGGCAAGGTGGCTAGGTGGAACGTACTACTCATTCATTCTGGAGAACAGCAATGTTGGCAATGTTAAGTCAAAAAATCCTATAGCATTTGTGATTTTTAAAATAGAATCCCATAGGATTCTCACGATCCTACAGGATTTTGCAACATCTCAATCAGAATCCTTTTGGAATCCTATTGGATAACATTTTTCCTATTGGTTAAGTGCTTGTAAGTAAGCAATTAACATTATATTTGGCGCATGTGACAAATAACATTTGATTTGATTGAAATTAAAAAGTTACCATATTGGATCCTGTAGGATTCTCGCAGTCCTATAGGATTTTGTGTCACCTGTATCAGAATCCTATTGGAATCCTATTAGACCCATTTTTTTCCTATTGGAAATAAAAAGTAATACTGTTGGACCCCATATGATTCTAGCAATTATATAGTATTTTGTAATCACCTCTATCAGAATCCTATTGGAACGGTTTTCTTAATTGCACCCATGAATTTATATACTGAACAAACATGCAACAATTTCAAAGATGTTACTGAGTTACAGTTCCTATAAGGAAATCAGTCAATTTATATAAATTCATTAGGACCTAATCTGTGGATTTCACATCAAATCAAATCAAATGTATTTTTATATAGCCCTTCGTACATCAGCTGATATCTCAAAGTGCTGTACAGAAACCCAGCCTAAAACCCCAAACAGCAAGCAAAGCATGTGAAAGAAGCACGGTGGCTAGGAAAAACTCCCTAGGAAAAACTCCCTAGAAAGGCCAAAAACCTAGGAAGAAACCTAGAGAGGAACCAGGCTATGAGGGTTGGCCAGTCCTCTTCTGGCTGTGCAGGGTGGATATTATAACAGAACATGGTCAAGATGTTAAAATGTTAAAATGTTCATAAATGACCAGCATGGTCAAATAATAATAATCATAGTAGTTGTCGAGGGTGCAACAAGCACGTCCGGTGAACAGGTCAGGGTTCCATAGCCGCAGGCAGAACAGTTGAAACTGGAGCAGCAGCACGGGCAGGTGGACTGGGGAAAGCAAGGAGTCATCATACCAGGTAGTCCTGAGGCATGGTCCTAGGGCTCAGGTCCTCCGAGAGAAAGACAGAAAGAGAGAAAGAGACATGACTGGGAATACGATATATCTGTATTCCAAAATCATGGGCATTATTTGCTGCTTTAGTGGAGGCTTTCCACTAGATATTGGAACATTGCTGCAGGGACTAGCTTCCATTCAGCCACAAGAGCATTAGTGAGGTCAGGCACTGATGTTGGGCAATTATGCCTGGCTTGGAGTCGGTGTTTCAGTTCATCCCAAAGGTGTTCAATGGAGTTTAGGTCAGGGTTCTGTGCAGGCCAGGCAAGTTCTTCCACACCAATCTCGACAATCCATTTCTGTATTGACCTTACTTTGTGCACAGGGGCATTGTCATGCTGAAACATGAAAGGGCCTTCTCCAAACTGTTGCCACAAAGTTGGAAGCACAGAATTGTCTAGAATGTCATTGTGCTGTAATATTAAGATTTCCCTTCACTGGAATGGTGTGATTCATCACTCCAGAGAACGCATTTCCACTGCTCCAGAGTCCAATGGCGGCAAGCTTTACACCACTCCAACCAACGCTTGACATTGCGCTGAAACACAACCCATCCATGCTGCACTGCTTCTTGACACAATGTGCGGCTGCTTGGCCATGGAAACCCATTTCATGATGCTCCTTACAGTTCTTGTGCTGACGTTGCTTCCCGAGGCAGTTTGGAACTCAGTAGTGAGTGTTGCAACCAAGGACAGATTATTCTTTTTTCTTTATTTATTTTTATATAAAAAAAAAAATCTTTTTTTTCCTTTATTTTATTTGTTGTTCTTTATTTTTAGATCTTATTTTTTACATTTCTTTAGTTATTATTATATAAAAAATGTTTACCCCTTTTTTGTGGTTAAAGTCCCATCACTGCAACTCCCGTATGGACTTGGGAGAGGCGGAGGTCGAGAGGCGTGCATCCGCTGAAACACAACCCATCCATGCTGCACTGCTTCTTGACACAATGCCCACTTAACCCGGATGCACCAATGTGTCGGAGGAAACATGTACAGCATGCATTGCGCACGGCCCGCCACAGAAGTCACTTGTGCACAATGGGACAAGAACATCCCTGTCGGTCAAACCCTCCCCTAACCCGGACGACGCTGGGCCAACTGTGCACCACCCCATGGGTCTCCCGGTCACAGCCAGCTGCGATAGAGCCTGGACTTGAACCAGGATCTCAAGTGGCACAGCTAGCACTGCAATGCAGTGCCTTAGACCACTGTGCCACTAGGGAGGCTAGGACAGATGATTTTTACGCACTACGTGCTTCAGCACTCGGTGGTCCCATTCTGTCAGCTTGTGTGTCCTACCACTTACCGACTGAGCCGTTGTTGCTCCTAGACGTTTCCACTTCACAATAACAGTACTTACAGTTGACCGTGGCTCTAGTAGGGCAGAAATTTTTACGATCTGACTTGTTGGAAAGGTGGCATCCTATGACATTGCCACATTGAAAGTCACTGAGCTCCTTACTAAGGCCATTCTACTGCCAATGTTTGTCTATGGAGACTGCATGGCTGTGTGCTCGATTTTATACACCTGTCAGCAACGGGTGTGCCTGAAATAGCCGAATCCTCTCATTTTAAGGAGTGTCCACATACTTTTGTATAACTAGTGCTTTCACGTTTCCATTTACATTTTTGACAAATGCGTGAATCTCTCTTGTCTACAGTTATAGCGTAAGTACAGTATGTTTTAATAATTTCCAAACAGGAAAATGACCTTTCAGCTGATGTACTTGTAACAGTGATGGTGAGCATCAGTTTCAGGAACTTGCATACCTAGGGTAAAGTGGTGGTCAGGTCATTTTTCACAAGTGATTGCAGCAGCTCATCTGGTGGTTTGTTGAACAAGGCATCAGCATAGACTACCTGCAGCTCATTTTTCAATCTCTGGTTGTCAAAGAAAGGGTACGTCTGGAACAGCTGTGTGAGTACTCTATCAGGAAACCCCTCTTGCTTTGAGTACTCAGGAAATTACCTATGATCAAGAACATGGACGAAGTCGAGGCTCTTCATGTCAGCAAACCTCTGGGTCATGTGTAGTATGATTCCATTGAGTATTTTGAAGTACAGTCGTCGGTATCTGTCCAGGAAGCCTAGGTCATAGTCAGCGTTGTCCCGGTGGTTGAGCTCATAGTCATCCCAGCCACCGTGGTGTCTTATGAGTTTTTCATCTTCCATTCCAACAGTCTGGATAGTGTTGTCATCTATCCCTTGAAACTTTGCATCACTTCTGATGGCTTTCAATGCATTCAGTGTACCATCTACCTGTACACAAGAATGTCTTACGTCAAAAGATTTGCTCTGTAGGGCCTGAAACAGTTGTTCGGTGAATCAAAAAATGGCCTCAAACATCAACTAAAACAATTAACATGTAGTCCTTCAGTTTCTGTTTCAGAGCACTGCTCTGGGCGATTGAATCTTCATCACAGCTGGGCTCAGTAATGAACCGATCAAAAACAATGTCCAATGATCTCTGGCCTTCGTGCACAGCATGCAATGCTCTGCTTTTGAAGTTCCAATCAGTTGCACAGCCTCCTGGTAACCGAATGGTATTGTCAACCTCAGTAAGCGTGTCTGTAAAATGCATGACAGGTAAAATTGTCAATGGATGCAAAAAAAAAATAAGCGTTTTCAATATTGCTTGTCCCCTGTGCTAAAACGAAGTTTAGTTTGTGGGCATAACAATTCATGAACAGGGCATATTGACAATGAGTTTTCACGAGCGCCTGAACCCCACCTTGCTGCCCACGCAAATCAAATCAAGCTTTATTTATAGAGCACATTTCAGACATGGAATGCAACGTAATGTACTTTACAGGAAAAAAACTAAGAAAGAACAATGAAAATAAAAGCTGAAATATTTACTATACAACAAATATAAGATAAAAACAAAATAATTACACAAACTAAACTAAAAAGCAGCCTAAGGAAAAGCAGAGGTAAAAAAGTGTGTTTTAAGATCTCTTTTAAATATGTCCACAGTTTCAGCCCCCCTCGGGTTCTCTGGCAGGCTATTCCAGAGACTGGGGGCTTAGTAACTAAAGGCTGCCTCTCCATGCCTCTTGGTCCTAGACTTTGGGATAGATAAAAGGCCAGTGCCAGAGGGCCAGAGGGAACTACTGGGTACATAACATGCAGCTTTCCCCCATCGTAAGCTTGGCAGATGAGTTTGGGTTGAGTTGTATTTGCCAGTAGTTTCCATTATAATAGCGATGATCGCCTCTGCATTTAACTCTGTGCTCACATGGAAAAAAAATCAGGAATCTCTCGCATTCAACACCCTTATCATTGACATAGCGTGCTCTGATTGTCAATTGACATTTGCAGGATATGTCTGTGGTGTCATCCACCTGGACTGCTATGAAGGGTGCTGAACTGATCTCACTGTCAATTTCACTTTGTATCACATCTGCGATGCTCTGAGTGATGTCATTCTCTATGATGTTTGACATACCTGTAAATACGGTGCTTGTCCCAAGGTGTTCAGCCATGGTAGTATTGAACTCTGCAAATGCATTGACAAGTTCCAATAAATGACCTTTGTTAAGGCTTGTTGCTGACTCGTCATGCCCCCTAAAGGCTTGCTGTCCCAGGTACATTACTGCGATGACCAGTTTCTTCAGAATGTCTCTGTTTTTATTCACCTGTTCGTTGTGCCTCTGGACACTGATCACTGCGACCTGGTTGAGAGACTCTTTGATCCAGACTCGACCAAAGAGCTTTAGTTTCAAGCTCGTCATAACTTGCATTTTAGATTTTCCATGCCAGTCAAGGGATCTGCTCAAGTTTGCATGTTCAGAAAAACCAGTCATGGCCCAAGAGTTGTTGAGCAAACATGCTCTTCTCAAATAGAAGGCATATCCAGCAAAACAGCTTCTTCAGCATAGCACTCTGAGGTCGCCAGTTGGTCCTATGGTAATTATCAGTGTTGAAAGATCAGGTCCAACCCGTGCTCCTCTCCCCTGCACAATATCCAATTT
The DNA here is from genome assembly GCF_965601325.2 of Salmo salar. Taxonomy (NCBI): domain Eukaryota; kingdom Metazoa; phylum Chordata; class Actinopteri; order Salmoniformes; family Salmonidae; genus Salmo; species Salmo salar. The sequence continues at coordinate 114,923,872 of NC_138300.1, forward strand.
CAGAGTCTGCCTCCCATTCTCTTTGATTTTACAAAATCGTTTTGAACTAGAAACTCTAGATCCCCATCTCCATCCATAGCAAACTACTGCAGGACCAGTGGCGATTTTTGCATATAAATCTTGGTGGGGCAAAACAAAATTAAAGTGGGATACATCCCAGCACAGCTGCTACACAACACAACACTAAACAAAACATTAATTGCGCTATAACAGTGACAAAAGGTGATCACAAACTGTTAGAGCCTACTTAAAGCTGACCCAACAGCAGTCACAACAGTAGTCCCAACACCTTACCACTGCTACACCTGGCTATCAGCTGAGCCTTGTGTGCCAGCGAAACAGTTAATTCAGCCTCATTTACCTCCTTTTAAAAAAACATAGCTGATATGGCTGACTTGCTTAAACAATTGTGGTTGGTTTCTACTGACAATTGAGATGTACAAACTATGGCAAAAGGGGAGGACAAGCGGACAAGAGGCAATCCGTAATTTCGATTAAGACAATTATGAGGGAGCTAGGACGGACGTAGTCAATATAACTATTTGTTCAGCACTTTTGAAATGTACAGAAACAAAATTTAAAAAATGAGCCGTTCTTAGTGTTCTCCCTGTACACCAAGTCAGAACCGTAGGATAAATAAAGGGGGCATATAAGCAGACAACGAAAGCTCTTACAATATTCAGTGGTTACATTGACCAAAAACAGGTTATAGGTTACATGTGCCCCACCAGGTCAGAAAAGTAGGCGAAATTAAGAAGTGTAAATAGACCAAATTATTACGGTGAGGCACATGTGCTACTAACAGCTTACTACACAACATACACTTAGTATTACTTTCTTAGCTACAGCATACATCTCCCTGGCATATTACATCATTTATGCAGCAGCATACAAAACATTTTTGGACGTGCTCACTTGAACAGGAAGGTGGCACGGCGGTCCTTTGTGGGCAAATTTTGTCATCAAAGTCTAGCATTTTCTGGATTTATGATGCTTTCAAGACAACTGAGAACTCAGGAAAAAAAAGGTAGAATCATGATGACGTCAGTGATCTTCAGGTCGTAGCTCTAGAAAGAGGCCTGAGTTCAGAATGTACAATTCCGAGTTGGATGAAAGTTCAAAACGTATTTTCCCAGTCATAGCTTGTTTTTCCCGAGTTCCCAGTTGTCTTGAACTCACTAAAGTAATATTTTGCACTTACTAGTTAACAGTTGTTTTGAGCGTGGCACAAGTCATGCTTCATTGACAGCATAGCCAATGTTGAATGTTTATCATTTTAAACTAGGAAAAGAGACCCTTAATATTAGACTTGGGACAACACTGCCACTCCACTGAATAGCAGGCTATTTATTGCATTGCAGTGCTTGCAATTAGCCACTGTCACTGATTCCTTCCAAACCACTCATTGTTGAATTTGCGATTTACAACTTGTTGTGTAATGTTTATGTCCAATGGCCGATGAGCACTGATATGTTTTATCTATAATTTCTCTTCATTAATTATTTTCATATGACAAGGATTAAAAAGTATTTGCCAGTAGATTGTTGAAATGATTCATGATGATGACTGCTAGTTAAGATTTTGAAAGTATGATGTTGACATGATCAGTCCAATCAAATCTATTGTAGATATAATGTGATTTTATCTGTGGCCAATGGCATTGAACCTTTTTGGATGGGCACTTCTAATGTAACTCTATGGCAGCACCCAAGGGGCTTGAATTTTGTAAATCTACCCTTAGACTTGGTGGTGACGTAGTGTCCCCATGAGTGACAGAACACTGAGCCAATCACGACACAACACTCCGTATTTTCTGCTGGCTTGCTCTACCACCACAGAAAGCACTGAGCTAGGTTGAAACACCTGCATTTTGAAGCTGCCTTACTATAGAAAACAAAAAAGAGACCATGTTTGCATGCGGCTTTATTAACTCAATGATATATATAAACATATATTTGAAATGGTTTGCAAACTGATATGTGACACATATTAATGCCAAAATAACATGCAAAATAGGATAACCCCCCCCCCCCCAAAAAATGTAAATATATATTTTTACCTGACCGAAATGATGGGTCACCACTGTGCAGGACACAGACCAGAAGCTAACAGTGACGTTTTGCTTTGGTGTGATTTGATTGGAGTGAAGCCAAATCCAAAAGGGCCTCCTTTTACATTTTTGGGGGGCTGAACCAAGACCATTCAGAGTTGAGCTCTCTCATTTCAGTTCAATACTGATTGGCTATTATTTTAAACTATTTTTATTAAGGGAAGCAGTTGCTTCTGAATTCAATGCTACTGGCAGCAACATCATGTTATACTCTCTTTTTGACCAGACAGCATCAGATACATTGACTACACATAGACTACTGAGACAGCGGGGCACTGTTTCCCTCGCTCTGATGATTTCTCTGTTGAGATATACATTTAGCCTGGCCACTTGCGAATTTAATGAAAATGATGAAACACAGAGAGACTAAAATAAATTATACATACAGTATCAGTCAAAAGTTTGGACACACTTACTCATTCAAGGGTTTTTCTTTATTCTTACTATTTTCTACATTGTAGAATAATAGTGAAGACATCAAAACAATGAAATAACACATGGAATCATGTAGTAACCAAAATATTCTATATTTGTGAATCTTTAAAGTAGCAACCCTTTGCCTTGATGACAGCTTTGCACACTCTTGGTATTCTCTCAACCAGCTTCATGAGGTAGTCACCTGGAATGCATTTCAATTAACAGGTGTGACTTGTTCAAAGTTAATTTGTGGAATTTCTTTCCTTCTTAATGCGTTTGAGCCAATCAGTTGTGTTGTGACAATGTAGGGGTGGTATACAGAAGATAACCTTCTTTGGAAAAAGACCAAGTCCATATTATGGTAAGAACAGCTCAAATAAGCAACAGTCCATCATTACTGTAAGACATGAATGTCAGGCAATATCGTTGAACATTGTAGAATAATAGTGAAGACATCTAAACTATGAAATAACACATGGAATCATGTAGTAAGCAAAATATATTTTGGATTTTAGATTCTTTAAAGTAGCCACCCTTTGCCTTGATGACAGCTTTGCACACTCTTGGTATTCTCTCAACCAGCTTCATGAGCAATGCTTTTCTAACAGTCTCATCCCAAACCATCTCAATTGGGTTGAGGTCGGGTGATTGTGGAGGCCAAGTAATCTGATGCAGCACCATCACTATCCTTCTTGGTCAAGTAGCCCTTGCACAGCCTGGAGGTAAGTTTTGGGTCATTGTCCTGTTGAAAAACTTTATAGTACCACTAAGTGCAAACAAGATGGGATGGTATCGCTGCAGAATTCTGTGAATTCTGTATTGACTGACCTTCATGTCTTATGTTACGTTCCCCAGTTTCTGTGTTGTAGTTTGTGTATTTGTGAGTGTGTTTCAGGTAATGGATTCCTGAAATTCCCCAAGCAGCTGATTGGTCGGCCCCATTGCTGATTGGAGAGCTGACCCCGCACCCTCGTCAGGACGCAGCTGTCTCCAATTACCAACCCCACCTAAAGCTATATAAGCCAGTGTTCTGTTGCTCAGAAAGGGAGATGACCACTGAGAGATAATTGCTGAGAGAGAAGGTTGATGGCAGAGAAGGTTGATGGCAGAGAAGGTTGATGGCAGAGAAGGTTGATGGCAGAGAAGGTTGATGGCAGAGAAGGTTGATGGCAGAGAAGGTTGATGGCAGAGAAGGTTGATGGCAGAGAAGGTTGATGGCAGAGAAGGTTGATGGCAGAGGGATATATATATATATATATATGTGTTGGTTGTTTCTCAGAAAGAGATTTGGTATGTACTTAGTTAGTTGTTGCTGAGAAAGCTTATTGTTATGTTCTGTGTTTGGTGCTCAAAGTTTTCTTTAATGTCCTGGTTTAGTGTTTTCTCAGTTTTGTTGTGAAATTGTTTATTATTCTGTTTCCTTTGTTCCCAGGGGGGAAGGGGAAGGCACCTAGGGAGTGCTTAGGCAAGAGGCCCGCGGGCATACATTACCCGTAGTAGTTTGCTGTCTATGCACACTAGGTAAGACCTGGGCGGACCATCCCCTGTATTTTGGTTAGTGCACCAGGTGGTGCTAGTTAGGTAAGTAGTGGGTAGGCAGGTAAGGTAGGAGAGGGGGCTTTGATATTTACTTTCTTTGCTTTGGTTCCGTCCAGCCCCTTTTCCCCAAACTTACCGTGTGAAGGAATAAATTCCCTGTAAACGGTATTCTCTGCCTTTTGTCATCCTTACTCACACCTACACTCCCATACCTCTTTCACACCATGGAGAGTTAAGTTGTAGCAGGGTGTTGTGTTCCCTCTTTCTAGAGGCGTGCGTAACATCTTACAGTAATGATCGACTGTAATTTCTCTTTGCTTATTTGAACTGTTCTTGCCAACAACAAAAAAAGTGTGCTCATGGTGAGTGTCCCTATGACCAAGGTGTACCTGGACAGACCCAACCAATCAGCGAAAGTAATGCTGAATGTCGTGAAGGTCTTACTTCACAATGCTCGACGATGGCTCGGAGCGCAGCATCGTCCTGCCACAGGCTGTTCAACTACTACCTAGTAGCAGCTCTCCAAAGGCGATATGACCACCTCTGTAAGCGGCCTTTGCCACTGGTGGACCAAGCTCAACCTCTGCTGTTGATTGGTTCAGACATGCCTCCCTTCCTGATACCCATACAGCCAGTGGGTACAGGCCTGCCTAATGGACACTCACTCAATAACCTTCTTCTCCCTGGACCACCCTTGGGACCATCCCTGCTCGGTGTCCTCCTCAGATTCCGTCAACATGCCGTACTTGTAAGTGGTGACATCAAAGGCATGTTTAATCAGATCCGCCTCTTACCAGCTGACAAACCGATGCTACCCGTCATCTGGCAGAACATGCATTGAACTGAAGGACCAAGGATCTATGAGTGGCATGTCTTGCCATTCGGAACGACTTGTAGTCCCTGTCGCGCCATCTACGCTCTGCAGCAACACGTTCAGGACAATGTAGGAGTCAGCCTTGCGCTTGAGAAGTCAGTTGAGGAGTCATTCTACGAAGCATCCCCTCTGCCGATGAAGCGAGAAACCTCATTTATGGACTCCGGCAGTTGCGCCATACTGGAGGTTTTGAGATACGGCAGTGGGCTAGCAATGTATCAGCTGTCATCGAGCACCTAACTTCCGAGGCCAGATCGAAAAGCAGCAAACTGTGGCTTTCCCAAAGTAGCACAGATCTCCAGGAACCAACCCTGGGGCTACATTGGAACTGCCTCAGAGACTCTTTGGTATACAAACACCACACTGTGGAGTGCTCCAAACCTACAATGAGGAATATCTACAGCATACTCACCCGTCAATATGACCCACTAGGCTACATTGAGCCTTTCACAACCCGGGCCAAGGTACTCATCCAGGACCTGTGAAAAGAACGGATAGGTTGGGTCAACCCCATTCAGCCTCAGAGCCTGCTGGGCAGATGGCTTGTCTGGGAACTAGAGATTCCTGACTTTGTCCAGATGGATTTCCCCAGAACTTACGCACAACCATATGCTGACAATCCAAAGTTGACCATAGACCTCCACATATTCTGTGATGCATCAGCGAGAGAATATGGCTCTGTTGCCTACATGCGGACTGTGTGTGACCAGAAGCAGGTACACATTTCCTTCGTTCTGGCTAGGTCTCATGTTGCGCCAAAGAAGCAGCTGTCGATGCCACGCTTGGAGCTGAGTGCTGCACTCACTGGGGCTCAGCTGGCCAGTGTCCTCCAAGCAGAACTCACCCTGCCGATCAGACAAGTCATCCTCTGGTCCGATTCCACCACATTCCTTCATTGGCTCAAGACAGAATCATGTAGGTACAAGGTCTTCTTAGGAACTTGTGTTGCAGAGATTCAGAACCTTACAGATGTAGTCAACTGGAGGCATATGGATATTGCGAACAACCCGGCTGATGACATCACTCGGGGCAAGACCTTGAAAGAGCTGGCCAACCACATGGATGGCACCAATGCCCTGAGTTCCTCCAACACTCAGAAGATCAGTGGCCTTCAATGCCTGTTGCTGACCCGGAGCCTGATGACAGCGAACTGAAGAAATCAGCCTTCTGCGGACATGTCTGTCAGTTCCAGTCCTCAGCTCCCAGGTATCAGCAAGTTTGATACATGGAAAAACTTTATGAAGGTAACAGCTAGATCCCTATACGGGGCGGCCGATAAACTCTCCAGTTCACCCAGTGAAGCAGCAGACTACATAGCTGCAGAGAACCTTCTCTTGAAGCAAGCTCAGATGGAATCGTTTCCTGGAGAGGTCAAGGCCGTCATGTCAAACCGGTCTATACCTTCTAACAGTCGTCTGGGTCCCTCGTCTCCTGAGTATGATAACGATGCAGGACTCCTTAGAGTTGGCGGTAGACTGCGAAGAGCAGAGCACCTGGAGATGGATGATATGCACCCCATCGTCTTGGATCCACATGATCCACTGACCAAGCTAGTTATTCAAGATTTCAACGAGACTCTCCTCCATCTCAGCCCAGAGAGGGTTCTGACGGAACTGCGCTGTAGATACTGGATTCTGTGGGGAAGAGAAGCCATCCGAAAGTTTCAGCACACCTATTTCAAATGCCAAAGATGGCTCGCCAACCTGAAGTTCAAAAGATGGCAGACCTACCTCCTGCTCATCTGCGACTGTACAAGCCATCCTTCTACTCTACCGAAGTGGATTGTTTTGGACCATTCAACATAAAAAACATTGCAATGACAACTGATGGGGCATCGTCTACAAAAGCATGACCAGCCGCTGCACCTACCTGGACCTCCTGGAGAGCCTGGATGCCGATGCCTTCCTGATGTCTCTTAGATGCTTCCTTGCACGTTGAGGCAAGCCTTTCGAGCTTCTTTTGGACAATGTTATGAACTTCGTTGGAGGAGACCGAGAACTGCGAGAGGCCTTCACAAAGCGATGGGCCCCCAGCTGAAGGAACAGTTGGCCGCACAGAGGATAACATTCTAATTCAACTCGCCAAACGCTCCTCACTTTGGAATGTGGAAAAGAGGTGAAATCAGTAAAGCCTGCTCTCAAGGTCATACTCAAGGAACAGACCGTCACTGAAACCGTGCCCCACACTATGCTTACCGAAGTGGAGGGAATGTTGCACTCAAAACCCCTCTGGTCCATCTCCTTTGATTTCGCCGACTCAGATCCCATCACACCAAGCCTCCTACTCATGGGACGCTACGACAAATCTCTTCCTCAGGTTTTGTATGACTCCTGTAACATCCTAGGGAAACGCCGCCGGAAGCACAGCCAAGTCCTTGCTGATCACTTTTGGTCCCAGTTCGTTTGCTATTACTTGCCAAGTCGACAGAAAAGACAGAAGTGGAGGAAGGAAGGGAACTTACTGTGGATCAAGTGGTTCTCATCGTGGTGGACGTATTAGGACTGCTGCTATCCAGGTCAAGGGTCGGACTTACCTACGCAGCTGGTTCAGCTCCCAGCCATCCTTGATGACAATGCAGAAGAACCTGTCATCTAGACTTTAAATCTGGTTAGAATGTCGTAGCAGACATTTGGGGTTGGCTGTGTAAGAAAGCCTGTCCCTTTTAAGAACTCAGTGATGACGTCACAGCTATCGCAAGCTGGTAGAGTGTTTAGTTCAAACCAAGTGCAGCTTTGAATGCAAAGTCTCAGATTTGGACATTATTTCCTTTATGACCAATTTATTCACTGTACGTGAATACCAGAACTGTAAGTACGGTATATGATTTCCCCTGTTTTTCTGACGAAGTTTTCAATAGTTAAAGAATATTTTCTTCATTATTACAGAATTATGTATTTTGTTTTTATGCTAGCTATCTCACATCGTTAGGTACATTTTCGCACGTCATTGATAGCTGGTTAGTCTGATGTTGCTAGCGACTTGTATTTTCACTTGTCATTGGATTATTATACATGAATATGCCTTATCTTAGTATTGATGCCATTGTATTAATGTTGATTATTTTCAGACCACATGTTGTATGGATAAATGGACAGTTAATTGGATAATCACAGTTGAGTGACATGGCACAGAATTTCAAACACTGCTAATCTCCAATCAACATTAAAAAAAAACTAAACTGAGGAACTGTCTCTCTCACCGTCTGTCTAATAGGAGTACAATCTCCATAACTTCACTTACTAAATCTGTGAATACATTTCATAACCATCACCCTCTAATTCAACCTTACAATACCAATGTTCCATGGGGGTTTAATTAATGAAACCCCAAACATCCGGTGCTGTTTCCTATGGAAACCTACCAAGGGTAACTCACAACAGTAGCATGAAAATGCAATGTCAGCTGTAAAATGTAAGTAGTGAATACATTTAAATATCTAGAGTTAACCTTTGAATTACAGACTCTGCAATATGCATGAAAATGAATCCTGATGTTTCAACTCTAACCTCTCCGTTGATAAGTGCCCAACCGGCCAAAAGATGGCGCTATTATTCCTTTTACATCCTTTGTCATAATGGTGGTGTGAAGAAGTTCTAAACGAATGCTTCAGATTTACAGCCACTGTGACATGTCTGGGTTTACCCTTTTGTTTGTGGCTTAGCCTAGTTTACTAGCTTATTGATCTAGCCTACATTCACCATGATCAGCTGACATAGCCCACCTCAGTAGTGGTTCTAGAAAATTATACTTTTAACAAACTCCCTTTCATCTGTGAAACTAGCTTGCTTAGCCTGCAATGTGTGATGATTAAGTGTGTTTTTGCAGAAAATGTTGGCCAATGTTAAAAAATATATAATTTTTCTACAGGAGCAGTTAATTAAGGTTGATTTATTTATTTTTGGTTGTGATTTGCCCTTTTTTCACTTTGACAGCATGGCCCTGTCACGCTGGGAGTACCATACCATACAAGACTAATACATTTGGCTATAACAAGCACATATTGTACTCAGTCATGCATATACCCAGTAAGAGTTTGGAAGTGTAAAGCTACATTCTGGGATTCGACAAAAAACAAAATGGCCGAACCACTACTTTTTATACAGGGAGGGGGATGTGGTAGGGAAATATAACACCTCTCAAATGCATAGACAGTGCTCTGACAGTCTGTGACATCCACCTGATAGTTTTGAACTTATTTTAAAGGTACATACATTGTTTGTTTACGTTCGTGGAGTAATACAAATTTGTGGTCTTAAAAGAGAAGAATTTATGAACTATATTCTTCAAGAATCAAAAGTTGAAATGACCATTGAACAGACTCTCAGATCCTAGACTGGAAGCCTTTCAAAGGATTTGACAATTATGGCAGTATCATTCATGTTTAATAATTAAAATAATGTGTACAGCAGTTTTATTGACAACAAACAACAGAATCATTACTCAACATTTATGCACAACAAGTAACTAAAATGTTAATTTTACAGAAACAAATAATTTTAAAAGTATTTGACTTGTGTGTTCAGTTAGGATGCTGACACTGGAAAAACATGTATTTTTCAGTTGAGTTGATGTTTTGCTGGATTTAACAGGTTCTCAGTGCGCACACCATGGGCAATTTCACTTCACAGTTTAAATCGTTCCACGTTTTGTCACCTTCAGAGGAAACACGGAACAGAAATGAACTCTTAAATCAACTCAGATATAGACACAACAATATCATTGTCTGTGTGTGTGCCAGATTTCTTTGTTAAATGTACAATTTAAAAGTTACATTTGATGAATGGATCAGTGAATGATAGTGGGCTAACTGTACCTCCCGCGTTCATCTGAAGACAGTGCTCATTGCCACCATAATTATTGGGCTCTCCTTGCCCCCAGCTCTGGTAATCAAATTTGGAGCCGTCACTCCAGAACCATAGTTTGTTCTGTGGGGAAGAATTAAGGTCTCAGTTTCAAAGAAATACCATATTATCATTATAAATTTTTTTATGATTATTATTGGTATTATTGTTAGTAGGTATGCTTGCTGAAACATACTTATTTTCTTTCCTGCACCACCTTTAATGCCAAACCGCAAAAGCTACCAACACAAAAACAACTTTAAAACGTGTAGACTGGCACTGGTACTGGGCATTTTTTGGGGGAGTACATCTATCAGATCTTTCAAACCTAGATCTGACTTCACAAGTGTCCCTTGAGATATTGATGATCCTATTCATCTGTGAGTATACTCTACCTCAACAGCATTACATCCTCCAATCCAGGTAGGTTGATTTTGGCCGGTGTTTCTCAACACCAATTGCTGTAAATTATAGTTCTCCCCATAGTTTTTTATAGACGCCAGGTTTGCTTGAAGGGACAGACAGTGGTTCTAGAGAATGCGGCGGACAGGGACAAAGACATTTCATAATGTAAGTATTAGTCAGTAGGCCAGTCTGTGAGAATTTGTCTTCTGGACTCACAATAACCTCAAAACAAATAAGCGAGTTGATTTCAATTGAACTTCTACTTTAAGTAGAAGTGGGTAAGCATGATATACCTCAGCTTGGGGCCATGACATTGCATTGTTGACAAACATAAAGCAACGTGATTTGTATTTGGTCCAACCTCCGGGACATGGACGATCACTCTCTGCTGCTTCTGCATCCTGCTGTTCCTCCACCACCCCAGCCTCTGTAAGGAGGAGACACAGTGCTCGTTCCAAATTGCAGTTGACTTTAAAGGTGAGAGGATACTGACTGATCTACATATCACCTTGCATAATAAATAACTATTCAATATTACTTGTAGATTAGTCAGTCACACACACACACACACACACACACACACACACACACACACACACACACACACACACACACACACACACACACATTAATGAATTCATAATGTAAAGTGTAAAATGGATTCCCTCTTAATTGCGGCACGTAGATCAAAGGCCTCGCCCAGAACAATGGCAGCGCTGAGAAGCAGAAGAATGGTCAACATCGCCATTGAGATAGTCTTCTGAGAGAGAGAGAACGAGAGTGCGCCACACAGACAGACAGAGAGACAGACAAATACAGTGAGAGAGAGAAGCCGTTAAGATAAATTCAGTGAGTACTTCAGAGTAGGTGAATGCAGTTTCCCTAGCCTCTCCTCGATTACTCCCAGCCATTCCACTTAGCTGATGTATTCCACTGCTATCACATCATTTTCAATGAATTAAGGGCTAGTGATTAGTTGACCATTTGTCAGCTGTGGAATAAATCCAGTTTCACTTATTGAATAAATCCAATAAGTGAAACTGGGGGAACTGGAGGAGAGGTTATGGAAAAACAGTATGGAACTCCTAAGGCAACGTTTCCCCAACTCGGTCATGCGGTGCACATTTTGAACCGAGTTTGGGAAACGCTATGCTAAGGAATACCAGGTATCATTCCTTCAACCACATACAATAGAATAGCCTAGCACACAGGAATATGTATGCTTCCTAAAGGGCACCATATTCCCTATGTAGTGCACTACTTTTGACCAGGACCCACAGTGCACTACATAGGGAATAGGATGCCATTTGGATGCTTCCCATACCTTGTCTGAGATTGACTGTTCAATTCAATGGTAAGGAGAAGTCTATGCTCTTGAATTCAGGAGGCTGCTTTCCAAATGGCACCCTACTCCCTATATAGTGCACTACTTTGACCAGGAACACATACTGTAGGCCCTATGAGCCCTGTTCAAAAGTATCACACTACATAGGGAGTAGGGTATCAATTGGAATGCAAGCAGGTACAGTTTTAAATTAATATCTGTTGAAATCTCACCTTCTGAAATCTTCAGATGTAGCGTCACTTCTTCAGAGATCTTCAAAGAATTTCACTGGGTCTCTCTCTGTGTCCTAAATTCTACCTATCCCTCCTCTCCTTTAAATAGGTTTTTAAGAGACACCTTCTTCAAGAGTAGAGGAGGGTTGGTTTGTATGAACTCTGTTTGCTTCCCTGAAACAGCTGTGAAGGAAAACATGTCACATGCCTACTTAAGGCCTTAAGGCCACTGCATGGTGATCAGCCCTCCAGGCCTTTTAACAAGAACCACCAGATTCACCAGATGATCCTTGACCTGTTTGTTTGAATGCAGAATAAGAACCCTCTCTGTACCACAATTTTCCAACACTCTCAGAAAATGGGTACGGTTAGGTTACAGTATTGTTCCCTGGGGTATAAAATATCAAATTACACATAATGTACCTTTAGAGGTTCGGTATTTTAGGGTACATGTGCAGATAATCTAGTATTATGGTACATGTTTGTACCTATTATATTTTATGTGAAGGTACAATCATTGGCGGTGTGGCCTAGTTGGGCCGTGGCTGTTTAGCTCCGTTCACATAAAATATATGTTGATTTGGCTCCCACATAGCTCTTTGTTCAAAATGCTTAAAAACTGACAGAGAATCATGGAAAAATTGCAAATCTCTTTTGCAAAGTCTAGAAAAGTAGCCTACCATTGTTTTGAATGTTTGAATGTCGTGTAATGTTTTTTACGCACCGCAAAAATGAGAGTGGCTCAGAATGAAGCACTCTCCCCAATATAGATTTTTTTCTGTGGTGAGAATTCAACATCTTCAGAGAATGATTCTGAAGTGAACTGCAGAGAAATGTTGTTTGCGCCTCAAAAAGCAGTAGTAGAAGCCTGCAAATCAGGGAGCCAAATGAACGGCTCTTTCATCCATTCGATTCAGTTCCTGACGTTCACCAAAAAGGTATATTCAAAAAGAGCTGTTCATTCGCAAACAACCCATCACTAGTACAGGCCTCTTGGGTAAATGATTAAGGTGCTGGTTTGACAAACCTGCAAGGGTACAAGTATTCACCTATAACTAATGGTACAATAGACCTTATAGGGTACAGCTACAGCAGGGGTTCCCAAACTTTTTTGGCCCACGACCCCATTTGATAAAAAAAAAATCATTCTGAAGGAAGTTTGCTTTGAAGTGACTGAAATGCATCAGAAAGGTATTGGGCAGTTCAGAAGATCATCAGGCAATGATTTTGTATGATTTTCAGTGTAGAAAATAACATTCTCCCTCCAGCTGGATTTAGTGCCTTGTCTTGTATATTCTGTTCTAAGGAGGCTTGTGGGCATTCTAGAGGCGAACAGAAAACACATGTGTTCCTGAGAGTCTCATCTTTCAGCGATGGGGTGATAATATTTTACACTTAAACCGTTCAAGAGATAAGACCACATTTGTAGGAAGAAAACAGAAACAGCTCTATTTATTAAACACATCGAGGGCCTACCGTTTACTGACGTAACCCAGGTTCTATAAACCAAGCGTGAGTTTCTCACGACCCCATGTTCAATTCAGCAACCCCACATGGGGTCAAGACCCCTAGTTTGGTGAACGCTGCACTACAGTGACAAGGGCTTGTACCCCTTTAAGTACAATTCAGTACCTTTTTTTCTTCAAGTACATGTTAAACCCTGGCGTAGTGACTGTGTGCATTGAGAGTTGTTTGTATTCTGTCAATGCCTCAGGATGCCACTGTGTAAACATTCCTTGGAATTATAATTAAGTGAATTATCTTATTGAATAAATAACTTTTCTGTGATGATATCTGGGAGAAGGCATGTCTGAAGTAAACAGAGTACTTGACCTAAAGCAAGTCCTGCCTGGTTTACCTGTTTGTGTCACGGCTGTCGAAAGGAGCAGACCAAAGTGCAGCGTGGTTGTAGTTCCACATTTTATTTAATCCGTGACTTAGCAATACATAAATAACTCAATTTGACAAAACAACAAACTGTGACGCAAAGAGAAACAAACACTACTCAAAATATAATAACCCACAAAACCCAGGGAGAAAAACCCCTACTTAAATATGATCTCCAATTAGAGACAACGAGGACCAGCTGCCTCCAATTGGAGATCAACCAAAAAAACAACATAGAAATAGAAAAACTAGAACTTAAACATAGAAATACAAAACATAGAAAAACACAAAACACCCCCTGTCACTCCCTGACCTACTCTACCATAGAAAATAACCTCTTACTATGTTCAGGACGTGACCGTACCCCCCCCCCCCCCCAAAGGTGCAGACTCCGAATGCTACTAAACAAAAACAAAAGGGAGGGTAGGGTGGGCAACTCCTGTTTATGGCGGCTCAAATGCAGTCCACATAACCTTAACCTCCAGCAGAGGAGGCGGTTCCGGTTCGGGCGTAATCCCCGCTCCACCCGCTGATCCTTCTGCTTTATTACCAAAGGACCGTGGATTGTCGTCGAAATAACCGGAATGTAGATCATTGCTGGAGACTCTGGGCTGCAGGCCGCCACTGGAGACTCTGGGCTGGGGACCGTCGCTGGAGACCCTGGGCTGGGGACCGTCGCTGGAGGCTCTGGGCTGGGGACCGTCGCTGGAGGCTCTGGGTTGGGGAGCGTCGCTGGAGGCTCTGGGTTGGGGAGCGTCGCTGGAGGCTCTGGGTTGGGGAGCGTCGCTGGAGGCTCTGGGTTGGGGAGCGTCGCTGGAGGCTCTGGGTTGGGGAGCGTCGCTGGAGGCTCTGGGTTGGGGAGCGTCGCTGGAGGCTCCGGGCTGCCGGCCACCGCTGGAGACTGCGGACCGGGGAGCGTCGCTGGAGGCTCCGGACCGGGGAGCGTCGCTGGAGGCTCCGGACCGGGGAGCGTCGCTGGAGGCTCAGTGCCATGGATCGTTGCTACAGGTTTTGCGCCATGGATCATCCCTGGAGGCTTCGTGCAATGGATCATCACTGGAGGCTCCAGGCCATGGATCATCCCTACAGGCTTCAGACCATAGATCATCAGTGGAGGCTTCTTTCGTGGAGCTGGAATAGGTCTCACCGGACTAGAGAACGTCGCTGAGAGTTCTGGACTAGGGAACGTCGCTGGAGGCCGAGTGCGCGGAGCAGGCACAGGGTATAGTGGGCCGTGGAGGCACACTGGAGGTCTGGAGCTTATGGCTGGCATAACCTGTCCTGGCTGAATAACCTCCGTAGCCCGACAAGCGCGAGGCGTTGTGACAGGTCGCAAAGGGTTTGTGTTGGCGAACTAGGGGTACCGTGCGTAGAGCTGGCACAGGATAACCTGGGCCGAGAAGACGCACCGGAGACAAGGAATGCTGAGCAGGCAAACACCTTCCTGTCACCGCACCTGTGAGGAGCTTGCACCGGGCTGTAGCTGCGCACAGGCGACACAGTGCGTATCTCTGCATAACATGGTGCTTGCTCGATCACTCGCCCCCCACAGTAAGCACAGGGAGTTGGCTCAGGTCTCCAACCTGACTCTGCCAATCTCCCCATGTGCCCCCCCCCCCCCCAACATTTTTTGGGGGGCTGCCTCTTGTGCTTGCCTTGTTGCCAGGCTAGTTCCTCCTCTCGTCGCCACTCTGCTCTCGCAGCCTCCACCTGTTCCCATGGGAAGCGATCTCATCCAGCCTGGATCTCCTCCCATGTCCAGGATCCCTTGCCGTCCAGAACTTCCTCCCAGGTCCATTCCTTTCCACGCTGCTTGGTCCTTTTGTGGTGGGTTATTCTGTCACGGCTGTCGAAAGGAGCAGACCAAATTGCAGCGTGGTTGTAGTTCCACATTTTATTTAATCCGTGAAACTTAGCAATACATAAATATCTGAATTTGACAACACAACAAACCGTGACGCAGAGAGAAACAAACACTACTCAAAATATAATAACCCACAAAACCCAGGGAGAAAAACCCCTACTTAAATATGATCTCCAATTAGAGACAATGAGGACCAGCTGCCTCCAATTGGAGATCAACCCCAAAAAAACAACATAGAAATAGAAAAACTAGAACTTAAACATAGAAATACAAATCATAGAATCGATATCATAAGGTGAATGCACCAATTTGTAAGTCACTCTGGATAAGAGCGTCTGCTAAATGACGTAAATGTAAATGTAAATAGAAACACACAAAACACCCCCTGTCACGCCCTAACCTACTTTACCATAGAAAATAACCTCTTACTATGGTCAGGATGTGACAGTTTGAATGCAGAATGAGTGAATCATCTCTGTTCCAGAGTTCTCCGACATACTGAACCCTGACATAACCTATTGAGGAAATTACTTTGAGGACACATTTTCGGAAATGTAAATAGAATCAATAACGTAAAAACAAAACAAAAAACATTTTCTAAACAGTGGGTAACACTTCTTTTGAAGGGGGAATACATCAGGCATCAATAACACCTGATAAAACCAGAGGGGTTGGGTTAAATGTAGAAGAGACATTTCGGTAGAATGCATTCAGTTGTGCAACTGACTATGTACCCCCTTTCCCCCTTCCCCTTCATAACACTTTCATAACACATTTACAGGTAACTACCAAAATCAATGAAACAACAACATAAAGCGTCTTAATAGGGCATTGGGCCACCATGAGCTGCCAAAACTGCTTCAATACGCCTTGGTGTAGATTCTACAAGTTTCTAGAACTCTTTTGGAGAGATGCAACACAATTCTTCCACAAAAAGTTTTGTTGATGGTGGTGGAAAACACTTTCTCATGACCCGCTCCAGAATCTCCCATAAGTGCTCAATTTGGTTGAGATCTGGTGACTGAGACTCATACAAACACCCTTTAAACCCACTATTGTCACGACTTCCACCGAAGGTGGCTCCTCTCCCTGTTCGGGCAGCGCTCGGCGGTGGTCGTCGGTGGTCTACTAGCTGCCACCGATCCCTTTTCCTTTTCGTTTGGTTTTGTCTGTCTTGTGTTTCACCTGTGTCGAGTTTAGGTTCATTAGTGGGGTATTTAATCTCGCCCTACCAGTGTGGTTTCGTGCGGGATTGTTTGTGTACCTGTCGTTGGTTTGCGGTTTATTTTGTTCGTTTAGACAGGTGTATTTTTCTGGACTCATTTAGTGGGCTGTTCTTATAATGGACTCTTGAATAAACGCCTTCTCTACATTATTTACTCTCCTGCGCCTGACTTCACACCCACCTCTCCTAGGGAGCTTTGACAACTATATTCCTTTGAGACCCTTCTTTCAAAGTCACTGAGATATCTTCTTCTAGCTATGGAAGCCAAAATAATGGGCAGCTGGGCATTTTTATACGTGACTCTAAGCATGATGGGATGTTAATTACTGAATCAACTTAGGTACCACACCTGTGTGGAAGCACCTGGTTTCAACATACTTTGTATCCCTCGTTTACTGAAGTGTTTCCTTCATTTTGGCAGTTAACTGTGGGTATTCATAAGGAGTTTTCAAAATAAAGACCCCTCAAATAGATATGTATTCATGTCCATTATGCAACAGAAATGTGTATTTTTACTGCCACAGTACCCAACCCTCTGATATACTCACAGGTGGGAGAATCAGGGTTAGAGATTAGTGACTGTGTGTATTGAGAGTTGTTTTTCTTCGCTTGTGATCTGTCAATGCCTCAGGACGTCACTGGGTAAACATTCCTTGGAAATATTATATTATTGAATTATAATGATCTAAATGATCTAATTGAAATATGAACTTTTCTGTGGAGAAGGCGTGTATAAAATAGACAGAGTACCTTATCTAGAGAGAGTCATGCCTGGCATAATTATCAGGCTTAGTTTTACTCATTGATAAATTTAATAATTTTATCAATAAACCATAACTAAATTACAAATGGACTATTACGGGTCATCTTTTACACAAACAGACATAATTACATTTACATTTACATTTAAGTCATTTAGCAGACGCTCTTATCCAGAGCGACTTACAAAATGGTGCATTCACCTTATGATATCCAGTGGAACAACCACTTTACAATAGTGCATCTAAATATTTTAAGGGGGGAGGGGGGGGGTTAGAAGGATTACTTTATCCTATCCTAGGTATTCCTTAAAGAGGTGGGGTTTCAGGTGTCTCCGGAAGGTGGTGATTGACTCCGCTGTCCTGGCGTCGTGAGGGAGCTTGTTCCACCATTGGGGTGCCAGAGCAGCGAGCAGTTTTGACTGGGCTGAGCGGGAACTGTGCTTCCTCAGAGGTAGGGGGGCCAGCAGGCCAGTGGTGGATGAACGCAGTACCCTTGTTTGGGTGTAGGGCCTGATCAGAGCCTGAAGGTATGGAGGTGCCGTTCCCTTCACAGCTCCGTAGGCAATCACCATGGTCTTGTAGCGGATGCGAGCTTCAACTGGAAGCCAGTGGAGAGAGCGGAGGAGCGGGGTGACGTGAGAGAACTTGGGAAGGTTGAACACCAGACGGGCTGCGGCGTTCTGGATGAGTTGTAGAGGTTTAATGGCACAGGCAGGGAGCCCAGCCAACAGCGAGTTGCAGTAATTGAGAATAAGGATACTCCTTTACAGTGTTCAAATGTTGAATTTCAACTTTATTTGCCAAAACACTTTCTTACAGCAAGGGGAAGAATGTTGTTTACAAGCAGACACGTGCCATGTATTCCAAGGAGCCTACTCAATCCAAGGAGAAATCCAGACCCAAGCCATACTGCCTTACCGCCCCCACTGTGACAATAAAGAACACTTTCTCAACTCAAGTGAAGAGTTCAAGGAGCTGAACACACGATAGATCGTCAAGTGGATAAAGGATGGAAAAAGGTGTTGGAATTGCGGATGATCCCACAAAGCTGATGCTTGCACCCTCAGACGACCTTGCAAGACATGTAAAGAGCAGCACCTAACGATCCTTCATGACGCCATACTGGAAATCCAGAAAAGCCTGCTCATGGTGAGTGTCCCTACGACCAAGGTGTACCTGGACAGACCCAACCGATCAGTGAATGTAATGTTGAAAGTTGTGAAGGTCTTACTTCACAATGGAGACTGAGCCCTGGAGACATACGCAATGCTCAACGATGGCTCGGAGTGTAGCATCGTCCTGCCACACTCTGTTCAACAACTAAACCTCAGTTCTGAGCCGGAGACCCTCACCCTCAGGACTGTTCGACAAGATGATTTGCAACTGCAAGGTGCCTCAGTTACCTTTGACGTGTCCCCTCTTGCTTAAACAGTTCAAGAAGTGTCAGACACGTCAGGCATTCACTGCAGACAACCTAGGCTTTTCTGAACACTCCTCCCAGTAGCAGCTCTCCAAAAGCGATATGACCACCTCTGCAAGCTGCCTTTGCCACCTGTGGACCAAGCTCAACCTCTGCTGCTGATTGGTTCAGACATGCTTCACCTTCTGATACCCATACAGCTACACTGGCTGTCCACACCAAACTCTGCTGGTACTAGCAAGGCGCTCCTAGCTTTGTGCACACAGCACCAGCTGAACAACAGTGCCTGCTCACCGCTACTGTTTCGCCTTCTGCCGAGGTCTTCAAAAACGTGGAGTGACTTTGGCAGATTGATACCCTTCCCTATGTGAGTGAGAAGCTGGCGACTCGCTCGAAACAAGACCAGCAAGCCATGACGCTTCTCTAGAAGTCATCTTCTAGGATAGAAGTTGATGTCGTTCAGCGTTACACTACACCCATGTTTCGTTGAGTCAACGATGCAACTCTCCGCGCTCCAAAGGAAGCTGTATTGCCAAGCCTCCGTAGCACGGAGCGAAGACTCGCAAACAAGCCAAAATGCACAGAGGTGTACCGTCAGGAGATCAAGAAGCTGCAGATGGCAGGTTACGTGTCACTGTTGCCACCCGAGGTAACTGAACAATCTACTGAGTCCTGGTTTATACTCCACCATATTGTGCATCACAATGGAAAGGATAGGATTGTGTTTAACTGTTCGTTCAAGCATAAAGGACAGTCGCTCAATGACCTTCTCTTCCCTGGACCAACGTTGGGACCATCCCTGCTCAGTGTCCTCCTCAGATTCCGTCAACATGCCGTACTTGTAAGTGGTGACATCAAAGGCATGTTTAATCAGATCCGCCTCTTACCAGCTGACAAACTGATGCTACGCTTCGTCTGGTGGAACATGCATAGAACTGAAGAACCAAGGATCTATGAGTGGCAGGTCGTACCATTCGGAAAGATTTGTAGTCCCTGTTGTGCCATCTACGCTCTGCAGTGACACGTTCAGGACAATGTAGGAGTCAGCCTTGAGCTTGTGAAGTCAGTCGAGGAGTCATTCTACGTGGACAACTGCCTTCGAAGCATCCCCTCTGCTGATGAAGCAAGAAACCTCATTAATGGACTGCGGCAGTTGCTCCATACCAGAGGTGTTTAGATACGCCAGTGGGCTAGCAATGTATCAGTTGTCATTGAGCACCTAACATCTGAGGCCAGATCGGAAAGCAGCAAACTGTGGCTTTCCCAAAGTAGCACAGATCTCCAGGAACCAACCCTGGGGCTACGTTGCCTCAGAGACTCTTTGGTGTGCAAGCACCGCACTGTGGAGCACTCCAAACCTACAATGAGGAGTATCTACAGCATGCTCGCCCGTCAATACGACCCACTAGGCTACATCGAGCCTTTCACAACCCGGGGCAAGGTACTCGTCCAGGACCTGTGAAAAGAAGGGATAGGTTGGGTCAACATTCATCATCAGAGCCTGCTGGACAGAATGCTTGTCTGGGAACTAGAGATTCCTGACTTTGTCTAGATGGATTTCCCCAGAACTTACGCACAACCATATGCTGACAATCCAAAGTCGACCAGAGACCTTCACATATTCTGTGATGCATCAGAGAGAGAATATGGCTCTGTTGCCTACATGCGGACTGTGTATGACCAGAAGCAGGTACACATTTCCTTCGTTCTGGCCAGGTCTCATGTTGCGCCAAAGAAGCAGCTGTCGATGCCACGCTTGGAGCTGAGTGCTGCACTCATTGGGGCTCAGCTGGCCAGTGTCCTCCAAGCAGAACTCACCCTGCCCATCGGACAAGTCATCCTCTGGTCCGATTCCACCACAGTCCTTCATTGGCTCAAGACAGAATCATGTAGGTACAAGGTCTTCTTAGGAACTTGTGTTGCAGAGATTCAGAACCTTATGGATGTAGCCAACTGGAGGTATATGGATTTATGGATATTGCGAACATATTGCGAACAACCCGGCTGATGACATCACTCGGGCCAAGAGCTGGCCAACCACATGGATGGCACCAATGCCCTGAGTTCTTCCAACACTCAGAAGATCAGTGGCCTTCAATGCCTGTTGCTGACCCGGAGCCTGATGACAGCGAACTGAAGAAATCAGCCTTCTGCGGACATGTCTGTCAGTTCCAGTCCTCAGCTCCCAGGTATCAGCAAGTTTGATACATGGAAAAACTTTATGAAGGTAACAGCTAGATCCCTATACGATAAACTCTCCAGTTCACCCAGTGAAGCAGCAAACTACATAGCTGCAGAGAACCTTCTCTTGAAGCAAGCTCAGATGGAATCGTTTCCTGAAGAGGTCAAGGACGTCATGTCAAACCGGTCTATACCTTCTAACAGTCATCTGGGTCCCTCGTCTCCTGAGTATGATAAGGATGCAGGACTCCTTAGAGTTGGCGGTAGACTGCGAAGAGCAGAGCACCTGGAGATGGATGATATGCACCCCATCGTCTTGGATCCACATGATCCACTGACCAAGCTAGTTATTCAAGATTTCAACGAGACTCTCCTCCATCTCAGCCCAGAGAGGGTTCTGACGGAACTGCGCTGTAGATACTGGATTCTGTGGGGAAGAGAAGCCATCCGAAAGTTTCAGCACACCTATTTCAAATGCCAAAGATGGCACGCCAACCTGAAGTTCAAAAGATGGCAGACCTACCTCCTGCTCATCTGCGACTGTACAAGCCACCCTTCTACTCTACCGAAGTGGATTGTTTTGGACCATTCAACATAAAAAACATTGCAATGACAACTGATGGGGCATCGTCTACAAAAGCATGACCAGCCGCTGCACCTACCTGGACCTCCTGGAGAGCCTGGATGCCGATGCCTTCCTGATGTCTCTTAGATGCTTCCTTGCACGTTGAGGCAAGCCTTTCGAGCTTCTTTTGGACAATGTTATGAACTTCGTTGGAGGAGACCGAGAACTGCGAGAGGCCTTCACAAAGCGATGGGCCCCCAGCTGAAGGAACAGTTGGCCGCACAGAGGATAACATTCTAATTCAACTCGCCAAACGCTCCTCACTTTGGAATGTGGAAAAGAGGTGAAATCAGTGAAGCCTGCTTGTCACGCCCTGACCAGGTGAACTCGGGTATTTTGGTCAAGGTGTGTCATGTTGGGTATTTTTCCTTGGTTTGTTTTCTATGTGTGCGTTATAGCCTTGTGTTAGATCTATGTGGGTTATTTCTATGTTTGGTTCTGTCGATTCCCAATCAGAGACAGCTGTCGCTAGTTGTCTCTGATTGGGATTACATTTAAGTTCCTTTTTCCCCCACGCTGTTTGTGGGGTGTTGTCTCTTTGTTTTTGAGCAGTTAACGTATCGGCATTTTCTTGATTTTGTGTACGTGTTTATTTCAGTGTAAAGAATAAACATGTGTTCGCTCCCAGCTGCGTTTTGGTCCGCTTCCTCGTCACCCGACGACGATCGTTACAGAACACCCCACCAAACCAGGACCAAGCAGCGGGAGGATAAGGAGCGCGAGAGATGGGCTCGCGAGGGGAAGGAGTTCTGGACCTGGGAGGAGATCATGTCGGGGAAAGGACCCTGGCGAAAGGATTCCCAGGTCGAGGAGGTAATGCCAGCCAGTGGACGGAGTCGCAGGCGGCGGTCGAGGAGGCCCGGAAGACACCCCCAAGACATTTTTTGGGGGGGGCTAATGGGGTGGTCCGGAAGGGCAGAGGAAGAGCCCAGACCACTGCTCTCGTGGGGGTTGACGGCAGAGGAGGAGACGAAGATGAGGCGGTTGATTGAGGACCTGCTGAGGGAAGATCTGGAGGAGGAGCCATGGGATGCGGAGTTGCGTGCTGTGTCGCCAGTGCGCCCGCACAGCCCGGTGCGTCCGGTGGACATGCCCAGCACATGCCGTGCTAGGATGGGCATCCAGCCAGGACGAGTGGCTAAACCGGCTCCACGCTTCAGTTCACCAGTGGGTGTTCACAGTCCTGTCTGGCCCGTTCCTGTTCCCCGCACCAAGCCCACGGTGCGTGTCCACAGTCTTGTCCGGCCCGTCCCTGCTCCCCGCACCAAGCCATGGGAGGCGGAGTTGCGCGCTGTGTCGCCAGTGCGCCCGCACAGCCTGGTGCGTCCGGTGGACATGCCCAGCACATGCCGTGCTAGGATGGGCATCCAGCCAGGACGAGTGGCTAAACCGGCTCCACGCTTCAGTTCACCAGTGCGTGTTCACAGTCCTGTCTGGCCCGTTCCTGTTCCCCGCACCAAGCCCACGGTGCATGTCCACAGTCCTGTCCGGCCCATCCCTGCTTCCCGCACCAAGCCATGGGATGCGGAGTTGCGCGCTGTGTCGCCAGTGCGCCCGCACAGCCCGGTGCGTCCGGTGGACATGCCCAGCACATGCCGTGCTAGGATGGGCATCCAGCCAGGACGAGTGGCTAAACCGGCTCCACGCTTCAGTTCACCAGTGCGTGTTCACAGTCCTGTCTGGCCCGTTCCTGTTCCCCGCACCAAGCCCACGGTGCATGTCCACAGTCCTGTCCGGCCCGTCCCTGCTCCCCGCACCAAGCCATGGGATGCGGAGTTGCGCGCTGTGTCGCCAGTGCGCCCGCACAGCCCGGTGCGTCCGGTGGACATGCCCAGCACATGCCGTGCTAGGATGGGCATCCAGCCAGGACGAGTGGCTAAACCGGCTCCACGCTTCAGTTCACCAGTGCGTGTTCACAGTCCTGTCTGGCCCCTTCCTGTTCCCCGCACCAAGCCCACGGTGTGTGTCCACAGTCCTGTCCGGCCCGTCCCTGCTCCCCGCACCAAGTCAGTGGTGCGTGTCCCCAGTCCGGCCCGGCCCGTCCCTGCTCCCTGCACCAAGTCAGTGGTGCGTGTCCACAGTCCTGTCCGGCCCATCCCTGTTCCCTGCACCAAGCCCACGGTGCGTGTCCACAGTCCTGCCCGGCCCGTCCCTGTTCCCCGCACCAAGCCCACGGTGCTTGTCCACAGTCCTGTCCGGCCCGTCCCTGCTCCCCGCACCAAGCCCACGGTGCATGTCCACAGTCCTGTCCGGCCCGTCCCTGCTCCCCGCACCAAGTCAGTGGTGCGTGTCCCCAGTCCGGCTCGGCCCGTTCCTGCTCCCCGCACCAAGCCAGTGGTGTGTGTTCCCAGTCCGGCCCGGCCCGTCCCTGCTCCCCGTACCAGGTCAGTGGTGCGTGTCCCCAGTCCTGTCCGGCCCATCCCTGTTCCCCGCACCAAGCCCACGGTGCGTGTCCACAGTCCTGTCCGGCCCGTTCCTGTTCCCCGCACCAAGCCCACGGTGTGTGTCCACAGTCCTGTCCGGCCCGTCCCTGCTCCCCGCACCAAGACCACGGTGCGTGTCCACAGTCCTGTCCGGCCCGTCCCTGCTCCCCGCACCAAGTCAGTGGTGCTTGTTCCCAGTCCGGCCCGGCCCGTTCCTGCTGCCCGCACCAAGCCAGTGGTGCGTGTTCCCAGTCCGGCACGGCCCGTGTCCGGTCCACCGGTGCCCAATCCTGTTTCCGGTCAACGGCTCCGCTCCGGAGCTTGAGCATGCCGCTCCACAGTGGTCCAGTCCGGGCCAGAGGGGTAGGGCTAAGGTGGAGGCGGGGGAAAGAACACGCCCGGGGCCAGAGCCTCCACCGAGGGTGAGGCGCCCACCCGGGTCCCCCCCTAATAGACTTAAGTTTGGTGCGCCCGGAGTACGCACCGTTGGGGGGGGGGTACTGTCACGCCCTGACCAGGTGAACTCGGGTATTTTGGTCAAGGTGTGTCATGTTGGGTATTTTTCCTTGGTTTGTTTTCTATGTGTGCGTTATAGCCTTGTGTTAGATCTATGTGGGTTATTTCTATGTTGGGTTCTGTCGATTCCCAATCAGAGACAGCTGTCGCTAGTTGTCTCTGATTGGGATCACATTTAAGTTCCTTTTTTCCCCACTCTGTTAGTGGGGTGTTGTCTCTTTGTTTTTGAGCAGTTAACGTATCGGCATTTTCTTGATTTTGTGTACGTGTTTATTTCAGTGTAAAGAATAAACATGTGTTCGCTCCCAGCTGCGTTTTGGTCCGCTTCCTCGTCACCCGACGACGATCGTTACACTGCTCTCAAGGTCATACTCAAGGAACAGACCGTCACTGAAACCGTGCCCCACACTGTGCTTACCGAAGTGGAGGGAATGTTGCACTCAAAACCCCTCTGGTCCATTTCCTTTGATTTCGCCGACCCAGATCCCATCACACCAAGCCTCCTACTCATGGGACGCTACGACACATCTCTTCCTCAGGTTTTGTATGACTCCTGTAACATCCTAGGGAAACGTCGCCGGAAGCACAGCCAAGTCCTTGCTGATCACTTTTGGTCCCAGTTCGTTTGCTATTACTTGCCAAGTCGACAGAAAAGACAGAAGTGGAGGAATGAAGGGACCTTACTGTGGATCAAGTGGTTCTCATCGTGGTGGACGTATTAGGACCGCTGCTATCCAGGTCAAGGGTCGGACTTACCTACGCAGCTGGTTCAGCTCCCAGCCATCCTTGATGACAATGTAGAAGAACCTGTCATCTAGACTTTAAATCTGGTTAGAATGTCGTAGCAGACATTTGGGATTGGCTGTGTAAGAAAGCCTGTCCCTTTTAAGAACTCAGTGATGACATCACAGCTATCGCAAGCTGGCAGAGTGTTTAGTTCATTACCAAGTGAAGCTTTGAATGCAAAGTCTCAGATTTGGACATTATTTCCTTTATGACCAATTTATTCATCACAGTACGTGAATACAAGAACTGTAAGTACGGTATATGATTTCCCCTGTTTTTCTGACGAAGTTTTCAATAGTTAAAGAATATTTTCTTCATTATTACAGAATTATGTATTTTGTTTTTATGCTAGCTATCTCACATCGTTAGGTACATTTTCGCACGTCATTGATAGCTGGTTAGTCTGATGTTGCTAGCGAATTGTATTTTCACTTGTCATTGGATTATTATAAATGAATATGCCTTATCTTAGTATTGATGCCATTGTATTAATGTTGATGATTTTCAGACCACATGTTGTATGGATAAATGGACAGTTAATTGGATAATCACAGTTGAGTGACATGGCACAGAAATTCAAACACTGCTAATCTCCAATCAACATTTAAAAAAAACTAAACTGATGAACTGTCTCTCTCACCGTTGTCATGACGTTGGCCTGTGGGTAAGGTTTATGACCCCCCCCCCCATAAATACCTTTCTCCCTTCCCCTCTCTGACCCTACTGAAGGACTTGAATAGCCTGTGTTAAATATAGAGAGTCTGGGAACATCAAACAAATGGGGAAAAGGAACCATATTTTGGTAATAAAACCAGTTGGAAATATGCTTGGGAACGTAATGAGTATGTATGTCAGTTCGGTTGTCATCTGAGACATTATGACTGATGACAGGACGACATAAACTGTACCTGAGAAAGTATACACCCTCTAGTTATCAGAGTAACATGGAATTGTTATGCAATTGAAATGTTTGATATTGAAATTGTTTGTTAGGAGATTAAATGTAATTTTAGCTTCCAAATGAGAGAATTGGGTTTTCATAAGGAAAGTGCCCTGCTTGATCAGTGGCCCACCCCTGTGAAGAGACAGGGGTTATAAACGATGAAACACATCCACCCCCTCTCCACTATATAAGCCTTTGACGAAAAGATAACCACGTTGTTCCAGTACGTGAGGTCTGCAGCCTCTACGTTAGAAGGACACACAGGTCAAGTACAGAACTAAGCCAACCTCGGCGTGAGCTTTGGTGGCGAATGGTATGAACTTTGAGCTTATTCACCACAGAAGTGATACTTCCTAGCCGTTGAGTTAGCAGCGGCCGCTGTAGACGTTGGCTAGGAAAGGACGGACGACGGATCCAGTCTAACAGACGGACGAAGATACCACCACGTATCCAATTTACCACCAGAGACATTCTTCCGAGTACAGGAAGATCTGTTGGCCAACCCGGCCAGCATCTACGACCAATCTACCGAAGCGCAGCTCAGAGTAAATATTTATTGCATTTTCCTTTTCCAAATGGGCGGTAATGTAGAATGCATAAGATAATGTATTTACGATAGCATAGCTGTTGTTTCTTTGTTCCTAAATCTTCCCGCTCTTTCATTCAAGCCCAACCCCCTTTCCTTTGTGTAACCAGCCATGATACAGGTTCCGTCCACCAGGACGTTTTCTGTATGACATCATTTGTGTTCTGTGTATTTGTAATTCTGTGTGATTGGTTTAGGTATTTAGTAAATAAATAATTAAACCCAATTTTGTATTGCTGATTCAACTTGTTAGCCAGGGTTCGTGAAGCTAGCCAAGAATTTACAACTTTCATTATGAGACTGAAAATAAGATAAGGGTTAATATTGACTGCTACTGATGTAAAGTATTACTAAGTATTTTAAGAGTTTATTCGGAAGATAACGGCTCTATAAACGTTCTTCCGTGGTGCCCCGACTTTCTAGTTAATTACATTTACATGATTAGCTTAATCAGGTAATATTAATTAGTGAAATAATTTTATAGGTTAGCATGTCATATCACTTAATCCGGCATAGCCAAAGACACGACATTTGGTGCCCCGTGTGAGGCATCTAAAATAGGATGAAGCTTTCATTTTGATTCAGCCTATATAAAATTGAAAAGCAGATTACGTAATATACCAAGTTTATTTTATACATTATGGGAATTGTAGACCGGATTTATTGGTGCGTGTGTGCTCTGGAGAATCGCCTCCGTGTTGTGCTCTGACGTAGTCAGTGGGTAGCATAAACTATACATTTATGTATGATGGCTGATAAAGCTATCTGAGAAATAGCGCGTTTGGCCAAACGCTGGGCTATTTCTGCCTCTCGCGTTTCAGACGCGTGTTGGCTAGGTCATTATTAATTTCTCGAGCGAGGACAAAGAGCCAGCCGATTGAAATTTAGGAGAGATTAGCTTGACCAGCGATAAGGTTACTCGTGATATCCAGACGGATATCGATGTCTTATTCAATTGAACTAATAAGTGAAATTGCCAGATTTACATTCTCAAGTGGATCTTTTAAATAATATCCAAATTGATGAGTTTTCTAAATGAGACATTGTAATCTTTTTTCCACATTAACCTAGATGAATAAACCTCTCAGGCTTGAGTGTCACCTGACTAATTATTCTTGAAGGAAAGTACTGGTGACTCTTCAGAGGTCCCTGCTGGCACACGCTGAAATCAAGCGGAAGTACCCAAGGCGGAGGATTTACAATGTGGCACATAACAAAATGGCTGTTTTCCCTTTTGTTAGCTTAGCATCTCGAGCAAGCTAATGCTACTTTATGCCTGAAAAATGCTCAACATAGGATTCCCTTGGCAAGGGAAAGGTTTTACTTATAATGTATTATGTTCAAACCCTTTTCGGCGATATTTGACGATATTTTAACCGGAACTCGCGGCAAACAACGGTTGATTAAAGTTTAAATCCCAAATAGCCTATACAGGTTTGATTTATCATTAAAATTGATCAATCAGTAAAATTTGGTTTTTGCAAAACCCATTCAGTAATCCAGTACTGACAGAAGTCCCGCCCCCTTGGGAATCCCATGTGGCTTCGGCCCAAGGAAGAAGTGTACCATAGTGGGGAGTGTTCCCAACATTTGAACTACTGTTTACACTTATGATATCCAATCAATGGAGATTGTATGGATTATCATCTCATTCAATTTAGTAACTTAAATTGTTGAACATACCTTAATGTTCTTGCAATCAAATGAGACACTTTTAAACTTCCCATATTAACCTGGATGAAGCAACCTCTCAGGTTAATTCAAGTTTAATACCCAGATAGCCTACCCAGGTAGGATTAACCTCTAT
Source organism: Salmo salar (assembly GCF_965601325.2). Taxonomy (NCBI): domain Eukaryota; kingdom Metazoa; phylum Chordata; class Actinopteri; order Salmoniformes; family Salmonidae; genus Salmo; species Salmo salar. The sequence continues at coordinate 114,952,639 of NC_138300.1, forward strand.
GGGCTAGGCGGGACGTAATCGTCCCACCTACGTAACAGCCAGTGTAATCCAGTGGCGCGATTTTCAAATACCTTAAAAATCCTATTACTTCAATTTCTCAAACATATGACTATTTTACAGCTATTTAAAGACAAGACTCTCGTTAATCTAACCACACTGTCCGATTTCAAAAAGGCTTTACAACGAAAGGAAAACATTAGATTATGTCAGCAGAGTACCCAGCCAGAAATAATCAGACACCCATTTTTCAAGCTAGCATATAATGTCACAAAAACCCAGAAGACAGCTAAATGCAGCACTAACCTTTGATGATCTTCATCAGATGACAACCCTAGGACATTATGTTATACAATACATGCATGTTTTGTTCAATCAAGTTCATATTTATATCAAAAAACAGCTTTTTACATTAGCATGTGACGTTCAGAACTAGCATACCCCCCGCAAACTTCCGGGGAATTTACTAACAATTTACTAAATTACTCACGATAAACGTTCACAAAAAGCATAACAATTATTTTAAGAATTATAGATACAGAACTCCTCTATGCACTCGATATGTCCGATTTTAAAATAGCTTTTTGGTGAAAGCACATTTTGCAATATTCTAAGTACATAGCCCAGCCATCACGGGCTAGCTATTTAGACACCCGGCAAGTTTAGCCTTCACCAAAATCAGATTTACTATTATAAAAGTTTGATTACCTTTTGTTGTCTTCGTCAGAATGCACTCCCAGAACTGCTACTTCAATAACAAATGTTGGTTTGGTCCAAAATAATCCATCGTTATATCCGAATAGCGGCGTTTTGTTCGTGCGTCCCAGACACTATCCGAAATGGTAAATCAGGGTCGCGTGCATGGCGCAATTCGTGACAAAAAAATTCAAAATATTCCAATACCGTACCTCGAATCATGTCAACCGCTGTTTAAAATCAATTTTTATGCAATTTATCTCGTAAGAAAGCGATAATATTCCGACCGGGAATCTCCTTTTCGGCAAACAGAGGAAAAAACACAAAGACGGGGGCGACCAGTGCACGCGCCTAAGCCCACAGTCCCTTGATCGGCCACTTGAGAAAGGCGATAATGTGTTTCAGCCTGGGGCTGAAATGACGACATTCAGGTTTTTCCCGGGCTCTGAGAGCCTATTGGAGCCGTGGGAAGTGTCACGTTACAGGCAGAGATCCTTTGTAATTGAATGAGATGTCAAAGAAAGACAATAAATGGTCAGACAGGCCACTTCCTGTAAAGGAATCTCTCAGGTTTTGACCTGCCATTTGAGTTCTGTTATACTCACAGACACCATTCAAACAGTTTTAGAAACTTTGGAGTGTTTTCTATCCAAAGCCAATAATTATATGCATATTCTAGTTACTGGGCAGGAGTAGTAACCAGATTAAATCGGGTACGTTTTTTATCCAGCCGTGTCAATACTGCCCCCTAGCACTATACAGGTTAATCATTGGCATTGATTAATTAATTCAATTTGCTTTTGCAAATTCATTCACGTCCAACTTCCACATTACTGGTACAGTACTGATGGTTCGTCAACATCTATGAATAGATTAAACTTGTCTTTGCAGCTTCCAATGAATTCCAAACCCAAACATTGAAAAAAATAGGAACATTTTTCCTCTACATTTTTCTAATAATGTGCAAGCTACCAAAGGAGGTGGTCACCACTCCTCCGCTAATTAGTGTACCTCAACCCATAAAAGGATCGATCTCTGACCTCAGCAGGGATACCAACCCTAATTATGACATTAGCGAAAACACAGCCGAAATTGCGAACGCTCTCCAAAATCAACCATCAAACACAGGCTTTGTGACGGTTCTCTCCACTTTAGCACTTATGTATCACCATCAAAGGTTGGCATCGATCCAATACCACAGTGCACAGCTGAAGCACGTGCACGACATGGCTAACATGAGGGCAAAGGTGGAGAGAACTGAGCAACTATTGACAAAAGAAGGAAATGAAAACATTCTGCTAGTTGAGGAACTGCGTTTGAAATCGGAAGAATTAAAAGTAATTGCAAATACTTATGACGATGAACGAGCACAAACTCTCCAACAAAATCATCGTCTGCAGGAACAACTCGATTTAGCCAAAACATAATGCGATGTAGTCCACGCCAAACTAGATAAATCTGTCGAGTTATCTACAAACAGGAACGCGCAATTTGATAACATGCAGGCAGTTTTGTTGAACGTTACTCAAGGTAACAATGTTCTACTCCAAATTCTGCAGACCAAAGACGATCAGTTGATGAACACAATGACAACGTTGGATGACAAATCAGCAGAACTTATTGAAGTTGCTGACCAAATGAATGATGAGAGAACTCAGGTGATGAGGATGGAAATATTGATTTCTAAGCAAGCAGAGGAAATCTCATCACTGAATCTCTCGCTCCGTACTCGAGACCTCAATCTGCAAACCATGACAGATAATTTTGAGACCGAATGGAGCAGGTGTGACACTCACGTGTCCAAAATTGGTACTCTAAGCGCTCAAGTGGACTCTGCAAGGCAGCAGAAGACCACCCTTAGGTACCATCTGGAGGAAGTCCAGAATGGTCACGCTCTACAGCATGCCTACCCATCCAAGCAACCGGAGTCCGGTACTCAAAGGAGTGAAGACGATAGGTTTCAGACATTGCCTCCATCATGTGTCCCTCAGTCTTCTCCTCTTGGCCATTCGGCACTGAGTAATATGGAGCCTCTTGGCCAACAAAGCCAAAGCACGGCTTCTCCTCTTGGCCTGTCGGCTCCAATTTCTCCACAGGATGAAGCCAACACTCTCCGCCCGCTTGGCACGGAATACCTTGACAAACTCGTCAAGAATTTCCCCACCTTTGACCCCGTTCCAGGTCAGCCAAACGATACTGAGACGTTCCTAGCTGACATAGAGGACGCGTTGGGTGGCTACCCGAATGCTACGGGTTCTGACAGGGTTTACCTGTTGAAGCGAACGTCGAATAGACACGTGACGAGGTTCATTCGCCTACAACAGCAACACGTGCTAAATGACTACGCTAAACTTGCCACAGCTTTGAAATTAGAATTCAGTGGTTCTGCGACTCGCAAACACGATAGCTCACTGGCTAACACGGTCAAACAAGCTCGGAACGAGCCTTCCCTGTAGCTCAGTTGGTAGAGCATGGTGTTTGCAACACCAGGGTTGTGGGTTCGATTCCCACGGGGGGCCAGCACAGAAAAAAAGAAAAAAAAATGTATGAGTTGTATGAAATGTATGCATTCACTACTGTAAGTCGCTCTGGATAAGAGCGTCTGCTAAATGACTAAAATGTAAATGTAAATGTAACGAACACCCACAAGCTTTCTATCATAGGCTTCGTTCAGCTTACTTTGGCCTATTCACGGAAACAGGAATGGAAGAGCTGTTACCATTCAAACAAATGTTTCTGTCGAACATGTATCCCACCGTCATTACCTACTTGGGCCCTGCAGCCCACGTTGGCTTGCCTATCTTACAACTCAGAGAGCTTGCAAGCACAGCTTTTGAGGCATCAAAAGCTCGCAACGCTAAGAGCCCTGACCACTCGGTTTTGAAGTTTGACCAGGAGCACTCACTCCAGTTAGAGGGTGCATTATCAGGTATTGGAGCGTCGAGAGCTGACGCACAACAACAGTTTCTACAACGAAACCATGATTCCAATAACCGCTGCGGTCGAAATAACTGTAAAGTACGTCGCCTTCAAAACGACTACCGCTACAATCGACCTGTTCGCTACGTTCCTGCACCCAACCCACACAAAGTGTCAGAACACAAGGGTAACAAAGGGTTGAAGGACGATCAAAACGTAGACCAATGTTCTCCAGAAGTTCCACTACGTGAAGAACTAAAGCGAGAACAATTTGACAAAAGGGTAAAAGATAAGTCACAAGGACTAGACTGGGAATTACCGGACACCAGGTCCGCAGGAATTAACACCCATAGCAAGGACGTTAAAGTTCAAATTTCTCCCGCTCTCATTCAAGACCCTATCCAGGGCCCGCCTGATCAAGAAACAAGCCCCGGGCTTTGTCTGTAGACTCTGATACAAAATTTAAGAAGAAATGGTCAAACGCTTCGTTAAAGAATATGTCCACTAACCACGAATCTAAACGGCCATACCTGGAAACAGTCCTGGAGGACTGCTTAACTTGTCATGCGCTAATTGATTCGGGTGCGACAATATCACTCATCTCTCAAACATTGTTTGATGATCTCAAAAGGGCTTTGAAGCCAACTAAACGTTGGTTAAAAGTGGAACGATGCGAAACTACACTTCGAGGGGTCACTCAGACTACCTCGCCTCTCACATTGAGAGTCATGCTGAAACTACAGTTCAAGGACGTATCGCTCGTTCACCCTGTGTATGTTACCAGCCTCGAAACTGTACCCCTGCTACTTGGAGCAGACTTGATGGATCGATTACTCCCATTGATGGATTGGAAAACCAACCAGGTATGGTCACAGGCCACAGTGCCTTCTCCACTGACCACACTGTCTTCCCCTAACGCTAGCTGCAACGCAGTCATTCACGAGGGGTATCTGTCGAAAGCACCCCTTGGGAAAAAGACGTTTAGAAACCTCTGGGTGCAGAATCCGATCCAAGGAGATATTACGATATCTCGACACATTCCATCAGCCAATCTGATTGACCATTCTTTTCATGATTTCGAGCCAGCTGTCTCTGTGAATGAGCAACTTCCCTCCTCCTTGCAGTTGTGCAATACGGTAGTTGAGATGAACTTCTCTTGCCCTTCGGACACTTCTGCAAGCACTGCGGCCGTCTCAGCAAGAAAAACATTGATGCGCAGAGTACACTCTGCTTCCGATGATACACCGTCTGCTTTGTTGGGGACTGTCACCCCTTACAATGACACTAATGGCGTCAGTCCAGCAACTGACCCGATGACTCCCACTGGTGAAACACTTTGCGATATCACAGACCGATATCCTCGTCTCAGTTTACAGGTACTGAAGAGGTTGCCACACTCGGACGCGGTGGTGACTGACAGACCTCGACAGCCACTGAGGGTGTTGAAGCACAAACACCAGGAGATTTGGTTGAAAGGTTACAGCCATTATCATAATAACGCGGCCACTGACAACTCGTACATAGGGTCCGACCTTTTCGTTTGCGCCTCGGACACCAACACCACCCGCTGGTGGGGGGGTCCCGAGACACAAAGGGGGGGAATAGTAGCCCAGACCCATGATGAGCCTCATCGAGGCCGGTGGGGGGGTCGAGACTACGGACAACACCGTACGAGGCCGCCAGAGCATAAATCAAATCTAGTTGTAAACTCCCCTATGAGAACAGTGAGGAGCAGACAGGCCCCTAGACGGGGATTATCTTAGAACACATCTAAGATAGTACTGAGGTGTACCACACTGGTCGTAAAGGAAGTCCAATGGACTTGTCCACCTCCAAAACAAATGGCAACAATAATCATTCCTTGCCATGTGTAGGTTCAACTACAATACAACTAGTAATATGCTCCAATCATGTGTTCCGATAGATAATATTTCAGAATAAATCGGTAGGACAACTGGACCCCTTGAATACCAGTACCAATACCACAGTCAGTCCAGCAACACTCAGTAAGAGGATTAGTAACCTCACAAGTTAAATTGCTATTGATAATAGCGTCATAGGAGTCACTCAGAGTGCAACACGGGGAAGGGAATCTCCATTGCACTCTTCCAATGGTTAACACATGCCACTAATAAATAGAACCCTCCGTTCAGGAGAAAAGTTATTAGAAGTCATGAACCATGATCACGCCACGTACGACTGGTCTAATACTTAAAGAGTACTTCCGTCGTGAGGTTAGCTCCTCCGTGGATAACATAGCTATGAAATAGACTTCATACCTACTGCCACTACAATAGTGGAAGACACAGTGACTTGTAGAAAAACTACTACAGACTCCCTTGACACCAATTCTGACTGACCTCCAGGCATTGACCTGAAAATTACCTGACTACGTCAGACTCATTCTGAACAAGTTGTAATCTGCCAGGATACTTGGTTTTCTTCCCTTGACATGCGCGATTGTGTAAGCATAAATGCACATGCACAACGGAACATCCAATTAGGATTTATGCTAGGATCACTTAAGGGTCCAAGCAAAATACCAGCCTGAGTAAAGTTGAACATTTACTTCTAGGCCTTTGACTCTACAGCACTCACCAGTTTTCTAACCAGAAGTCCATAGGTCATCTCTGTAGACTGCCCAAAACTAGTGCCTTACAGCTGTAGACTTATCATATAGTTGTCAACTTAGGATAGTACCCTAAGCGCCACCCCGCAAATTAGGAAAGCCCTAGATATGACATTAGACAATGCCATGATAGGGTCATTTTGCCAAGACCATGGACGTAGATAGAATACAGTCCAATTAGATGATTAAGGTGGCATAACTATATTTTGTTTTGTTTATGCTTTCATTCATTTTGTTTCATTTTCTTCGGCACATAGAAAGTGATAGAGCCATAAACAACTCCCCCATACAACCATCAGTTAGTGCCACAACGCTGCTCATTTGGGAGGAAATGTAATGATATATTTCATGAGTGTGTGTGCATTGTTAACCTGTTAGGGCTAGGGGGCAGTATTGACACGGCTGGATAAAAAACATACCCGATTTAATCTGATACCACTCCTACCCAGTAACTAGAATATGCATATACTTATTACATATGGATAGAAAACACCCTAAATTTTCTAAAACTGTTTGAATGGTGTCTGTGAGTATAACAGAACTCAAATGGCAGGTCAAAACCTGAGAGATTCCTTTACAGGAAGTGGCCTGTCTGACCATTTCTTGAACTTCTTTTCCATCTCTATCATTTACTAAGGATCTCTGCTCTAACGTGACACTTCCCACGTCGTCCATAGGCGCTCAGAGCCCGGGAAAAAACAGAATGTCGTCATTCCAGCCCCAGGCTGAAACACATTATCGCCTTTCTCAAGTGGCCGATCAAGGGACACTGGCCTTATGCGCATGACCCCGACCGCCCCCGCCTTTGGGATTTTTTCCTCTGTTTGCCGAAAAGGAGATTCCCTGTCGGAATATTATCGCTTTTCTACGAGAAAAGTGTCGTAAAAATAGATTTTAAACAGCGGTTGACATGCTTCGAAGTACGGTAATGGAATATTTAGAATTTTATTGTCACGAATTGCGCCATGCGCGCGACACTTCTTTACTATTTCGGATAGTGTCTGGAACGCACAAACAAAACGCCGCTATTCGGATATAACGATGGATTATTTTGGACCAAACCAACATTTGTTATTGAAGTAGCAGTCCTGGGTGTGCATTCTGACGAAGACAACAAAAGGTAATCAAACTTTTATAATAGTAAATATGATTATGGTGAGTGCTAAACTTGCCGGGTGTCTAAATAGCGAGCCCGTGATGCCTGGGCTATGTACTTAGAATATTGCAAAATGTGCTTTCACCAAAAAGCTATTTTAAAATCGGACATATCGAGTGCATAGAGGAGGTCTGTAAAAAGCTGGTTTTTGATATAAATATGAACTTGATTGAACAAAACATGCATGTATTGTATAACATAATGTCCTAGGGTTGTCATCTGATGAAGATCATCAAAGGTGAGTGCTGCATTTAGCTGTCTTCTGGGTTTTGGTGACATTATATGCTGGCTTGAAAAATGGGTGTCTGATTATTTCTGGCTTGGTACTCTGCTGACATAATCTAATGTTTTGCTTTCGTTGTAAAGCCTTTTTGAAATCGGACAGTGTGGTTAGATTAACGAGAGTCTTGTCTTTAAATGGCTGTAAAATAGTCATATGTTTGAGAAATTGAAGTAATAGGATTTTTAAGGTTTTGAAAATCGCGCCACAGGCTGGCAGTGGCTGTTACGTAGGTGGGACGCAAGCGTCCCACCTAGCCCATAGAGGTTAACATCTGCCTAAGTTACCTCCCAGATATTCCAGTCTGAACGACCAGACGACGGGTCCGGAACGGCGATCCCAATCCGGACATCCGCTGCCGAGCCATGGAACGGACTTCTTCATTTGCAGAGACCCTACCCGGGTCGACCACCAGAGGGGGGACTGCAATAGCAACCACCAACTGGACATTTGCTGCCCAGCCTTGGAGCGGATTTCTTCATTTGCAGACACCCTACCCGGGTCGACCGCCAGATGGGGACCAGAACGATGATCCACAACCAGGACAACCCACGTTCATTTTTATGTTGGTTTACAACATGCAGTTTAATCGCAAGATTGAACCCAACATGGGGGGACTGTCATGACGTTGGCCTGTGGGTAAGGTTTATGACCCACCCCCCCATAAATACCTTTCTCCCTTCCCCTCTCTGACCCTACTGAAGGACTTGAATAGCCTGTGTTAAATATAGAGAGTCTGGGAACATCAAACAAATGGGGAAAAGGAACCATATTTTGGTAATAAAACCAGTTGGAAATATGCTTGGGAACGTAATGAGTATGTATGTCAGTTCGGTTGTCATCTGAGACATTATGACTGATGACAGGACGACATAAACTGTACCTGAGAAAGTATACACCCTCTAGTTATCAGAGTAACATGGAATTGTTATGCAATTGAAATGTTTGATATTGAAATTGTTTGTTAGGAGATTAAATCTAATTTTAGCTTCCAAATGAGAGAATTGGGTTTTCATAAGGAAAGTGCCCTGCTTGATCAGTGGCCCACCCCTGTGAAGAGACAGGGGTTATAAACGATGAAACACATCCACCCCCTCTCCACTATATAAGCCTTTGACGAAAAGATAACCACGTTGTTCCAGTACGTGAGGTCTGCAGCCTCTACGTTAGAAGGACACACAGGTCAAGTACAGAACTAAGCCAACCTCGGCGTGAGCTTTGGTGGCGAATGGTATGAACTTTGAGCTTATTCACCACAGAAGTGATACTTCCTAGCCGTTGAGTTAGCAGCGGGCGCTGTAGATGTGGGCTAGGAAAGGACGGACGACGGATCCAGTCTAACAGACGGACGAAGATACCACCACGTATCCAATTTACCACCAGAGACATTCTTCCGAGTACAGGAAGATCTGTTGGCCAACCCGGCCAGCATCTACGACCAATCTACCGAAGCGCAGCTCAGAGTAAATATTTATTGCATTTTCCTTTTCCAAATGGGTGGTAATTTAGAATGCATAAGATAATGTATTTACGATAGCATAGCTGCTGTTTGTTTGTTCCTAAATCTTCCCGCTCTTTCATTCAAGCCCAACCCCCTTTCCTTTGTGTAACCAGCCATGATACAGGTTCCGTCCACCAGGACGTTTTCTGTATGACATCATTTGTGTTCTGTGTATTTGTAATTCTGTGTGATTGGTTTAGGTATTTAGTAAATAAATAATTAAACCCAATTTTGTATTGCTGATTCAACTTGTTAGCCAGGGTTCGTGAAGATAGCCAAGAATTTACAACTTTCATTATGAGACTGAAAATAAGATAAGGGTTAATATTGACTGCTACCGATGTAAAGTATTACTAAGTATTTTAAGAGTTTATTCGGAAGATAACGGCTCTATAAACGTTCTTCCGTGGTGCCCCGACTTTCTAGTTAATTACATTTACATGATTAGCTTAATCAGGTAATATTAATTAGAGAAAGAATTTTATAGGTTAGCATGTCATATCACTTAATCCGGCATAGCCAAAGACATGACACCGTCTATCTAATAGGAGTACAATCTCCATAACTTCACTTACTAAATCAGTGAATACATTTCATAAGCATCACCCTCTAATTCAACCTTACAATACCAATGTTCCATGGGGGTTTAATTAATGAAACCCCAAACATCCGGTGCTGTTTCCTATGGAAACCTACCAAGGCTAACTCACAACAGTAACATAAAAATGCAATGTCAGCTGTAAAATGTAAGTAGTGAATACATTTAAATATCTAGAGTTAACCTTAGAATTACAGACTCTGCAATATGCATGAAAATGAATCCTGATGTTTCAACTCTAACCTCTCCGTTGATAAGTGCCCAACCGGCCAAAAGATGGCGCTATTATTCCTTTTACATCCTTTGTCATAATGGTGGTGTGAAGAAGTTCTAAACGAATGCTTCCGATTTACAGCCACTGTGACATGTCTGGGTTTACCCTTTTGTTTGTGGCTTAGCTTAGTTTACTAGCTTATTGATCTAGCCTACATTCACCATGATCAGCTGACATAGCCCACCTCAGTAGTGGTTCTAGCAAATTATACTTTTAACAAACTCCCTTTCATCTGTGAAACTAGCTTGCTTAGCCTGCAATGTGTGATGATTAAGTGTGTTTTTGCAGAAAATGTTGGCCAATGTTAAAAAATATATAATTTTTCTACAGGAGCAGTTAATTAAGGTTGATTTATTTATTTTTGGTTGTGATTTGCCCTTTTTTCACTTTGACAGCATGGCCCTGTCACGCTGGGAGTACCATACCATACAAGACTAATACATTTGGCTATAACAAGCACATATTATACTCACACATGCATATACCCAGTAAGAGTTTGGAAGTGTAAAGCTACATTCTGGGATTCGACAAAAAACAAAATGGCCGAACCACTACTTTTTATACAGGGAGGGGGGTGTGGTAGGGAAATATAACACCTCTCAAATGCATAGACAGTGCTCTGACAGTCTGTGACATCCACCTGATAGTTTTGAACTTATTTTAAAGGTACATACATTGTTTGTTTACGTTCGTGGAGTAATACAAATTTGTGGTCTTAAAAGAGAAGAATTTATGAACTATATTCTTCAAGAATCAAAAGTTGAAATGACCATTGAACAGACTCTCAGATCCTAGACTGGAAACCTTTCAAAGGATTTGACAATTATGGCAGTATCATTCATGTTTAATAATTAAAATAATGTGTACAGCAGTTTTATTGACAACAAACAACAGAATCATTACTCAACATTTATGCACAACAAGTAACTAAAATGTTAATTTTACAGAAACAAATAATTTTAAAAGTATTTGACTTGTGTGTTCAGTTAGGATGCTGACACTGGAAAAACATGTATTTTTCAGTTGAGTTGATGTTTTGCTGGATTTAACAGGTTCTCAGTGCGCACACCATGGGCAATTTCACTTCACAGTTTAAATCGTTCCACGTTTTGTCACCTTCAGAGGAAACACGGAACAGAAATGAACTCTTAAATCAACTCAGATATAGACACAACAATATCATTGTCTGTGTGTGTGCCAGATTTCTTTGTTAAATGTACAATTTAAAAGTTACATTTTATGAATGGATCAGTGAATGATAGTGGGCTAACTGTACCTCCCGCGTTCATCTGAAGACAGTGCTCATTGCCACCATAATTATTGGGCTCTCCTTGCCCCCAGCTCTGGTAATCAAATTTGGAGCCGTCACTCCAGAACCATAGTTTGTTCTGTGGGGAAGAATTAAGGTCTCAGTTTCAAAGAAATACCATATTATCATTATTCATTTTTTTATTATTATTATTGGTATTATTGTTAGTAGGTGTGCTTGCTGAAACATACTTATTTTCTTTCCTGCATCACCTGTAATGCCAAACCGCAAAAGCTACCAACACAAAAACAACTTTAAAACGTGTAGACTGGCACTGGTACTGGGCATTTTTTGGGGGAGTACATCTATCAGATCTTTCAAACCTAGATCTGACTTCACAAGTGACCCTTGAGATATTGATGATCCTATTCATCTGTGAGTATACTCTACCTGAACAGAATTAAATCCTCCAATCCAGGTAGGTTGATGTTGGCCGGTGTTTCTCAACACCAATTGCTGTAAATTATAGTTCTCCACACAGTCTTTTATAGACGCCAGGTTTGCTTGAAAGGACAGACAGTGGTTCTAGAGAATGCGGCGGACAGGGACAAAGACATTTCATAATGTAAGTATTAGTCAGTAGGCCAGTCTGTGAGAATTTGTTTTCTGGACTCACAATAACCTCAAAACAAATAAGCGAGTTGATTTCAATTGAACTTCTACTTTAAGTAGAAGTGGGTAAGCATGATATACCTCAGCTTGGGGCCATGTCATTGCATTGTTGACAAACATAAAGCAACGTGATTTGTATTTGGTCCAACCTCCGGGACATGGACGATCACTCTCTGCTGCTTCTGCTTCCTGCTGTTCCTCCACCACCCCAGCCTCTGTAAGGAGGAGACACAGTGCACGTTCCAAATTGCAGTTGACTTTAAAGGTGAGAGGATACTGACTGATCTACAAATCACCTTGCATAATAAATAACTATTCAATATTACTTGTAGATTAGTCAGTCAGTCACACGCACGCACGCACGCACACACACACACACACACGCACACATTAATGAATTCGTAATGTAAAGTGTAAAATGGATTCCCTCTTACTTGCGGCACGTAGATCAAAGGCCTCGCCCAGAACAATGGCAGCGCTGAGAAGCAGAAGAATGGTCAACATCGCCATTGATATAGTCTTCTGAGAGAGAGAGAGCGCCACACAGACAGACAGAGAGACAGACAAATACAGTGAGAGAGAGAAGCCGTTAAGACAAATTCAGTGAGTACTTCAGAGTAGGTAAATGCAGTTTCCCTAGCCTCTCCTCGATTACTCCCAGCCATTCCACTTAGCTGATGTATCCCACTGCTATCACATCATTTTCAATGAATTAAGGGCTAGTGATTAGTTGACCATTTGTCAGCTGTGGAATAAATCCAGTTTCACTTATTGAATAAATCCAATAAGTGAAACTGGGGGAACTGGAGGAGAGGTTATGGAAAAACAGTATGGAACTCCTAAGGCAACGTTTCCCCAACTCGGTCATGCGGTGCACATTTTGAACCGAGTTTGGGAAACGCTATGCTAAGGAATACCAGGTATCATTCCTTCAACCACATACAATAGAATAGCCTAGCACACAGGAATATGTATGCTTCCTAAAGGGCACCATATTCCCTATGTAGTGCACTACTTTTGACCAGGACCCACAGTGCACTACATAGGGAATAGGATGCCATTAGGATGCTCGCCATACCTTGTCTGAGATTGACTATTCAATTCAATGGTAAGGAGAAGTCTATGCTTTTGAATTCAGGAGGCTGCTTTCCAAATGGCACCGTACTCCCTATATAGTGCACTACTTTGACCAGCAACACATACTGTAGGCCCTATGGGCCCTGTTCAAAAGTATCACACTACATAGGGAGTAGGGTACCAATTGGAATGCAAGCAGGTACAGTTTTAAATTAATATCTGTTGAAATCTCACCTTCTGAAATCTTCAGTTGTAGCTTCCCTTCTTCAGAGATCTTCAAAGAACTGCACTGGGTCTCTCTCTGTGTCCTACATTCTACCTATCCCTCCTCTCCTTTAAATAGGTTTTTAAGAGACACCTTCTTCAAGAGTAGAGGAGGGTTGGTTTGTATTAACTCTGTTTGCTTCCCTGAAACAGCTGTGAAGGAAAACATGTCACATGCCTACTTAAGGCCTTAAGGCCACAGCATGGTGATCAGGCCTTTTAACAAGAACCACCACAGACGAAGGCCAAATTCACCAGATGATCCTTGACCTGTTTGTTTGAATGCAGAATAAGAACCCTCTCTGTACCACAATTTTCCAACACTCTCAGAAAATGGGTACAGTTAGGGTACAGTATTGTTCCCTGGGGTATAAAATATCAAATTACACATAATGTACCTTTAGAGGTTCGGTATTTTAGGGTACATGTGCAGATAATCTAGTATTATGGTACATGTTTGTCCCTATTATGTTTTATGTGAAGGTACAATCATTGGCGGTGTGGCCTAGTTGGGCCATGGCTTTCAGTTAGTTATTTTTGGCCACCCGCAAAAATAAGTCTTGTAGCAGTTTAAGTCATTTATGGATATGTTAATTAAAGTTTGAGCATGTCTGCTAACTGTTCTGAAGTCTTTAAAAAGGCTTACATAATAGCATTTGACATTAAAGTGCTGAGCAAAAAGTATTTTCTGTGAGCCGGATTGTTTAGCTCCGTTCACATAAAATATATGTTGATTTGGCTCCCACATAGCTCTTTGTTCAAAATGCTTAAAAACTGACAGAGAATCATGGAAAAATTGCAAATCTCTTTTGCAAAGTCTAAAAAGGTAGCCTACCATTGTGTTGAATGTTTGAATGTAGTGTAATGTTTTTTACGCACCGCAAAAATGAGAGTGGCTCAGAATGAAGCACTCTCCCCAATATAGATTTTTTTCTGTGGTGAGAATTCAACATCTTCAGAGAATGAGTCTGAAGTGAACTGCAGAGAATTGTTGTTTGCGCCTCAAAAAGCAGTAGTAGAAGCCTGCAAATCAGGGAGCCAAATGAACGGCTCTTTCATCCATTCGATTCAGTTCCTGACGTTCACCAAAAAGGTATATTCAAAAAGAGCTGTTCATTCGCAAACAACCCATCACTAGTACAGGGCTCTTGGGTAAATGATTAAGGTGCTGGTTTGACAAACCTGCAAGGGTACAAGTATTCACCTATAACTAATGGTACAACAGACCTTATAGGGTACAGCTACAGCAGGGGTTCCCAAACTTTTTTGGCCCACGACCCCATTTGATTAAAAAAAAATCATTCTGAAGGAAGTTTGCTTTGAAGTGACTGAAATGCATCAGAAAGGTATTGGGCAGTTCAGAAGATCATCAGGCAGTGATTTTGTATGATTTTCAGTGTAGAAAATAACATTCTTCCTCCAGCTGGATTTAGTGCCTTGTCTTGTCCATTCTGTTCTAAGGAGGCTTGTGGGCATTCCAGAGGTGAACAGAAAACACGTGTTCCTGAGAGTCTCATCTTTCAGCGATGGGGTGATAATATTTTACACTTAAACCGTTCAAGAGATAAGACCACATTTGTAGGAAGAAAACAGAAACAGCTCTATTTATTAAACACATCTAGGGCCTACCGTTTACTGACGTAACCCAGGTTCTATAAACCAAGCGTGAGTTTATCTCACGACCCCATGTCCAAGTCGGCAACCCCACATGGGGTCAAGACCCCTAGTTTGGTAAACGCTGCACTACAGTGACAAGGGCTTGTACCCCTTTAAGTACAATTCAGTACCTTTTTTTCTTCAAGTACATGTTAAGCCCTGGCGTAGTGACTGTGTGCATTGAGAGTTGTTTGTATTCTGTCAATGCCTCAGGATGCCACTGTGTAAACATTCCTTGGAATTATAATTAAGTGAATTATCTTATTGAATAAATAACTTTTCTGTGATGATATCTGGGAGAAGGCATGTCTGAAGTAAACAGAGTACTTGACCTAAAGCAAGTCCTGCCTGGTTTACCTGTTTGTGTAACGGCTGTCGAAAGGAGCAGACCAAAGTGCAGCGTGGTTGTTGTTCCACATTTGATTTAATCCGTGAAACTTAGCAATACATAAATAACTCAATTTGACAAAACAACAAACTGTGACGCAAAGAGAAACAAACACTACTCAAAATATAATAACCCACAAAACCCAGGGAGAAAAACCCCTACTTAAATATGATCTCCAATTAGAGACAACGAGGACCAGCTGCCTCCAATTGGAGATCAACCCAAAAAACAACATAGAAATAAAAAACTAGATCTTAAACATAGAAATACAAAACATAGAAAAACACAAAACACCCCCTGTCACTCCCTGACCTACTCTACCATAGAAAATAACCTCTTACTATGGTCAGGACGTGACCGTACCCCCCCCCAAAGGTGCAGACTCCGAATGCTACTAAACAAAAACAAAAGGGAGGGTAGGGTGGGCAACTCCTGTTTATGGTGGCTCAAATGCAGTCCACATAACCTTAACCTCCAGCAGAGGAGGCGGTTCCGGTTCGGGGCGTAATCCCCGCTCCACCCGCTGATCCTTCTGCTTTATTACCAAAGGACCGTGGATTGTCGTCGAAATAACCGGAATGTAGATCATTGCTGGAGACTCTGGGCTGCAGGCCGCCACTGGAGACTCCGGGCTGGGGAGCGTCGCTGGAGGCTCCGGGTTGGGGAGCGTCGCTGGAGGCTCCGGGTTGGGGAGCGTCGCTGGAGACTCCGGGCCGGGGAGCGTCGCTGGAGACTCCGGGCCGGGGAGCGTCGCTGGAGGCTCCGGACCGGGGACCGTCGCTGGAGGTTCCGGACCGGGGACCGTCGCTGCATGCTCAGTGCTATGGATCGTCGCTACAGGTTTTGCGCCATGGATCATCCTTGGAGGCTTCGTGCAATGGATCATCACTGGAGGCTCCAGGCCATGGATTATCTCTGGAGGCTTCGTGCCATGGATCATCCCTACAGGCTCAGGGCCATGGATCATCACTGGAGGCTTCGTGCCATGGATCATCCCTACAGGCTTCAGACCATAGATCATCAGTGGAGGCTTCTTTCGTGGAGCTGGAATAGGTCTCACCGGACTAGAGAACGTCGCTGAGAGTTCTGGACTAGGGAACGTCGCTGGAGGCCGAGTGCGCGGAGCAGGCACAGGGTATAGTGGGCCGTGG
Organism: Salmo salar; assembly: GCF_965601325.2. Classification (NCBI taxonomy): domain Eukaryota; kingdom Metazoa; phylum Chordata; class Actinopteri; order Salmoniformes; family Salmonidae; genus Salmo; species Salmo salar. The sequence goes on from NC_138300.1 coordinate 114,969,146, forward strand.
AGGCACACTGGAGGTCTGGAGCTTATGGCTGGCTCAACCTGTCCTGGCTGGATAAACTCCGTAGCCCGACAAGCGCGAGGCGTTGTGACAGGTCGCAAAGGGTTTGTGTTGGCGAACTGGGGGTACCGTGCGTAGAGCTGGCACAGGATAACCTGGGCCGAGAAGACGCACCGGAGACCAGGAATGCTGAGCAGGCATACACCTTCCTGGCACCGCACCTGTGAGGAGCTTGCACCGAGCGCACCGGGCTGTAGCTGCGCGCAGGTGACACAGTGCGTATCTCTGCATAACATGGTGCTTGCTTGATCACTCGCCCCCCACAGTAAGCACAGGGAGTTGGCTCAGGTCTCCAACCTGACTCTGCCAATCTCCCCATGTGCCCCCCCCCCAAAAAAAATGTTTTGGGGGGGGCTGCCTCTTGTGCTTGCCTTGTTGCCAGGCTAGTTCCTCCTCTCGTCGCCGCTCTGCTCTCGCTGCCTCCACCTGTTCCCATGGGAAGCGATCTCATCCAGCCTGGATCTCCTCCCATGTCCAGGATCCCTTGCCGTCCAGAACTTCCTCCCAGGTCCATTCCTTTCCACGCTGCTTGGTCCTTTTGTGGTGGGTTATTCTGTCATGGCTGTCGAAAGGAGCAGACCAAATTGCAGCGTGGTTGTAGTTCCACATTTTATTTAATCCGTGAAACTTAGCAATACATAAATATCTGAATTTGACAACACAACAAACCGTGATGCAGAGAGAAACAAACACTACTCAAAATATAATAACCCACAAAACCCAGGGAGAAAAACCCCTACTTAAATATGATCTCCAATTAGAGACAATGAGGACCAGCTGCCTCCAAATGGAGATCAACCCCCAAAAAACAACATAGAAATAGAAAAACTAGAACTTAAACATAGAAATACAAATCATAGAATCGATATCATAAGGTGAATGCACCAATTTGTAAGTCACTCTGGATAAGAGCGTCTGCTAAATGACGTAAATGTAAATGTAAATGTAAATAGAAAAACACAAAACACCCCCTGTCACGCCCTAACCTACTTTACCATAGAAAATAACCTCTTACTATGGTCAGGACGTGACAGTTTGAATGCAGAATGAGTGAATCATCTCTGTTCCCGAGTTCTCCGACATGCTGAACCCTGACATAACCTATTGAGGAAATTACTTTGAGGACACATTTTCGGAAATGTAAATAGAATCAATAACGTAAAAACCAAATAAAAAACATTTCTAAACAGTGGGTAACACTTCTTTTGAAGGGGGGATACATCAGGCATCAATAACACCTGATGAAACCAGAGGGGTTGGGTTAAATGTAGAAGAGACATTTCGGTAGAATGCATTCAGTTGTGCAACTGACTATGTACCCCCTTTCCCCCTTCCCCTTCATAACACTTTCATAACACATTTACAGGTAACTACCAAAATCAATGAAACAACAACATAAAGCGTCTTAATAGGGCGTTGGGCCACCATGAGCTGCCAAAACTGCTTCAATACGCCTTGGTGTAGATTCTACAAGTTTCTAGAACTCTATTGGAGAGATGCAACACAATTCTTCCACAAAAAATTCCATAATTTGGTGTTTTGTTGATGGTGGTGGAAAACACTTTCTCATGACCCGCTCCAGAATCTCCCATAAGTGCTCAATTTGGTTGAGATCTGGTGACTGAGACTCACACAAACACCCTTTAAACCCACTATTGTCACGACTTCCACCGAAGGTGGCTCCTCTCCCTGTTCGGGCAGCGCTCGGCGGTCGTCGTCGGCGGTCTACTAGCTGCCACCGATCCCTTTTCCTTTTCGTTTGGTTTTGTCTGTCTTGTGTTTCACCTGTGTCGAGTTTAGGTTCATTAGTGGGGTATTTAATCTCGCCCTACCAGTGTGGTTTCGTGCGGGATTGTTTGTGTACCTGTCGTTGGTTTGCGGTTTATTTTGTTCGTTTAGACAGGTGTATTTTTCTGGACTCATTTAGTGGGCTGTTGTATTTGGTCCTGTGCCTGTTCTTATAATGGACTCTTGAATAAACGCCTTCTCTACATTATTTACTCTCCTGCGCCTGACTTCACACCCACCTCTCCTAGGGAGCTTTGACAACTATACTCCTTTGAGACCCTTCTTTCAAAGTCTCTGAGATATCTTCTTCTAGCTATGGAAGCCAAAATAATGGGCAACTGGGCATTTTTATACGTGACTCTAAGCATGATGGGATGTTAATTACTGAATGAACTTAGGTACCACACCTGTGTGGAAGCACCTGGTTTCAACATACTTTGTATCTCTCATTTACTGAAGTGTTTCCTTCATTTTGGCAGTTAACTGTGGGTATTCATAAGGAGTTTTCAAAATAAAAGACCCCTCAAATAGATATGTATTTATGTCCATTATGCAACAGAAATGTGTATTTTTACTGCCACAGTACCCACACCTCTGATATACTCACAGGTGGGAGAATCAGGGTTAGAGATTCGTGACTGTGTGTATTGAGAGTTGTTTTTCTTCGCTTGTGATCTGTCAATGCCTCAGGACGTCACTGGGTAAACATTCCTTGGAATTATTATATTATTGAATTATAATGATCTAAATGATCTAATTGAAATATGAACCTTTCTGTGGAGAAGGCGTGTATAAAATAGACAGAGTACCTTATCTAGAGAGAGTCATGCCTGGCATAATTATCAGGCTTAGTTTTACTCATTGATACATTTCATAATTTTATCAATAAACCATAACTAAATTACAAATGGACTATTACGGGTCATCTTTTACACAAACAGACATAATTCAGAATAAGGATACTCCTTTACAGTGTTCAAATGTTGAATTTCAACTTTATTTGCCAAAACACTTTCTTACAGCAAGGGGAAGAATGTTGTTTACAAGCAGACACGTGCACATATAGGGGTCAAGGGGTGCCTGAGAATCTGCCATTTTGCCATCGACCAGTAATCGGCTCTGGTATTTCTAACACACTGTCCCATCTTTTCATTGAGGCCCCCGGCCCATTATTGCCTTGCCAACTGATGGCCAAATTCACCAGATTAACCTTTTCCTGTTAGTTTGAATGAAGAATGACTGAATCATAGCGTCCTGCCACACGCTGTTCAACAACTAAACCTCAGTTCTGAGCCGGAGACCCTCACCCTCAGGACTGTTCGACAAGATGATTTGCAACTGCAAGGTGCCTCAGTTACCTTTGACGTGTCCCCTCTTGCTTAAACAGTTCAAGAAGTGTCAGACACGTCAGGCATTCACTGCAGACTACCTAGGCTTTTCTGAACACTCCTCCCAGTAGCAGCTCTCCAAAAGCGATATGACCACCTCTGCAAGCTGCCTTTGCCACCTGTGGACCAAGCTCAACCTCTGCTGCTGATTGGTTCAGACATGCTTCACCTTCTGATACCCATACAGCTACACTGGCTGTCCACACCAAACTCTGCTGGTACTAGCAAGGCGCTACTAGCTTTGTGCACACAGCACCAGCTGAACAACAGTGCCTGCTCACCACTACTGTTTCGCCTTCCGCCGAGCTCTTCAAAAACGTGGAGTGACTTTGGCAGATTGATACCCTTCCCTATGTGAGTGAGAAGCTGGCGACTCGCTCGAAACAAGACCAGCAAGCCATGACGCTTCTCTAGAAGTCATCTTCTAGGATATAAGTTGATGTCGTTCAGCGCTACACTACACCCATGTTTCGTTGAGTCAACGATGCAACTCTCCGCGCTCCAAAGGAAGCTGTACTGCCAAGCCTCCGTAGCACGGAGCGAAGACTCGCAAACGAGCCAAAATGCACAGAGGTGTACTGTCAGGAGATCAAGAAGCTGCCGACGGCAGGTTACGTGTCACTGTTGCCACCCGAGGTAACTGAACAATCTACTGAGTCCTGGTTTATACTCCACCATATTGTGCATCACAATGGGAAGGATAGGATTGTGTTTAACTGTTCGTTCAAGCTTAAAGGACAGTCGCTCAATGACCTTCTCTTCCCTGGACCAACGTTGGGACCATCCCTGCTCAGTGTCCTCCTCAGATTCCGTCAACATGCCGTACTTGTAAGTGGAGACATCAAAGGCATGTTTAATCAGATCCGCCTCTTACCAGCTGACAAACTGATGCTACGCTTCATCTGGTGGAACATGCATAGAAATGAAGAACCAAGGATCTATGAGTGCCATCTACACTCTGCAGTGACACATTCAGGACAATGTAGGAGTCAGCCTTGAGCTTGTGAAGTCAGTCGAGGAGTCATTCTACGTGGACAACTGCCTTCGAAGCATCCCCTCTGCCGATGAAGCAAGAAACCTCATTAATGGACTGCGGCAGTTGCTCCATACCAGAGGTGTTTAGATACATTGCTAGCCCACTGGCGTATCAGCTGTCATTGAGCACCTAACATCTGAGGCCAGATCGGAAAGCAGCAAACTGTGGCTTTCCCAAAGTAGCACAGATCTCCAGGAACCAACAATGAGGAATATCTACAGCATGCTCGCCCGTCAATACGACCCACTAGGCTACATCGAGCCTTTCACAACCCGGGGCAAGGTACTCGTCCAGGACCTGTGAAAATAAGGGATAGGTTGGGTCAACATTCATCATCAGAGCCTGCTGGACACAATGCTTGTCTGGGAACTAGAGATTCCTGACTTTGTCTAGATGGATTTCCCCAGAACTTACGCACCACCATATGCTGACAATCCAAAGTCAACCAGAGACCTTCACATATTCTGTGATGCATCAGAGAGAGAATATGGCTCTGTTGCCTACATGCGGACTGTGTATGACCAGAAGCAGGTACACATTTCCTTCGTTCTGACCAGGTCTCACATTGCGCCAAAGAAGCAGCTGTCGATGCCACGCTTGGAGCTGAGTGCTGCACTCATTGGGGCTCAGCTGGCCAGTGTCCTCCAAGCAGAACTCACCCTGCCCATCGGACAAGTCATCCTCTGGTCCGATTCCACCACAGTCCTTCATTGGCTCAAGACAGAATCATGTAGGTACAAGGTCTTCTTAGGAACTTGTGTTGCAGAGATTCAGAACCTTATGGATGTAGCCAACTGGAGGTATATGGATTTATGGATATTGCGAACATATTGCGAACAACCCGGCTGATGACATCACTCGGGCCAAGAGCTGGCCAACCACATGGATGGCACCAATGCCCCGAGTTCCTCCAACACTCAGAAGATCAGTGGCCTTCAATGCCTGTTGCTGACCCGGAGCCTGATGACAGCGAACTGAAGAAATCAGCCTTCTGCGGACATGTCTGTCAGTTCCAGTCCTCAGCTCCCAGGTATCAGCAAGTTTGATACATGGAAAAACTTTATGAAGGTAACAGCTAGATCCCTATACGGGGCGGCCGATAAACTCTCCAGTTCACCCAGTGAAGCAGCAAACTACATAGCTGCAGAGAACCTTCTCTTGAAGCAAGCTCAGATGGAATCGTTTCCTGAAGAGGTCAAGGACGTCATGTCAAACCGGTCTATACCTTCTAACAGTCATCTGGGTCCCTCGTCTCCTGAGTATGATAAGGATGCAGGACTCCTTAGAGTTGGCGGTAGACTGCGAAGAGCAGAGCACCTGGAGATGGATGATATGCACCCCATCGTCTTGGATCCACATGATCCACTGACCAAGCTAGTTATTCAAGATTTCAACGAGACTCTCCTCCATCTCAGCCCAGAGAGGGTTCTGACGGAACTGCGCTGTAGATACTGGATTCTGTGGGGAAGAGAAGCCATCCGAAAGTTTCAGCACACCTATTTCAAATGCCAAAGATGGCACGCCAACCTGAAGTTCAAAAGATGGCAGACCTACCTCCTGCTCATCTGCGACTGTACAAGCCACCCTTCTACTCTACCGAAGTGGATTGTTTTGGACCATTCAACATAAAAAACATTGCAATGACAACTGATGGGGCATCGTCTACAAAAGCATGACCAGCCGCTGCACCTACCTGGACCTCCTGGAGAGCCTGGATGCCGATGCCTTCCTGATGTCTCTTAGATGCTTCCTTGCACGTTGAGGCAAGCCTTTCGAGCTTCTTTTGGACAATGTTATGAACTTCGTTGGAGGAGACCGAGAACTGCGAGAGGCCTTCACAAAGCGATGGGCCCCCAGCTGAAGGAACAGTTGGCCGCACAGAGGATAACATTCTAATTCAACTCGCCAAACGCTCCTCACTTTGGAATGTGGAAAAGAGGTGAAATCAGTGAAGCCTGCTTGTCACGCCCTGACCAGGTGAACTCGGGTATTTTGGTCAAGGTGTGTCATGTTGGGTATTTTTCCTTGGTTTGTTTTCTATGTGTGCGTTATAGCCTTGTGTTAGATCTATGTGGGTTATTTCTATGTTGGGTTCTGTCGATTCCCAATCAGAGACAGCTGTCGCTAGTTGTCTCTGATTGGGATTACATTTAAGTTCCTTTTTCCCCCACGCTGTTTGTGGGGTGTTGTCTCTTTGTTTTTGAGCAGTTAACGTATCGGCATTTTCTTGATTTTGTGTACGTGTTTATTTCAGTGTAAAGAATAAACGTGTTCGCTCCCAGCTGCGTTTTGGTCCGCTTCCTCGTCACCCGACGACGATCGTTACAGAACACCCCACCAAACCAGGACCAAGCAGCGGGAGGATAAGGAGCGCGAGAGATGGGCTCGCGAGGGGAAGGAGTTCTGGACCTGGGAGGAGATCATGTCGGGGAAAGGACCCTGGCGAAAGGATTCCCAGGTCGAGGAGGTAATGCCAGCCGGTGGACGGAGTCGCAGGCGGCGGTCGAGGAGGCCCGGAAGACACCCCCAAGACATTTTTTGGGGGGGGCTAATGGGGTGGTCCGGAAGGGCAGAGGAAGAGCCCAGACCACTGCTCTCGTGGGGGATGACGGCGGAGGAGGAGACGAAGATGAGGCGGTTGATTGAGGACCTGCTGAGGGAAGATCTGGAGGAGGAGCCATGGGATGCGGAGTTGCGTGCTGTGTCGCCAGTGCGCCCGCACAGCCCGGTGCGTCCGGTGGACATGCCCAGCACATGCCGTGCTAGGATGGGCATCCAGCGAGGACGAGTGGCTAAACCGGCTCCACGCTTCAGTTCACCAGTGGGTGTTCACAGTCCTGTCTGGCCCGTTCCTGTTCCCCGAACCAAGCCCACGGTGCATGTCCACAGTCCTGTCCGGCCCGTCCCTGCTCCCCGCACCAAGCCATGGGAGGCGGAGTTGCGCGCTGTGTCGCCAGTGCGCCCGCACAGCCCGGTGCGTCCGGTGGACATGCCCAGCACATGCCGTGCTAGGATGGGCATCCAGCCAGGACGAGTGGCTAAACCGGCTCCACGCTTCAGTTCACCAGTGCGTGTTCACAGTCCTGTCTGGCCCGTTCCTGTTCCCCGCACCAAGCCCACGGTGCATGTCCACAGTCCTGTCCGGCCCGTCCCTGCTCCCCGCACCAAGCCATGGGATGCAGAGTTGCACGCTGTGTCGCCAGTGCGCCCGCACAGCCCGGTGCGTCCGGTGGACATGCCCAGCACATGCCGTGCTAGGATGGGCATCCAGCCAGGACGAGTGGCTAAACCGGCTCCACGCTTCAGTTCACCAGTGCGTGTTCACAGTCCTGTCTGGCCCCTTCCTGTTCCCCGCACCAAGCCCACGGTGTGTGTCCACAGTCCTGTCCGGCCCGTCCCTGCTCCCCGCACCAAGTCAGTGGTGCGTGTCCCCAGTCCGGCCCGGCCCGTCCCTGCTCCCTGCACCAAGTCAGTGGTGCGTGTCCACAGTCCTGTCCGGCCCATCCCTGTTCCCTGCACCAAGCCCACGGTGCGTGTCCACAGTCCTGCCCGGCCCGTCCCTGTTCCCCGCACCAAGCCCACGGTGCGTGTCCACAGTCCTGTCCGGCCCGTCCCTGCTCCCCGCACCAAGCCCACGGTGCGTGTCCACAGTCCTGTCCGGCCCGTCCCTGCTCCCCGCACCAAGTCAGTGGTACGTGTCCCCAGTCCGGCTCGGCCCGTTCCTGCTCCCCGCACCAAGCCAGTGGTGTGTGTTCCCAGTCCGGCCCGGCCCGTCCCTGCTCCCCGTACCAGGTCAGTGGTGCGTGTCCCCAGTCCTGTCCGGCCCATTCCTTTTCCCCGCACCAAGCCCACGGTGCGTGTCCACAGTCCTGTCCGGCCCGTTCCTGTTCCTCGCACCAAGCCCACGGTGTGTGTCCAGAGTCCTGTCCGGCCCATCCCTGCTCCCCGCACCAAGACCACGGTGCATGTCCACAGTCCTGTCCGGCCCGTCCCTGCTCCCCGCACCAAGCCATGGGATGCGGAGTTGCACGCTGTGTCGCCAGTGCGCCCGCACAGCCCGGTGCGTCCGGTGGACATGCCCAGCACATGCCGTGCTAGGATGGGCATCCAGCCAGGACGAGTGGCTAAACCGGCTCCACGCTTCAGTTCACCAGTGCGTGTTCACAGTCCTGTCTGGCCCGTTCCTGTTCCCCGCACCAAGCCCACGGTGCGTGTCCCCAGTCCGGTCCGGCCCGTCCCTGCTCCCTGCACCAAGTCAGTGGTGCGTGTCCCCAATCCTGTCCGGCCCATCCCTGTTCCCTGCACCAAGCCCACGGTGCGTGTCCACAGTCCTGCCCGGCCCGTCCCTGTTCCCCGCACCAAGCCCACGGTGCTTGTCCACAGTCCTGTCTGGCCCGTCCCTGCTCCCCGCACCAAGCCCACGGTGCGTGTCCACAGTCCTGTCCGGCCCGTCCCTGCTCCCCGCACCAAGTCAGTGGTGCGTGTCCCCAGTCTGGCTCGGCCCGTTCCTGCTCCCCGCACCAAGCCAGTGGTGCGTGTTCCCAGTCCGGCCCGGCCCGTCCCTGCTCCCAATACCAGGTCAGTGGTGCGTGTCCCCAGTCCTGTCCGGCCCATCCCTGTTCCCCGCACCAAGCCCACGGTGCGTGTCCACAGTCCTGTCCGGCCCGTTCTTGTTCCCCGCACCAAGCCCACGGTGTGTGTCCACAGTCCTGTCCGGCCCGTCCCTGCTCCCCGCACCAAGCCCACGGTGCATGTCCACAGTCCTGTCAGGCCCGTCCCTGCTCCCCGCACCAAGTCAGTGGTGCGTGTTCCCAGTCCGGCCCGGCCCGTTCCTGCTGCCCGCACCAAGCCAGTGGTGCGTGTTCCCAGTCCGGCACGGCCCGTGTCCGGTCCACCGGTGCCCAATCCTGTTTCCGGTCGACGGCTCCGCTCCGGAGCTTGAGCATGCCGCTCCACAGTGGTCCAGTCCGGGCCAGAGGGGTAGGGCTAAGGTGGAGGCGGGGGAAAGAACACGCCCGGGGCCAGAGCCTCCACCGAGGGTGAGGCGCCCACCCGGGTTCCCCCCTAATAGACTTAAGTTTGGTGCGCCGGGAGTACGCACCGTTGGGGGGGGGGGGGGTACTGTCACGCCCTGACCAGGTGAACTCGGGTATTTTGGTCAAGGTGTGTCATGTTGGGTATTTTTCCTTGGTTTGTTTTCTATGTGTGCGTTATAGCCTTGTGTTAGATCTATGTGGGTTATTTCTATGTTGGGTTCTGTCGATTCCCAATCAGAGACAGCTGTCGCTAGTTGTCTCTGATTGGGATCACATTTAAGTTCCTTTTTCCCCCACGCTGTTTGTGGGGTGTTGTCTCTGTTTTTGAGCAGTTAACGTATCGGCATTTTCTTGATTTTGTGTACGTGTTTATTTCAGTGTAAAGAATAAACATGTGTTCGCTCCCAGCTGCGTTTTGGTCCGCTTCCTCGTCACCCGACGACGATCGTTACACTGCTCTCAAGGTCATACTCAAGGAACAGACCGTCACTGAAACCGTGCCCCACACTGTGCTTACCGAAGTGGAGGGAATGTTGCACTCAAAACCCCTCTGGTCCATCTCCTTTGATTTCGCTGACCCAGATCCCATCACACCAAGCCTCCTACTCATGGGACGCTACGACACATCTCTTCCTCAGGTTTTGTATGACTCCTGTAACATCCTAGGGAAACGTCGCCGGAAGCACAGCCAAGTCCTTGCTGATCACTTTTGGTCCCTGTTCGTTTGCTATTACTTGCCAAGTCGACAGAAAAGACAGAAGTGGGGGAATGAAGGGACCTTACTGTGGATCAAGTGGTTCTCATCGTGGTGGACGTATTAGGACTGCTGCTATCCAGGTCAAGGGTCGGACTTACCTACGCAGCTGGTTCAGCTCCCAGCCATCCTTGATGACAATGCAGAAGAACCTGTCATCTAGACTTTAAATCTGGTTAGAATGTCGTAGCAGACATTTGGGGTTGGCTGTGTAAGAAAGCCTGTCCCTTTTAAGAACTCAGTGATGACATCACAGCTATCCCAAGCTGGCAGAGTGTTTAGTTCATTACCAAGTGCAGCTTTGAATGCAAAGTCTCAGATTTGGACATTATTTCCTTTATGACCAATTTATTCATCACAGTACGTGAATACCAGAACTGTAAGTACGGTATATGATTTCCCCTGTTTTTCTGACGAAGTTTTCAATAGTTAAAGAATATTTTTTTCATTATTACAGAATTATGTATTTTGTTTTTATGCTAGCTATCTCACATCGTTAGGTACATTTTCGCACGTCATTGATAGCTGGTTAGTCTGATGTTGCTAGCGACTTGAATTTTCACTTGTCATTGGATTATTATAAATGAATATGCCTTATCTTAGTATTGATGCCATTGTATTAATGTTGATTATTTTCAGACCACATGTTGTATGGATAAATGGACAGTTAATTGGATAATCACAGTTGAGTGACATGGCACAGAATTTCAAACACTGCTAATCTCCAATCAACATTTAAAAAAACTAAACTGAGGAACTGTCTCTCTCACCGTTGTCATGACGTTGGCCTGTGGGTAAGGTTTATGACCCCCCCCCCATAAATACCTTTCTCCCTTCCCCTCTCTGACCCTACTGAAGGACTTGAATAGCCTGTGTTAAATATAGAGAGTCTGGGAACATCAAACAAATGGGGAAAAGGAACCATATTTTGGTAATAAAACCAGTTGGAAATATGCTTGGGAACGTAATGAGTATGTATGTCAGTTCGGTTGTCATCTGAGACATTATGACTGATGACAGGACGACATAAACTGTACCTGAGAAAGTATACACCCTCTAGTTATCAGAGTAACATGGAATTGTTATGCAATTGAAATGTTTGATATTGAAATTGTTTGTTAGGAGATTAAATGTAATTTTAGCTTCCAAATGAGAGAATTGGGTTTTCATAAGGAAAATGCCCTGCTTGATCAGTGGCCCACCCCTGTGAAGAGACAGGGGTTATAAACGATGAAACACATCCACCCCCTCTCCACTATATAAGCCTTTGACGAAAAGATAACCGCGTTGTTCCAGTACGTGAGGTCTGCAGCCTCTACGTTAGAAGGACACACAGGTCAAGTACAGAACTAAGCCAACCTCAGCGTGAGCTTTGGTGGCGAATGGTATGAACTTTGAGCTTATTCACTACAGAAGTGATACTTCCTAGCCGTTGAGTTAGCAGCGGCCGCCGTAGACGTGGGCTAGGAAAGGACGGACGACGGATCCAGTCTAACAGACGGACGAAGATACCACCACGTATCCAATTTACCACCAGAGACATTCTTCCGAGTACAGGAAGATCTGTTGGCCAACCCGGCCAGCATCTACGACCAATCTACCGAAGCGCAGCTCAGAGTAAATATTTATTGCATTTTCTTTTTCCAAATGGGCGGTAATTTAGAATGCATAAGATAATGTATTTACGATAGCATAGCTGCTGTTTCTTTGTTCCTAAATCTTCCCGCTCTTTCATTCAAGCCCAACCCCCTTTCCTTTGTGTAACCAGCCATGATACAGGTTCCGTCCACCAGGACGTTTTCTGTATGACATCATTTGTGTTCTGTGTATTTGTAATTCTGTGTGATTGGTTTAGGTATTTAGTAAATAAATAATTAAACCCAATTTTGTATTGCTGATTCAACTTGTTAGCCAGGGTTCTTGAAGATAGCCAAGAATTTCCAACTTTCATTCTGAGACTGAAAATAAGATATGGGTTAATATTGACTGCTACCGATGTAAAGTATTACTAAGTATTTTAAGAGTTTATTCGGAAGATAACGGCTCTATAAACGTTCTTCCGTGGTGCCCCGACTTTCTAGTTAATTACATTTACATGATTAGCTTAATCAGGTAATATTAATTAGAGAAAGAATTTTATAGGTTAGCATGTCATATCACTTAATCCGGCATAGCCAAAGACACGACATTTGGTGCCCGGTGTGAGGCATCTAAAATAGGATGAAGCTTTCATTTTGATTCAGCCTATATAAAATTGAAAAGCAGATTACATAATATACCAAGTTTATTATATACATTATGGGAATTGTAGACCGGAATTATTGGTGCGTGTGTGCTCTGGAGAATCGCCTCCGTGTTGGGCTCTGACGTAGTCAGTGGGGTAGCATAAACTATACATTTATGTATGATGGCTGATAAAGCTATCTGAGAAATAGCGCGTTTGGCCAAACGCTGGGCTATTTCTGCCTCTCGCGTTTCAGACGCGTGTTGGCTAGGTCATTATTAATTTCTCGAGCGAGGACAAAGAGCCAGCCGATTGAAATTTAGGAGAGATTAGCTTGACCAGCGATAAGGTTACTCGTGATATCCAGACGGATATCGATGTCTTATTCAATTGAACTAATAAGTGAAATTGCCAGATTTACATTCTCAAGTGGATCTTTTAACCTCTTACATCTAGACGTTCTGCTAGCGGAACACCTGCTCCAATATCCAATGATAGGCGTGGCGTGAATTACAAATTCCTCAAAAATACAAAAACTTCAATTTTTCAAACATATGACTATTTCACAGCATTTTAAAGACAAGACTCTCCTTTATCTAACCACACTGTCCGATTTCAAAAAGGCTTTACAGCGAAAGCAAAACATTAGATTATGTCAGCAGAGTACCAAGCCAGAAATAATCAGACACCCATTTTTCAAGCTAGCATATAATGTCACAAAAACCCAGAAGACAGCTAAATGCAGCATCTTCATCAGATGACACACCTAGGACATTATGTTATACAATACATGCATGTTTTGTTCAATCAAGTTCATATTTATATCAAAAAACAGCTTTTTACATTAGCATGTGACGTTCAGAACTAGCATACCCCCCGCAAACTTCCGGGGAATTTGCTAAGAATTTACTAAATTACTCACGATAAACGTTCACAAAAAGCATAACAATTATTTTAAGAATTATAGATACAGAACTCCTCTATGCACTCGATATGTCCGATTTTAAAATAGCTTTTTGGTGAAAGCACATTTTGCAATATTCTAAGTACATAGCCCAGCCATCACGGGCTAGCTATTTAGACACCCGGCAAGTTTAGCACTCACCAATATCAGATTTACTATTATAAAAGTTTGATTACCTTTTGTTGTCTTCGTCAGAATGCACTCCCAGGACTGCTACTTCAATAACAAATGTTGGTTTGGTCCAAAATAATCCATCGTTATATCCGAATAGCGGCGTTTTGTTCGTGCGTCCCAGACACTATCCGAATGGTAAAGAAGGGTCGTGCGCATGGCGCAATTCGTGACAAAAAAATTCTACATATTCCATTACCGTACTTCGAAGCATGTCAACCGCTGTTTAAAATCAATTTTTATGCAATTTATCTCGTAAAAAAGCGATAATATTCCGACCGGGAATCTCCTTTTCGGCAAACAGAGGAAAAATCACAAAGACGGGGGCGGCCAGGGCACGCGCCTAAGCCCACAGTCCCTTGATCGGCCACTTGAGAAAGGCGATAATGTGTTTCAGCCTGGGGCTGGGATGACGACATTCTGTTTTTTCCCGGGCTCGGAGCGCCCATGGAAGATGTAGGAAGTGTCACGTTAGAGCAGAGATCCTTTGTAAAAGATAGAGATGGCAAAGAAGTTCAAGAAATGGTCAGACAGGCCACTTCCTGTAAAGGAATCTCTCAGGTTTTGACCTGCCATTTGAGTTCTGTTATACTCACAGACACCATTCAAACAGTTTTAGAAACTTTGGAGTGTTTTCTATCCAAAGCCAATAATTATATGCATATTCTAGTTACTGGGCAGGAGTAGTAACCAGATTAAATCGGGTACGTTTTTTATCCAGCCGTGAAAATACTGCCCCCTAGCCATAACAGGTTAAATAATATCCAAATTGATGAGTTTTCTAAATGAGACATTGTAATCTTTTTTCCACATTAACCTAGATGAATAAACCTCTCAGGTTAATTAAAGTTTAAATCCCAAATAGCCTATACAGGTTTGATTTATCATTAAAATTGATTAATCAGTAAAATTTGGTTTTTGCAAAACCCATTCAGTAATCCAGTACTGACAGAAGTCCCGCCCCGCGGGAATCCCATGTGGCTTCGGCCCAAGGAAGAAGTGTACCATAGTGGGGAGTGTTCCCAACATTTGAACTACTGTTTACACTTATGATATCCAATCAATGGAGATTGTATGGATTATCATCTCATTCAATTTAGTAAGTTAAATTGTTGAACATACCTTAATGTTCTTGCAATCAAATGAGACACTTTTAAACTTCCCATATTAACCTGGATGAAGCAACCTCTTAGGTTAATTCAAGTTTAATACCCAGATAGCCTACCCAGGTAGGATTAACCTCTATGGGCTAGGCGGGACGTAATCGTCCCACCTACGTAACAGCCAGTGTAATCCAGTGGCGCGATTTTCAAATACCTTAAAAATCCTATTACTTCAATTTCTCAAACATATGACTATTTTACAGCTATTTAAAGACAAGACTCTCGTTAATCTAACCACACTGTCCGATTTCAAAAAGGCTTTACAACGAAAGGAAAACATTAGATTATGTCAGCAGAGTACCCAGCCAGAAATAATCAGACACCCATTTTTCAAGCTAGCATATAATGTCACAAAAACCCAGAAGACAGCTAAATGCAGCACTAACCTTTGATGATCTTCATCAGATGACAACCCTAGGACATTATGTTATACAATACATGCATGTTTTGTTCAATCAAGTTCATATTTATATCAAAAAACAGCTTTTTACATTAGCATGTGACGTTCAGAACTAGCATACCCCCCGCAAACTTCCGGGGAATTTACTAACAATTTACTAAATTACTCACGATAAACGTTCACAAAAAGCATAACAATTATTTTAAGAATTATAGATACAGAACTCCTCTATGCACTCGATATGTCCGATTTTAAAATAGCTTTTTGGTGAAAGCACATTTTGCAATATTCTAAGTACATAGCCCAGCCATCACGGGCTAGCTATTTAGACACCCGGCAAGTTTAGCCTTCACCAAAATCAGATTTACTATTATAAAAGTTTGATTACCTTTTGTTGTCTTCGTCAGAATGCACTCCCAGAACTGCTACTTCAATAACAAATGTTGGTTTGGTCCAAAATAATCCATCGTTATATCCGAATAGCGGCGTTTTGTTCGTGCGTCCCAGACACTATCCGAAATGGTAAATCAGGGTCGTGCGCATGGCGCAATTCGTGACAAAAAAATTCTAAATATTCCAATACCGTACCTCGAAGCATGTCAACCGCTGTTTAAAATCAATTTTTATGCAATTTATCTCGTAAAAAAGCGATAATATTCCGACCGGGAATCTCCTTTTCGGCAAACAGAGGAAAAAACACAAAGACGGGGGCGACCAGTGCACGCGCCTAAGCCCACAGTCCCTTGATCGGCCACTTGAGAAAGGCGATAATGTGTTTCAGCCTGGGGCTGAAATGACGACATTCAGGTTTTTCCCGGGCTCTGAGAGCCTATTGGAGCCGTGGGAAGTGTCACGTTACAGGCAGAGATCCTTTGTAATTGAATGAGATGTCAAAGAAAGACAATAAATGGTCAGACAGGCCACTTCCTGTAAAGGAATCTCTCAGGTTTTGACCTGCCATTTGAGTTCTGTTATACTCACAGACACCATTCAAACAGTTTTAGAAACTTTGGAGTGTTTTCTATCCAAAGCCAATAATTATATGCATATTCTAGTTACTGGGCAGGAGTAGTAACCAGATTAAATCGGGTACGTTTTTTATCCAGCCGTGTCAATACTGCCCCCTAGCACATACAGGTTAATCATTGGCATTGATTAATTAATTCAATTTGCTTTTGCAAATTCATTCACGTCCAACTTCCACATTACTGGTACAGTACTGATGGTTCGTCAACATCTATGAATAGATTAAACTTGTCTTTGCAGCTTCCAATGAATTCCAAACCCAAACATTGAAAAAAATAGGAAAATTTTTCCTCTAAATTTTTCTAATAATGTGCAAGCTACCAAAGGAGGTGGTCACCACTCCTCCGCTAATTAGTGTACCTCAACCCATAAAAGGATCGATCTCTGACCTCAGCAGGGATACCAACCCTAATTATGACATTGGCGAAAACACAGCCGAAATTGCGAACGCTCTCCAAAATCAACCATCAAACACAGGCTTTGTGACGGTTCTCTCCACTTTAGCACTTATGTATCACCATCAAAGGTTGGCATCGATCCAATACCACAGTGCACAGCTGAAGCACGTGCAAGACATGGCTAACATGAGGGCAAAGGTGGAGAGAACTGAGCAACTATTGACAAAAGCAGGAAATGAAAACATTCTGCGTTTGAAATCGGAAGAATTAAAAGTAATTGCAAATACTTATGACGATGAACGAGCACAAACTCTCCAACAAAATCATCGTCTGCAGGAACAACTCGATTTAGCCAAAACATAATGCGATGTAGTCCACGCCAAACTAGATAAATCTGTCGAGTTATCTACAAACAGGAACGCGCAATTTGATAACATGCAGGCAGTTTTGTTGAACGTTACTCAAGGTAACAATGTTCTACTCCAAATTCTGCAGACCAAAGACGATCAGTTGATGAACACAATGACAACGTTGGATGACAAATCAGCAGAACTTATTGAAGTTGCTGACCAAATGAATGATGAGAGAACTCAGGTGATGAGGATGGAAATATTGATTTCTAAGCAAGCAGAGGAAATCTCATCACTGAATCTCTCGCTCCGTACTCGAGACCTCAATCTGCAAACCATGACAGATAATTTTGAGACCGAAAGGAGCAGGTGTGACACTCACGTGTCCAAAATTGGTACTCTAAGCGCTCAAGTGGACTCTGCAAGGCAGCAGAAGACCACCCTTAGGTACCATCTGGAGGAAGTCCAGAATGGTCACGCTCTACAGCATGACTACCCATCCAAGCAACCGGAGTCCGGTACTCAAAGGAGTGAAGACGATAGGTTTCAGACATTGCCTCCATGATGTGTCCCTCAGTCTTCTCCTCTTGGCCATTCGGCACTGAGTAATATGGAGCCTCTTGGCCAACAAAGCCAAAGCACGGCTTCTCCTCTTGGCCTGTCGGCCCCAATTTCTCCACAGGATGAAGCCAACACTCTCCGCCCGCTTGGCGCGGAATACCTTGACAAACTCGTCAAGAATTTCCCCACCTTTGACCCCGTTCCAGGTCAGCCAAACGATACTGAGACGTTCCTAGCTGACATAGAGGACGCGTTGGGTGGCTACCCGAATGCTACGGGTTCTGACAGGGTTTACCTGTTGAAGCGAACGTCGAATAGACACGTGACGAGGTTCATTCGCCTACAACAGCAACACGTGCTAAATGACTACGCTAAACTTGCCACAGCTTTGAAATTAGAATTCAGTGGTTCTGCGACTCGCAAACACGATAGCTCACTGGCTAACACGGTCAAACAAGCTCGGAACGAACACCCACAAGCTTTCTATCATAGGCTTCGTTCAGCTTACTTTGGCCTATTCACGGAAACAGGAATGGAAGAGCTGTTACCATTCAAACAAATGTTTCTGTCGAACATGTATCCCACCTTCATTACCTACTTGGGCCCTGCAGCCCACGTTGGCTTGCCTATCTTACAACTCAGAGAGCTTGCAAGCACAGCTTTTGAGGCATCAAAAGCTCGCAACGCTAAGAGCCCTGACCACTCGGTTTTGAAGTTTGACCAGGAGCACTCACTCCAGTTAGAGGGTGCATTATCAGGTATTGGAGCGTCGAGAGCTGACGCACAACAACAGTTTCTACAACGAAACCATGATTCCAATAACCGCCGCGGTCGAAATAACTGTAAAGTACGTCGCCTTCAAAAAGACTACTGCTACAATCGACCTGTTCGCTACGTTCCTGCACCCAACCCACACAAAGTGTCAGAACACAAGGGTAACAAAGGGTTGAAGGACGATCAAAACGTAGACCAATGTTCTCCAGAAGTTCCACTACGTGAAGAACTAAAGCGAGAACAATTTGAGAAAAGGGTAAAAGATAAGTCACAAGGACTAGACGGGGAATTACCGGACACCAGGTCCGCAGGAATTAACACCCATAGCAAGGATGTTAAAGTTCAAATTTCTCCCGCTCTCATTCAAGACCCTATCCAGGGCCCGCCTGATCAAGAAACAAGCCCCCGGGCTTTGTCTGTAGACTCTGATACAAAATTTAAGAAGAAATGGTGAAACGCTTCGTTAAAGCCAAGCCCACTCAAAATCGGAAAAGTCAATCTGCTTCCACCTTGAACAGAAATGGCACATCACGTCGTTGCGAACGACCACTCCACTTTGTGGGGAATATGTCCACTAACCACGAATCTAAACGGCCATACCTGGAAACAGTCCTGGAGGACTGCTTAACTTGTCATGCGCTAATTGATTCGGGTGCGACAATATCACTCATCTCTCAAACATTGTTTGATGATCTCAAAAGGGCTTTGAAGCCAACTAAAGTATTTGCACAGCTGGATAAAAAAATGTACCCGATTTAATCTGGTTACTAATCCTACCCAGTAACTAGAATATGCATATACTTATTATATATGGATAGAAAACACCCTAAAGTTTCTAAAACTGTTTGAATGGTGTCTGTGAGTATAACAGAACTCATTTGGCAGGCAAAACCCTGAGACAGATTCTGACAGGAAGTGGATACCTGATGTGTTGTATTACCTTTAAACCTATGCCATTGAAAAACACAGGGGCTGAGGAATATTTTGGCACTTCCTATTGCTTCCACTAGATGTCACCAGCCTTTACAAAGTGTTTGGAGTCTTCTGGAGGGAGATCTGACCGAACAAGAGCCATGGAACGATGATGGCCCATTAGACACCTGGCGCGCGAGTTCATGTTGGGTACCCTCGTTCTAATACGTTATAAAAGAGAATGCATTCGTCCACCTTGAATATTATTCATGTTCTGGTTAAAAAAGGCCCTAATGATTTATGCTATACAACGTTTGACATGTTTGAACGAACGTAAATATATTTTTTCCCCTCGTTCATGAAGTGAAGTCCGGCGGGCTTAGATCATGTGCTAACAAGACGGAGATTTTTGGACATAAATGATGAGCTTTTTTGAACAAAACTACATTCGTTATGGACCTGTGATACCTGGAAGTGACATCTGATGAAGAGAATCAAAGGTAATGGATTATTTACATAGTATTTTCGATTTTAGATCTCCCCAACATGGCGGCTAGTCTGTATCGCAACGCGTATTTTTCTGGGCGCAGTGCTCAGATTATTGCAAAGTGTGATTTCCCAGTAAGGTTATTTTTAAATCTGGCAAGTTGATTGCGTTCAAGAGATGTAAATCTATAATTCTTTAAATGACAATATAATATTTTACCAATGTTTTCTAATTTTAATTATTTAATTTGTGGTGCTGACTTGAATGCCGGTTATTGGAGGGAAACGATTTCCTGAACATCAACGCCACAGTAAAACGCTGTTTTTGGATATAAATATGAACTTGATAGAACTAAAAATGCATGCATTGTCTAACACAATGTCCTAGGAGTGTCATCTGTTGGAGATTGTAAAAGGTTAGTGCATAATTTTAGCTGATTTTATGGTTTTGGTGACGCCTGTCTTTGAATTGGCACAACATTACACACAACTCTTGTAAATGTACTGTCCTAACATACTCTAAATGTATGCTTTCGCCGTAAAACCTTTTTGAAATCGTAAAACGTGGTTAGATTAAGGAGATGTTTATCTTTCAAAGGGTGTAAAATAGTTGTATGTTTGAAAAATTTGAATTTTGACATTTATTTGGATTCAAATTTGCCGCTCTTGAAATGCACCTGCTGTTGATGGAGTGCACCACGGGTGGGACGCTTGCCCATAGAGGTTAAAAGTGGAACGATGCGAAACTACACTTCAAGGGGTCACTCAGACTACCTCGCCTCTCACATTGAGAGTCATGCTGAAACTACAGTTCAAGGACGTATCGCTCGTTCACCCTGTGTATGTTACCAGCCTCGAAACTGTACCCCTGCTACTTGGAGCAGACTTGATGGATCGATTACTCCCATTGATGGATTGGAAAACCAACCAGGTATGGTCACAGGCCACAGTGCCTTCTCCACTGACCACACTGTCTTCCCCTAACACTAGCTGCAACGCAGTCATTCACGAGGGGTATCTGTCGAAAGCACCCCTTGGGAAAAAGACGTTTAGAAACCTCTGGGTGCAGAATCCGATCCAAGGAGATATTACGATATCTCGACACATTCCATCAGCCAATCTGATTGACCATTCTTTTCATGATTTCGAGCCAGCTGTCTCTGTGGATGAGCAACTTCCCTCCTCCTTGCAGTTGTGCAATACGGTAGTTGAGATGAACTTCTCTTGCCCTTCGGACACTTCCGCAAGCACTGCGGCCGTCTCAGCAAGAAAAACATTGATGCGCAGAGTACACTCTGCTTCCGATGATACACCGTCTTCTTTGTTGGGGACTGTCACCCCTTACAATGACACTAATGGCGTCAGTCCAGCAACTGACCCGATGACTCCCACTGGTGAAACACTTTGCGATATCACAGACCGATATCCTCGTCTCAGTTTACAGGTACTGAAGAGGTTGCCACACGCGGACGCGGTGGTGACTGACAGACCTCGACAGCCACTGAGGGTGTTGAAGCACAAACACCAGGAGATTTGGTTGAAAGGTTACAGCCATTCTCATAATAACGCGGCCACTGACAACTCGTACATAGGGTCCGACCTTTTCGTTTGCGCCTCGGAGACCAACACCACCCGCTGGTGGGGGGGTCCCGAGACACAAAGGGGGGGAATAGTAGCCCAGACCCATGATGAGCCTCATCGAGGCCGGTGGGGGGGTCGAGACTACGGACAACACCGTACGAGGCCGCCAGAGCATAAATCAAATCTAGTTGTAACCTCCCCTATGAGAACAGTGAGGAGCAGACAGGCCCCTAGACGGGGATTATCTTAGAACACATCTAAGATAGTACTGAGGTGTACCACACTGGTCGTAAAGGAAGTCCAATGGACTTGTCCACCTCCAAAACAAATGGCAACAATAATCATTCCTTGCCATGTGTAGGTTCAACTACAATACAACTAGTAATATGCTCCAATCATGTGTTCCGATAGATAATATTTCAGAATAAATCGGTAGGACAACTGGACCCCTTGAATACCAGTACCAATACCACAGTCAGTCCAGCAACACTCAGTAAGAGGATTAGTAACCTCACAAGTTAAATTGCTATTGATAATAGCGTCATAGGAGTCACTCAGAGTGGAACACGGGGAAGGGAATCTCCATTGCACTCTTCCAATGGTTAACACATGCCACTAATAAATAGAACCCTCCGTTCAGGAGAAAAGTTATTAGAAGTCATGAACCATGATCACACCACGTACGACTGGTCTAATACTTAAAGAGTACTTCCGTCGTGAGGTTAGCTCCTCCGTGGATAACATAGCTATGAAATAGACTTCATACCTACTGCCACTACAATAGTGGAAGACACAGTGACTTGTAGAAAAACTACTACAGACTCCCTTGACACCAATTCTGACTGACCTCCAGGCATTGACCTGAAAATTACCTGACTACGTCTGACTCATTCTGAACAAGTTGTAATCTGCCAGGATACTTGGTTTTCTTCCCTTGACATGCGCGATTGTGTAAGCATAAACGCACATGCACAACGGAACATCCGATTAGGATTTATGCTAGGATCACTTAAGGGTCCAAGCAAAATACCAGCCTTAGTAAAGTTGAACATTTACTTCTAGGCCTTTGACTCTACAGCACTCACCAGTTTTCTAACCAGAAGTCCATAGGTCATCCCTGTAGACTGCCCAAAACTAGTGCCTTACAGCTGTAGACTTATCATATAGTTGTCAACTTAGGATAGTACCCTAAGCGCCACCCCGCAAATTAGGAAAGCCCTAGATATGACATTAGACAAGGCCATGATAGGGTCATTTTGCCAAGACCATGGACGTAGATAGAATACAGTCCAATTAGATGATTAAGGTGGCATAACTATATTTTGTTTTGTTTATGCTTTCATTCATTTTGTTTCATTTTCTTCGGCGCATAGAAAGTGATAGAGCCATAAACAACTCCCCCATACAACCATCAGTTAGTGCCACAACGCCGCTCATTTGGGAGGAAATGTAATGATATATTTCATGTGTGTGTGCATTGTTAACATCTGCCTAAGTTACTGCCCAGATATTCCAGTCTGAACGACCAGACGATGGGTCCGGAACGGCGATCCCAATCCGGACATCCGCTGCCGAGCCATGGAACGGACTTCTTCATTTGCAGAGAACCTACCCGGGTCGACCACCAGAGGGGGGACTGCAATAGCAACCACCAACTGGACATCTGCTGCCCAGCCTTGGAGCGGATTTCTTCATTTGCAGACACCCTACCCGGGTCGACCGCCAGATGGGGACCACAACGATGATCCACAACCAGGACAACCCACGTTCATTTTTATGTTGGTTTACAACATGCAGTTTAATCGCAAGATTGAACCCAACATGGGGGGACTGTCATGACGTTGGCCTGTGGGTAAGGTTTATGACCCCCCCCATAAATACCTTTCTCCCTTCCCCTCTCTGACCCTACTGAAGGACTTGAATAGTCTGTGTTAAATATAGAGAGTCTGGGAACATCAAACAAATGGGGAAAAGGAACCATATTTTGGTAATAAAACCAGTTGGAAATATGCTTGGGAACGTAATGAGTATGTATGTCAGTTCGGTTGTCATCTGAGACATTATGACTGATGACAGGACGACATAAACTGTACCTGAGAAAGTATACACCCTCTAGTTATCAGAGTAACATGGAATTGTTATGCAATTGAAATGTTTGATATTGAAATTGTTTGTTAGGAGATTAAATCTAATTTTAGCTTCCAAATGAGAGAATTGGGTTTTCATAAGGAAAGTGCCCTGCTTGATCAGTGGCCCACCCCTGTGAAGAGACAGGGGTTATAAACGATGAAACACATCCACCCCCTCTCCACTATATAAGCCTTTGACGAAAAGATAACCACGTTGTTCCAGTACGTGAGGTCTGCAGCCACTACGTTAGAAGGACACACAGGTCAAGTACAGAACTAAGCCAACCTCGGCGTGAGCTTTGGTGGCGAATGGTATGAACTTTGAGCTTATTCACCACAGAAGTGATACTTCCTAGCCGTTGAGTTAGCAGCGGCCGCTGTAGATGTGGTCTAGGAAAGGACGGACGACGGATCCAGTCTAACAGACGGACGAAGATACCACCACGTATCCAATTTACCACCAGAGACATTCTTCCGAGTACAGGAAGATCTGTTGGCCAACCCGGCCAGCATCTACGACCAATCTACCGAAGCGCAGCTCAGAGTAAATATTTATTGCATTTTCCTTTTCCAAATGGGTGGTAATTTAGAATGCATAAGATAATGTATTTACGATAGCATAGCTGCTGTTTGTTTGTTCCTAAATCTTCCCGCTCTTTCATTCAAGCCCAACCCCCTTTCCTTTGTGTAACCAGCCATGATACAGGTTCCGTCCACCAGGACGTTTTCTGTATGACATCATTTGTGTTCTGTGTATTTGTAATTCTGTGTGATTGGTTTAGGTATTTAGTAAATAAATAATTAAACCCAATTTTGTATTGCTGATTCAACTTGTTAGCCAGGGTTCGTGAAGATAGCCAAGAATTTACAACTTTCATTATGAGACTGAAAATAAGATAAGGGTTAATATTGACTGCTACCGATGTAAAGTATTACTAAGTATTTTAAGAGTTTATTCGGAAGATAACGGCTCTATAAACGTTCTTCCGTGGTGCCCCGACTTTCTAGTTAATTACATTTACATGATTAGCTTAATCAGGTAATATTAATTAGAGAAAGAATTTTATAGGTTAGCATGTCATATCACTTAATCCGGCATAGCCAAAGACATGACACCGTCTATCTAATAGGAGTACAATCTCCATAACTTCACTTACTAAATCAGTGAATACATTTCATAAGCATCACCCTCTAATTCAACCTTACAATACCAATGTTCCATGGGGGTTTAATTAATGAAACCCCAAACATCCGGTGCTGTTTCCTATGGAAACCTACCAAGGCTAACTCACAACAGTAACATAAAAATGCAATGTCAGCTGTAAAATGTAAGTAGTGAATACATTTAAATATCTAGAGTTAACCTTAGAATTACAGACTCTGCAATATGCATGAAAATGAATCCTGATGTTTCAACTCTAACCTCTCCGTTGATAAGTGCCCAACCGGCCAAAAGATGGCGCTATTATTCCTTTTACATCCTTTGTCATAATGGTGGTGTGAAGAAGTTCTAAACGAATGCTTCCGATTTACAGCCACTGTGACATGTCTGGGTTTACCCTTTTGTTTGTGGCTTAGCTTAGTTTACTAGCTTATTGATCTAGCCTACATTCACCATGATC
Organism: Salmo salar; assembly: GCF_965601325.2. Lineage (NCBI taxonomy): Eukaryota > Metazoa > Chordata > Actinopteri > Salmoniformes > Salmonidae > Salmo > Salmo salar. The sequence goes on from NC_138300.1 coordinate 114,993,966, forward strand.
AGCTGACATAGCCCACCTCAGTAGTGGTTCTAGCAAATTATACTTTTAACAAACTCCCATTCATCTGTGAAACTAGCTTGCTTAGCCTGCAATGTGTGATGATTAAGTGTGTTTTTGCAGAAAATGTTGGCCAATGTTAAAAAATATATAATTTTTCTACAGGAGCAGTTAATTAAGGTTGATTTATTTATTTTTGGTTGTGATTTGCCCTTTTTTCACTTTGACAGCATGGCCCTGTCACGCTGGGAGTACCATACCATACAAGACTAATACATTTGGCTATAACAAGCACATATTATACTCACACATGCATATACCCAGTAAGAGTTTTGGAAGTGTAAAGCTACATTCTGGGATTCGACAAAAAACAAAATGGCCGAACCACTACTTTTTATACAGGGAGGGGGGTGTGGTAGGGAAATATAACACCTCTCAAATGCATAGACAGTGCTCTGACAGTCTGTGACATCCACCTGATAGTTTTGAACTTATTTTAAAGGTACATACATTGTTTGTTTACGTTCGTGGAGTAATACAAATTTGTGGTCTTAAAAGAGAAGAATTTATGAACTATATTCTTCAAGAATCAAAAGTTGAAATGACCATTGAACAGACTCTCAGATCCTAGACTGGAAACCTTTCAAAGGATTTGACAATTATGGCAGTATCATTCATGTTTAATAATTAAAATAATGTGTACAGCAGTTTTATTGACAACAAACAACAGAATCATTACTCAACATTTATGCACAACAAGTAACTAAAATGTTAATTTTACAGAAACAAATAATTTTAAAAGTATTTGACTTGTGTGTTCAGTTAGGATGCTGACACTGGAAAAACATGTATTTTTCAGTTGAGTTGATGTTTTGCTGGATTTAACAGGTTCTCAGTGCGCACACCATGGGCAATTTCACTTCACAGTTTAAATCGTTCCACGTTTTGTCACCTTCAGAGGAAACACGGAACAGAAATGAACTCTTAAATCAACTCAGATATAGACACAACAATATCATTGTCTGTGTGTGTGCCAGATTTCTTTGTTAAATGTACAATTTAAAAGTTACATTTTATGAATGGATCAGTGAATGATAGTGGGCTAACTGTACCTCCCGCGTTCATCTGAAGACAGTGCTCATTGCCACCATAATTATTGGGCTCTCCTTGCCCCCAGCTCTGGTAATCAAATTTGGAGCCGTCACTCCAGAACCATAGTTTGTTCTGTGGGGAAGAATTAAGGTCTCAGTTTCAAAGAAATACCATATTATCATTATTCATTTTTTTATTATTATTATTGGTATTATTGTTAGTAGGTGTGCTTGCTGAAACATACTTATTTTCTTTCCTGCATCACCTGTAATGCCAAACCGCAAAAGCTACCAACACAAAAACAACTTTAAAACGTGTAGACTGGCACTGGTACTGGGCATTTTTTGGGGGAGTACATCTATCAGATCTTTCAAACCTAGATCTGACTTCACAAGTGACCCTTGAGATATTGATGATCCTATTCATCTGTGAGTATACTCTACCTGAACAGAATTAAATCCTCCAATCCAGGTAGGTTGATGTTGGCCGGTGTTTCTCAACACCAATTGCTGTAAATTATAGTTCTCCACACAGTCTTTTATAGACGCCAGGTTTGCTTGAAAGGACAGACAGTGGTTCTAGAGAATGCGGCGGACAGGGACAAAGACATTTCATAATGTAAGTATTAGTCAGTAGGCCAGTCTGTGAGAATTTGTTTTCTGGACTCACAATAACCTCAAAACAAATAAGCGAGTTGATTTCAATTGAACTTCTACTTTAAGTAGAAGTGGGTAAGCATGATATACCTCAGCTTGGGGCCATGTCATTGCATTGTTGACAAACATAAAGCAACGTGATTTGTATTTGGTCCAACCTCCGGGACATGGACGATCACTCTCTGCTGCTTCTGCTTCCTGCTGTTCCTCCACCACCCCAGCCTCTGTAAGGAGGAGACACAGTGCACGTTCCAAATTGCAGTTGACTTTAAAGGTGAGAGGATACTGACTGATCTACAAATCACCTTGCATAATAAATAACTATTCAATATTACTTGTAGATTAGTCAGTCAGTCACACGCACGCACGCACGCACACACACACACACACGCACACATTAATGAATTCGTAATGTAAAGAGTAAAATGGATTCCCTCTTACTTGCGGCACGTAGATCAAAGGCCTCGCCCAGAACAATGGCAGCGCTGAGAAGCAGAAGAATGGTCAACATCGCCATTGATATAGTCTTCTGAGAGAGAGAGAGCGCCACACAGACAGACAGAGAGACAGACAAATACAGTGAGAGAGAGAAGCCGTTAAGACAAATTCAGTGAGTACTTCAGAGTAGGTAAATGCAGTTTCCCTAGCCTCTCCTCGATTACTCCCAGCCATTCCACTTAGCTGATGTATCCCACTGCTATCACATCATTTTCAATGAATTAAGGGCTAGTGATTAGTTGACCATTTGTCAGCTGTGGAATAAATCCAGTTTCACTTATTGAATAAATCCAATAAGTGAAACTGGGGGAACTGGAGGAGAGGTTATGGAAAAACAGTATGGAACTCCTAAGGCAACGTTTCCCCAACTCGGTCATGCGGTGCACATTTTGAACCGAGTTTGGGAAACGCTATGCTAAGGAATACCAGGTATCATTCCTTCAACCACATACAATAGAATAGCCTAGCACACAGGAATATGTATGCTTCCTAAAGGGCACCATATTCCCTATGTAGTGCACTACTTTTGACCAGGACCCACAGTGCACTACATAGGGAATAGGATGCCATTAGGATGCTCGCCATACCTTGTCTGAGATTGACTATTCAATTCAATGGTAAGGAGAAGTCTATGCTTTTGAATTCAGGAGGCTGCTTTCCAAATGACACCGTACTCCCTATATAGTGCACTACTTTGACCAGCAACACATACTGTAGGCCCTATGGGTCCTGTTCAAAAGTATCACACTACATAGGGAGTAGGGTACCAATTGGAATGCAAGCAGGTACAGTTTTAAATTAATATCTGTTGAAATCTCACCTTCTGAAATCTTCAGTTGTAGCTTCCCTTCTTCAGAGATCTTCAAAGAACTTCACTGGGTCTCTCTCTGTGTCCTAAATTCTACCTATCCCTCCTCTCCTTTAAATAGGTTTTTAAGAGACACCTTCTTCAAGAGTAGAGGAGGGTTGGTTTGTATTAACTCTGTTTGCTTCCCTGAAACAGCTGTGAAGGAAAACATGTCACATGCCTACTTAAGGCCTTAAGGCCACAGCATGGTGATCAGGCCTTTTAACAAGAACCACCACAGACGAAGGCCAAATTCACCAGATGATCCTTGACCTGTTTGTTTGAATGCAGAATAAGAACCCTCTCTGTACCACAATTTTCCAACACTCTCAGAAAATGGGTACAGTTAGGGTACAGTATTGTTCCCTGGGGTATAAAATATCAAATTACACATAATGTACCTTTAGAGGTTCGGTATTTTAGGGTACATGTGCAGATAATCTAGTATTATGGTACATGTTTGTCCCTATTATGTTTTATGTGAAGGTACAATCATTGGCGGTGTGGCCTAGTTGGGCCATGGCTTTCAGTTAGTTATTTTTGGCCACCCGCAAAAATAAGTCTTGTAGCAGTTTAAGTCATTTATGGATATGTTAATTAAAGTTTGAACATGTCTGCTAACTGTTCTGAAGTCTTTAAAAAGGCTTACATAATAGCATTTGACATTAAAGTGCTGAGCAAAAAGTATTTTCTGTGAGCCGGATTGTTTAGCTCCGTTCACATAAAATATATGTTGATTTGGCTCCCACATAGCTCTTTGTTCAAAATGCTTAAAAACTGACAGAGAATCATGGAAAAATTGCAAATCTCTTTTGCAAAGTCTAAAAAAGTAGCCTACCATTGTGTTGAATGTTTGAATGTAGTGTAATGTTTTTTACGCACCGCAAAAATGAGAGTGGCTCAGAATGAAGCACTCTCCCCAATATAGATTTTTTTCTGTGGTGAGAATTCAACATCTTCAGAGAATGAGTCTGAAGTGAACTGCAGAGAATTGTTGTTTGCGCCTCAAAAAGCAGTAGTAGAAGCCTGCAAATCAGGGAGCCAAATGAACGGCTCTTTCATCCATTCGATTCAGTTCCTGACGTTCACCAAAAAGGTATATTCAAAAAGAGCTGTTCATTCGCAAACAACCCATCACTAGTACAGGGCTCTTGGGTAAATGATTAAGGTGCTGGTTTGACAAACCTGCAAGGGTACAAGTATTCACCTATAACTAATGGTACAACAGACCTTATAGGGTACAGCTACAGCAGGGGTTCCCAAACCTTTTTGGCCCACGACCCCATTTGATTAAAAAAAAATCATTCTGAAGGAAGTTTGCTTTGAAGTGACTGAAATGCATCAGAAAGGTATTGGGCAGTTCAGAAGATCATCAGGCAGTGATTTTGTATGATTTTCAGTGTAGAAAATAACATTCTCCCTCCAGCTGGATTTAGTGCCTTGTCTTGTCCATTCTGTTCTAAGGAGGCTTGTGGGCATTCCAGAGGTGAACAGAAAACACGTGTTCCTGAGAGTCTCATCTTTCAGCGATGGGGTGATAATATTTTACACTTAAACCGTTCAAGAGATAAGACCACATTTGTAGGAAGAAAACAGAAACAGCTCTATTTATTAAACACATCTAGGGCCTACCGTTTACTGACGTAACCCAGGTTCTATAAACCAAGCGTGAGTTTATCTCACGACCCCATGTCCAAGTCGGCAACCCCACATGGGGTCAAGACCCCTAGTTTGGTAAACGCTGCACTACAGTGACAAGGGCTTGTACCCCTTTAAGTACAATTCAGTACCTTTTTTTCTTCAAGTACATGTTAAGCCCTGGCGTAGTGACTGTGTGCATTGAGAGTTGTTTGTATTCTGTCAATGCCTCAGGATGCCACTGTGTAAACATTCCTTGGAATTATAATTAAGTGAATTATCTTATTGAATAAATAACTTTTCTGTGATGATATCTGGGAGAAGGCATGTCTGAAGTAAACAGAGTACTTGACCTAAAGCAAGTCCTGCCTGGTTTACCTGTTTGTGTAACGGCTGTCGAAAGGAGCAGACCAAAGTGCAGCGTGGTTGTTGTTCCACATTTGATTTAATCCGTGAAACTTAGCAATACATAAATAACTCAATTTGACAAAACAACAAACTGTGACGCAAAGAGAAACAAACACTACTCAAAATATAATAACCCACAAAACCCAGGGAGAAAAACCCCTACTTAAATATGATCTCCAATTAGAGACAACGAGGACCAGCTGCCTCCAATTGGAGATCAACCCAAAAAACAACATAGAAATAAAAAACTAGATCTTAAACATAGAAATACAAAACATAGAAAAACACAAAACACCCCCTGTCACTCCCTGACCTACTCTACCATAGAAAATAACCTCTTACTATGGTCAGGACGTGACCGTACCCCCCCCCAAAGGTGCAGACTCCGAATGCTACTAAACAAAAACAAAAGGGAGGGTAGGGTGGGCAACTCCTGTTTATGGTGGCTCAAATGCAGTCCACATAACCTTAACCTCCAGCAGAGGAGGCGGTTCCGGTTCGGGGCGTAATCCCCGCTCCACCCGCTGATCCTTCTGCTTTATTACCAAAGGACCGTGGATTGTCGTCGAAATAACCGGAATGTAGATCATTGCTGGAGACTCTGGGCTGCAGGCCGCCACTGGAGACTCCGGGCTGGGGAGCGTCGCTGGAGGCTCCGGGTTGGGGAGCGTCGCTGGAGGCTCCGGGTTGGGGAGCGTCGCTGGAGACTCCGGGCCGGGGAGCGTCGCTGGAGACTCCAGGCCGGGGAGCGTCGCTGGAGGCTCCGGACCGGGGACCGTCGCTGGAGGTTCCGGACCGGGGACCGTCGCTGCATGCTCAGTGCTATGGATCGTCGCTACAGGTTTTGCGCCATGGATCATCCTTGGAGGCTTCGTGCAATGGATCATCACTGGAGGCTCCAGGCCATGGATTATCTCTTTATCTCTGGAGGCTTCGTGCCATGGATCATCCCTACAGGCTCAGGGCCATGGATCATCACTGGAGGCTTCGTGCCATGGATCATCCCTACAGGCTTCAGACCATAGATCATCAGTGGAGGCTTCTTTCGTGGAGCTGGAATAGGTCTCACCGGACTAGAGAACGTCGCTGAGAGTTCTGGACTAGGGAACGTCGCTGGAGGCCGAGTGCGCGGAGCAGGCACAGGGTATAGTGGGCCGTGGAGGCACACTGGAGGTCTGGAGCTTATGGCTGGCTCAACCTGTCCTGGCTGGATAAACTCCGTAGCCCGACAAGCGCGAGGCGTTGTGACAGGTCGCAAAGGGTTTGTGTTGGCGAACTGGGGGTACCGTGCGTAGAGCTGGCACAGGATAACCTGGGCCGAGAAGACGCACCGGAGACCAGGAATGCTGAGCAGGCATACACCTTCCTGGCACCGCACCTGTGAGGAGCTTGCACCGAGCGCACCGGGCTGTAGCTGCGCGCAGGTGACACAGTGCGTATCTCTGCATAACATGGTGCTTGCTTGATCACTCGCCCCCCACAGTAAGCACAGGGAGTTGGCTCAGGTCTCCAACCTGACTCTGCCAATCTCCCCATGTGCCCCCCCCCCAAAAAAATGTTTTGGGGGGGGGCTGCCTCTTGTGCTTGCCTTGTTGCCAGGCTAGTTCCTCCTCTCGTCGCCGCTCTGCTCTCGCTGCCTCCACCTGTTCCCATGGGAAGCGATCTCATCCAGCCTGGATCTCCTCCCATGTCCAGGATCCCTTGCCGTCCAGAACTTCCTCCCAGGTCCATTCCTTTCCACGCTGCTTGGTCCTTTTGTGGTGGGTTATTCTGTCATGGCTGTCGAAAGGAGCAGACCAAATTGCAGCGTGGTTGTAGTTCCACATTTTATTTAATCCGTGAAACTTAGCAATACATAAATATCTGAATTTGACAACACAACAAACCGTGATGCAGAGAGAAACAAACACTACTCAAAATATAATAACCCACAAAACCCAGGGAGAAAAACCCCTACTTAAATATGATCTCCAATTAGAGACAATGAGGACCAGCTGCCTCCAAATGGAGATCAACCCCCAAAAAACAACATAGAAATAGAAAAACTAGAACTTAAACATAGAAATACAAATCATAGAATCGATATCATAAGGTGAATGCACCAATTTGTAAGTCACTCTGGATAAGAGCGTCTGCTAAATGACGTAAATGTAAATGTAAATGTAAATAGAAAAACACAAAACACCCCCTGTCACGCCCTAACCTACTTTACCATAGAAAATAACCTCTTACTATGGTCAGGACGTGACAGTTTGAATGCAGAATGAGTGAATCATCTCTGTTCCCGAGTTCTCCGACATGCTGAACCCTGACATAACCTATTGAGGAAATTACTTTGAGGACACATTTTCGGAAATGTAAATAGAATCAATAACGTAAAAACCAAATAAAAAACATTTCTAAACAGTGGGTAACACTTCTTTTGAAGGGGGGATACATCAGGCATCAATAACACCTGATGAAACCAGAGGGGTTGGGTTAAATGTAGAAGAGACATTTCGGTAGAATGCATTCAGTTGTGCAACTGACTATGTACCCCCTTTCCCCCTTCCCCTTCATAACACTTTCATAACACATTTACAGGTAACTACCAAAATCAATGAAACAACAACATAAAGCGTCTTAATAGGGCGTTGGGCCACCATGAGCTGCCAAAACTGCTTCAATACGCCTTGGTGTAGATTCTACAAGTTTCTAGAACTCTATTGGAGAGATGCAACACAATTCTTCCACAAAAAATTCCATAATTTGGTGTTTTGTTGATGGTGGTGGAAAACACTTTCTCATGACCCGCTCCAGAATCTCCCATAAGTGCTCAATTTGGTTGAGATCTGGTGACTGAGACTCACACAAACACCCTTTAAACCCACTATTGTCACGACTTCCACCGAAGGTGGCTCCTCTCCCTGTTCGGGCAGCGCTCGGCGGTCGTCGTCGGCGGTCTACTAGCTGCCACCGATCCCTTTTCCTTTTCGTTTGGTTTTGTCTGTCTTGTGTTTCACCTGTGTCGAGTTTAGGTTCATTAGTGGGGTATTTAATCTCGCCCTACCAGTGTGGTTTCGTGCGGGATTGTTTGTGTACCTGTCGTTGGTTTGCGGTTTATTTTGTTCGTTTAGACAGGTGTATTTTTCTGGACTCATTTAGTGGGCTGTTGTATTTGGTCCTGTGCCTGTTCTTATAATGGACTCTTGAATAAACGCCTTCTCTACATTATTTACTCTCCTGCGCCTGACTTCACACCCACCTCTCCTAGGGAGCTTTGACAACTATACTCCTTTGAGACCCTTCTTTCAAAGTCTCTGAGATATCTTCTTCTAGCTATGGAAGCCAAAATAATGGGCAACTGGGCATTTTTATACGTGACTCTAAGCATGATGGGATGTTAATTACTGAATGAACTTAGGTACCACACCTGTGTGGAAGCACCTGGTTTCAACATACTTTGTATCTCTCATTTACTGAAGTGTTTCCTTCATTTTGGCAGTTAACTGTGGGTATTCATAAGGAGTTTTCAAAATAAAAGACCCCTCAAATAGATATGTATTTATGTCCATTATGCAACAGAAATGTGTATTTTTACTGCCACAGTACCCACACCTCTGATATACTCACAGGTGGGAGAATCAGGGTTAGAGATTCGTGACTGTGTGTATTGAGAGTTGTTTTTCTTCGCTTGTGATCTGTCAATGCCTCAGGACGTCACTGGGTAAACATTCCTTGGAATTATTATATTATTGAATTATAATGATCTAAATGATCTAATTGAAATATGAACCTTTCTGTGGAGAAGGCGTGTATAAAATAGACAGAGTACCTTATCTAGAGAGAGTCATGCCTGGCATAATTATCAGGCTTAGTTTTACTCATTGATACATTTCATAATTTTATCAATAAACCATAACTAAATTACAAATGGACTATTACGGGTCATCTTTTACACAAACAGACATAATTCAGAATAAGGATACTCCTTTACAGTGTTCAAATGTTGAATTTCAACTTTATTTGCCAAAACACTTTCTTACAGCAAGGGGAAGAATGTTGTTTACAAGCAGACACGTGCACATATAGGGGTCAAGGGGTGCCTGAGAATCTGCCATTTTGCCATCGACCAGTAATCGGCTCTGGTATTTCTAACACACTGTCCCATCTTTTCATTGAGGCCCCCGGCCCATTATTGCCTTGCCAACTGATGGCCAAATTCACCAGATTAACCTTTTCCTGTTAGTTTGAATGAAGAATGACTGAATCATAGCATCCTGCCACACGCTGTTCAACAACTAAACCTCAGTTCTGAGCCGGAGACCCTCACCCTCAGGACTGTTCGACAAGATGATTTGCAACTGCAAGGTGCCTCAGTTACCTTTGACGTGTCCCCTCTTGCTTAAACAGTTCAAGAATGTCAGACACGTCAGGCATTCACTGCAGACTACCTAGGCTTTTCTGAACACTCCTCCCAGTAGCAGCTCTCCAAAAGCGATATGACCACCTCTGCAAGCTGCCTTTGCCACCTGTGGACCAAGCTCAACCTCTGCTGCTGATTGGTTCAGACATGCTTCACCTTCTGATACCCATACAGCTACACTGGCTGTCCACACCAAACTCTGCTGGTACTAGCAAGGCGCTACTAGCTTTGTGCACACAGCACCAGCTGAACAACAGTGCCTGCTCACCACTACTGTTTCGCCTTCCGCCGAGCTCTTCAAAAACGTGGAGTGACTTTGGCAGATTGATACCCTTCCCTATGTGAGTGAGAAGCTGGCGACTCGCTCGAAACAAGACCAGCAAGCCATGACGCTTCTCTAGAAGTCATCTTCTAGGATATAAGTTGATGTCGTTCAGCGCTACACTACACCCATGTTTCGTTGAGTCAACGATGCAACTCTCCGCGCTCCAAAGGAAGCTGTACTGCCAAGCCTCCGTAGCACGGAGCGAAGACTCGCAAACGAGCCAAAATGCACAGAGGTGTACTGTCAGGAGATCAAGAAGCTGCTGACGGCAGGTTACGTGTCACTGTTGCCACCCGAGGTAACTGAACAATCTACTGAGTCCTGGTTTATACTCCACCATATTGTGCATCACAATGGAAAGGATAGGATTGTGTTTAACTGTTCGTTCAAGCTTAAAGGACAGTCGCTCAATGACCTTCTCTTCCCTGGACCAACGTTGGGACCATCCCTGCTCAGTGTCCTCCTCAGATTCCGTCAACATGCCGTACTTGTAAGTGGAGACATCAAAGGCATGTTTAATCAGATCCGCCTCTTACCAGCTGACAAACTGATGCTACGCTTCATCTGGTGGAACATGCATAGAAATGAAGAACCAAGGATCTATGAGTGCCATCTACACTCTGCAGTGACACATTCAGGACAATGTAGGAGTCAGCCTTGAGCTTGTGAAGTCAGTCGAGGAGTCATTCTACGTGGACAACTGCCTTCGAAGCATCCCCTCTGCCGATGAAGCAAGAAACCTCATTAATGGACTGCGGCAGTTGCTCCATACCAGAGGTGTTTAGATACATTGCTAGCCCACTGGCGTATCAGCTGTCATTGAGCACCTAACATCTGAGGCCAGATCGGAAAGCAGCAAACTGTGGCTTTCCCAAAGTAGCACAGATCTCCAGGAACCAACAATGAGGAATATCTACAGCATGCTCGCCCGTCAATACGACCCACTAGGCTACATCGAGCCTTTCACAACCCGGGGCAAGGTACTCGTCCAGGACCTGTGAAAATAAGGGATAGGTTGGGTCAACATTCATCATCAGAGCCTGCTGGACAGAATGCTTGTCTGGGAACTAGAGATTCCTGACTTTGTCTAGATGGATTTCCCCAGAACTTACGCACCACCATATGCTGACAATCCAAAGTCAACCAGAGACCTTCACATATTCTGTGATGCATCAGAGAGAGAATATGGCTCTGTTGCCTACATGCGGACTGTGTATGACCAGAAGCAGGTACACATTTCCTTCGTTCTGACCAGGTCTCACATTGCGCCAAAGAAGCAGCTGTCGATGCCACGCTTGGAGCTGAGTGCTGCACTCATTGGGGCTCAGCTGGCCAGTGTCCTCCAAGCAGAACTCACCCTGCCCATCGGACAAGTCATCCTCTGGTCCGATTCCACCACAGTCCTTCATTGGCTCAAGACAGAATCATGTAGGTACAAGGTCTTCTTAGGAACTTGTGTTGCAGAGATTCAGAACCTTATGGATGTAGCCAACTGGAGGTATATGGATTTATGGATATTGCGAACATATTGCGAACAACCCGGCTGATGACATCACTCGGGCCAAGAGCTGGCCAACCACATGGATGGCATCAATGCCCCGAGTTCCTCCAACACTCAGAAGATCAGTGGCCTTCAATGCCTGTTGCTGACCCGGAGCCTGATGACAGCGAACTGAAGAAATCAGCCTTCTGCGGACATGTCTGTCAGTTCCAGTCCTCAGCTCCCAGGTATCAGCAAGTTTGATACATGGAAAAACTTTATGAAGGTAACAGCTAGATCCCTATACGGGGCGGCCGATAAACTCTCCAGTTCACCCAGTGAAGCAGCAAACTACATAGCTGCAGAGAACCTTCTCTTGAAGCAAGCTCAGATGGAATCGTTTCCTGAAGAGGTCAAGGACGTCATGTCAAACCGGTCTATACCTTCTAACAGTCATCTGGGTCCCTCGTCTCCTGAGTATGATAAGGATGCAGGACTCCTTAGAGTTGGCGGTAGACTGCGAAGAGCAGAGCACCTGGAGATGGATGATATGCACCCCATCGTCTTGGATCCACATGATCCACTGACCAAGCTAGTTATTCAAGATTTCAACGAGACTCTCCTCCATCTCAGCCCAGAGAGGGTTCTGACGGAACTGCGCTGTAGATACTGGATTCTGTGGGGAAGAGAAGCCATCCGAATGTTTCAGCACACCTATTTCAAATGCCAAAGATGGCACGCCAACCTGAAGTTCAAAAGATGGCAGACCTACCTCCTGCTCATCTGCGACTGTACAAGCCACCCTTCTACTCTACCGAAGTGGATTGTTTTGGACCATTCAACATAAAAAACATTGCAATGACAACTGATGGGGCATCGTCTACAAAAGCATGACCAGCCGCTGCACCTACCTGGACCTCCTGGAGAGCCTGGATGCCGATGCCTTCCTGATGTCTCTTAGATGCTTCCTTGCACGTTGAGGCAAGCCTTTCGAGCTTCTTTTGGACAATGTTATGAACTTCGTTGGAGGAGACCGAGAACTGCGAGAGGCCTTCACAAAGCGATGGGCCCCCAGCTGAAGGAACAGTTGGCCGCACAGAGGATAACATTCTAATTCAACTCGCCAAACGCTCCTCACTTTGGAATGTGGAAAAGAGGTGAAATCAGTGAAGCCTGCTTGTCACGCCCTGACCAGGTGAACTCGGGTATTTTGGTCAAGGTGTGTCATGTTGGGTATTTTTCCTTGGTTTGTTTTCTATGTGTGCGTTATAGCCTTGTGTTAGATCTATGTGGGTTATTTCTATGTTGGGTTCTGTCGATTCCCAATCAGAGACAGCTGTCGCTAGTTGTCTCTGATTGGGATTACATTTAAGTTCCTTTTTCCCCCACGCTGTTTGTGGGGTGTTGTCTCTTTGTTTTTGAGCAGTTAACGTATCGGCATTTTCTTGATTTTGTGTACGTGTTTATTTCAGTGTAAAGAATAAACGTGTTCGCTCCCAGCTGCGTTTTGGTCCGCTTCCTCGTCACCCGACGACGATCGTTACAGAACACCCCACCAAACCAGGACCAAGCAGCGGGAGGATAAGGAGCGCGAGAGATGGGCTCGCGAGGGGAAGGAGTTCTGGACCTGGGAGGAGATCATGTCGGGGAAAGGACCCTGGCGAAAGGATTCCCAGGTCGAGGAGGTAATGCCAGCCGGTGGACGGAGTCGCAGGCGGCGGTCGAGGAGGCCCGGAAGACACCCCCAAGACATTTTTTGGGGGGGGCTAATGGGGTGGTCCGGAAGGGCAGAGGAAGAGCCCAGACCACTGCTCTCGTGGGGGATGACGGCGGAGGAGGAGACGAAGATGAGGCGGTTGATTGAGGACCTGCTGAGGGAAGATCTGGAGGAGGAGCCATGGGATGCGGAGTTGCGTGCTGTGTCGCCAGTGCGCCCGCACAGCCCGGTGCGTCCGGTGGACATGCCCAGCACATGCCGTGCTAGGATGGGCATCCAGCGAGGACGAGTGGCTAAACCGGCTCCACGCTTCAGTTCACCAGTGGGTGTTCACAGTCCTGTCTGGCCCGTTCCTGTTCCCCGAACCAAGCCCACGGTGCATGTCCACAGTCCTGTCCGGCCCGTCCCTGCTCCCCGCACCAAGCCATGGGAGGCGGAGTTGCGCGCTGTGTCGCCAGTGCGCCCGCACAGCCCGGTGCGTCCGGTGGACATGCCCAGCACATGCCGTGCTAGGATGGGCATCCAGCCAGGACGAGTGGCTAAACCGGCTCCACGCTTCAGTTCACCAGTGCGTGTTCACAGTCCTGTCTGGCCCGTTCCTGTTCCCCGCACCAAGCCCACGGTGCATGTCCACAGTCCTGTCCGGCCCGTCCCTGCTCCCCGCACCAAGCCATGGGATGCGGAGTTGCACGCTGTGTCGCCAGTGCGCCCGCACAGCCCGGTGCGTCCGGTGGACATGCCCAGCACATGCCGTGCTAGGATGGGCATCCAGCCAGGACGAGTGGCTAAACCGGCTCCACTCTTCAGTTCACCAGGGCGTGTTCACAGTCCTGTCTGGCCCGTTCCTGTTCCCCGCACCAAGCCCACGGTGCGTGTCCCCAGTCCGGTCCGGCCCGTCCCTGCTCCCTGCACCAAGTCAGTGGTGCGTGTCCCCAATCCTGTCCGGCCCATCCCTGTTCCCTGCACCAAGCCCACGGTGCGTGTCCACAGTCCTGCCCGGCCCGTCCCTGTTCCCCGCACCAAGCCCACGGTGCTTGTCCACAGTCCTGTCTGGCCCGTCCCTGCTCCCCGCACCAAGCCCACGGTGCGTGTCCACAGTCCTGTCCGGCCCGTCCCTGCTCCCCGCACCAAGTCAGTGGTGCGTGTCCCCAGTCTGGCTCGGCCCGTTCCTGCTCCCCGCACCAAGCCAGTGGTGCGTGTTCCCAGTCCGGCCCGGCCCGTCCCTGCTCCCAATACCAGGTCAGTGGTGCGTGTCCCCAGTCCTGTCCGGCCCATCCCTGTTCCCCGCACCAAGCCCACGGTGCGTGTCCACAGTCCTGTCCGGCCCGTTCTTGTTCCCCGCACCAAGCCCACGGTGTGTGTCCACAGTCCTGTCCGGCCCGTCCCTGCTCCCCGCACCAAGCCCACGGTGCATGTCCACAGTCCTGTCAGGCCCGTCCCTGCTCCCCGCACCAAGTCAGTGGTGCGTGTTCCCAGTCCGGCCCGGCCCGTTCCTGCTGCCCGCACCAAGCCAGTGGTGCGTGTTCCCAGTCCGGCACGGCCCGTGTCCGGTCCACCGGTGCCCAATCCTGTTTCCGGTCGACGGCTCCGCTCCGGAGCTTGAGCATGCCGCTCCACAGTGGTCCAGTCCGGGCCAGAGGGGTAGGGCTAAGGTGGAGGCGGGGGAAAGAACACGCCCGGGGCCAGAGCCTCCACCGAGGGTGAGACGCCCACCCGGGCTCCCCCCTAATAGACTTAAGTTTGGTGCGCCGGGAGTACGCACCGTTGGGGGGGGGGGGGTACTGTCACGCCCTGACCAGGTGAACTCGGGTATTTTGGTCAAGGTGTGTCATGTTGGGTATTTTTCCTTGGTTTGTTTTCTATGTGTGCGTTATAGCCTTGTGTTAGATCTATGTGGGTTATTTCTATGTTGGGTTCTGTCGATTCCCAATCAGAGACAGCTGTCGCTAGTTGTCTCTGATTGGGATCACATTTAAGTTCCTTTTTCCCCCACGCTGTTTGTGGGGTGTTGTCTCTGTTTTTGAGCAGTTAACGTATCGGCATTTTCTTGATTTTGTGTACGTGTTTATTTCAGTGTAAAGAATAAACATGTGTTCGCTCCCAGCTGCGTTTTGGTCCGCTTCCTCGTCACCCGACGACGATCGTTACACTGCTCTCAAGGTCATACTCAAGGAACAGACCGTCACTGAAACCGTGCCCCACACTGTGCTTACCGAAGTGGAGGGAATGTTGCACTCAAAACCCCTCTGGTCCATCTCCTTTGATTTCGCTGACCCAGATCCCATCACACCAAGCCTCCTACTCATGGGACGCTACGACACATCTCTTCCTCAGGTTTTGTATGACTCCTGTAACATCCTAGGGAAACGTCGCCGGAAGCACAGCCAAGTCCTTGCTGATCACTTTTGGTCCCTGTTCGTTTGCTATTACTTGCCAAGTCGACAGAAAAGACAGAAGTGGGGGAATGAAGGGACCTTACTGTGGATCAAGTGGTTCTCATCGTGGTGGACGTATTAGGACTGCTGCTATCCAGGTCAAGGGTCGGACTTACCTACGCAGCTGGTTCAGCTCCCAGCCATCCTTGATGACAATGCAGAAGAACCTGTCATCTAGACTTTAAATCTGGTTAGAATGTCGTAGCAGACATTTGGGGTTGGCTGTGTAAGAAAGCCTGTCCCTTTTAAGAACTCAGTGATGACATCACAGCTATCCCAAGCTGGCAGAGTGTTTAGTTCATTACCAAGTGCAGCTTTGAATGCAAAGTCTCAGATTTGGACATTATTTCCTTTATGACCAATTTATTCATCACAGTACGTGAATACCAGAACTGTAAGTACGGTATATGATTTCCCCTGTTTTTCTGACGAAGTTTTCAATAGTTAAAGAATATTTTTTTCATTATTCCAGAATTATGTATTTTGTTTTTATGCTAGCTATCTCACATCGTTAGGTACATTTTCGCACGTCATTGATAGCTGGTTAGTCTGATGTTGCTAGCGACTTGAATTTTCACTTGTCATTGGATTATTATAAATGAATATGCCTTATCTTAGTATTGATGCCATTGTATTAATGTTGATTATTTTCAGACCACATGTTGTATGGATAAATGGACAGTTAATTGGATAATCACAGTTGAGTGACATGGCACAGAATTTCAAACACTGCTAATCTCCAATCAACATTTAAAAAAACTAAACTGAGGAACTGTCTCTCTCACCGTTGTCATGACGTTGGCCTGTGGGTAAGGTTTATGACCCCCCCCCCATAAATACCTTTCTCCCTTCCCCTCTCTGACCCTACTGAAGGACTTGAATAGCCTGTGTTAAATATAGAGAGTCTGGGAACATCAAACAAATGGGGAAAAGGAACCATATTTTGGTAATAAAACCAGTTGGAAATATGCTTGGGAACGTAATGAGTATGTATGTCAGTTCGGTTGTCATCTGAGACATTATGACTGATGACAGGACGACATAAACTGTACCTGAGAAAGTATACACCCTCTAGTTATCAGAGTAACATGGAATTGTTATGCAATTGAAATGTTTGATATTGAAATTGTTTGTTAGGAGATTAAATGTAATTTTAGCTTCCAAATGAGAGAATTGGGTTTTCATAAGGAAAGTGCCCTGCTTGATCAGTGGCCCACCCCTGTGAAGAGACAGGGGTTATAAACGATGAAACACATCCACCCCCTCTCCACTATATAAGCCTTTGACGAAAAGATAACCGCGTTGTTCCAGTACGTGAGGTCTGCAGCCTCTACGTTAGAAGGACACACAGGTCAAGTACAGAACTAAGCCAACCTCAGCGTGAGCTTTGGTGGCGAATGGTATGAACTTTGAGCTTATTCACTACAGAAGTGATACTTCCTAGCCGTTGAGTTAGCAGCGGCCGCCGTAGACGTGGGCTAGGAAAGGACGGACGACGGATCCAGTCTAACAGACGGACGAAGATACCACCACGTATCCAATTTACCACCAGAGACATTCTTCCGAGTACAGGAAGATCTGTTGGCCAACCCGGCCAGCATCTACGACCAATCTACCGAAGCGCAGCTCAGAGTAAATATTTATTGCATTTTCTTTTTCCAAATGGGCGGTAATTTAGAATGCATAAGATAATGTATTTACGATAGCATAGCTGCTGTTTCTTTGTTCCTAAATCTTCCCGCTCTTTCATTCAAGCCCAACCCCCTTTCCTTTGTGTAACCAGCCATGATACAGGTTCCGTCCACCAGGACGTTTTCTGTATGACATCATTTGTGTTCTGTGTATTTGTAATTCTGTGTGATTGGTTTAGGTATTTAGTAAATAAATAATTAAACCCAATTTTGTATTGCTGATTCAACTTGTTAGCCAGGGTTCTTGAAGATAGCCAAGAATTTCCAACTTTCATTCTGAGACTGAAAATAAGATATGGGTTAATATTGACTGCTACCGATGTAAAGTATTACTAAGTATTTTAAGAGTTTATTCGGAAGATAACGGCTCTATAAACGTTCTTCCGTGGTGCCCCGACATTCTAGTTAATTACATTTACATGATTAGCTTAATCAGGTAATATTAATTAGAGAAAGAATTTTATAGGTTAGCATGTCATATCACTTAATCCGGCATAGCCAAAGACACGACATTTGGTGCCCGGTGTGAGGCATCTAAAATAGGATGAAGCTTTCATTTTGATTCAGCCTATATAAAATTGAAAAGCAGATTACATAATATACCAAGTTTATTATATACATTATGGGAATTGTAGACCGGAATTATTGGTGCGTGTGTGCTCTGGAGAATCGCCTCCGTGTTGGGCTCTGACGTAGTCAGTGGGGTAGCATAAACTATACATTTATGTATGATGGCTGATAAAGCTATCTGAGAAATAGCGCGTTTGGCCAAACGCTGGGCTATTTCTGCCTCTCGCGTTTCAGACGCGTGTTGGCTAGGTCATTATTAATTTCTCGAGCGAGGACAAAGAGCCAGCCGATTGAAATTTAGGAGAGATTAGCTTGACCAGCGATAAGGTTACTCGTGATATCCAGACGGATATCGATGTCTTATTCAATTGAACTAATAAGTGAAATTGCCAGATTTACATTCTCAAGTGGATCTTTTAACCTCTTACATCTAGACGTTCTGCTAGCGGAACACCTGCTCCAATATCCAATGATAGGCGTGGCGTGAATTACAAATTCCTCAAAAATACAAAAACTTCAATTTTTCAAACATATGACTATTTCACAGCATTTTAAAGACAAGACTCTCCTTTATCTAACCACACTGTCCGATTTCAAAAAGGCTTTACAGCGAAAGCAAAACATTAGATTATGTCAGCAGAGTACCAAGCCAGAAATAATCAGACACCCATTTTTTAAGCTAGCATATAATGTCACAAAAACCCAGAAGACAGCTAAATGCAGCATCTTCATCAGATGACACACCTAGGACATTATGTTATACAATACATGCATGTTTTGTTCAATCAAGTTCATATTTATATCAAAAAACAGCTTTTTACATTAGCATGTGACGTTCAGAACTAGCATACCCCCCGCAAACTTCCGGGGAATTTGCTAAGAATTTACTAAATTACTCACGATAAACGTTCACAAAAAGCATAACAATTATTTTAAGAATTATAGATACAGAACTCCTCTATGCACTCGATATGTCCGATTTTAAAATAGCTTTTTGGTGAAAGCACATTTTGCAATATTCTAAGTACATAGCCCAGCCATCACGGGCTAGCTATTTAGACACCCGGCAAGTTTAGCACTCACCAATATCAGATTTACTATTATAAAAGTTTGATTACCTTTTGTTGTCTTCGTCAGAATGCACTCCCAGGACTGCTACTTCAATAACAAATGTTGGTTTGGTCCAAAATAATCCATCGTTATATCCGAATAGCGGCGTTTTGTTCGTGCGTCCCAGACACTATCCGAATGGTAAAGAAGGGTCGTGCGCATGGCGCAATTCGTGACAAAAAAATTCTACATATTCCATTACCGTACTTCGAAGCATGTCAACCGCTGTTTAAAATCAATTTTTATGCAATTTATCTCGTAAAAAAGCGATAATATTCCGACCGGGAATCTCCTTTTCGGCAAACAGAGGAAAAATCACAAAGACGGGGGCGGCCAGGGCACGCGCCTAAGCCCACAGTCCCTTGATCGGCCACTTGAGAAAGGCGATAATGTGTTTCAGCCTGGGGCTGGGATGACGACATTCTGTTTTTTCCCGGGCTCGGAGCGCCCATGGAAGATGTAGGAAGTGTCACGTTAGAGCAGAGATCCTTTGTAAAAGATAGAGATGGCAAAGAAGTTCAAGAAATGGTCAGACAGGCCACTTCCTGTAAAGGAATCTCTCAGGTTTTGACCTGCCATTTGAGTTCTGTTATACTCACAGACACCATTCAAACAGTTTTAGAAACTTTGGAGTGTTTTCTATCCAAAGCCAATAATTATATGCATATTCTAGGTACTGGGCAGGAGTAGTAACCAGATTAAATCGGGTACGTTTTTTATCCAGCCGTGAAAATACTGCCCCCTAGCCATAACAGGTTAAATAATATCCAAATTGATGAGTTTTCTAAATGAGACATTGTAATCTTTTTTCCACATTAACCTAGATGAATAAACCTCTCAGGTTAATTAAAGTTTAAATCCCAAATAGCCTATACAGGTTTGATTTATCATTAAAATTGATTAATCAGTAAAATGTGGTTTTTGCAAAACCCATTCAGTAATCCAGTACTGACAGAAGTCCCGCCCCGCGGGAATCCCATGTGGCTTCGGCCCAAGGAAGAAGTGTACCATAGTGGGGAGTGTTCCCAACATTTGAACTACTGTTTACACTTATGATATCCAATCAATGGAGATTGTATGGATTATCATCTCATTCAATTTAGTAAGTTAAATTGTTGAACATACCTTAATGTTCTTGCAATCAAATGAGACACTTTTAAACTTCCCATATTAACCTGGATGAAGCAACCTCTCAGGTTAATTCAAGTTTAATACCCAGATAGCCTACCCAGGTAGGATTAACCTCTATGGGCTAGGCGGGACGTAATCGTCCCACCTACGTAACAGCCAGTGTAATCCAGTGGCGCGATTTTCAAATACCTTAAAAATCCTATTACTTCAATTTCTCAAACATATGACTATTTTACAGCTATTTAAAGACAAGACTCTCGTTAATCTAACCACACTGTCCGATTTCAAAAAGGCTTTACAACGAAAGGAAAACATTAGATTATGTCAGCAGAGTACCCAGCCAGAAATAATCAGACACCCATTTTTCAAGCTAGCATATAATGTCACAAAAACCCAGAAGACAGCTAAATGCAGCACTAACCTTTGATGATCTTCATCAGATGACAACCCTAGGACATTATGTTATACAATACATGCATGTTTTGTTCAATCAAGTTCATATTTATATCAAAAAACAGCTTTTTACATTAGCATGTGACGTTCAGAACTAGCATACCCCCCGCAAACTTCCGGGGAATTTACTAACAATTTACTAAATTACTCACGATAAACGTTCACAAAAAGCATAACAATTATTTTAAGAATTATAGATACAGAACTCCTCTATGCACTCGATATGTCCGATTTTAAAATAGCTTTTTGGTGAAAGCACATTTTGCAATATTCTAAGTACATAGCCCAGCCATCACGGGCTAGCTATTTAGACACCCGGCAAGTTTAGCCTTCACCAAAATCAGATTTACTATTATAAAAGTTTGATTACCTTTTGTTGTCTTCGTCAGAATGCACTCCCAGAACTGCTACTTCAATAACAAATGTTGGTTTGGTCCAAAATAATCCATCGTTATATCCGAATAGCGGCGTTTTGTTCGTGCGTCCCAGACACTATCCGAAATGGTAAATCAGGGTCGCGCGCATGGCGCAATTCGTGACAAAAAAATTCTAAATATTCCAATACCGTACCTCGAAGCATGTCAACCGCTGTTTAAAATCAATTTTTATGCAATTTATCTCGTAAAAAAGCGATAATATTCCGACCGGGAATCTCCTTTTCGGCAAACAGAGGAAAAAACACAAAGACGGGGGCGACCAGTGCACGCGCCTAAGCCCACAGTCCCTTGATCGGCCACTTGAGAAAGGCGATAATGTGTTTCAGCCTGGGGCTGGGATGACGACATTCTGTTTTTTCCCGGGCTCGGAGCGCCCATGGAAGATGTAGGAAGTGTCACGTTAGAGCAGAGATCCTTTGTAAAAGATAGAGATGGCAAAGAAGTTCAAGAAATGGTCAGACAGGCCACTTCCTGTAAAGGAATCTCTCAGGTTTTGACCTGCCATTTGAGTTCTGTTATACTCACAGACACCATTCAAACAGTTTTAGAAACTTTGGAGTGTTTTCTATCCAAAGCCAATAATTATATGCATATTCTAGGTACTGGGCAGGAGTAGTAACCAGATTAAATCGGGTACGTTTTTTATCCAGCCGTGAAAATACTGCCCCCTAGCCATAACAGGTTAAATAATATCCAAATTGATGAGTTTTCTAAATGAGACATTGTAATCTTTTTTCCACATTAACCTAGATGAATAAACCTCTCAGGTTAATTAAAGTTTAAATCCCAAATAGCCTATACAGGTTTGATTTATCATTAAAATTGATTAATCAGTAAAATGTGGTTTTTGCAAAACCCATTCAGTAATCCAGTACTGACAGAAGTCCCGCCCCGCGGGAATCCCATGTGGCTTCGGCCCAAGGAAGAAGTGTACCATAGTGGGGAGTGTTCCCAACATTTGAACTACTGTTTACACTTATGATATCCAATCAATGGAGATTGTATGGATTATCATCTCATTCAATTTAGTAAGTTAAATTGTTGAACATACCTTAATGTTCTTGCAATCAAATGAGACACTTTTAAACTTCCCATATTAACCTGGATGAAGCAACCTCTCAGGTTAATTCAAGTTTAATACCCAGATAGCCTACCCAGGTAGGATTAACCTCTATGGGCTAGGCGGGACGTAATCGTCCCACCTACGTAACAGCCAGTGTAATCCAGTGGCGCGATTTTCAAATACCTTAAAAATCCTATTACTTCAATTTCTCAAACATATGACTATTTTACAGCTATTTAAAGACAAGACTCTCGTTAATCTAACCACACTGTCCGATTTCAAAAAGGCTTTACAACGAAAGGAAAACATTAGATTATGTCAGCAGAGTACCCAGCCAGAAATAATCAGACACCCATTTTTCAAGCTAGCATATAATGTCACAAAAACCCAGAAGACAGCTAAATGCAGCACTAACCTTTGATGATCTTCATCAGATGACAACCCTAGGACATTATGTTATACAATACATGCATGTTTTGTTCAATCAAGTTCATATTTATATCAAAAAACAGCTTTTTACATTAGCATGTGACGTTCAGAACTAGCATACCCCCCGCAAACTTCCGGGGAATTTACTAACAATTTACTAAATTACTCACGATAAACGTTCACAAAAAGCATAACAATTATTTTAAGAATTATAGATACAGAACTCCTCTATGCACTCGATATGTCCGATTTTAAAATAGCTTTTTGGTGAAAGCACATTTTGCAATATTCTAAGTACATAGCCCAGCCATCACGGGCTAGCTATTTAGACACCCGGCAAGTTTAGCCTTCACCAAAATCAGATTTACTATTATAAAAGTTTGATTACCTTTTGTTGTCTTCGTCAGAATGCACTCCCAGAACTGCTACTTCAATAACAAATGTTGGTTTGGTCCAAAATAATCCATCGTTATATCCGAATAGCGGCGTTTTGTTCGTGCGTCCCAGACACTATCCGAAATGGTAAATCAGGGTCGCGCGCATGGCGCAATTCGTGACAAAAAAATTCTAAATATTCCAATACCGTACCTCGAAGCATGTCAACCGCTGTTTAAAATCAATTTTTATGCAATTTATCTCGTAAAAAAGCGATAATATTCCGACCGGGAATCTCCTTTTCGGCAAACAGAGGAAAAAACACAAAGACGGGGGCGACCAGTGCACGCGCCTAAGCCCACAGTCCCTTGATCGGCCACTTGAGAAAGGCGATAATGTGTTTCAGCCTGGGGCTGAAATGACGACATTCAGGTTTTTCCCGGGCTCTGAGAGCCTATTGGAGCCGTGGGAAGTGTCACGTTACAGGCAGAGATCCTTTGTAATTGAATGAGATGTCAAAGAAAGACAATAAATGGTCAGACAGGCCACTTCCTGTAAAGGAATCTCTCAGGTTTTGACCTGCCATTTGAGTTCTGTTATACTCACAGACACCATTCAAACAGTTTTAGAAACTTTGGAGTGTTTTCTATCCAAAGCCAATAATTATATGCATATTCTAGTTACTGGGCAGGAGTAGTAACCAGATTAAATCGGGTACGTTTTTTATCCAGCCGTGTCAATACTGCCCCCTAGCACATACAGGTTAATCATTGGCATTGATTAATTAATTCAATTTGCTTTTGCAAATTCATTCACGTCCAACTTCCACATTACTGGTACAGTACTGATGGTTCGTCAACATCTATGAATAGATTAAACTTGTCTTTGCAGCTTCCAATGAATTCCAAACCCAAACATTGAAAAAAATAGGAACATTTTTCCTCTAAATTTTTCTAATAATGTGCAAGCTACCAAAGGAGGTGGTCACCACTCCTCCGCTAATTAGTGTACCTCAACCCATAAAAGGATCGATCTCTGACCTCAGCAGGGATACCAACCCTAATTATGACATTGGCGAAAACACAGCCGAAATTGCGAACGCTCTCCAAAATCAACCATCAAACACAGGCTTTGTGACGGTTCTCTCCACTTTAGCACTTATGTATCACCATCAAAGGTTGGCATCGATCCAATACCACAGTGCACAGCTGAAGCACGTGCAAGACATGGCTAACATGAGGGCAAAGGTGGAGAGAACTGAGCAACTATTGACAAAAGCAGGAAATGAAAACATTCTGCGTTTGAAATCGGAAGAATTAAAAGTAATTGCAAATACTTATGACGATGAACGAGCACAAACTCTCCAACAAAATCATCGTCTGCAGGAACAACTCGATTTAGCCAAAACATAATGCGATGTAGTCCACGCCAAACTAGATAAATCTGTCGAGTTATCTACAAACAGGAACGCGCAATTTGATAACATGCAGGCAGTTTTGTTGAACGTTACTCAAGGTAACAATGTTCTACTCCAAATTCTGCAGACCAAAGACGATCAGTTGATGAACACAATGACAACGTTGGATGACAAATCAGCAGAACTTATTGAAGTTGCTGACCAAATGAATGATGAGAGAACTCAGGTGATGAGGATGGAAATATTGATTTCTAAGCAAGCAGAGGAAATCTCATCACTGAATCTCTCGCTCCGTACTCGAGACCTCAATCTGCAAACCATGACAGATAATTTTGAGACCGAAAGGAGCAGGTGTGACACTCACGTGTCCAAAATTGGTACTCTAAGCGCTCAAGTGGACTCTGCAAGGCAGCAGAAGACCACCCTTAGGTACCATCTGGAGGAAGTCCAGAATGGTCACGCTCTACAGCATGACTACCCATCCAAGCAACCGGAGTCCGGTACTCAAAGGAGTGAAGACGATAGGTTTCAGACATTGCCTCCATGATGTGTCCCTCAGTCTTCTCCTCTTGGCCATTCGGCACTGAGTAATATGGAGCCTCTTGGCCAACAAAGCCAAAGCACGGCTTCTCCTCTTGGCCTGTCGGCCCCAATTTCTCCACAGGATGAAGCCAACACTCTCCGCCCGCTTGGCGCGGAATACCTTGACAAACTCGTCAAGAATTTCCCCACCTTTGACCCCGTTCCAGGTCAGCCAAACGATACTGAGACGTTCCTAGCTGACATAGAGGACGCGTTGGGTGGCTACCCGAATGCTACGGGTTCTGACAGGGTTTACCTGTTGAAGCGAACGTCGAATAGACACGTGACGAGGTTCATTCGCCTACAACAGCAACACGTGCTAAATGACTACGCTAAACTTGCCACAGCTTTGAAATTAGAATTCAGTGGTTCTGCGACTCGCAAACACGATAGCTCACTGGCTAACACGGTCAAACAAGCTCGGAACGAACACCCACAAGCTTTCTATCATAGGCTTCGTTCAGCTTACTTTGGCCTATTCACGGAAACAGGAATGGAAGAGCTGTTACCATTCAAACAAATGTTTCTGTCGAACATGTATCCCACCTTCATTACCTACTTGGGCCCTGCAGCCCACGTTGGCTTGCCTATCTTACAACTCAGAGAGCTTGCAAGCACAGCTTTTGAGGCATCAAAAGCTCGCAACGCTAAGAGCCCTGACCACTCGGTTTTGAAGTTTGACCAGGAGCACTCACTCCAGTTAGAGGGTGCATTATCAGGTATTGGAGCGTCGAGAGCTGACGCACAACAACAGTTTCTACAACGAAACCATGATTCCAATAACCGCCGCGGTCGAAATAACTGTAAAGTACGTCGCCTTCAAAAAGACTACTGCTACAATCGACCTGTTCGCTACGTTCCTGCACCCAACCCACACAAAGTGTCAGAACACAAGGGTAACAAAGGGTTGAAGGACGATCAAAACGTAGACCAATGTTCTCCAGAAGTTCCACTACGTGAAGAACTAAAGCGAGAACAATTTGAGAAAAGGGTAAAAGATAAGTCACAAGGACTAGACGGGGAATTACCGGACACCAGGTCCGCAGGAATTAACACCCATAGCAAGGATGTTAAAGTTCAAATTTCTCCCGCTCTCATTCAAGACCCTATCCAGGGCCCGCCTGATCAAGAAACAAGCCCCCGGGCTTTGTCTGTAGACTCTGATACAAAATTTAAGAAGAAATGGTGAAACGCTTCGTTAAAGCCAAGCCCACTCAAAATCGGAAAAGTCAATCTGCTTCCACCTTGAACAGAAATGGCACATCACGTCGTTGCGAACGACCACTCCACTTTGTGGGGAATATGTCCACTAACCACGAATCTAAACGGCCATACCTGGAAACAGTCCTGGAGGACTGCTTAACTTGTCATGCGCTAATTGATTCGGGTGCGACAATATCACTCATCTCTCAAACATTGTTTGATGATCTCAAAAGGGCTTTGAAGCCAACTAAAGTATTTGCACAGCTGGATAAAAAAATGTACCCGATTTAATCTGGTTACTAATCCTACCCAGTAACTAGAATATGCATATACTTATTATATATGGATAGAAAACACCCTAAAGTTTCTAAAACTGTTTGAATGGTGTCTGTGAGTATAACAGAACTCATTTGGCAGGCAAAACCCTGAGACAGATTCTGACAGGAAGTGGATACCTGATGTGTTGTATTACCTTTAAACCTATGCCATTGAAAAACACAGGGGCTGAGGAATATTTTGGCACTTCCTATTGCTTCCACTAGATGTCACCAGCCTTTACAAAGTGTTTGGAGTCTTCTGGAGGGAGATCTGACCGAACAAGAGCCATGGAACGATGATGGCCCATTAGACACCTGGCGCGCGAGTTCATGTTGGGTACCCTCGTTCTAATACGTTATAAAAGAGAATGCATTCGTCCACCTTGAATATTATTCATGTTCTGGTTAAAAAAGGCCCTAATGATTTATGCTATACAACGTTTGACATGTTTGAACGAACGTAAATATATTTTTTCCCCTCGTTCATGAAGTGAAGTCCGGCGGGCTTAGATCATGTGCTAACAAGACGGAGATTTTTGGACATAAATGATGAGCTTTTTTGAACAAAACTACATTCGTTATGGACCTGTGATACCTGGAAGTGACATCTGATGAAGAGAATCAAAGGTAATGGATTATTTACATAGTATTTTCGATTTTAGATCTCCCCAACATGGCGGCTAGTCTGTATCGCAACGCGTATTTTTCTGGGCGCAGTGCTCAGATTATTGCAAAGTGTGATTTCCCAGTAAGGTTATTTTTAAATCTGGCAAGTTGATTGCGTTCAAGAGATGTAAATCTATAATTCTTTAAATGACAATATAATATTTTACCAATGTTTTCTAATTTTAATTATTTAATTTGTGGTGCTGACTTGAATGCCGGTTATTGGAGGGAAACGATTTCCTGAACATCAACGCCACAGTAAAACGCTGTTTTTGGATATAAATATGAACTTGATAGAACTAAAAATGCATGCATTGTCTAACACAATGTCCTAGGAGTGTCATCTGTTGGAGATTGTAAAAGGTTAGTGCATAATTTTAGCTGATTTTATGGTTTTGGTGACGCCTGTCTTTGAATTGGCACAACATTACACACAACTCTTGTAAATGTACTGTCCTAACATACTCTAAATGTATGCTTTCGCCGTAAAACCTTTTTGAAATCGTAAAACGTGGTTAGATTAAGGAGATGTTTATCTTTCAAAGGGTGTAAAATAGTTGTATGTTTGAAAAATTTGAATTTTGACATTTATTTGGATTCAAATTTGCCGCTCTTGAAATGCACCTGCTGTTGATGGAGTGCACCACGGGTGGGACGCTTGCCCATAGAGGTTAAAAGTGGAACGATGCGAAACTACACTTCAAGGGGTCACTCAGACTACCTCGCCTCTCACATTGAGAGTCATGCTGAAACTACAGTTCAAGGACGTATCGCTCGTTCACCCTGTGTATGTTACCAGCCTCGAAACTGTACCCCTGCTACTTGGAGCAGACTTGATGGATCGATTACTCCCATTGATGGATTGGAAAACCAACCAGGTATGGTCACAGGCCACAGTGCCTTCTCCACTGACCACACTGTCTTCCCCTAACACTAGCTGCAACGCAGTCATTCACAAGGGGTATCTGTCGAAAGCACCCCTTGGGAAAAAGACGTTTAGAAACCTCTGGGTGCAGAATCCGATCCAAGGAGATATTACGATATCTCGACACATTCCATCAGCCAATCTGATTGACCATTCTTTTCATGATTTCGAGCCAGCTGTCTCTGTGGATGAGCAACTTCCCTCCTCCTTGCAGTTGTGCAATACGGTAGTTGAGATGAACTTCTCTTGCCCTTCGGACACTTCCGCAAGCACTGCGGCCGTCTCAGCAAGAAAAACATTGATGCGCAGAGTACACTCTGCTTCCGATGATACACCGTCTTCTTTGTTGGGGACTGTCACCCCTTACAATGACACTAATGGCGTCAGTCCAGCAACTGACCCGATGACTCCCACTGGTGAAACACTTTGCGATATCACAGACCGATATCCTCGTCTCAGTTTACAGGTACTGAAGAGGTTGCCACACGCGGACGCGGTGGTGACTGACAGACCTCGACAGCCACTGAGGGTGTTGAAGCACAAACACCAGGAGATTTGGTTGAAAGGTTACAGCCATTCTCATAATAACGCGGCCACTGACAACTCGTACATAGGGTCCGACCTTTTCGTTTGCGCCTCGGAGACCAACACCACCCGCTGGTGGGGGGGTCCCGAGACACAAAGGGGGGGAATAGTAGCCCAGACCCATGATGAGCCTCATCGAGGCCGGTGGGGGGGTCGAGACTACGGACAACACCGTACGAGGCCGCCAGAGCATAAATCAAATCTAGTTGTAACCTCCCCTATGAGAACAGTGAGGAGCAGACAGGCCCCTAGACGGGGATTATCTTAGAACACATCTAAGATAGTACTGAGGTGTACCACACTGGTCGTAAAGGAAGTCCAATGGACTTGTCCACCTCCAAAACAAATGGCAACAATAATCATTCCTTGCCATGTGTAGGTTCAACTACAATACAACTAGTAATATGCTCCAATCATGTGTTCCGATAGATAATATTTCAGAATAAATCGGTAGGACAACTGGACCCCTTGAATACCAGTACCAATACCACAGTCAGTCCAGCAACACTCAGTAAGAGGATTAGTAACCTCACAAGTTAAATTGCTATTGATAATAGCGTCATAGGAGTCACTCAGAGTGGAACACGGGGAAGGGAATCTCCATTGCACTCTTCCAATGGTTAACACATGCCACTAATAAATAGAACCCTCCGTTCAGGAGAAAAGTTATTAGAAGTCATGAACCATGATCACACCACGTACGACTGGTCTAATACTTAAAGAGTACTTCCGTCGTGAGGTTAGCTCCTCCGTGGATAACATAGCTATGAAATAGACTTCATACCTACTGCCACTACAATAGTGGAAGACACAGTGACTTGTAGAAAAACTACTACAGACTCCCTTGACACCAATTCTGACTGACCTCCAGGCATTGACCTGAAAATTACCTGACTACGTCTGACTCATTCTGAACAAGTTGTAATCTGCCAGGATACTTGGTTTTCTTCCCTTGACATGCGCGATTGTGTAAGCATAAACGCACATGCACAACGGATCATCCGATTAGGATTTATGCTAGGATCACTTAAGGGTCCAAGCAAAATACCAGCCTTAGTAAAGTTGAACATTTACTTCTAGGCCTTTGACTCTACAGCACTCACCAGTTTTCTAACCAGAAGTCCATAGGTCATCCCTGTAGACTGCCCAAAACTAGTGCCTTACAGCTGTAGACTTATCATATAGTTGTCAACTTAGGATAGTACCCTAAGCGCCACCCCGCAAATTAGGAAAGCCCTAGATATGACATTAGACAAGGCAATGATAGGGTCATTTTGCCAAGACCATGGACGTAGATAGAATACAGTCCAATTAGATGATTAAGGTGGCATAACTATATTTTGTTTTGTTTATGCTTTCATTCATTTTGTTTCATTTTCTTCGGCGCATAGAAAGTGATAGAGCCATAAACAACTCCCCCATACAACCATCAGTTAGTGCCACAACGCCGCTCATTTGGGAGGAAATGTAATGATATATTTCATGTGTGTGTGCATTGTTAACATCTGCCTAAGTTACTGCCCAGATATTCCAGTCTGAACGACCAGACGATGGGTCCGGAATGGCGATCCCAATCCGGACATCCGCTGCCGAGCCATGGAACGGACTTCTTCATTTGCAGAGAACCTACCCGGGTCGACCACCAGAGGGGGGACTGCAATAGCAACCACCAACTGGACATCTGCTGCCCAGCCTTGGAGCGGATTTCTTCATTTGCAGACACCCTACCCGGGTCGACCGCCAGATGGGGACCACAACGATGATCCACAACCAGGACAACCCACGTTCATTTTTATGTTGGTTTACAACATGCAGTTTAATCGCAAGATTGAACCCAACATGGGGGGACTGTCATGACGTTGGCCTGTGGGTAAGGTTTATGACCCCCCCCATAAATACCTTTCTCCCTTCCCCTCTCTGACCCTACTGAAGGACTTGAATAGTCTGTGTTAAATATAGAGAGTCTGGGAACATCAAACAAATGGGGAAAAGGAACCATATTTTGGTAATAAAACCAGTTGGAAATATGCTTGGGAACGTAATGAGTATGTATGTCAGTTCGGTTGTCATCTGAGACATTATGACTGATGACAGGACGACATAAACTGTACCTGAGAAAGTATACACCCTCTAGTTATCAGAGTAACATGGAATTGTTATGCAATTGAAATGTTTGATATTGAAATTGTTTGTTAGGAGATTAAATGTAATTTTAGCTTCCAAATGAGAGAATTGGGTTTTCATAAGGAAAGTGCCCTGCTTGATCAGTGGCCCACCCCTGTGAAGAGACAGGGGTTATAAACGATGAAACACATCCACCCCCTCTCCACTATATAAGCCTTTGACGAAAAGATAACCACGTTGTTCCAGTACGTGAGGTCTGCAGCCTCTACGTTAGAAGGACACACAGGTCAAGTACAGAACTAAGCCAACCTCGGCATGAGCTTTGGTGGCGAATAGTATGAACTTTGAGCTTATTCACTACAGAAGTGATACTTCCTAGCCGTTGAGTTAGCAGCGGCCGCTGTAGACGTGGGCTAGGAAAGGACGGACGACGGATCCAGTCTAACAGACGGACGAAGATACCACCACGTATCCAATTTACCACCAGAGACATTCTTCCGAGTACAGGAAGATCTGTTGGCCAACCCGGCCAGCATCTACGACCAATCTACCGAAGCGCAGCTCAGAGTAAATATTTATTGCATTTTCCTTTTCCAAATGGGCGGTAATTTAGAATGCATAAGATAATGTATTTACGATAGCATAGCTGCTGTTTCTTTGTTCCTAAATCTTCCCGCTCTTTCATTCAAGCCCAACCCCCTTTCCTTTGTGTAGCCAGCCATGATACAGGTTCCGTCCACCAGGACGTTTTCTGTATGACATCATTTGTGTTCTGTGTATTTGTAATTCTGTGTGATTGGTTTAGGTATTTAGTAAATAAATAATTAAACCCAATTTTGTATTGCTGATTCAACTTGTTAGCCAGGGTTCGTGAAGATAGCCAAGAATTTACAACTTTCATTATGAGACTGAAAATAAGATAAGGGTTAATATTGACTGCTACCGATGTAAAGTATTACTAAGTATTTTAAGAGTTTATTCGGAAGATAACGGCTCTATAAACGTTCTTCCGTGGTGCCCCGACTTTCTAGTTAATTACATTTACATGATTAGCTTAATCAGGTAATATTAATTAGAGAAAGAATTTTATAGGTTAGCATGTCATATCACTTAATCCGGCATAGCCAAAGACACGACACCGTCTATCTAATAGGAGTACAATCTCTATAAGTTCACTTACTAAATCAGTGAATACATTTCATAAGCATCACCCTCTAATTCAACCTTACAATACCAATGTTCCATGGGGGTTTAATTAATGAAACCCCAAACATCCGGTGCTGTTTCCTATGGAAACCTACCAAGGCTAACTCACAACAGTAACATGAAAATGCAATGTCAGCTGTAAAATGTAAGTAGTGAATACATTTAAATATCTAGAGTTAACCTTTGAATTACAGACTCTGCAATATGCATGAAAATGAATCCTGATGTTTCAACTCTAACCTCTCCGTTGATAAGTGCCCAACCGGCCAAAAGATGGCGCTATTATTCCTTTTACATCCTTTGTCATAATGGTGGTGTGAAGAAGTTCTAAACGAATGCTTCAGATTTACAGCCACTGTGACATGTCTGGGTTTACCCTTTTGTTTGTGGCTTAGCTTAGTTTACTAGCTTATTGATCTAGCCTACATTCACCATGATCAGCTGACATAGCCCACCTCAGTAGTGGTTCTAGCAAATTATACTTTTAACAAACTCCCTTTCATCTGTGAAACTAGCTTGCTTAGCCTGCAATGTGTGATGATTAAGTGTGTTTTTGCAGAAAATGTTGGCCAATGTTAAAAAATATATAATTTTTCTACAGGAGCAGTTAATTAAGGTTGATTTATTTATTTTTGGTTGTGATTTGCCCTTTTTTCACTTTGACAGCATGGCCCTGTCACGCTGGGAGTACCATACCATACAAGACTAATACATTTGGCTATAACAAGCACATATTGTACTCAGTCATGCATATACCCAGTAAGAGTTTGGAAGTGTAAAGCTACATTCTGGGATTCGACAAAAAACAAAATGGCCGAACCACTACTTTTTATACAGGGAGGGGGATGTGGTAGGGAAATATAACACCTCTCAAATGCATAGACAGTGCTCTGACAGTCTGTGACATCCACCTGATAGTTTTGAACTTATTTTAAAGGTACATACATTGTTTGTTTACGTTCGTGGAGTAATACAAATTTGTGGTCTTAAAAGAGAAGAATTTATGAACTATATTCTTCAAGAATCAAAAGTTGAAATGACCATTGAACAGACTCTCAGATCCTAGACTGGAAACCTTTCAAAGGATTTGACAATTATGGCAGTATCATTCATGTTTAATAATTAAAATAATGTGTACAGCAGTTTTATTGACAACAAACAACAGAATCATTACTCAACATTTATGCACAACAAGTAACTAAAATGTTAATTTTACAGAAACAAATAATTTTAAAAGTATTTGACTTGTGTGTTCAGTTAGGATGCTGACTCTGGAAAAACGTATTTTTCAGTTGAGTTGATGTTTTGCTGGATTTAACAGGTTCTCAGTGCGCACACCATGGGCAATTTCACTTCACAGTTTAAATCGTTCCACGTTTTGTCACCTTCAGAGGAAACACGGAACAGAAATGAACTCTTAAATCAACTCAAATATAGACACAACAATATCATTGTCTGTGTGTGTGCCAGATTTCTTTGTTAAATGTACAGTTTAAAAGTTACATTTGATGAATGGATCAGTGAATGATAGTGGGCTAACTGTACCTCCCGCGTTCATCTGAAGACAGTGCTCATTGCCACCATAATTATTGGGCTCTCCTTGCCCCCAGCTCTGGTAATCAAATTTGGAGCCGTCACTCCAGTACCATAGTTTGTTCTGTGGGGAAGAATTAAGGTCTCAGTTTCAAAGAAATACCATATTATCATTATTAATTTTTTTATGATTATTATTGGCATTATTGTTAGTAGGTGTGCTTGCTGAAACATACTTATTTTCTTCCCTGCATCACCTGTATTGCCAAACCGCAAAAGCTACCAACACAAAAACAACTTTAAAACGTGTAGACTGGCACTGGTACTGGGCATTTTTGGGGGGAGTACATCTATCAGATCTTTCAAACCTAGATCTGACTTCACAAGTGACCCTTGAGATATTGATGATCCTATTCATCTGTGAGTATACTCTACCTCAACAGCATTACATCCTCCAATCCAGGTAGGTTGATGTTAGCCGGTGTTTCTCAACACCAATTGCTGTAAATTACAGTTCTCCCCATAGTTTTTTATAGACGCCAGGTTTGCTTGAAGGGACAGACAGTGGTTCTAGAGAATGCGGCGGACAGGGACAAAGACATTTCATAATGTAAGTATTAGTCAGTAGGCCAGTCTGTGAGAATTTGTCTTCTGGACTCACAATAACCTCAAAACAAATAAGCGAGTTGATTTCAATTGAACTTCTACTTTAAGTAGAAGTGGGTAAGCATGATATACCTCAGCTTGGGGCCATGACATTGCATTGTTGACAAACATAAAGCAACGTGATTTGTATTTGGTCCAACCTCCGGGACATGGACGATCACTCTCTGCTGCTTCTGCATCCTGCTGTTCCTCCACCACCCCAGCCTCTGTAAGGAGGAGACACAGTGCACATTCCAAATTGCAGTTGACTTTAAAGTTGAGAGGATACTGACTGATCTACAAATCACCTTGCATAATAAATAACTATTCAATATTACTTGTAGATTAGTCAGTCAGTCACACGCACGCATGCACGCACGCACACACACACACACGCACACATTAATGAATTCATAATGTAAAGTGTAAAATGGATTCCCGCTTACTTGTGGCACGTAGATCAAAGGCCTCGCCCAGAACAATGGCAGCGCTGAGAAGCAGAAGAATGGTCAACATCGCCATTGAGATAGTCTTCTGAGAGAGAGAGAGCGAGAGAGGGCCACACAGACAGACAGAGAGACAGACAAATACAGTGTGAGAGAGAAGCCGTTAAGACAAATTCAGTGAGTACTTCAGAGTAGGTGAATGCAGTTTCCCTAGCCTCTCCTCGATTCCTCCCAGCCATTCCACTTAGCTGATGTATTCCACTGCTATCACATCATTTTCAATGAATTAAGGGCTAGTGATTAGTTGACCATTTGTCAGCTGTGGAATAAATCCAGTTTCACTTATTGAATAAATCCAATAAGTGAAACTGGGGGAACTGGAGGAGAGGTTATGGAAAAACAGTATGGAACTCCTAAGGCAACGTTTCCCCAACTCGGTCATGCGGTGCACATTTTGAACCGAGTTTGGGAAACGCTATGCTAAGGAATACCAGGTATCATTCCTTCAACCACATACAATAGAATAGCCTAGCACACAGGAATATGTATGCTTCCTAAAGGGCACCATATTCCCTATGTAGTGCACTACTTTTGACCAGGACCCACAGTGCACTACATAGGGAATAGGATGCCATTTGGATGCTTCCCATACCTTGTCTGAGATTGACTATTCAATTCAATGGTAAGGAGAAGTCTATGCTCTTAAATTCAGGAGGCTGCTTTCCAAATGGCACCCTACTCCCTATATAGTGCACTACATTGACCAGGAACACATACTGTAGGCCCTATGGGCCGTGTTCAAAAGTATCACACTACATAGGGAGTAGGGTACCAATTGGAATGCAAGCAGGTACAGTTTTAAATTAATATCTGTTGAAATCTCACCTTCTGAAATCTTCAGTTGTAGCTTCACTTCTTAAGAGATCTTCAAAGAACTTCACTGGGTCTCTCTCTGTGTCCTAAATTCTACCTATCCCTCCTCTCCTTAAAAATAGGTTTTTAAGAGACACCTTCTTCAAGAGTAGAGGAGGGTTGATTTGTATTAACTCTGTTTGCTTCCCTGAAACAGCTGTGAAGGAAAACATGTCACATGCCTACTTAAGGCCTTAAGGCCACTGCATGGTGATCAGCCCTCCAGGCCTTTTAACAAGAACCACCAGATTCACCAGATGATCCTTGACCTGTTTGTTTGAATGCAGAATAAGAACCCTCTCTGTACCACAATTTTCCAACACTCTCAGAGAATGGGTACGGTTAGGGTACAGTATTGTTCCCTGGGGTATAAAATATCAAATTACACATAATGTACCTTTAGAGGTCCGGTATTTTAGGGTACATGTGCAGATAATGTAGTATTATGGTACATGTTTGTACCTATTATGTTTTATGTGAAGGTACAATCATTGGCGGTGTGGCCTAGTTGGGCCATGGCTTTCAGTTAGTTATTTTTGGCCACCCGCAAAAATAAGTCTTGTAGCAGTTTAAGTCATTTATGGATATGTTAATTAAAGTTTGAGCATGTCTGCTAACTGTTCTGAAGTCTTTAAAAAGGCTTACATAATAGCAATTGACATTAAAGTGCTGAGCAAAAAGTATTTTCGGTGAGCCGGATTGTTTAGCTCCGTTCACATAAAATATATGTTGATTTGGCTCCCACATAGCTCTTTGTTCAAAATGCTTAAAAACTGACAGAGAATCATGGAAAAATTGCAAATCTCTTTTGCAAAGTCTAAAAAAGTAGCCTACCATTGTGTTGAATGTTTGAATGTCGTGTACAGAATGGCTCAGAATGAAGCACTCTCCCCAATATAGATTTTTTTCTGTGGTGAGAATTCAACATCTTCAGAGAATGAGTCTGAAGTGAACTGCAGAGAATTGTTGTTTGCGCCTCAAAAAGCAGTAGTAGAAGCCTGCAAATCAGGGAGCCAAATGAACGGCTCTTTCATCCTTTCGATTCAGTTCCTGACGTTCACCAAAAAGGTATATTCAAAAAGAGCTGTTCATTCGCAAACAACCCATCACTAGTACAGGGCTCTTGGGTAAATGATTAAGGTGCTGGTTTGACAAACCTGCAAGTGTACAAGTATTCACCTATAACTAATGGTACAATAGACCTTATAGGGTACAGCTACAGCAGGGGTTCCCAAACGTTTTTGGCCCTACGACCCCATTTGATTAAAAAAAAATCATTCTGAAGGAAGTTTGCTTTGAAGTGACTGAAATGCATCAGAAAGGTATTGGGCAGTTCAGAAGATCATCAGGCAATGATTTTGTATGATTTTCAGTGTAGAAAATAACATTCTCCCTCCAGCTGGATTTAGTGCCTTGTCTTGTCCATTCTGTTCTAAGGAGGCTTGTGGGCATTCTAGAGGCATTCTAGAGGCGAACAGAAAACACATGTGTTCCTGAGAGTCTCATCTTTCAGCGATGGGGTGATAATATTTTACACTTAAACCGTTCAAGAGATAAGACCACATTTGTAGGAAGAAAACAGAAACAGCTCTATTTATTAAACACATCTAGGGCCTACCGTTTACTGACGTAACCCAGGTTCTATAAACCAAGCGTGAGTTTCTCACGACCCCATGTTCAATTCAGCAACCCCACATGGGGTCAAGACCCCTAGTTTGGTAAACGCTGCACTACAGTGACAAGGGCTTGTACCCCTTTAAGTACAATTCAGTACCTTTTTTTCTTCAAGTACATGTTAAACCCTGGCGTAGTGACTGTGTGCATTGAGAGTTGTTTGTATTCTGTCAATGCCTCAGGATGCCACTGTGTAAACATTCCTTAGAATTATAATTAAGTGAATTATCTTATTGAATAAATAACTTTTCTGTGATGATATCTGGGAGAAGGCATGTCTGAAGTAAACAGAGTACTTGACCTAAAGCAAGTCCTGCCTGGTTTACCTGTTTGTGTAACGGCTGTCGAAAGGAGCAGACCAAAGTGCAGCGTGGTTGTTGTTCCACATTTTATTTAATCCGTGACTTAGCAATACATAAATAACTCAATTTGACAAAACAACAAACTGTGACGCAAAGAGAAACAAACACTACTCAAAATATAATAACCCACAAAACCCAGGGAGAAAAACCCCTACTTAAATATTACATTTACATTTACATTTAAGTCATTTAGCAGACGCTCTTATCCAGAGCGACTTACAAAATGGTGCATTCACCTTATGATATCCAGTGGAACAACCACTTTACAATAGTGCATCTAAATCTTTTAAGGGGGGGGGGGGGGGGTTAGAAGGATTACTTTATCCTATCCTAGGTATTCCTTAAAGAGGTGGGGTTTCAGGTGTCTCCGGAAGGTGGTGATTGACTCCGCTGTCCTGGCGTCGTGAGGGAGCTTGTTCCACCATTGGGGTGCCAGAGCAGCGAACAGTTTTGACTGGGCTGAGCGGGAACTGTGCTTCCTCAGAGTTAGGGGGGCCAGCAGGCCAGTATATGGATATGTAAATATCAGTAAATATGATCTCCAATTAGAGACAACGAGGACCAGCTTCCTCCAATTGGAGATCAACCCAAAAAACAACATAGAAATAGAAAAACTAGAACTTAAACATAGAAATACAAATCATAGAATCGATATCATAAGGTGAATGCACCAATTTGTAAGTCACTCTGGATAAGAGCGTCTGCTAAATGACGTAAATGTAAATGTAAATGTAAATAGAAAAACACAAAACACCCCCTGTCACGCCCTAACCTACTTTACCATAGAAAATAACCTCTTACTATGGTCAGGACGTGACAGTTTGAATGCAGAATGAGTGAATCATCTCTGTTCCCGAGTTCTCCGACATGCTGAACCCTGACATAACCTATTGAGGAAATTACTTTGAGGACACATTTTCGGAAATGTAAATAGAATCAATAACGTAAAAACCAAACAAAAAACATTTTCTAAACACTGGGTAACACTTCTTTTGAAGGGGGGATACATCAGGCATCAATAACACCTGATGAAACCAGAGGGGTTGGGTTAAATGTAGAAGAGACATTTCGGTAGAATGCATTCAGTTGTGCAACTGACTATGTACCCCCTTTCCCCCTTCCCCTTCATAACACTTTCATAACACATTTACAGGTAACTACAAGTTTCTAGAACTCTATTGGAGGGATGCAACACAATTCTTCCACAAAAAATTCCATAATTTGGTGTTTTGTTGATGGTGGTGGAAAACACTTTCTCATGACCCGCTCCAGAATCTCCCATAAGTGCTCAATTTGGTTGAGATCTGGTGACTGAGACTCATACAAACACCCTTTAAACCCACTATTGTCACGACTTCCACCGAAGGTGGCTCCTCTCCCTGTTCGGGCAGCGCTCGGCTGTGGTCGTCGGCGGTTTACTAGCTGCCACCGATCCCTTTTCCTTTTCGTTTGGTTTTGTCTGTCTTGTGTTTCACCTGTGTCGAGT
This sequence comes from Salmo salar, assembly GCF_965601325.2. NCBI lineage: Eukaryota > Metazoa > Chordata > Actinopteri > Salmoniformes > Salmonidae > Salmo > Salmo salar. The sequence goes on from NC_138300.1 coordinate 115,032,806, forward strand.
TTAGGTTCATTAGTGGGGTATTTAATCTCGCCCTACCAGTGTGGTTTCGTGCGGGATTGTTTGTGTACCTGTCGTTGGTTTGCGGTTTATTTTGTTTGTTTAGACAGGTGTATTTTTCTGGACTCATTTAGTGGGCTGTTGTATTTGGTCCTGTGCCTGTTCTTATAATGGACTCTTGAATAAACGCCTTCTCTACATTATTTACTCTCCTGCGCCTGACTTCACACCCACCTCTCCTAGGGAGCTTTGACAACTATACTCCCTTGAGACCCTTCTTTCAAAGTCACTGAGATATCTTCTTCTAGCTATGGAAGCCAAAATAATGGGAAACTGGGCATTTTTATACATGACCCTAAGCATGATGGGATGTTAATTACTGAATGAACTTAGGTACCACACCTGTGTGGAAGCACCTGGTTTCAACATACTTTGTATCCCTCATTTACTGAAGTGTTTCCTTCATTTTGGCAGTTAACTGTGGGTATTCATAAGGAGTTTTCAAAATAAAAGACCCCTCAAATAGATATGTATTTATGTCCATTATGCAACAAAAATGTGTATTTTTACTGCCACAGTACCCAAACCTCTGATATACTCACAGGTGGGAGAATCAGGGTTAGAGATTCGTGACTGTGTGTATTGAGAGTTGTTTTTCTTCGCTTGTGATCTGTCAATGCCTCAGGACGTCACTGGGTAAACATTCCTTGGAATTATTATATTATTGAATTATAATGATCTAAATGATCTAATTGAAATATGAACTTTTCTGTGGAGAAGGCGTGTATAAAATAGACAGAGTACCTTATCTAAAGAGAGTCATGCCTGGCATAATTATCAGGCTTAGTTTTACTCATTGATAAATTTCATAATTTTATCAATAAACCATATCTAATTTACAAATGGACTATTACGGGTCATCTTTTACACAAACAGACATAATTCAGAATAAGGATACTCCTTTACAGTGTTAAAATGTTGAATTTCAACTTTATTTGCCAAAACACTTTCTTACAGCAAGGGGAAGAATGTTGTTTACAATCAGACACGTGCACATATAGGGGTCAAGGGGTGCCTGAGAATCTGCCATTTTGCCATCGACCAGTAATCGGCTCTGGTATTTCTAACACACTGTCCCATCTTTTCATTGAGGCCCCCGGCCCATTATTGCCTTGCCAACTGATGGCCAAATTCACCAGATCAACCTTTTCCTGTTAGTTTGAATGAAGAATGACTGAATCATCTCAAACAGGCTTCTGGAATTTACCTATTTTATTTTCATGTATTCCAAGGAGCCTGCTCAATACAAGGAGAAATCCAGACCCAAGCCATACTGCCTTACCGCCCCCACTGTGACAATAAAGAACACTTTCTCAACTCAAGTGAAGAGTTCAAGGAGCTGAACACACGATAGATCGTCAAGTGGATAAAGGATGGAAAAAGGTGTTGGAAGTGCGGACAATCCCACAAAGCTGATGCTTGCACCCTCAGACGACCTTGCAAGACATGTAAAGAGCAGCACCTAACGATCCTTCATGACGCCATACTGGAAATCCAGAAAAGCCTGCTCATGGTGAGTGTCCCTACGACCAAGGTGTACCTGGACAGACCCAACCGATCAGTGAATGTAATGTTGAAAGTTGTGAAGGTCTTACTTCACAATGGAGACTGAGCCCTGGAGACATACGCAATGCTCAACGATGGCTCGGAGCGTAGCATCGTCCTGCCACACGCTGTTCAACAACTAAACCTCAGTTCTGAGCCGGAGACCCTCACCCTCAGGACTGTTCGACAAGATGATTTGCAACTGCAAGGTGCCTCAGTTACCTTTGACGTGTCCCCTCTTGCTTAAACAGTTCAAGAAGTGTCAGACACGTCAGGCATTCACTGCAGACTACCTAGGCTTTTCTGAACACTCCTCCCAGTAGCAGCTCTCCAAAAGCGATATGACCACCTCTGCAAGCTGCCTTTGCCACCTGTGGACCAAGCTCAACCTCTGCTGCTGATTGGTTCAGACATGCTTCACCTTCTGATACCCATACAGCTACACTGGCTGTCCACACCAAACTCTGCTGGTACTAGCAAGGCGCTACTAGCTTTGTGCACACAGCACCAGCTGAACAACAGTGCCTGCTCACCACTACTGTTTCGCCTTCCACCGAGCTCTTCAAAAACGTGGAGTGACTTTGGCAGATTGATACCCTTCCCTATGTGAGTGAGAAGCTGGCGACTCGCTCGAAACAAGACCAGCAAGCCATGACGCTTCTCTAGAAGTCATCTTCTAGGATAGAAGTTGATGTCGTTCAGCGCTACACTACACCCATGTTTCGTTGAGTCAACGATGCAACTCTCCGAGCTCCAAAGGAAGATGTACTGCCAAGCCTCCGTAGCACGGAGCGAAGACTCGCAAACGAGCCAAAATGCACAGAGGTGTACCGTCAGGAGATCAAGAAGCGCACACGGCAGGTTACGTGTCACTTTTGCCACCCGAGGTAACTGAACAATCTACTGAGTCCTGGTTTATACTCCACCATATTGTGCATCACAATGGAAAGGATAGGATTGTGTTTAACTGTTCGTTCAAGCATAAAGGACAGTCGCTCAATGACCTTCTCTTCCCTGGACCAACGTTGGGACCATCCCTGCTCAGTGTCCTCTTCAGATTCCGTCAACATGCCGTACTTGTAAGTGGTGACATCAAAGGCATGTTTAATCAGATCTGCCTCTTACCAGCTGACAAACTGATGCTACGCTTCGTCTGGTGGAACATGCATAGAACTGAAGAACCAAGGATCTATGAGTGGCAGGTCTTACCATTCGGAAAGATTTGTAGTCCCTGTTGTGCCATCTACGCTCTGCAGTGACACGTTCAGGACAATGTAGGAGTCAGCCTTGAGCTTGTGAAATCAGTCGAGGAGTCATTCTACGTGGACAACTGCCTTCGAAGCATCCCCTCTGCCGATGAAGCAAGAAACCTCATTAATGGACTGCGGCAGTTGCTCCATACCAGAGGTGTTTAGATACGCCAGTGGGCTAGCAATGTATCAGCTGTCATTGAGCACCTAACATCTGAGGCCAGATCGGAAAGCAGCGAACTGTGGCTTTCCCAAAGTAGCACAGATCTCCAGGAACCAACCCTGGGGCTACGTTGGAACTGCCTCAGAGACTCTTTGGTGTGCAAGCACCACACTGTGGAGCACTCCAAACCTACAATGAGGAATATCTACAGCATGCTCGCCCGTCAATATGACCCACTAGGCTACATCGAGCCTTTCACAACCCGGGGCAAGGTACTCGTCCAGGACCTGTGAAAAGAAGGGATAGGTTGGGTCAACATTCATCATCAGAGCCTGCTGGACAGATGGCTTGTCTGGGAACTAGAGATTCCTGACTTTGTCTAGATGGATTTCCCCAGAACTTACGCACCACCATATGCTGACAATCCAAAGTCAACCAGAGACCTTCACATATTCTGTGATGCATCAGAGAGAGAATATGGCTCTGTTGCCTACATGCGGACTGTGTATGACCAGAAGCAGGTACACATTTCCTTCGTTCTGACCAGGTCTCACATTGCGCCAAAGAAGCAGCTGTCGATGCCACGCTTGGAGCTGAGTGCTGCACTCATTGGGGCTCAGCTGGCCAGTGTCCTCCAAGCAGAACTCACCCTGCCCATCGGACAAGTCATCCTCTGGTCCGATTCCACCACAGTCCTTCATTGGCTCAAGACAGAATCATGTAGGTACAAGGTCTTCTTAGGAACTTGTGTTGCAGAGATTCAGAACCTTATGGATGTAGCCAACTGGAGGTATATGGATTTATGGATATTGCGAACATATTGCGAACAACCCGGCTGATGACATCACTCGGGCCAAGAGCTGGCCAACCACATGGATGGCACCAATGCCCCGAGTTCCTCCAACACTCAGAAGATCAGTGGCCTTCAATGCCTGTTGCTGACCCGGAGCCTGATGACAGCGAACTGAAGAAATCAGCCTTCTGCGGACATGTCTCTCAGTTCCAGTCCTCAGCTCCCAGGTATCAGCAAGTTTGATACATGGAAAGACCTCACGAAAGGAAGAACTAGATCCCTATACGGGGTGGCCGATCCACTCTCCAGTTCACCCAGCGAAGCAGCAGACTACATAGCTGCAGAGAACCTTCTCCTGAAGCAAGCTCAGATGGAATCGTTTCCTGAAGAGGTCAAGGCCGTCATGTCAAACCGGTCTATACCTTCTAACAGTCATCTGGGTCCCTCATCTCCTGAGTATGATAAGGATGCAGGACTCCTTAGAGTTGGCGGTAGACTGCAAAGAGCAGAGCACCTGGAGATAGATGCAACGCACCCCATCGTATCAGATCCACAAAGTCCACTGACCAAGCTAATTTTTCAAGATTGCAACGAGACTCTCCTCCATCGCAGCCCAGAGAAGGTTCTGGCAGAACTGCGTTGCAGATACTGGATTCTGCGAGGAAGAGTAGCCATCCGGAAGTTTCAGCACACCTGTTTGAAATGCCAAAGATGGCGTGCCAAACCTGAAGTTCCAAAGATGGCAGACCTACCTCAAATCTAATCAATTCAAATGTTATTGGTCACATACACATGGTTAGCAGATGTTAATGCGAGTGTAGCGAAATGCTTACGCTTCTAGTTCTGACTGTGCAGTAATATCTAACAAGTAATCTAACAATTTCACAACAACTACCTTATACACACAAGTGTAAAGGAATGAATAAGAATATGTACATATAAATATATGGATGAGCGATGGCCAAACGGCATAGGCAAGATGCAGTAGATGGTATAGAGTACAGTATATACATATGAGATGAGTAATGTAGGGTATGTAAACATTATATAAAGCGGCATTGTTTAAAGTAACTAGTGATACATTTATTACATCCAATTTTTTATTTTTAAAGTGGCTAGAGATTTGAGTCAGTATGTTGGCCCTTTTTTCAGAATTTCCGCCTGACTGACGTGCCCAAAGTAAACTGCCTGTTAATCAGGCCCAGAAGCCAGGACATGCATATAATATATAGAAAACACTTTGAAGTTTGTAGAAATTTTAAAATAATGTATGAGACTATAACACAATTGATTTGGTAGCCAAAAATCAAAAGAAAAAACAACTGGAATTCTTTTTGTTTTAGATCCCATGCTCTTTCGATGGAAAGCTATGGGTCCTATGCAATTCCTATGGCTTCCACTAGATGTCAACAGTCTTTGTTCAAGGTTACAGGCTTGTTTCTGCCAAAACGAGGAAGAATTTTGAGTTTTGGTACCCGGGAGTCACAGTTGGAAATCAGTCTTTGGGCGTGCGACGAAGAGGACGCGCACTTGCTAATTTTATTTTTCTATTGAACATACTTATTTGAACTATTCTTGCCAACATTTACACCAATTCCTTTCAGCCAATTTGTATCTTTAATATATGGAAAGCAAATAAGTTCCTTACCTTCTCCCTTTTGCACTTGCCTCCTACATTTTTGTGGTAATGTTTCAATCAGTTTGTTGTAAATTTGGAATGAGCAGATATTCCCATATATTTTCCATAGCTGCATATGTGACATAATTCCTCCATTTCTATTCATAATGTCATTAATAAATATAATACAAATTCCATAAAGAATGTTTTTTTATTATTCACTATATTTGAATTTAACCGTAACATTTGTTGTAAAATTTGTTCTATCGTTTCTGGAGGATAAAACTGAAATTGTAACCAGCTATGTATTGCTTGTTAAAGAAAGGACGATACTTTTAAAATGTAATTTTCAATTAGTTGGTAAGTTCATTTATATTTTTTGAGATGTGAATACCAAGTATGTCTACTTCACCATCCACACATTTTATTGGTATACTACAAGGTAGTGTAAACACTGTGTTTTTTAACGATCCAATACATAATATGGTACACTTGTCATAGTCTTCCCCGTGGCTCAGTTGGTAGAGCATGGTGTTTGCAACGCCAGCATGGTGTGTGCAACGCCAGGGTTGTGAGTTTGATTCCCATGGGGGGCCAGTACAAAAAAAAAAAATGCATGAAATGTATGCATTCACTACTGTAAGTCGCTCTGGATAAGAGCGTAAATGTAATAATTAGGTTTTAGTCCAGAGAGGCTAGAAAAGTGATCAAGATCTTTAATGAGACTGTGCAGGGATCCAGATAGTGGACTTAAGAAAAAACTTGAGTCATCGGCATACATTGACACTTTTGTTTTTATCCCCTGGATTTCTAATCCCTTGATGTTCTTGTTGGATCTCATTTTAATAGCTAGCATTTCGATGGCCATAATATATAGATATGGAGACAATGGACAGCCCTGTCTTAAGTCCTCCTGAAAGCGCAATACTTTCTGAGAAGTAACCATTATTTACTATCTTACATCTGGGGTTGCTGTACATAAATTTAACCAATTGTATAAGCGATTCACCGAAATTAAAATAATCCAGTCATTTTTATATAAATTCTAGTCGTACTTTATCAAACTCCTTTTTAAAATCTGCTATGAAGACCTGGCATGGTATCTTTGATGTTTCATATAGTTTCATTGTTTCAAGTAATTGTCGTATATTATCTCCAGTATATCGTCCATGTAAAAAACCTGTCTGATCAGGATGAACAATATCTGGTAAAACCTTTTTTATTCTGTGTGCCCTGCATTTCACTAGGATGTTCGCATCACAACATTGAAGTGTAAGAGGCCTCCAGTTTTTTAAACGGGCTGGATCTTTAATCAAAACTGTGAATCTTTTGGGGCGGTAAGCAAATTGAAGTGTATCTAGGGTGACAGGTAAGGTAGAGGTGATATGATACTTGTCTAGTCTCTCAAAGAATTTCATGATGATAGAAGTGAATGCTACGCTGCGATAGTCATTTAATTCAGTTACCTTTGCTTTCTTGGGTACAGGAACTTACCACATGGGTCCTGTTTTAGTAGTAATGAAATCAGACCTTCTTGTTGAGTCCATGAAGTCTACAATTTTTATAGGAGTAATTAAAATATGCTAATAATGGATATTTGAGTACATCAACATTTTTTAAATAAATACCTCTACTGGTATACCATCAAGCCCTGGTGTTTTTCCAGACTGAAAAGATTTTATTGCCTCAAAAAGTTCCTCTTCTGTAAGTTGGCATTCACACAGGTCTTTCTGCAAATGTAGCCATTTTACATTATTATTAATATTACTAGGAAAGAAATCCTTACAGTTAACATCATTCAGTGGAGATGGCGGAGACTGAAAAGAAAACATACGCTTAAAATATTTTGTTTCCTCTTTCAAATATAATTTGGTGAATCTTGGATGACTCCATCCGTTGTAACGAGTTTCTGTAAATAATTTTTGGTGGCATTTCTATGTTGAAGATTCAAGAAAATGTTTGTTGCATTTTTCACAATTTTCCATCCAATTCGCTTTATTTTTATAATACATGACACTTGATCGTTTTTGAATAACTACCTCCATTTTTTTTCCCCTCTAACATATTTTGTGCCTCAATAATACAGTTTCCATTAGCATCTACCTGCACTGTTACTTCCTCTATTTCCTTTATTAGTCTCTTTGGACCTAAACTGCTTGTTTTAATGATGAGTATTGTATTGAATGGCCTCTAAAATTAAATTTAAAAGTGTCCCATACAATAAAGGGATCTGCTGTACCTATGTTGTGTAGAAAAAAGTCAATTTTGAATTATTTTGTCTTAGTTAAGAACAAATTGTCATCCAATAGGCTTTGATTAAATGTCTAATATCCCCGTCCACGTGGAAATTCTGTAAGAGTTTCATGGAGGCCAATTAGACGGTTGTCCGATCGCATTCGGTCTCCTATTAATACTTGTTTTACTTTTGATGCCAGCAAGAATGAGACTAGGAAGTAATCAAGACGGCTAGCTTTATTATGCCTCCTCCATGTATATCTCACTAGGGCAGGATTTTTCAACCTCCATATATCCACTAGTTCTAATGTATCCATGATCTTCGTGATCTCCTCAGGTGCTTGAGGGTGATAGTTTGTAGTGTGATTTCTTTAAGATCCATTGAGGTAGTTAAAACCTTATTTTAATCTCCCACCATAACAAGAGATTCATTCGTTGCTTGTGAGCTCAATATATAATTATATATATTTTCGAAGAAGTGTGGATCATCATTATTTGGCCAATATAGATTAATTAGCCAGATCTGTTTTTGGTCCAATAGCATATTTAAAAGAATTCATCTTCCCTGAGGATCTGTTTGCACAATCGGATAAAAATGTATATTAATTAGTATAGTCACCGCTTTAGAGTTACTTTGCCCATTATAGAAGTATATTTCTCCTTCCAAGTCCTTTTTCACCCAACCTCATCTATATTTGTAGAATGAGTTTCCTGTACACAATAGACATTATATTCTTTCTCTGTTAGCCAGGTAAAAATGTATCTTCTTTTGTTATGATCTGCTAAGCCATTACAGTTGTAACTGGCTATACTTAATTCCCCACTTACCATAATGATACCCAAGTTTCAATTATACTTACCACAACCAATGTTTGTAAACATACCATTAATAAGCACCACCATTTCTTAAACAAGCCATACATAGCTGGTTACAAATATCTATGAGGGTGATTTTTAAGAGAACTAACCAAATAACATGGAAAACAGTCCCAAAAAATGAATAGTAACAATAATAGATAGTATTAATAGAAATAATAACAGCACAATCTTATAAACTCATGCTCATATTTAGAAAGTCCTAGCAACTTCATTGGATTCAATTGTTAGAAAATAAAAATGAAGAGAAAACTACCTATATATACTGCTCAAAAAAATAAAGGGAACACTTAAACACATCCTAGATCTGAATGAAAGAAATAATCTTACTAAATACTTTTTTCTTTACATAGTTGAATGTGCTGACAACAAAATCACACAAAAATAATCAAAGGAAATCCAATTTATCAACCCATGGAGGTCTGGATTTGGAGTCACACTCAAAATTAAAGTGGAAAAACCACACTACAGGCTGATCCAACTTTGATGTAATGTCGTTAAAACAAGTCAAAATGAGGCTCAGTAGTGTGTGTGGCCTCCACGTGCCTGTATGACCTCCCTACAACGCCTGGGCATGCTCCTGATGAGGTGGCGGATGGTCTCCTGAGGGATCTCCTCCCAGACCTGGACTAAAGCATCCGCCAACTCCTGGACAGTCTGTGGTGCAACGTGGCGTTGCTGGATGGAGCGAGACATGATGTCCCAGATGTGCTCAATTGGATTCAGGTCTGGGGAACGGGCGGGCCAGTCCATAGCATCAATGCCTTCCTCTTGCAGGAACTGCTGACACACTCCAGCCATATGAGGTCTAGCATTGTCTTGCATTAGGAGGAACCCAGGGCCAACCGCACCAGCATATGGTCTCACAAGGGGTCTGAGGATCTCATCTCGGTACCTAATGGCAGTCAGGCTACCTCTGGCGAGCACATGGAGGGCTGTGCGGCCCCCCAAAGAAATGCCACCCCACACCATGACTGACCCACCGCCAAACCGGTCATGCTGGAGGATGTTACAGGCAGCAGAACGTTCTCCACGGCGTCTCCAGACTCTGTCACGTCTGTCACGTGCTCAGTGTGAACCTGCTTTCATCTGTGAAGAGCACAGGGTACCAGTGGCGAATTTGCCAATCTTGGTGTTCTCTGGCAAATGCCAAACGTCCTGCACGGTGTTGGGCTGTAAGCACAACCCCCACCTGTGGACGTCGTGCCCTCATACCACCTTCATGGAGTCTGTTTCTGACCGTTTGAGCAGACACATGCACATTTGCGGCCTGCTGGAGGTCATTTTGCAGGGCTCTGGCAGTGCTCCTCCTGCTCCTCCTTGCACAAAGGCGGAGGTAGCGGTCCTGCTGCTGGGTTGTTGCCCTCCTACGGCCTCCTCCACGTCTCCTGATGTACTGGCCTGTCTCCTGGTAGCGCCTCCATGCTCTGGACACTACGCTGACAGACACAGCAAACCTTCTTGCCACTGCTCGCATTGATGTGCCATCCTGGATGAACTGCACTACCTGAGCCACTTGTGTGGGTTGTAGACTCCGTCTAATGCTACCTCTAGAGTGAAAGCACCGCCAGCATTCAAAAGTGACCAAAACATCAGCCAGGAAGCATAGGAACTGAGAAGTGGTCTGTGGTCCCCACCTGCAGAACCACTCCTTTATTGGGGGTGTCTTGCTAATTGCCTATAATTTCCACCTGTTGTCTATTCCATTTGCACAACAGCATGTGAAATGTATTGTCAATCAGTGTTGCTTCCTAAGTGGACAGTTTGATTTCACAGAAGTGTGATTGACTTGGAGTTACATTGTGTTGTTTAAGTGTTCCCTTTATTTTTTTGAGCAGTGTATATCGCAAGACCAGTTCTTTATGTCCATTACATGCAAGACATATTTCATGCAGTCCTCATTATATCCTGTTTTATTCCCACAAAAAGGGAAGAAGGAAAAAGAAACAGAGATTCTAATGTCCGCTAGTGACTGCCAGTAAAAATGTGGCTTAGGCATCACACTACCCATAAAGAAATACCCAAGTTGAACTTACAATCAACTCTGACAGCCATGGCACGACAGCCAAGAATACATGTAGTACTGACAATCCTGAGCAAGTAAACCTGTAAATCCAATCGTCTCTACACCCACACACTTTTTTATTCCATGGTTGTTGCTCTATCACCTCGGCGGTTTTACACCTGGGCCTATATCATTAGGATCAAGAATATAATAAGTAGTGTAAATAGCTTATATAGAAATGTATAATATACCTCTCACTTAGAGAAGTGCTTCCATAAGCTAGTTATTGTGTTGGTTCTACCGTTAACTTTAATCAGGAGAGAATTGTTTGTCAAGCTAATTATATTATAACTTATCTTTAATCACAGAGCAGAATCCTAGTCAGTTTAAGTGATCTATGAATATGTTAATTAAAGTTTGAGCATGTTTGCTAACTGTTCTGAAGTCTTTATAAAGACTTACATAAGAGCATGTGACATTAAAGTGCTGAGCAAAAAGTATTTTTGGTGAGCTGAATAATTTAGCTCCATTCTCGTAAAAGAGCTGCTAATTTGGCTCCCACATGGCTCTTTGTTCAAAATGCTTAAAAACTGACAGAGAATCACGAAAAAAATAAAAATTTCTGATGTAAAGTCTAAAAAAGTAGCCAACTGTTATTTCATGAATGTTTGAATGTCGTGAAATGTTTTTTACGCACCGCAAAAATGAGTGTGGCCCAGAATGAAGCACTCTCCCCAATATTTATTGTTTCTGTGGTGAGAATTCAACATCTTCAGAGAATGATTCTGAAGTGAACTGCAGAGAATCGTTGCTTGCGCCTCAAAAAGCAGTAGTAGAAGCCTGCAAATCAGGGAGCCAAATGAACAGCTCTTTCATCCATTCAATTCAGTTCCTGACGTTCACCAAAATATATATTCAAAAAGAGCTGTTCATTTGCAAACAACCCATCACTAGTACCGGGCTCTTGGGTAAATGATTAAGGTGCTGGTTTGACAAACCTGCAAGGGTACAAGTATTCACCTATAACTAATGGTACAATAGACCTTATAGGGTACAGCTACAGCAGGGGTTCCCAAACTTTTTTGGCCCACGACCCCATTTTGATAAACAAAAATGTGCGACCCCACCATGTAAAAAAAGCGATGTAATCAACGGCCAATATTAACTGGGGCTATGATATGACAGTCTATTACAAATCAGTCTGACAGTACTTTTGACTGTAATTCAGTCTGAAGGAAGTTTGGTTTGAAGTGACTGAAATGCATCAGAAAGGTATTGGGCAGTTCAGAAGATCATCAGGCAATGATTTTGTATGATTTTCAGTGTAGAAAATAACATTCTCCCTCCAGCTGGATTTAGTGCCTTGTCTTGTCCATTCTGTTCTAAGGAGGCTTGTGGGCATTCTAGAGGCGAACAGAAAACACATATGTGTTCCTGAGAGTCTCATCTTTCAGTGATGGGGTGATAATATTTACACTTAAACCGTTCAAAAGATAAGACCACATTTGTAGGAAGAAAACAGAAACAGCTCGATTTATTACAAACACATCTAGGGCCTACCGTTTACTGACGTAACCCAGGTTCTATGAACCAAGACCCCTAGTTTGGGAAATGCTGCACAACAGTGACAAGGGTTTGTACCCCTTTAAGTACAATTCAGAACCTTTTTTTCTGCAAGTACATGTTAAACCCTGGCGTAGTGACTGTGTGCATTGAGAGTTGTTTGTATTCTGTCAATGCCTCAGGATGCCATTGTGTAAACATTCCTTGGAATTATAATTAAGTGAATTATCTTATTGAATAAATAACTTTTCTGTGATGATATCTGGGAGAAGGCATGTCTGAAGTAAACAGAGTACTTGACCTAAAGCAAGTCCTGCCTGGCATGATTATCATGCTTGCAAGCAGTCAGTTTTACTTGTGCAACTGTTATGCCTTCATAACAGATTTACAGGTAACTACCAAAATCAATGAAACAACAGCATTAAGCATCTTAATAGGGCGTTGGGCCACCATGAGCTGCCAAAACTGCTTCAATACGCCTTGGTGTAGATTCTACAAGTTTCTAGAACTCTATTGGAGGGATGCAACACAATTCTTCCACAAAAAAATCTTTCCCCTCTTTCAAAGTCACTGAGATCTCTTCTTCTATCTATGGTAGTCAAAATAATGACCAACTGGGCATTTTTATACATGACCCTAAGCATGATGGGATGTTAATTACTGAATGAACTTAGGAACCACACCTGTGTGGAAGCACCTGGTTTCAATATACTTTGTATACCTCATTTACTGAAGTGTTTCCTTCATTTTGGCAGTTAACTGCAGGTATTCATAAAGATTTAAATAGTAAATAAAATACCCCTCAAATAGATTTGTATTTATGTCCATTATACAACATAAATGTGTATTTTTACTGCCACAGTACCGAACCCTCTGATATACTCACAGGTGGGAGAATCAGGGTTAGGGATTAGTGACTGTGTGTATTGAGAATTGTTTTTCTTCTCTTGTGATCTGTCAAATCCTCAGGATGCCACTTGGGAAAACGTTCCTTGTGTTAGCAGTTAATGTTACTCTTCAATAACACAGACCCCAAAGCTTGATGTTACTCTTCCATAACACAGAACCAAAAGCAAATCAGGGGGAGGAAAATAGGTTTATTCAAAGAGGATAAATCATAGATGTTATGCTGAGAGGTAGATGTTCATTCTCCCCTGTCCTCAGTGATTCTCTCCTCAGAACAAAGGGACAGGATGTAGTTTTATAACCCAACCCCAGCCTGTGGTTGACCAATTAGAATTCCTTGCAATAAAACTGTGACAATGGCCAAATAACAAATATCCTATTTCAGGCTCAATGCCTAGACAAATTCCTCCCATGTCTGTGAACCATTGATCAATAATTCCCTCTTGACCTTAGTACTCTATTGACTTTTAGTCCTCTTGACCTCTTGCCCTCTGTGTTGTGTATTTATCTTAAAATATTCTTACACTTGGAATTATTATATTACTGAATTATAATGATCTAAATGATCTAATTGAAATATGAACTTTTCTGTGGAGAAGGCGTGTATAAAATAGACAGAGTACCTTATCTAGAGAGAGTCATGTCTGGCATAATTATCAGGCTTGCAAGCAGTCAGTTTTACTCATTGTGTATTTGATACATTTCACAATTTGAAAAATAAACCGTAACTAAGTTGCAAAAATGGACTATTAAGGGCCCTCTTTCACACAAACAGACAAAATTCAGAATAAAGATACTCCTTTACAGTGTTAAAATGTTGAATTTCAAACTCATATGGCAAAATACTTTCTTACAGAGAGGGGAAGAATGTTGTTTAAAAGCAGACACGTGCACATATAGGGATCTAAGGGTGGCTGAGCACCTACCATTTTGCCATCGACCAGAAATCAGCCCCGGCACTTCTAACACACTGTCCCATTTTTTCTTTGAGGCCCCCGTCCCATTATTGCCTGGCCAACTGATTGCCACTTTTCCTGTTAGTTTGAATGTAGAACGAGTGAATCATGTCGAACAGGCTTCTTGAATTTGACTATTTTATTGCCATGTCTAATTAATCCAAGGTGTGATTTAGGTCACCTGCTAAAATAATACTTCCTGTCTGGATTTGATCTAATACAGCTTAAATTCTATGTAAAATCACCAGATTTTACAAAACATTACGAACACATTCCGAATATTGAGTTGCACACCCTGGATGTCCTTTGGGTGGTGGACCATTCTTGTTACACACGGGAAACTGTTGAGCTTAAAAAATCCAGCAGCATTGCAGTTCTTGACACAAACAGGTTCACCTGGCACCTACTACTAACAAGTGACATCAATAAGGGATCATAGCTTTCACCTGATTTCACGTGGTCAGTCTATGTCATGGAAAGAGCAGTATAATGTTTTGTATACTCATGGACAACATTCCACAGGCCACAATCAACATCCTGATCAACTCTACGCAAAGCAGATATGTCGCGCTGCATGAGACAAATGGTGGTCACACCAGATACTGACTGGTTTTCTGATCCACGCCCCTACCTTTTTTTTAAGGTATCTGTGACAAACAGATGCATATATGTATTCCCAGTCATGTGAAATCCATAGATAAGGGCCTAATACATGTATTTAAATTTACTGATTTCCTTATATGATTTGTACCTCAGTCAAATCTTTGAAATTGTTGCATGTTGTGTTCATATTTTTGTTTAGTGTACATTGGAGAAAGACTACCACTTAAGTACTGTTGTCAGTTTGTAATACTTTGTGATATAAAGTATAGTCGCTGGAGAGCTCTACTTGGGGAGAGTAGGTCCACCAAGATACCAAAGGGAGATGAGTGGAGGCATCACACATACTTCAAAGAAGTGTCTGATGCCCTCCCAACCACCCTGTCCCAATCTCTCGGATAGAACCCATTTCCACTCTCACCAATAACCACCATTGAATCTTAGCTATAATTGCAAACAAGGAATAATAATGACTCAACTTGTCCCTCTCAGGGCCGTTTCTGAGAGGGACAAAAAACTACTTAAGTAGTACTTGAAAGTATTTTTACTTAAGTACTTTACGCCACTGCTAGTAAACTGTATTGAGAAGTATAAAGAGATGTATAGAAGTCACCAAATGTATTATTGATAAGCAAGGTAGTGGAGCCATCTGCCATCTTTATAGACTCAATAGATCTTTCACTCCGTTCATTTCTAAGTTGGTGTGCAAGTAGATGGCTCGGTTGGTTGCCAGACTCATAATATTTTTGTTTGGTAAAAAAACAAGTGCTCTGTGTGGTCTAAATTGAGTTTGGCCTTAGTACAAGTTAGGGAGTTCCAGTTTACCTGAGTTGGCTGTTGTTTGTGTAAAAGTTCTTTACCTTAGCTTCAAATTTTTCCCTCTTTTCTAATCTAAGTTCCTTGATCAGAGATGATCGGGAGATAATACATACCCTTATGGTTGCTTTAGCAGGATCCCAGATGGTTGCAGCTGAGACAGGAGAGAATTGTTTGTCAAGCTAGTAATGTCATAACGTATCTTTAATCACAGAGCAGAATCATTCATTGTTAAGGAGAGATGCGTTCATTGTTGACCGGCGTTCTGACGACAGTTGTAAATTATGGTATGAAATAACCCAAAACGTGTTTCTCACTATTGGACAGTGGTGTAAAAAGTACTTGATTGTCATACATCAAATTCCTTATTTTAAGCAACAAAGACAGCACGGTTTTCTTTTTTTTTCCATTTATGGACAAACAGGGCAACACTCCAACACTCAAGACATAATTTACAAATGCAGTTTTTGTGTTTATTGAGTCCGCCAGATCAGAGGCAGTAGGGATGACAACGCGTTATATTGATAGGTGCATAGATGGACAAAAGGTGTGACGAGAGAAAGGCAGGTTGAGGTTGCCAGGATCAGAGTAGTACAGAAGGTGTTATATGCTGAGCCAGTGAAGAGAGTAGTGGAGGAAGATGGGTACAGGTCGAGGGATCCTGAGAGGATCTCTGTGAGTAGGCCGAGGCCAATAGAGAGTGATATGAATATTATGTGCTTCAGTAAGGTGGGTTTATTAGCGGTTATACCCATGGTTGTCAAATGTACTGCAGAAATGGAACGTACAGTGCCTTCAGAAAAGGAACGTCCGGGTTGGCGCACCCCTCGGGTTCGTGCCGTGGGGAAGATCTTCGTGGGCTATCGTCGGCCTTGTCTCAGGGTAGTATGTTGGTGGTTGGAGACATCCCTCTAGTGGCGTGGGGGCTGTGCTTTGGCAAAGTGGGTGGGGTTATATCCTGCCTGTTTGGCCCTGTCCGGGGGTATCGTCAGACAGGGCCACAGTGTCTCCCCACCGCTCCTGTATTTATGCTGCAATAGTTTCTGTGTTGGGGGGCTAGGGTCAGTCTGTTATATCTGGGGAATTTCTCCTGTCTTATCTGGTGTCCTGTGTGAATTTAAGTATGCTCCCTCTAATTCTTTCTCTCCCTCTCTCCTTCTCTCTCTCCTTTCCCTTGGAGGACCTGGGACCATGCCTCAGGACTATCTGGCCTGATGACTCCTTGCTGTCCCCTGTTCACGCTGCTGCTCCAGTTTCAACTGTTCTGCCTGCGGCTATGGAACCCTGACCTGTTCACTGGATGTGCTACCTTGTCCCGGACCTGCTGTTTTGGACTCTCTCTCTACCACACCTGCGGTCTCTAACTCTGAATGATCGGCTATGAAAAGCCAACTGACATTTACTCCTGAGGTGCTGATCTGCTGCACCCTGTACAGACACTGTGATTATTACTATCTGACCCTGCTGGTCATCTATGAACGTTTGAACATCTTGGCCATGTTCTGTTATAATCTCCACCCGGCACAGCCAGAAGAGGACTGGCCACCCATCAGAGCCTGGTTCCTCTCTAGGTTTCTTCCTAGGGAGTTTTTCCTAGCCACCATGCTTCTACATCTGCATTGCTTGAGGTTTGGGGTTTTAGGCTGGGTTTCTGTACAGCACTTTGTGACATCGGCTGATGTAAAAAGTGCTTTATAAATACATTTGATTGATTGATTGATGCCGGATGTATTCACACCTTGACTTTTTCCACATGTTATTGTGTTACAGCCTGAATTTTAAATTGATTAAATTGAGATTTGTGTCACTGGTCTACACACAATACCCAATAATGTCAAAGTGGAATAATGTTTTTTGCTTTTTTAAAAAACAAATTAATCAAAACTGAAAAGCTAAAATGTCTTGAGTCAATAAATATTAAACACCTTTGTTATGGCAAGCCTAAATAAGTTGAAAAATGTCTTAACAAGTCAGACAATACATTGCATGGACTGTGTGTAATAACAGTGTTTAGGATTATTATTTTTGGATGACTACGTCACCTCTGTACCCCACATATACAATTATTTGTAAGGTCCCTCAGTCGAGCAGTGAATTTCAAACACAGCTTTAACCACAAAGACTAGCGAGGTTTTCCAATGCCTTGCAAAGAAGGGCACCTATTTGTAAATGGGGGAAAAAAGAAAAAGAAAACGACATTGAATAACCCTTTGAGCATGGTGAAGTTATCAATTACACTTTGAATGGTGTATCAATACACCCAGTCACTACAAAAGATACAGCTGTCCTTCCTAACTCAGTTGCCAGAGACAAATAAAACCGCTCAGAGATTTCACCATGAGGCCAATGGTGACTTTACTACAGTTACAATGGCTGTGATAGGAGAAAACTGAAGATGGATCAACAAGACAGTTGTAGTTACTCCGCAATACTACCCTAATTAGAGTTAAAAGAAGGAAACCTGTACAGAATACAAATATTCCAAAACATGCATCTTGTTTGCAAAGCAACTTTTTGTCCTTTTATATTAAAGTGTTATTTCTGGAGAAAATACAATACAACACATTACTGAGTACCACTTTCCATTTTTCAAGGATAGTGGTGGCTGCATCATGTCATGGGTATGCTTGTAATCATTAAGGACTGGGGAATTTTTCAGGATAAAAAAATAAAAGAAATGGAGCTCAGCCCTGGCCTGGTTCAGTCTGCTTTCCACCAGACACTGGGAGATGAATTCACCTTTCAGCAGGCCAATAACCTAAAACACAAAGCTATATCTACACTGGAGTTGCTTACCAAGAAGACAGTGAAAGTTCCTAAATGTCTGAGTTATAGTTTTTACTTAAATCTGCTTGAAAATCTATGGCAATACATGAAAATGGTTGTCTAGCAATGATCAACAACCAATTTGGCAGAGCTTAAATAATGTAAAAAATAATAATGGGCAAATGTTGCACAATCCAGGTGTGGAAAGCTCTTAAGAGACTTACCCAGAAAGACTGACCGCTGTAATCACTGCCAAAGGTGATTCTTACATGTATTGACTCACTCATGTTGTATTTGATTTCCTTTGTGATTGGTTGACAGCTTCAGCAGTGTGAAGAATGGCAACCATGTCCTGTTCAGAGAGTTTAGCTACATCAAGGCCAGAGCTCCATATACTCTGGAGGCGCTTCAGACATATTGGAAAGAACTTAGGTAGGCTTAATGCGTCTGTGTGATGTGGTAACACTGTATGGTGACCATATGAAATATGTGAATATAATTTAGTTAAAAAGTTATGGAATTCTACTGTATTATAACAAGGACCTCTGGTGTGTGCCGTTGAGTTATATAGAGTAGATACAATGAATATCCCTGGTGTTTGCCAGTGTTATAGGTTATGTGCTCATTGTGTCCTCCTCCCAGAGTGCTAAGAACCTTGGCGTGACCCTGGACAACACCCTGTCGTTCTCCACTAACATCAAGGCGGTGACCCGATCCTGTAGGTTCATGCTCTACAACATTCGCAGAGTACGACCCTGCCTCACACAGGAAGCGGCGCAGGTCCTAATCCAGGCACTTGTCATCTCCCGTCTGGATTACTGCAACTCGCTGTTGGCTGGGCTCCCTGCCTGTGTCATTAAACCCCTACAACTCATCCAGAACGCCGCAGCCCGTCTGGTGTTCAACCTTCCCAAGTTCTCTCACGTCACCCCGCTCTCTCCACTGGCTTCCAGTTGAAGCTCGCATCCGCTACAAGACCATGGTGCTTGCCTACGGAGCTGTGAGGGGTACGGCACCTCCGTACCTTCAGGCTCTGATCAGGCCCTACACCCAAACAAGGGCACTGCGTTCATCCACCTCTGGCCTGCTCGCCTCCCTACCTCTGAGGAAGCACAGTTCCCGCTCAGCCCAGTCAAAACTGTTCGCTGCTCTGGCACCCCAATGGTGGAACAAGCTCCCTCACAACGCCAGGACAGCGGAGTCAATCACCACCTTCCGGAGACACCTGAAACCCCACCTCTTCAAGGAATACCTAGGATAGGATAAAGTAATCCTTCTAACCCCCCCCCCTTAAAAGATTTAGATGCACTATTGTAAAGTGGTTGTTCCACTGGATATCATAAGGTGAATGCACCAATTTGTAAGTCGCTCTGGATAAGAGCGTCTGCTAAATGACTTAAATGTAAATGCTTGCTACAGACTTCCTGGCCATGTTGGAGTACAGCTCTCTTCTGCAGCTCCTCGGTCCAGCCCGTTTAGTGGAGTTGGTACAACATGCAGCGAGGTCTGTGATTTGGCATTATTCATTGATACTGTACAGTATTACAATACACAAAAGTTTGAGCTATATTCCTGCATTCCTACCTATTTTTCCATGGGGCGTAGAGAACATTTAGCAGTTTTAAATCAAGTTTGCTGTAAATATACACTTTTTGCCCTGGGGCGGAGAGAAGATTTTGCAATTTCATGCAATTCTACTCATTTTTCCATGGGGCGGAGAGAAATGTTTGCAGTTTTTAATATGATATCCGAGTGACAGTGACTAAGAAAATCAATGGGGCACCCCGGTCGGTAATTCGACCATGATTACTACAAGTTTAGATAGCTGGTCGCTAGATTATTATTTACCAATCCAAAAAAATGTTAGCTTTTGGGCTAATTGATTGACTTGCCACTGACTGAAATAACAAGAGGAAAACTGCTGATGAACAACCACATGTAAAAACGGCACCTTGTGTATTCTACTATTCTACCTCTCAACAGTAAGTTGAGACCCCAACTGAGTTTCAGAGAAGTTCAAAGAGGATGTAAACACCTTCAGATTTAATGACAAGAATTGACCTCCTGTGTCTTTCTCTACATTGTTATGTTTGACATTGATATCATGCAATACACACTGGGTTTGATCAAACCTACTGTTGGACATTTCATTTACAAACAGCATATTTCTATTGTACAGGTAATACATCTGTCCCACAGTGCCAGGAGAACCATCTCAAATAAAAAGGAAATACATACTGTAAACAGTAATCACAATAATTAGAAAATAGGCACTACTTGTGGTTTTGATTTTAGAACACGTACCTTCTGGATGACTTTTAAAGTGGACCACAGTGATGCCAAGATCACACCTATTGAAATATTTTCCTTATACAGTAATAACACCTTACAATTTTGGCCAAACATATTGTTTCCAAGTTACAGTAGGAGTAAGTATTAATACGTAGGGCTTTTTTGTCTGTAGATTGTCATTTTCGAGGGTCACCAGGATAGAATTCCAAACATAGAATGTGATAGAGCGTGATTGAATTAGGTAGGAAACAATGTTATTAGGCTACCATCCTTAACTTATACCTGCTTACCCACCAATAAACATTGATTCTTCAATAAGAGACTACTATTTTATATTTCTTAATTGAAATTACATTCCTTTCAATACAGTAAAAAAATAAGAGTTAATTCACCTTTTTGGTATTGGCAGATAGATGACAAGCCCTAGTCAGAGTTCATTTTCACATAATTAATTGGTGAGAATGCACTGACGGACTGCATTTCATTTAAAGCCTGTTATGATGTGATGGACCATTAATCCATAAATAAACTTTCCAACATACATACTAACTGAATCTGAAATCAAAACAGTGTGACACTAAAAACAGTCCAGGGACACGTAGACAGATTGAAATCACTGCCACTGTCTTCCTCCGTACAGAGACGAGGTTTCCAAGTGACTTGATAGTGATCTCATATCATTTGGAATAGCTCATAAAGCCACATAAACATATTCTATCTTGATATTGAGTGTGATCTGTAACTACTTGTTGTTTCTCTGTACTGTACTGTACTGTAGTACCCGTCCTCACATTTGGCTGCACACTTTACAGTTAACAGTACTGTACTTTTGGCCAATAACCTTTGTGAGGAAGATACATGTAGGCTCTTTTGGATGGGACTGGTAATGCTTTAGTTTGGGTATTTCTGTAGACATGTTTGTGCTGTAGAAACATGGCAGTGAGTAGAAAGCTGCACCAAGTAGATTGTGTTGCAGATCAGTATTACTAAATGGTTATTTACTGGCATATTGTAAAGATTTATTTTAGGAGGCGGCCAAAGCGTTACCATTCAATGCAGTTTAAAATCCACCATGCAAGTTGTTTCATCATGACACAATATTGGAGAAATATACTATTGAGAGAACGCTATTCAATGAAGATGTCCTCTGTTGGGCAGGAGTAGCCCACAGTTTCCTTGTAGTACAGTTGGAAGGCTTTCCTATATGTACAGGAACAACAAAAGAGGAGTTAGGTACAAATAGTCAGTAGTAATTTGTTAATAGAAAAATGTGTTATATAAACAGTGTGATGTACATGTTCATTAGCATATGTGGATAGTAAGAAGGGGAGGCAGAGAGAAAGGATGAGAGATTACCCAACAGACTCAGCTAGTGGCATCATGGAGTCATTTGACATGAAGACATGACAAGCAAACCGCTGATGATCAGGATGTTTAGTGATGAATCCAAAATACCTGGATGGGAGAGAGCAATGGGAGAGACATGATGCAATATGCTCCAGATACAGTGTCTAGAGTTGAGAAGCAACTCTCAAATGCTAGTCTTTGTATCCTTGAGTTACAGCTTTTTAAACACCCATATTTCTTTATGCAATGATTCTGCTTTTATACAGTATTCGTAAAAGCTTTAAGTTGAATTACTTTCTTAGTTTAGTATGTCATGATAGTTAATTTACTCACTTGTTATGTTTTGGGTGACAGCCACAAAAGGAGATGTTCTTAAGCTGAAAAAAGTGAAAGCACTTATCCCCCTGTGAAAATATACATAGAGATTAGAGACAGTCACGGTGACTTCCTGCACTAGCGAGTGATGTCAGAGACAGTACAGTTCTAGAATTAGAACAAGTACTCATAGAATGTAGCCTACCCATTCTATTTTTATGGGTACAGTGGCTATGGGCCTGAGTGAATGCATCATATTAGCATGGAAGACCATCTGTTTCTGCTCATGTTTGGCATGGCAATTCAATCATCAGAAACAGACTGACACGCAGGCCACACCAGTAAAAACATAACCTAATATTAGGCTGAGACTCTATGGTCTGTGTCTGAGAGCTTGTTCATACAGTAAGCCAGTCCAAAAGGGCACACTGCCGGTGCACCACAAGTGAGGAGGATTAAAAAGTCTTAAAACTGAGTGGTCATTATGCAAGAGTGTGGTTATGTCACTGGCTACCACAGTATCCCAAACATCCTCACGAGGGCAGTGTCCACCCTGCTAATGGACTGCTGCTTCCACTAAAGATTGGCAGTGTCCACCCTGCTAACAGACTGCTGCTTCCACTAAAGACTGTCAGTGTCCACCCTGCTAACAGACTGTTAGTGTCCACCCTGCTAACATACTGCTGCTTCCACTAAAGATTGGCAGTGTCCACCCTGCTAACATACTGCTGCTTCCACTAAAGATTGGCAGTGTCCACCCTGCTAATATACTGCTGCTTCCACTATAGATTGGCAGTGTCCACCCTGCTAACAGACTGCTGCTTCCACTAAAGATTGGCAGTGTCCACCCTGCTAACAGACTGCTGCTTCCACTAAAGACTGGCAGTGTCCACCCTGCTAACAGACTGGCAGTGTCCACCCTGCTAACATACTGCTGCTTGCACTAAAGGCTGGCAGTGTCCACCCTGCTAACAGACTGGAAGTCTCCACCCTGCTAACAGACTGGAAGTCTCCACCATGCAAACAGACTGACAGTGTCCACCCTGCTAACAGACTGCTGCTTCCACTAAAGACTGTTTTGAAAAGGTCTAGTCACACCGAAGCTTGCACAGCTACAGAAACAATCCAGAATTGTATTTTGCAATATGACTAATGTATGTATGACTCGTGGGATTGATTAACTATGGTCTGACTACAAAATTCCATAACACAACATGTAGGGGTGGCAGCTAAGCCTAGTGGTTAGAGCATTGGGCCAGTAACCGAAAGGTTGCAAGATCAAATCCCCGAGCTGACAAGGTAAAAATCTGTCGTTCTGCCCCTGAACAAGGCAGTTAATCCACTGTTCCTAGGCCGGGGGGGGGCACATTTAGGGGGGGGAAACAATTTTGGACCCCCTTGTGGCCCCCCTAAATGTGGAGTATGAAATAATTTTTACATAACTAATTTTTGCTATCGTTCTTTTTTACATCCGTTATTAGACAGTGGCAACGATGATGATTATGAACATGGTCTTTTGCCTGCTAATGCCTGCAATGCAGTGAAGAAAACGATATGACAACAATAACGTCTAATGTAACTGGCCACTCTAACAGTACAACTAGCCCCAGCTTGGCACCACCCGTTGAAATGGCCTAGAACCGCCACTGCGTCAATGTAAATAAGAATTTGTTCTTAACTCACTTGCCTAGTTAAATAAAGGTTAAAAAAAAAATGTAAATAAGAAATTGTATCTATCTAATCCAAATGAAACATGGGTCTTGAACACTGATGCATAAACTAATAACAGTGAAGCATTGTGAACACATATTGGTGTTAGCAGTCTTGGAATAAGGGCATTATAGGGTATAAGAGAAGACATACTCTTTCCGAGGTCCTGCATTCATCTTGCACAATGATCTTCACCCCCTTCAGGTTGATCTCCAGAACACATGTAGAGGGAGGCTGCATGGTCATCCGCCGGTTAGTAGCAATCTGTTGACGGAAACAGGAACAACACAGTCAGATTCAAATACAGTGTTTACTTGGCTGTAAGTACACTTAGCTTCCAGATCACATTCCTTCTGTATTATTCCAAATAAGGATTGTGAAAGGAGGGTCTAGATTAGAAACTCCAGCCCACCACTAGGGGGGCTAATACTCTACCTTTTGCATAGCAGCACAAAGCACATCGTTGCCTTTGTGGTACGGTACGTTAACAGAGCCTAGGAACTTTACACGGAATCTGTCAACCCAGTCATCTTTGTCATCTAATTGATATAAGAGGAGAGAACGGTTTGATTTACAGTTAGGAGCATTACATAGTGGTTTTAATAGCAGTGAAAAGCTGAATTATTTGGGTAAGACAAGGGCAAAGACAAAGTTCAATAACATTCAATGCTGGTCCACACAGACTTCATTTCATCAGCACAGTATACAGTAGAGGTTCATTCAAAGCCAAGTAATGCTATTTAAAGGTCCTATCCTGTTCGTGCTCTCTGGCCAAAACGCCAACTCCTGGCGAACATGTTTGGCATGACAGTGAGTGGCAAGGATTTGGCAAGAGAGCATGAACAGACTGGTACTCAGGCTAATTCATTTCAGGCATTTCTTAGAATGCCCTTATTGATCCTATAACCAAACATTGATGCCGAAAGTGTATCGATGGCATTACCTTTGCTATGTTCAAAGCCCGTATAATGGATTAAATAAACAATAATAAACAGTGTAATGGATTAAATAAACAATAATAAACAATGTAATGGATTAAATAAACAATAAACAGTGTAATGGATTAAATAAACAATAAACTATGTAATGGATTAAATAAACAATAATAAACTATGTAATGGATTAAATAAACAATAAACAGTGTAATGGATTAAATAAACAATAATAAACTATGTAATGGATTAAATAAACAATAATAAACTATGTAATGGATTAAATAAACAAACAGTGTAATGGATTAAATAAACAATAATAAACAGTGTAATGGATTAAATAAACAATAATAAACAGTATAATGGATTAAATAAACAATAATAAACAGTATAATGGATTAAATAAACAATAATAAACAGTGTAGTGGATTAAATAAACAATAATAAACAGTATAATGGATTAAATAAGCAATAATAAACAGTGTAATGGATTAAATAAACAATAATAAACAATGTCATGGATTAAATAAACAATAAACAGTGTAATGGATTAAATAAACAATAAACAGTGTAATGGATTAAATAAACAATAATAAACTATGTAATGGATTAAATAAACAATAATAAACTATGTAATGGATTAAATAAACAATAATAAACAGTGTAATGGATTAAATAAACAATAATAAACAGTGTAATGGATTAAATAAACAATAATAAACAGTATAATGGATTAAATAAACAATAATAAACAGTGTAATGGATTAAATAAACAATAATAAACAGTGTAATGGATTAAATAAACAATAATAAACAATGTAATGATTAAATAAACAATAAT
Source organism: Salmo salar (assembly GCF_965601325.2). NCBI lineage: Eukaryota > Metazoa > Chordata > Actinopteri > Salmoniformes > Salmonidae > Salmo > Salmo salar. The sequence goes on from NC_138300.1 coordinate 115,058,392, forward strand.
AAACAATGTAATGATTAAATAAACAATAATAAACAATGTAATGGATTAAATAAACAATAATAAAGTATGTAATGATTAAATAAACAGTAATAAACAATGTAATGGATTAAATAAACCATATTTGATACCTTTGTTGCGTTCCTGTGTGACCTTGGCAGCGTAGTAGGCAGGGAAGATGCCGCTGGCCCCAGTCCTCATGTTGTAGGCCTTACACCACAGGTCATCAGCCTGAGCCTCCATCAGCAGGGGGTCATCCACCTCGAGCTCCAGCTCATCGTCATGGCGAGGGACGAACCTGTCAATCACACAGACAGCATGGTTAATCAATTAATCAATCAAATGTATTTAGAAAGTCGTTTTTACCAGTTGTCACAAAGTGCTTTACAGTAACCCAGCCTAGACCCAAAGATCAAGCAGGAGCACAGTGGGAAGGAAAACCACTCCACAGTGGATGCAAATGAAACACCGCGAGTATGGAATTATGAGGTGGTGATTACATGAGGACACTAACTAAATGTGAGACCATTATGATGTTGTGTTTGATGTTTATCCATGTAATGAATCTTTAATGCGTTTGTCAGCGCCTGAAGGAGGACCCTGTGTCAGATTGCTTTATGTATTCATATACATGTAGAACCCATGTACAGAGCATTCGGAAAGTATTCAGACCCTTCCTTTTTTTCCACATTTTGTTACGTTACAACCTTATTTTAAAATGGATTAAAGAAAACATGTTCCTCATCAATCTACACACAATACCCCATAATGCCAAAGCAAAAACAGGTTTCTAAAAATAAAATTAAAAATACTTTATTTGCGTAAGTATTCAGACCCTTTGCCTTGAGACTCGATATTGAGCTCAGGTGCATCCTGTTTCCATTGATCATCCTGTTCTACAACTTGGAGTCCACATGTGGTAAATGAAAATGATTGGACATGATTTGGAAAGGCACACACCTGTCTATATAAGGTCCCACAGTTGACAGTGCATGTCAGAGCAAAAACCAAGCCATGAGGTCGAAGGAATTGTCCGTAGAGCTCTGTGACTGGATTGTGTCAAGGCACAAATTTCTGCAGCATTGAAGGTCCCCAAGAACACAGTGGCCTCCATCGTTCTTAAATGGAAGAAGTTTGGAACCCCCAAGACTTTTCCTAGAGCTGGCCGCCCGGCCAAACTGAGCAATCGGGGGAGAAGGGCCTTGGTCATGGAAGTGACCAAGAACCCGATGGTTCCTTTGTGGAGATGGGAGAACCTTCCAGAAGGACAACCATCTCTGGAGCACTCCACCAATCAGGCCTTTATGGTAGAGTGGCCAGATGGAAGTCACTCCTCAGTAAAAGGCAATTGACAGCTCGCTGGGAGTTTGCCAAAAGGCACCTAAAGGTCTCTCAGACCATGAGAAAGAAGATTCTCTGGACTGATGAAACCAAGATTGAACTTATTGGCCTGAATACCAAGCATCACATCGAGAAGAAACCTGGCACCATCCCTACGGTGAAGCACGGTGGTGGCAGCATCATGCTGTGGGGATGTTTTTCAGTGGCAGGGACTGGGAGACTAGTCAGGATCGAGGGAGAGATGAATGGCGCAAAGTACAGAGAGATCCTTGATGAAAACCTGCTCTAGAGCGCTCAGAACCTCAGACTGGGGTGAAGGTTCACCTTCCAACAGGACAACGACCCTAAGCACACAGCCAAGACAACGCAGGAGTGGCTTCGGGACAAGTCTCTGATTGTCCTTGAGTGGCCCAGCCAGAGCCCGGACTTGAACCTGATCAAACATCTTTGGAGAGACCTGAAAATAGCTTGAGAGGATCTGCAGAGAAGAATGGGAGAAACTCCCCAAATACAGTTGTGCCAAGCTTGTAGCACAATACTCAAGGCTGTAATCACTGCCAAAGGTGCTGCAACAAAGTACTGAGTAAAGGGTCTGAATACTTACACTACCGTTCAAAAGTTTGGGGTCACTTAGAAATGTCCTTGTTCTTGAAAGAAAAGCAAAACAATTTGTCCATTAAAATAAAATCAAACTGAAATACAGTGTAGACATTGTTAATGTTGTAAATTACTATTGTAGCTGGAAATGGCTGATATTTTTATGGAATATCTACACACGCATACAGAGGCCATAATCAGCAACCATCCCTCCTGTGTTCCAATGGCACGTTGTGTTAGCTAATCAAAGTTTATCATTTGAAAAGGCTAATTGATCATTATAAAACCCTTTTGCAATTATGTTAGCACAGCTGAAAACTGTTGTCCTGATTAAAGAAGCAATAAAACTGGCCTTCTTTAGACTAGTTGAGTATCTGGAGCATCAGCATTTGTGGGTTTGATTACAGACTCAAAATGGCCAGACACAAAGAACTTTCTTCTGAAACTCATCAGTCTATTCTTGTTCTGAGAAATGAAGGCTATTCCATGCGAGAAATTGCCAAGAAACTGAATATCTCGTACAACGCTGTGTACTACTCCCTTCACAGAACAGAGCAAACTGGCTCTAACCAGAATAGAAAGAGAAGTGGGAGGCCCTGGTTCACAACTGAGCAAGAGGACAAGTACATTAGAGTGTCTAGTTTGAGAAACAGACGCCTCACAAGTCCTCAACTGGCAGCTTCATTAAATAGTACCTGCAAAACACCAGTCTCAACGTCAACAGTGAAGAGGCGACTCCGGGATGTTGGCCTTCTAGGCAGAGTAGCAAAGAAAAAGCCATATCTCAGACTGGCCAATAAAAATAAAAGATTAAGAGGGGCAAAAGAACACAGACACTGGACAGTGGAAGATTGTAAAAAAGTGTTATGGACAGACGAATCTAAGTTTGAGGCGTTTGGATCACAAAGAACATTCGTGAGACGCATGTTGGAGGAGTGCTTGACGCCATCTGTCAGCATGGTGGTGGAGGCAATGTGATGGTCTAGGGGTGCTTTGGTGGTGGTAAAGTGGGAGATTTGTACAGGTTAAAAGGGATCTTGAAGAAGGAAGGCTATCACTCCATTTTGCAACGCCATGCCATACCCTGTGGACAGAGCTTAATTGGAGACAATTTCCTCCTACAACAGGACAATGACTCAAAGCACAGCTTCAGGGAAGAAGCAGTCAGCTGGTATTCTGTCTGTAATGGAGTGACCAGCACAGTCACCGGATCTCAACCCTATTGAGCTGTTGTGGGAGCAGCTTGACCGTATGGTACGTAAGAAGTGCCCATCAAGCCAATCCAACTTGTGGGAGGTGCTTCCGATTACCACAACAAATTGACAACTAGAATGCCAAAGGTCTGGAAGGATGTAATTACTGCACATGGAGGATTCTTTGATGAAAGCAAAGTTTGAACAAAATGTGGAAAAAGTCAAGGGGTCTTAATACTTTCCCGAATGCACTGTATAATGGCTTATTCATGAAGGTTATTATACAGAGTAACCCCAAACAATGTCTCACCTGAACACAGCTCTGTGGCTCTGCTCCTGCTCTACCCCATCTAACACACAGGAGAACAGGCCAAAGGACTCTGCACCTGGAGGACACAAGGCAGGAGAGGAGCTTTAGGGCACTCTCACATATAATAGTGTCCAAAAATCCTGATACAGGAGAGACTTTGGTCTTTGAATCATGTTTAATCTGGTCATTCTTTAACCTTTGTAGTTCCTGTGTAGTAAGTGGTAATCTCCTTCACAAATATGGTTTCAATGACATTGCAATACAACTGAGAAACAGCATATCCTTGAGCCAGGTCTAGCTCGAAAAAACATAATTCATCCCAAGAGACTTCCTGGTTCAATAAAGGTTTAAAAATAAAATGTTAAAAAAGGATGGCAGCAGCCAGTCACAGAACTCACCAGAGGTGTGTAAACGTCCTTCCACAAACACATTGAGGAACTTGCGTGTTCGAGGTCGCCCACCAACCCCTGCCTCAGAGGATGAAGAAGCCCTGGACAGGCGTGATGACTTTCTCCTTTCTCTTTTCAGCTCGCTGCGATCCACCTCATAGTCCTCCTCCTCGTTGGCTGACTCATACACTGTCTCTGTGTCGCTATCCTCACTGTAGCTATGGTAGCACTGCTTCAAGCTCACCAGTTCTAGCTGGGCGTGCTCGTCCACCACTAGGGTGTACTTGACAGAGTCATAAGACAGGCCATCAGCCTCGGAGCTCTGAGTGTGTGCGGTCCGCAGAGCCCCCGACCCCCCCTTACATCTAGACTTAGAGCCCCTGTCCCACATCCCCCTGTCCCGGTCCCCTCCCTCACTGACGGATGGCCTAAGGCACGAGGAGGAGGAGCGTGGAGGAGGTGCAGAGGGGTGCAGGTAGACCTCGTCCTCCTCGCTGATGGAGGGGTTTGTTCGGTCAGGGAGGGTGGTGTTTTGGTATGCTGGGGGTCCCTCTGCATCGGAGCTGATGGACATGCGATTGCCCTCACTACTCTGAGACAGGAAGGGAAGGTCACGGTCAGTGTCACGGTCAGTGTCAGGGTTCTTCTGGTGTACCGGGGTCAGGTAGATCTCCTCGGTGGCCTCTGGCTGGCGCTCCTCTTCCTGGCAGCACCCCCGAACCTGACCTCGCCCCGGTCCTCCTCCTCGCCTCCTGCTACCATTCCTATTCCTGTCTCCCTCTACAGCCGTGTCTCTCATGCTGCCTGCTTTGGGTTTTGCTGCTGTAACCTGGTTGTGTGGAGCAGCCGAGGGCTTCTTATTCCGCTGTTTGGCGTCTCGCTGTCGGCCCCGTGTTTCTGTAACTCCGTGTGAGATGAACGTGGAGTAGTCCTTGCTGTGTGCCTTGACTGCCTGCTCTGTCCCTCTGTTTGGTGGTGGTTTGGCCACAGAGCCGTCAGCGTTGTGCTGCTGGACAGCCTCGTCATTCACCTGCTCATTAGTGGGATCCCCTATGACACAAACGAGGCACACAACAACAACACAAACAAAAGATTATTCATTAGTCACCAAACTTTACAGTGAAGGATTATTAAGGGCTACAATAATAATAAGATCCATAATAATAATAAGCCACCGTGCTTCTACATCTGCATTGCTTGCTGTTTGGGGTTTTAGGCTGGGTTTCTGTACAGCACTTTGAGATGTCAGTTGATGTAAGAAGGGCTGTATAAATACATTTGATTTGATTCTGCATACTGTATAGAGTTTCATAATGAGAGCCATTGGTGGGTTTCGGAACCAACATGTTCTGTCATACAGAAATATGAGAATATTGAGAAGCCGCTGGGCTTACATGTTCTATTTCTTGCGCATTTTAAGGATTATGACTGGGATGAGTGTTCAAGTCGTAGTCTAGGCCCAGTCATTTTATAAAGGAATGAGCGGATTAGAGTGTGATGAAATACTGTCGCATTGGCTACAATATGTGCAATTACTCTGTGCTCATTGACATGAAATAAAACATGTCTAGACAAATGTCATCAAAAAGTATTAATTTCCTTAATACTTTCACTTCTGCAACATCAAAGGTTGTTGCTTTGTTTAAAGTTTATGTTGGTATTATTCTAAAAACAGGTACTGTCTACCGGTACGTTTATGGTTTAAACCAGTGGATATCCCATTCTCACCTGTTATGTGGGGGGAGGAGGAGTTTGAGTTTGATACATTCTCCTTCCACGTGTCCTTCTTTCCAAACGAATTGTTGTTAATAGTGTCCTTGTCCTACAATGATATTACAGACAGAGAGAGAGAGAAGGGGGGAGAGGGAGAGAGAAGGGGGGAGAGAGAGAGAGAAGGGGGGAGAGAGAGAGAGAGAGAGAGAGAGAAGGGGGGAGCGAGCGAGAGAGAGAACGGGGGGAGCGAGAGAGAGAGAGAGAGAGGGAGGGAAAGAGAGAGAGAGAGAGAGAAGGGGGGAGCGAGAGAGAGAGAGAAGGGGGGAGTGAGAGAGAGAGAGAGAGAAGGGGGAGAGAGAGAGAGAGAGAGAGAGAGAGAGAGAAGGGGGGAGTGAGAGAGAGAGAGAAGGGGGAGAGAGAGAGAGAGAGAGAGAGAAAGAAGGGGGGAGCGAGAGAGATACATTTTAATTTGATAAATATTACATCAAATCAAACTTTATTTGCCACATGCGCCGAATATAACAAGTGCAGACTTTACCGTGAAATTCTTACTTACAAGCCCTTAACCAACAGAACAGGGAATACAGGAGGGGACTAAGTACACACCCCTGAGGGGCCCCAGTGTTAAGGATCAGCGTGGTAGACGTGTTGTTGCCTACTGTTACCACCTGGGGGCGGCCCGTCAGGAAGTCCAGGATCCAGTTGCAGAGGGAGGTGTTTAGTCCCAGAGTCCTTAGTTTAGTGATGAGCTTCGTGGGCACTATGGTGTTGAACGCTGAGCTGTAGTCGATGAACAGCATTCTCACAAATGAGAAAGGGTGGTGTGGAGTGCGATTGAGATTGCGTCATCTGTGGATCAGATGGGGCGGTATGCGAATTGGAGTGGGTCTAGGGTGTCCGGGAGGATGCTGTTGATGTGAGTCATGACCAGCCTTTGAAAGCACTTCATGGCTACCGACGCGAGTGCCACGGGGCGGTAATCATTTAGGCAGGTTACCTTCGCTTCGTTGGGCACAGGGACTATGGTGGTCTGCTTGAAACATGTAGGTATTAGACTCGGTCAGGGAGAGGTTGAAAATGTCAGTGAAGGCACTGGACAGATGGTCCGCGCATGCTTTGAGTACACGTCCTGGTAATCCGTCTGGCCCAGCAGCTTCGTGAAAGTTGACCTGTTTAAAGGTTTTGTTCACATCGGCTACCGAGAGCATTATCACACAGTCATCCAGAACAGCTGGCGCTCTCGTTCATGCTTCAGTGTTGCTTGCCTCGAAGTGAGCATAAAAGGCATTTATCTTGTCTGGTAGGCTTGCGTCACTGGGCAGCTCGTCTGGGTTTCCCTTTGTAGTCCGTAATAGTTTTCAAGCCCTGCCACATCCGACGAGCGTCAGAGCCGGTGTAGTAGGATTCAATCTTAATCCTGTATTGATGCTTTGCTTGTTTGATGGTTCGACTGAGGGCATAGCGGGATTTCTTATAAGCATCCGGATTAGTCTCCCGCTCCTTCAAAGCATCAGCTCGATGCGGATGTTGCCTGTAATCCATGGCTTCTGGTTGGGATATGTATGTACAGTCACTGTGGGGACGACGTCATCGATGCACTTATTGATGAAGCCGATGACTGAGGTGGTGTTTTCCTCAATGCCATTGGATGAATCCCGGGACATATTCCAGTCTGTGCTAGCCTGTTAGGGCTAGGGGGCAGTATTGACACGGCTGGATAAAAAACGTACCCGATTTAATCTGGTTACTACTCCTGCCCAGTAACTAGAATATGCATATAATTATTGGCTTTGGATAGAGAACACCCGAAAGTTTCTAAAACTGTTTGAATGGTGTCTGTGAGTATAACAGAACTCATATGGCAGGCCAAAACCTGAGAAGATTCCATGCAGGAAGTGGCCTGTCTGACAATTTCTTGCCCTTCTTGATTATCTCTATCCATTACAGAGGATCTCTGCTGTTACGTGACACTTCCTACGGCTCCCATGGGCTCTCAGAAGGCGGCAAAAAGCTGAATCGTGGCTTTGAAGGCTCTGGCTGAAAAAAGGTAGCGCGTTTGGGTAGTGGCTGGTTACAGTACTGTGAGACTCAGGCGCGTGCCCGCGTCGACCCCATGCCTTGTTTTCTTTCGTCTGTTTACCTAAACGCAGATTCCCGGTCGGAATATTATCGCTTTTTTACGAGAAAAATGGCATAAATATTGATTTTAAACAGCGGTTGACATGCTTCGAAGTACGGTAATGGAATATTTAGAATTTTTTTGTCACGAAATGCGTCGTGTGCGTGACCCTTATTTACACTTCGGATAGTGTCTTGAACACAAACAAAACGCCGCTATTTGGATATAACAATGGATTATTTTGGACCAAACCAACATTTGTTATTGAAGTAGCAGTCCTGGGAGTGCATTCTGACGAAGACCACCAAAGGTAATCAAACTTTTGTAATAGTAAATCGGAGTTTGGTCAGGGCTAAACTTGGTGGGTGTCTAAATAGCTAGCCGTGATGGCTGGGCTATGTACTCAGAATATTGCAAAATGTGCTTTCACCGAAAAGCTATTTTAAAATCGGACACCTCGATTGCACAAAGGAGTTCTGTATCTATAATTCTTTAAATAATTGTTATGTTTTTTGTGAACGTTTATCGTGAGTAATTTAGTAAATTCACCGGAGGTTTGCGGGGGGTATGCTAGTTCTGAACGTCACATGCTAATGTAAAAAGCTGGTTTTTGATATAAATATGAACTTGATTGAACAAAACATGCATGTATTGTATAACATAATGTCCTAGGTGTGTCATCTGATGAAGATCATCAAAGGTTAGTGCTGCATTTAGCTGTCTTCTGGGTTTTTGTGACATTATATGCTAGCTTGAAAAATGGGTGTCTGATTATTTCTGGCTGGGTACTCTGCTGACATAATCTAATGTTTTCCTTTCGTTGTAAAGCCTTTTTGAAATCGGACAGTGTGGTTAGATTAACGAGAGTCTTGTCTTTAAAATGGTGTAAAATAGTCATATGTTTGAGAAATTGAAGTAATAGCATTTCTAAGGTATTTGAAAATCGCGCCACGGGATTACACTGGCTGTTGCGTAGGTGGGACGATTTCGTCCCGCCGGCCATAGAGAAGGCTAGCGAAATAGTTCTGTAGCGTAGCATCTGCGTCATCTGACCACTTCCATAGTGAGCGAGTCACTGGTACTTCCCGCTTAAGATTTTGCTTGTAAGCAGGAATCAGGAGGATAGAATTGTGGTCAGATTTTCCGAATGGAGGGCAGGGGAGAGCTTTGTATGCATCTCTGTGTGTGGAGTAAAGGTGGTCTAGGATTTTTCCCCCCTGGTTGCACATTTGGTAAAAATGTGGTAAAATGCGGTAAAACTGATTTAAGTTTGCCTGCATTAAAGTCCCCGGCCACTTTGCTTATGGCCTTATAGAGTTGGTTGAGAGCGGTCTTAGCGGCGGTGGGAAATACAGTGGGGGGAAAAAGTATTTGATCCCCTGCTGATTTTGTACATTTGCCCACTTACAAAGAAATTATCAGTCTATAATTTTAATGGTAGGTTTATATGAACAGTGAGAGACAGAATAACAACAAAAAAATCCAGAAAAACGCATGTCAAAAATGTTATAAATTGATTTGCATTTTAATGAGGGAAATAAGTATTTGACCCCTTTGCAAAACATGACGTAGTACTTGGTGGCAAAACCCTTGTTGGCAATCACAGAGGTCAGACGTTTCTTGTAGTTGGCCACCAGGTTTGCACACATCTCAGGAAGGATTTTGTCCCACTCCTCTTTGCAGATGTTCTCCACGTCATTAAGGTTTCGAGGCTGACGTTTGGCAACTCGAACCTTCAGCAACCTCCACAGATTTTCTATGGGATTAAGGTCTGGAGACTGGCTAGGCCACTCCAGGACCTTAATGTGCTTCTTCTTGAGCCACTCCTTTGTTGCCTTGGCCGTGTGTTTTGGGTCATTGTCATGCTGGAATACCCATCCACGACCCATTTTCAATGCCCTGGCTGAGGGAAGGAGGTTCTCACCCAAGATTTGACAGTACATGGCCCCGTCAAATGATGCGTTGAAGTTGTCCTGTCCCCTTAGCAGAAAAACACCCCCAAAGCATAATGTTTCCACCTCCATGTTTGACGGTGGAGATGGTGTTCTTGGGGTCATAGGCAGCATTCCTCCTCCTCCAAACACGGCGAGTTGAGTTGATGCCAAAGAGCTCCATTTTGGTCTCATCTGACCACAACACTTTCACCAGTTATCCTCTGAATCATTCAGATGTTCATTGGCAAACTTCTGACGGGCATGTATAAGTTTTCTTGAGCAGGGGGACCTTGCGGGTGCTGCAGGATTTCAGTCCTTCACGGCGTAGTGTCTTACCAATTGTTTTCTTGGTGACTATGGTCCCAGCTGCCTTGAGATCATTGACAAGATCCTCCCGTGTAGTTCTGGGCTGTTCCTCACCGTTCTCATGATCATTGCAACTCCACGAGGTGAGATCTTGCATGGAGCCCCAGGCCAAGGGATATTGACAGTTCTTTTGTGTTTCTTCCATTTGCGAATAATCGCACCAAATGTTGTCACCTTCTCACCAAGCTGCTTGGCGATGGTCTTGTAGCCCATTCCAGCCTTGTGTAGGTCTACAATCTTGTCCCTGACATCCTTGGAGAGCTCCTTGGTCTTGGCCATGGTGGAGAGTTTGGAATCTGATTGATTGATTGCTTCTGTGGACAGGTGTCTTTTATACAGGTAACAAGCTGCGGTTAGGAGCACTCCCTTTAAGAGTGTGCTCCTAATCTCAGCTCATTACCTGTGTAAAAGACACCTGGGAGACAGAAATCTTTCTGATTGAGAGGGGGTCAAATACTTATTTCCCTCATTAAAATGCAAATCAATTTATAACATCTTTGACATGCATTTTTCTCAATATTTTTTTGTTATTCTGTCTCTCACTGTTCAAATAAACCTACCATAAAAATTATAGACTGATAATTTCTTTGTCAGTGGGCAAACATACAAAATCATCAGGGGATCAAATACTTTTCCCCCCCACTGTAGACGGCTACGAATAATACAGATGAGAACTCTCTTGGTAGATAGTGTGGTCTGCAGCTTATCATAAGGTACTCTACCTCAGGCGATCAATACCTTGAGACTTCTTTAATATTAGACATCACACACCAGCTGCTATTGACAAATTGCACGTTAGCAAGGGGAATGTGCGCGCACACACACACACACACACACACACACACACACACACACACACACACACACACACACACACACACACACACACACACACACACACACACACACACAAAGGAGCAGCTGTTAGAAAGCCTGAGTGTTGTTTTGTTTTGTATTATTACCAGAGAGCCAGCCCCCCGTCCCCCCCCCCTGTCCCACCCAGCCCCAGCCAGCCCAGTCCCACCCAGCCCCAGCCAGCCCAGTCCCACCCAGCCCCAGCCAGCCCAGTCCCACCCAGTCCCAGCCAGCCCAGTCCTACCCAGCCCAGTCCCACCCAGCCCCAGCCCCCCCAGTCCCACCCAGCCCCAGCCCCCAGTCCCACCCAGCCCCAGCCAGCCCAGTCCCACCCAGCCCCAGCCAGCCCCTCCCAGCCCCAGCCAGCCCAGTCCCACCCAGCCCCACCCAGCCCCAGCCAGCCCAGTCCCACCCAGCCCCAGCCAGCCCAGCCCCAGCCAGCCCAGTCCCACCCAGCCCAGTCCCACCCAGCCCAGACCACAGCTATTTTAGCCAAGCAGTACTACAATCAATGACTGTCTCCAGTTTCCAATCACATATACCCAGCCCTAGCCTCAGTTCCAGGCTACCTGCAGCCGAATGAAGAACCAGATCCACCTAAATCTAAACCCATCTAAATTTATGGCTCTGCGCAAGACTAACCAAGCCCTAATGACATCACACACGCCACCACAATCAGATCCGTCTGCCAGGAAGAGGAATCAGGAATGAGCCAGTGAAGAGGAGGAAGTCAAGGCTCCTACACTAACACAGCTCACTGTCTGTCATAGAGACCATTCATAGTGATGGTGCTGACTCACTGTGGTAATACAGCTGCTGCTGCCGGGCACTGGCATGGTTACCATGGTTACCCTGCCCCAGAACCGGAGGAAAGAGAGAGTGTGTATGTGTTTCTTTGGTGTGTGTGTGCTGATAGAACAGTTTGATGTTGAAATGTTCATCGTGAAGAAATGGTCCTATTTATGAAATGAAGGAGAGTCATTTTGGAGTTTATGAAATCCACCGGGTATCAAACTCAATACTTACTGTGTTAGCCCTCTGGTAGCTAACAAGTCTTCAGGTCTAAGGTAAGGTTACTCATCGTTTGAGCCTAGCTTTACAAATCACCTCCGGAAGACTTCACCCTCCTTCCTCCTGTCCACAGCAACCCCAGCAGCTGATAACCATATCTACTGTGTAATCTGAGTCATGGCACCGACATAACCAGGTTAGCCCACGCTTCAGCCTAGACATATTTCCTCAGAGATACAGGTCTTTGGACATCTTGAACACATCACCTGGCACAGTTAAGAGTGGAATCTCTATAGTTTCAAGTTTTATTAGTCGTATGTACAGGATCTGCGTGGTATACAATGTCCAACAAAATGCTTATTTGCAGGTTCCTTCTCGACAATGCGAAATCAATAAGAAATAATACGAACATAAAGTAAATGTCTCAGTAGAATAGAATACATATTTTAGCATCAGCATAAAACAGAAAGGCACAATTTATAGTCCAATATTTACACATGTTTTAGGGAAGGGGGGATTGGGGGTGGGGTGGGCAAGTGTTTAAATTGTGCAGTATTTAGCATAATAAGAGTCTGGTAGCAGCAGTCTATACAGTCTTTGTAGGTGCCATGTCGAATATCCATGATCAGATAAGTGGCTTTGGCTTATGGAAAGCACATCTGAAATAAACAACTATGATGGCTGAAATGATAATTGAACTGTCTTGAGCTCCATTGGCTGGACACCCACGCACCCACGCACCCACCCACCCACCCACCCACCCACCCACCCACCCACCCACCCCCACACTCCTCAACCCATCCATCACAACAGCCCGATGTAACCAGGTGGGACACGTAGTGACGGCAACAGCCATGGTGACATATGGCTGGGAGTCTCTCTCTCTAGTCTAAACAAACGCTAAATCCTCCAATGTACTTGAACACATTATAAACCTGACTGGGTCTGGCATATAGACACTTAATCTGGAGGGGGATCTGAAAATATGCAGTGCCAACATTCAGATAACAGATCTGGGATCAGGCTAAGTGCTGCCTTGCTAAGTTTGCTGTAGCAAGACTGGACAGAAACAGATCTGGGACCAGAGCAGGCTGAATCAAGCTTTCACTGTCTATTCCACAGTTCTTGAGATTAACTCCTTATGAACGAAGTGTCTCTGTCTGTACCAGGCTACCACTCTGACAGAGTAGGAGTGAGACATAAAACATGGTAAGCCTAATCCTCTCCAACCCCAACACAGGGTGAGATCACGACTCACCAGCAGCAGCAGGGCTCAGGAGCAGAGTTCAGGCCGTGCCACACACAGAGACGTGACCAAGACCGACAGGGACAGAATTAGGGATTACACTGCCTGAGAAACAGCATCCACACAGGCATCCCTCTATCTTCCTCATAGACCATGTTGCCATGGGCTCAAATACTATTTGAAATCTTTCAAATATGTTTATCATTTGCTTTAGCTTGCCCAGAGTGCCAGAGGAGCGGCGTTTGATGTTTTGGGAATATGCTATTGGTCCATTAAACCAGGCAAGCGTAAACAAGCACAGCTGAAGTATTTTAAGGATTTCAAGTGCTATTTGAACCCAGTTCTGCCACACACACACACAGTGGGCCTCTCTCCATCCTCCCCAGACGTGGAAGTGATGTTAGGCTATCTGATGGGAAGGAACCCTGACAGTGAATACTGGAGCTGTAGCAGGTTATTATCCTACATCTGGTCATACTACCTTATCCTGCTGTTTCCTGCTCTTCTGTGAATTTCAACACATACTCAGAAAGACATTGTGCTCATCATGGATGTTCTTGTGAAATATATTTTCTGGACTTTTTCTTTTTACCATCTTAACAACTGGTGATAACTGATCATAACTGGTTTCAACTGGTTATAACTGATTATTTAGATGGTCATAACTGATTATAGCTGGAAAGGGTGAGTTCATATCATTCTTAGGCTACATACTGGACACACATGACAAGAATTGTACTAATAGCCTAGGTTAAAGATGAAACAGTCAAACTTCAATGTGCACTCTGAGTCAACAAACCCTGTTTAGTCAGGATAAATACTAGCTAGCCTACAGGATAGCACTCTGGCAAGAGGTGTATTCTGAGGATCAAAGATCTTCAACAGATCAACAAGATGCAAGGGATGAAAGCTGATCCTCATTCCTTTACCCATTCTACATAGGACTGCCATTGTAAACGGCCCTATCCTTGGACCTACACTGATGGACTCTGACCTGTCCTTTTCCATCGTTATCACTGGTGAGCACACCCTTACTTCCCTGTCTGTTGCCATTCAGCTGACAGGGAAGCTGACAGACTCACAGAAGGACAGTTCTATTTTCAGACAGCAAAGACCAAGGACAGGAGCGAATGCTACATTCACAGTGGTAAACCCTGGCTCCTCAAATGGAGGGAGAAAAAGCACATTCAGTATCACATGATTGAAGGTTCCCTCTACTGTAATAAGGCCTTGATTGAGAACCACAAGAGATCAAGCATTATGATATCCAAATACACGGTAGGAAAGCATGAGAACTGATCGTCCTTTTCATTTAAGGACATTAAGTTATACTGCAGACATTTACATGACAGGTCTGTATATCGGTGCCTTGGGAACTGCCTTCGATACAGATCCCATTCTACCTGATCTCCCATGAATGATTTAAACCAAACAGATGATATGGAATCACAGAGGAGAAAATTAGCAGAATCTCTACTGTATATTGGTGCTCGGTAAGCTACCAGCTTCTACAACTCCCCAATACAGATCCTATCCTGTCAAATCTCATCGTCCAAACAGACATAATATGATCTGCCCTCTACTGCCTAGATACACATCTTAACCTATTCTGTATCTAATCCAACATTATTTGAACCAAATGGATGATCTGATGATCCGTGTCCTCACAGGGTAGAAATAAACCGCCCCCACCTGAATCCTGGGAGGCTGAGGCTGCACCTGTGGAAACAGTGCAAGGGTGGTTGGTCTCTTGGGCCTGTACGTATCCATAGTGACCCGATGTTCCGCAGATTTGGATTCTATCACATTAGGCTGTTTCTGTCTGACAGGCGTTAGAACAATGGCCCTTCTCTCTTCCTGGTTGAGCCTGTGGTCGTCTTGGGAACCATGGATCAGGCCCCAGTGCTCCTGTTCCTCTTGGATATCCTCCTCAGCATCGATCAGCTCCAAGGGGATCATCTCCGCCTGCAATTCCCTGCACCCCCGCCCGTCTGCCTTCCCCGCCTCGCTACTGGCTGGCCACATCACATGGTCCTGGGAAGATCCAGACAGCAGCAGCGTTGCAGCAGAGAGAGAGAGAATGATTCAGTGAGGAGGAGAGCAGAGGGAGGGGGGGAGAGAGCAGAGACAGAGCCAGCCAATCAGCGCTCGGCAATGACATCAGCAGAGTCTGTGGCTCTTTCTCTCTCATACTCACTGTAATGTTATTCTAATCCAATCATACTGTAGCAGGATAAACCTCCCTGAAAACAAACACAGGCAGGGCCGGGCTATTGTTTTGTTCTGTGAGGAATACAACACCAGTGTGTAACACCCTTACTGTCTTTACACTGATGTCAAATCTAATAATAATGTTAATACTGAATCATTTCATTAACCACACAATATTATGATGTACACAAACCTAATGGAGGCCACATCAATGGCATCCTAAAACTCCTACAACCTTTCCCTAAGCGAATGCCTGGTCTGAAGTCTCCATTTGACTGATATTAAAATGACAATTCTCCCTAGCAGCTAGTGTAGTCGAATCTCTGCATGGCTAAAGGCTGAAGGCCAGGCTGTAATGACGTGTCACATGTTAGATCCACTTAGCTCTGGACTACATGTGTATCAGGACTATCCCCGCCTGCATTCATTCATCTGATAGGTGACTTTGGCCTACTCCGGACTTTGCTCTGTCTTTATCGCTGCAGCTACTCTCATTCTCAGTCACAAAATAAAATCACACCATGGGAGCAACATTTATCTCAACGCTCTATGACGAATATTCATATTATGAAAAGTAGACCGCAGCAGAGTCAAGTCAAACAGAGTGCATTGTGGTAGAATGGAGGTCAGGGGGGAGTTAGTTGAGGGAAGCAGGAGCAGAGGAGCTTGAGGCTGCGTGTACCAGAACTGGGTTCAAATATTATTTGAAATAATTGCAAACACTTGATCTGTGTTTGATTGAGCTGGCATAATGGACCAATATAACCCAGCCCAATTGACAACTTGAAATAGTATTTGAACCCAGGTCTGGTGTGTGTACATGTAGTTTATCTTGTGAGTTAAGGTTGTGGTAGTTGAGGCTTGCTCCAGCCTCGTCAGTGATCTCTGTGGCCTGGGAGAGATCCTCGTCTTCTAACTCCTCCAGCCTTGACACACACACACATCGTGTGACACATCAATGAGAGGGGACAACACACAACACGTCACTCACATCAATCAAAGGGTAAACACAGGCGTGTCTGTCTGCAGATTAGTCATACTTTCATTTTAGAATGGCAGTCAGAGTAAGGTACTGCCAGATTATACCTCTACATGCCAGGTGGACTACCAGAACTACCAGCTGGACTACCATCTGTGACAATATCAAAATGCTCTAATAAACCCTAGAACACATTAAAATTGTTGTAAAGAGAGAGAGAGACAGACAGAAAGAGAGAGACAGAAAGAGAGAGAGAGACAGAAAGAGAGAGAGAGAGAGAGGATAGTATGACCTTCATGTATATTAGCATAGTGCATTACTGCCAAGCAGTCTGGACTTATGGCAAAGGTGCTGGTTTGCTAATCCGGTAAACACAAGACAGCTGCATGTCCCGCTTAGGCGGTTCTTCAATTACTACACCAGTCAGAGTTTCACTCCACACCTCTGCTTACCAGGGGTAAATGTTTTATGTTTTTATACTTAACTATGAAAGTCAATGACAACGCTGGGCCAATTGTGCGCCGCCCTATGGACTCCTAATCACATCCAGATGTGATGCAGCTTGGATTATAACCAGGTAATACACTGAGATGCAGTGTCTGAGATGCAGCCCCCAAATAAGGCATCCTGGGTTGTGTTGTTACCCTTTTCGAAAATAACCCTCTGATGATACTATGCACAGTATCTTTACCCCCAGGTAAAGGTCTATAACTGCCTGAGACATTAATTAGGCACCAAACGGAAAACACAGACTGAAACTAGGATGGAACCACATGAAGAAGTCCAAAAATAAAACACTTGTTTTTGTTTTCCCATCGCAAAAATGTTGTTACGTTTTGCCCTAATGAATACAACCCTGGTTTAACTCTAGAAGTCTAGCCCTACTGTACCATTTCTCCCACTGGTCTTCCATGCACTTCTCTCTATCCTCCTCCTCCTACCACTGTTCTCCATCCTCGTTGTACTCCATGGCCAGACAGGCAGAGTAACATTAGCAGGGCAGGGCAGGGCAGGCAGAGGGACAAGGAAGTGATCGATTAAAACAGGCAATTAAAGCACTTCCTCATGTTTACAGAGCATCATTCACAATCCTCCCACTCTTCACTCGCCATCCACTCTGCCCACAGGTCAGCTACAGCATCAGAACACTGAGAGGACACACATTTTATTAGTTGTATTGTTTGTATCATTTTTGTGGTATTGTTTGCATATCATTGTATTTAAAATGTGTGTGACTTTTCTTGTCTGTCAGTGTATCAGTATTTTGTTAGTTGTCATGTTCTCTATTTTGTGTGGACCCCAGGAAGAACAGGCATCCTAATAAACAAACACTGAGGGATCCAGTCATAAAATAGACCAGATTATTTTCCACACAGCATAGATCTCGTCTTCACCACTGGCTCCACCGAGGCACTTGTCTGGTCTCTGTATTTATGTGTTCCCCCTCTGGTCCAGTATAATGACTGGGGGATGATGGGATGGGAGGATGGGAGAGGTGCAGCCCTGCCTGATGGAGAGTAGAGACTGGCGAGGGGGAAGAGACTCACCCTCTTAGCCCCAGCCCATCAACCCTGGCTGGGTAGGGTCTCCTCCTGTAAGGCGCTGCCTCCTGTATGATGGAGGGCTTGGATCAATGCAGCTCTACTCAGGTTGCCTGCCTCCTCCTCCACAGGACAGCCAGCCATACACAGGCCGGGGCAGGCTAAAGGAAGGGAAGTGGTGGCCGGGGCAGGCTAAAGGAAGGGAAGTGGTGACCGGGGCAGGCTAAAGGAAGGGAAGTGGTGACCGGGGCAGGCTAAAGGAAGGGAAGTGGTGACCGGGGCAGGCTAAAGGAAGGGAAGTGGTGACTGCCAGGATCAATGGAGCTGCTGCTGAAAGAGTCTTCTTCTCATCATCTTGATCTGAAGAGGGAGGACATGGAAGGTCCCTGGCCCTTCTTAGAACATCATGGCTTCCACTGTGTTGTGTAGTATGGTTCATGCCCTGTTCACGCTCTGAACAAACTGTGATGTGTGTAATGGTGCAGCAGAGAGAAGTTTCAGCTTACATACATCTAGTCTATCATGTTTCAAATAATGTGATTTGCTGTCCCTATGGACACGTCATGACATGTACACACACTACAACACTGGCTAGCCACTAACATATGTGGGGCTTGTAAAATACAGCTCCTATAAAGTGAATAGACTTACCCACTAGGAAAGTGGGACATTTACTGTTGGGCTATGTAAATTAAACTGGGCCTGTGTTCATCCATCCTAACAATACCCTCTTTAGTTTATCAAGTTACACATCAGGATAATTATACTGTACATGGAAGCCCAAATTTCTGTTTCACTGGGACAAGTCTTTACCAGATATCAAAATGGTGCTTAAAAGACAGCCTTTAGCTTGATTGTCCCTCATTCATTTCTCCTCTACTGTTCACTGTAAGAGGATGTTACACAACCATTTGTTTCTATCAGAGTGGATATCAGGACACACACACACAGAGAGAGACAGAGAGAGACACACACACAGAGAGCGAGAGAGCGAGAGAGAGAGGACTCTGGCCATTAGTGGTGATCTCTGAGGATATCACATCAGTGTTACTGCTGGTCAACAAAGCACTGTTAAACCTCATCCTCCTCCTCACAGACTACAACTGGCCTGCACAGTAAGACATAATTAACCTCTATAGCTATAACTGATCGGAGCCTAGCCCTTAAATAAACAAACCTTTGGCCTTAAAAGTGTTCATTGATTGTTGATTAATCAATATGTCATTACAAATCAGTAAGTCAACCCTATTTTCACAAGACAATTAAGGTTGGAGTGAATTTTTATTTGTTGCATCAATTAATAGATATGATCAGCCGACAAAATTGTTCTAGCTCAGTCCTAGACCTTAGATTCAATACGATCAAGTCTACCAAATCCCTAACCTCCAGTATATTCCTGTCAACCTACTGCATGTGGCCCTCCAGTGGCTAAATTACATAACCTCAAGAAAAAGGGTAAATACACAATGCAATGATATTTACTACAAACTACATCTTCTACAGTTATTCTCATCATTACAATAGTGAATTCCAGAATGTGATAGTAAAGTCCATAAAACAATTACAACCAAGAATACTGAATGGGTCACAATTCTATCAGCACTTTAATGAAAATATATTCCTTTGTACAATTCAAAACAAA
Organism: Salmo salar; assembly: GCF_965601325.2. Lineage (NCBI taxonomy): Eukaryota > Metazoa > Chordata > Actinopteri > Salmoniformes > Salmonidae > Salmo > Salmo salar. Next base: position 115,077,836 of record NC_138300.1, read on the forward strand.
TAAATACAACTATTCAACAAAAGCTCATCATGGCAACTTAAATTATAGTGAATGTACACTTTTGCTTGGGATGTACAATATTTGGTGACTGTTTTAATGGAAAATATAAATGGAGTTTGTCTCAGTATTTCCTACTCAACTCGTTCCCCTTCTGTGTAGTTCCACAACACTGGGGAGAGTTCCCCAAAATGTGTGTAGCACCAAGATCATTGTTCCTCAATTGCCTACCAATGTACTTAAGATGATCTTAATGCTACCAGAGCCCCCCCCCCACACACACACACACACACACACACACACACACACACACACGGCTGATATACACAGAATATAGTGTGAACTAATAAATCCTTTACACATATGGTATTTAATTGAAACAAGTCATTATTGTATTAGTAGACAGCATTATCATTAACTGTAGTGTTGTAGTGTTGAAGCCTGATAGATTTATCCATCAAAAACATATTGAGCCAAAAGGATTTTCTGTAGGTTGATGTGCTACAGAAAGGAGAAATGCCTATCAGCAGTTTTGTCCATACATTTTTTACATAAGCAACTCATATGTGAGAAGTTTAAATAATCAACTCATAAGTGACAAGTTTAAATGAGGTGAATGGACAGTAACGAATGCATATGCATTTTTCATCCGTTTAATTCATCTGTGTAGAAGCAGCCCCACTCCCCACGGTGGGTAGAAGCAGCCCCACTCCCCACGGTGGGTAGAAGCAGCCCCACTCCCCACGGTGGGTAGAAGCAGCCCCACTCCCCACGGTGGGTAGAAGCAGCCCCACTCCCCACGGTGGGTAGAAGCAGCCCCACTCCCCACGGTGGGTAGAAGCAGCCCCACTCCCCACGGTGGGTAGAAGCAGCCCCACTCCCCACGGTGGGTAGAAGCAGCCCCACTCCCCACGGTGGGTAGAAGCAGCCCCACTCCCCACGGTGGGTAGAAGCAGCCCCACTCCCCACGGTGGGTAGAAGCAGCCCCACTCCCCACGGTGGGTAGAAGCAGCCCCACTCCCCACGGTGGGTAGAAGCAGCCCCACTCCCCATGGTGGGTAGAAGCAGCCCCACTCCCCACGGTGGGTAGAAGCAGCCCCACTCCCCACGGTGGGTAGAAGCAGCCCCACTCCCCACGGTGGGTAGAAGCAGCCCCACTCCCCACGGTGGGTAGAAGCAGCCCCACTCCCCATGGTGGGTAGAAGCAGCCCCACTCCCCACGGTGGGTAGAAGCAGCCCCACTCCCCATGGTGGGTAGAAGCAGGTGGGTGTTGTTCTTTTTCCAGTAAGGGTTTGATAGATTATGATTCTCCATAGTTTTAATGAAGGGCACCAACAATTGATGCTTATTTCACTGATTGATAATATATATTCTCTGCCACAGGCAAAATATTAGTTTACAGACCAATCACGTCATTGTGATAGAAGTCAAAATAACATACAGCAAAATAGTGAACAGATATATGGACAGTGGAACCTCAGACACAAATAAGTTGAGAATGGAGGTTGTTCGGAACACTGAAATATCCACATCTTTGAAATGCACATACAAATCGTATCAAATCTTTATAGACCATATGACCTGCGTATTTACATGCATGCGTTTTGTTATTATGCATTCAGTTTTTGGGGATTTAAAACATTTTCCCCAGTTTGAGATTGCCCGGCGAGTTCTTAACTCTAAGGTTAGTATCTTTGAGGGTCTATTGCAGTCTTAAAGAGGTTATTCACACACTAATAAAATGTTGTGGTAAATGATTTGAATTTTTTAAATGCTAGATTAGGAAAGCTGAAAGGTGTAAGCACTAACCTTCTATATTTTACATTTACATTTACATCATTTAGCAGACGCTCTTATCCAGAGCGACTTACAGTAGTGAATGCATACATTTCATACATTTTTTTTTTTTCTGTGCTGGCCCCCCGTGGGAATCGAACCCACAACCCTGGTGTTGCAAACACCATGCTCTACCAACTGAGCTACAGGGAAGGCTATATAATACACTCATTGTAACCTTGCTGTATACATACACATTATTACCCAGTATGATGCTGTTTTTTTAACACTGATCTGGAGTTGCTGTTATTCTTAGATTTTATAAAGTGGTTATGGTTCGTAAAAAGCTCTGTGTGTGTGTGTAAGTGACCAGTCTTGCCAGAAGGATAGGGGTGAGCGCAGGACATCAGAAGTCTTCTGCCATGTCCTTCTGTCATACACCATCCCACATGGCAAGATCCTAAAGACACAGACAACAAACCAAAGCTTCAGTTAAAGTCACACTTCAGTCTCCTTTCACCTCATTAAATCACCAGTAGACAGGATGCAGCTCGTCTCAATAGGTGGTCGGGGTGTGACGTTTTTTGATATAGATGCAGAAAGTAAACAGCATAACGGGTACATTTCCACAACAACTAAGAGTGTTGAAGCACGAAGCGAACCCATGCACATACTGTGTGTGAGCAAAGTGTTGCGTCTCAATATCCTATTCATTGATGATGTTGCAAGCCAAGAAATTGTGGGATACAGCATTCAATTGCGAGATACAGCTTTTAACTGCCAATAGACATGGTGCATGGTTCTGACTGTTTGCCTGATGGCCGACCTACCTATACCGTGCCCCTCCCCTCTCTGTCCCTCACTAGCACGCTATGAAAGATGCGAATGTTTGTGTTCTCAGAAGGCAAATAATAGTCTCCTTCCTTCCAAAAAATATTATATATATTAGGAGTCGATTGCTTGCGGAATCAAATCTTGACACTCAAAAGGGAGTCAACACTGGGAGACTCCACCACTACGTCATCGTCTTTAACAGTAAAAAAATTAATATTAAAAGGGTCAGTTTAAAACTGATATTTTTTCCATTTGTCACATCCCTAATAAGTGGTCCAGGTATCCTCATGACACGGCACAAGTGAGGGGTGGACCTTTCCTCTTTTGTTCACTATTGCTCCTCTAGTGTTATATCCTGCCTGTTTGGCCCTGTCTGGGGGTATCGTCGGATGGGGCCACAGTGTCTCCCGACCCCTCCTGTCTCAGCCTACATTATTTAATGTGTCGGGGGGCTAGGGTCAGTCTGATCTCTCTCGCTCTCTGAGCCCTAAGACCATGGCTCAGGACTACCTGGCCTGATGACTCCTTGCTGTCCCCAGTGCACCTGGCCGTGCTGCTGCTCCAGTTTCAACTGTTCTGCCTGCGGCTATGGAACCCTGACCTGTTCACCGGACGTGCTACCTGTCCCAGACCTGCTGTTTTCAACTCTCTAGAGACAGCAGGAGCGGTAGAGATACTCTGAATGATCGGTTATGAAAAGCCAACTGACATTTACTCCTGAGGTGCTGACTTGTTGCACCCTCGACAACCACTGTGATTATTATTATTTGACCCTGCTGGTCATTTATGAACATTTGAACATCTTGGCCATGTTCTGTTACAATCTCCACCCGGCACAGCCAGGAGAGGACTGGCCACCCCTCATAGCCTGGTTCCTCTCTAGGTTTCTTCCTAGGTTCTGGCCTTTCTAGGGAGTTTTTCCTAGTCACCGTGCTTCTACACCTGCATTGCTTGCTTACCGTATTTATACATTTTGTTTTCCAAAAGGAAAAGTTCCAAAATAGCTGGAGTGTGTCTAACTTTTTACAAACAGCCCAAAAAAAGAGCATTGAATTATTATTTTACTTTTTTTTGATGACTTCTGAAAAGATTCAAGTAAAAATGAATCTCATAATTAAAAAAATAATAATTAAAAGAACAACCCAGTGTCTTCAGATGGTTTAGCTAATTACCGTGTGTCACTGCAGATCCACTGGCTGATGCTCTGACTGTTCCTCCCATTGCTCCTGTTGCTGCTCCTGTTGCTGCTCCTGGTCCTGTTGCTGCTCCTGGTCCTGTTGCTGCTCCTGGTCCTGTTGCTGCTCCTGGTCCTGTTGCTGCTCCTGGTCCTGTTGCTGCTCCTGGTCCTGGTCCTGTTGCTGGTCTCCTTTGGCAGTGCTGGTGTGCTGGTGTTTTGTGTGGGTGCACGTCTGGGTGTTTTGTGGTTCGGAAGGCCTGCCTCTCTTCAGAGTGTTGGACTGGGCAGACGAAGTGTGTGGGGGTGACTCTGTATTCAGTAGAGTTTAGATTAGTAACGTCTAATCCTGTACATTTAATCATTCACTTTCTGTTATAGATATTTCCTTGTCTAGCTGATGCATTGAAACTTTAAGAAAAGAAAAGCCAATGTCACTGTGTTGGAAGCTTCAAGTGATTCAATTCCAAAATCATTTGCTTGTTTTTTATTGAGCCAAATAAGCAGCAACTAAAATGTGAAAAATGCTGCTTTCTTGACCAGGACTTCCCTGGTTAATTAAAGGATGAATAAACATTTTAAAAAGACTACAAAATAAGAACTACACCTCCAAACATACCACAGGTGCTGCTACTGGCCTGAGAGTCGTCTGTCGGGGGAGGCTCCGCCTCTTCCTGAATGGTGGGCACAGATGCCAGGAGACCTGACAGACAGACACACACACAGACCGATGTTACGTCAATGTTACCATGGCAACACTGACTGGAAATAGCCTACATAACGACTGACGCAACATGAAAACACAAGGGCAAGTCATCCAATGTAAACTGGAAAACAACATTTTGTTTTACCACTAGGAGGCTCTCTAGAGCCATAGAATAAACCAGGAGCTGTGCTGCATGAAACAGGATGCTTTTCGGTGCTGTTAGAACTCAGACAGACCCACTCATAAGACAGCAGTCAACAACATCAGTCATCTACTGCAGTACAATACCTTCATGTGGGGTAGACGACCCTGTTCCTGGAGTGACGCAGGGATTGCAGGATTTTGTCCCAGCAAGACACCACACTGACCTACTAAGCTAATTGATCAGTTCAATGATTGCCTCAATTCAACACACCTTGTCTTCCAGGTCAGTTAAAACATGAAGTACCTACCTACATACCTACATACAGCTATCCATTCCCTGCCACGGGACAAATGGATGTACGGTACTTCCAATGTAACCATAATGCTTCTATTACATGATCAGTGAGATGACAGAATGACAGAAAACAGCAGCTCATGAAAACAGGTCATCATGACAGACATGCATCTCATGACAGGAGGAGTTTGTTGTTGGCAGTAGGGACCATTCAGACTGTCCATCAGAGCCAAACATAACAGCTCTTAGAGAAATGACACAAGGAGTATGGTGGAGCTGGGGGCATTAAACGACGACCCATAAGAGGCAAATTGCTGCAGTTATCTCAGCAGGAACTGTGAGAGAACCAGGATGTGGTTTCAGACGAGAGAGCCCCTTTCAGACTATATGAAAAGAAACCAAACCATGATCGTTACTCGTGTTCAATAGGGCAAACCACAGCGAAACGGTTCGCAACGGAGAACACAAATCTGTGGCGTTATTGGACAAAATCTCTCCCCACTGAACACGACCACTGTAACCAACCATCAGGTGTCTCAGCCACATGGGGTCTTTAATGAGGACGGGTGAGGTGGACTTTTTCCTATCGCTGCTGTCTTCAGATCTTGATCCGAGGTTTTTATTGTAAATAACTATGTTCTTAACTTGTTCACCTGTATAAATCAAGGTTAAATAATCTAAAAGTTAAAGACTCACTGAGGCCTCTGTAGTGGGAGAGTTGCTGGTAGACCTGCTTCATTCTCTCTATGTTGAGCCTGCTGCCCTCTGCGTGGTTGATCATGGGCTTGGGGTAGTCTACTCCCACGATGCAGTTGGCTGCCTTCTGGACCGACTCTGGGGCTCTCCACGGCTCATAGATGTATCGGTTGGGATAGTCCTTCAACTTAGGAATGTAGCGCCTAGAACATAGACAATCACAGATATGTTAGAGACATTAATTGTTATTATTTATGCCATTGAATTACATATAGAACTGATTCATATGATCTCTATGCAGTTTATTCTATTGTATTCCATTGGTTGTTTATTCTATTGATTTATGTATTTTGTACTTGAAAACGAGCACCACAAACTGGTCTTTTGAGCCAGGTAGGTGCAATTGGCCTGGGACATGAACATTAGATACAGGATGCAGTTCATACAGCATGCCATGCCCCAGACGAGGCACACACGCTGGCAAGAAGAGGACTGGGAAGTCCAGCAGACTGGGGCCATGGAGAGGTCTTACCTCAGGTTGCTGTTCCCCAACAGGAAGGAGCGGGTCAGACGACAGTTGGTAGCATACCAGAACTACTTCAGGGAGACAATGGCACTACGCAGGTTCTGAAGACCTGCAGCAACAGTCCTGAGTCCGGTTCCTGCCCAGCAGCTGAAACCAACCCAGCCTCCACGGCTCCGGCAGTCGAGCAGTTGCCAGAGCTGCACCCAGTCTTGCTGTCCAACGCGCTCCAGCCAGCCAACCCGACACTAGTGGTGCAGCCAGACCAGCGACTGCCACAGAGGCTCAAGCCGTTTCAGCATCTGACCAAGCTCCATTCCACACACCACCCGGTGACACCACGAGCAGCACCAGAGCCAGACGAGCCGTTGCCAGTGCTGCAGCCTGATCAGCAGCTGCCAGCGCTCCGACATGCTTCACCTCTGCCTGCAACCGGTGCCCGAGCTGGCACCCCAACAGAAACCCCAGCCAGAGTGTCTCCTGGACCAGCCATCACCAGAACCAACTCCGGTTCAGGTCTCTACTGTTAACACAAAATGACCAGTTTAACAACATTTACTTCACCGTATTTCCACAGTACATAGTTGCCATCACACTCAGGCCAGGTCCATTTCCAGTGAGACTACTGTGCAGGCGTACTAATAACAGAGTGATAGCACCGTAATAACAGAAATGTAAGGATACTTAAAAGATGAACTTCATAATCTCCCACTTTTCTTTAAAGACAAATAAAACATCAACAAAATAATTAAATGTCCCAATTTATTATGTAAGTTCTCCATTACAAAATGGGTTATGTGACAAAGTCGCGCCTCAGTGGCGTAGCGGTCTAAGGCACTACATCTCAGTGCTAGAGGCGTCACCGCAGACCCTGGTTTGATCCCGGGCTGTATCACAACCGGGCATGATCTGGAGTCCCACAGGGCGACGCACAAGTGGCCCAGTGTCGTCCGGGTTAGGCCGTCATTGTAAATAGAAATTTGTTCTTAACTGATTTGCCTAGTTAAATAAAGGTTAAAAATGTTTTGGTAGGTTTGTGTCTGTTAATGTGTCCTTTGTCATTTTCAGTAGGAGGCCGATTCCCATCTTGTTGATAACTTACTTTCCACCGTCTTGAGTGATGGACCCTGACAATGGTGCCTCACAAATGTCACCACACCATCTTGGCCAATGACTACTCCTGGTCCTTTCCACTGTTGACAGTCAACTCGTTTGTAGTACACTTTGTTTACAGTCTCCTACATCTCATTGGTGGGTTGAAGCCGTTTCCGCAGAGTCCTGCGAATTCTCTCTGAACACTGTGCTTCAGTGAACGCTTTTCTCACTGCATGTCGTGCTGAAAGGTGCTGTCCCACCCCCACGCACTCACACTGGTCCCTTCTAGTGCTGGTGACTTGTCAACCAGTACAGAGGGAAGATTAGGGTTCTGCCCGAACACTAGTTGGTATGGGCTGTAGTCATGAACATTGTGTATTGAGTTTTTTGACATCAAAGCCCAATCTAGGGCTGTTTTCTAGTTACATCCATTGTCTTGCTTCACTTTCAGCATGATCTCTGTGAGTGTTTGATTATGTCTCTCCAGAAGTCCATTGCTCCATGGACTGTATGAAGCAGTTGTCTTTACTTCCATGTCGAAGTTCTCTTATTTCATTATTATTTAATTATTTTCTATCGTCACTGTACAATTTCTGGGACGGGCCATTCATACTTAACCAGGAATGAATGAAGTGCCTGACGATGTCACTGGGTTTCTTTGTATTCACAATGCTTCCAGCGCTGAAGCGTGTGAAGTGGTGGATTATGTGAAGGAACCACACACTTAGTTCTAGCTCATACAGATCTACAGCCACTGTTTCATTGTATTTGGAAGCTAGTGGCAAACCAACAGCTGGTCTGGGCTCAGGTTTACTGTATTTCTGGCATGTCTCACAACTGTTAACCATCTGCTGTAGAATGGAAATACTCATCATCATTATTCCCAGAACTGCTGAGTCATTTCTGAAGTCTGTCAACTGTAGCATGTCCAAACTGTTTGTGAACAATACTTAGAGTTTTTCCTCTTGTGTTCATGTTCGCTGTGTTCAGAATCTCCATGTGCTCTGTGCCAGTCAGAATCACATTTTTACATGGACTGTGTGATGTCTTTGTCTAAAATGTTTACACAATAGTGGCCTGAGGTAGTAAGTTCAAGGGTCACTGGTTGTTTAAACATCACTGCCTTGTCATTTTTTATGTCTAGTACAGCCCCTGCCTTCTTGAAGGAAGCTTTGCTTAATAGTAAGGAGATATCTGTAGGGACCACCTCTGTTTCAATGTGACACTTAGTCTGACCAATGTTTGCTGGTATCTTAACTCTCTTGGTAGAATGGACGGTTCTCCCATCTCCAAATTTGAAATCTATGTTGCTTGGTGTGTCAATCATATTTTGTACTTATTTTATATTTAATTCACTGACATAACTATCAAGACATTTTGGACAACACACTGTGCGTGTACATGCAGTATCAATCACAGCAGATCCTAAGGATTCAACTATAAAGATCTCAGTATCAGAAGCAGATTGACTCTCTCTCTGTGTTTACATGTTCCTCTGTTAGTTTAACTTGTTCATTTTTATGAGGACAGTCTTTAACCCAAAGGTAAGTGCTTTGACAAACACCACATTCTGATCTCCTTCCATGCCTGTCCAGCGGATTTGTGCCGGGCAAATGCTTTGATCAAAGTTCCCATTCCGTTTTCCTTGTTCAAATCCTCCACGTATATTTTCAGTGCTGAATCTCTCGATCTTCCCTCGAGCGATAATACCACCGCTAGTGCTTGCTTTTTCTTATATAATATATACTTAAAACATTAACTTAACACCTACTACATCTGCTGCCCTTGCAGATATGCTTGACCAGGGCCCATTGCCAGACCCAGCCCTGAATCCAATGTCCGGCACTGTCCAGGTCCCACCGGCTGACCAGGTTCCAGTCCTGGGTCCACAGGCAGACCCCAAGCACAGCCAGACCCACAACCAGCACTGTTTCTGATGCTCAATCCTGCCGTCAGCCATAAGTGCTCATATCAATGTGTTCTGATATATGCCTGTGTCTATATTGTGCCTGTATGAGCCTCTATGGATCAATAGAGTTTATTTAATAATTCAGCCAAAGCACAAACAACGTGGTAATCACGGACCAATCACTGTCCTCTGTCCAAAGCCCACAGGTTAGTGTGTGTACCTGATGTAGTGTGTGTGAGACGTAGTGTGTGTGTGTGAGACGTAGTGTGTGTGTGTGTGTGAGTGAGACAGTGTGTGTGTGAGACATAGTGTGTGTGAGACACGTAGTGTGTGTGAGACACGTAGTGTGTGTACCTGACGTAGTGTGTGTGTGTGTGTGTGAGACGTAGTGTGTGTGTGTGTGTGAGACGTAGTGTGTGTGTGTGTGAGAGACGTAGGTGTGTGTGTGTGTGTGAGACGTAGTGTGAGACACGTAGTGTGTGTGTGTGTGACACGTAGTGTGTGTTTGTGTGTGTGAGACGTAGTCTGTGAGACACGTAGTGTGTGTGTGTGTGTGAGACACGTAGGTGTGTGTGTGTGTGTGTGAGACACGTAGTGTGTGTGTGTGTGTGTGTGTGTGTGAGACACGTAGTGTGTGTGTGAGACAAGTAGTGTGTGAGACACGTAGTGTGTGTGTGTGTGACACGTAGTGTGTGTGTGTGTGTGTGAGACAAGTAGGGGTGTGTGTGTGTGTGTGTGAGACAAGTAGTGTGTGAGACACGTAGTGTGTGTGTGTGTGAGACAAGTAGTGTGTGAGACACGTAGTGTGTGTGTGTGTGTGAGAGACGTAGTGTGTGTACCTGATGTAGTGTGTGTGTCTGACGTAGTGTATGTGTGTGTGTGTGTGTGTGTGTGTGTGTGTGTGTGACACGTAATGTATGTGTGTACCTGATGTAGTCTCCGCTGGGGTCTGTCCTCCTGCCGAAGCCCACAGGGCAGTAACAGTGGAAGAACTGCTGGAAGAAGGCACTGCAGGAGAGCCACATCCAGCTGCCTGCGTTCACACTCCAGTCTGCATCCAGGAGCAGCTCCTCAAACACCTGACAGGTAGAAACAACCAGCACAGAATACAGTTAGATACCAGTGAAGCGGCACCACTGTCTCACGTACGTCTTGATGCTTTGTATATACGCAGTAAATGCCCACGTTTTCCTTCTCAATGTAAACCCCCAATGCCTTTGTGTGTGTATTTCTGTTATTGGCCTGCTTTATGGAAGTTCTAAGGTAAAGTAAACACTGTGTTGACATTCTGTATTCAGTAAAAGCTCTAACACCTGGATAAAGGACTAGAGAAAAGACCCAGCATTACATGATAAGACACTGACAGGCTGTGGCTTATCCACAGCCTGGCAGGTAGCCTAGTGGTTAGAGCGTTGGACTAGTAACCGAAAGGTTGCAAGCTCGAATCCCCAAGCTGACAAGGTAAAAAAATGTAGTTCTGCCCATTTTTATACATTTTAGTCATTTAGCAGACGCTCTTATCCAGAGCGACTTACAGTAGTGAATGCATACATTTCATACATTTTTTTTTCTTTCTGTGCTGGCCCCCCGTGGGAATCGAACCCACAACCCTGGCGTTGCAAACACCATACTCTACCAACTGAGCTACAGGGAAGGCCCCTGAACAAGGCAGTTAACCCACTGTTCCTAGGCCGTCATTGAAAATAAGAATTTGTACTAAACTCACTTGCCTAGTTAAATAAAGGTTAAAAAAAATAAAAAAATAAATGATAATAGATCTAGCGATGCTGACCAGATCTACCTACACCAGGGCTCTCCAACCCTGTTCCTGGAGAGCTACCATCCTGTAGGTTTTCACTCCAATCCTATATCTAGCACACCTGATTCTAATAATTAGATGGTTGATTAGTTACAACTGGGGTTGTAGTGAAAACATACAGGAAAGTAGCTCTCCAGGAACAGGGTTGGACACCCCTGCCCAGAGATCCACCGACGCAGCCCACATCTACCTACGCTGATGACAAGCTCTATAGGTTACTTCTACATGTCCTCCTAATATACTAAAGCTTCTCCACAACCCTTGTTGTGGTATGGTGGTGCACGTTGGGTGACACTGGATCTTTCTCAATTACCTTCTTTGATTCCTTGCATGCCCTCTCAAAGCCCATTGCAGGAGAAGGTCAGAGGGGAGACCTTTGATCTTCTCCTCCAATGCATTTGAGAAGGAGGAAAGGGACTGAGGACATGAAGAAAGATTAATCGAGAAAAAGTTAACGTAAACGACTGGAGAGGGAAGGGAATCTAACCTACCCTCATGCCACTCTCCCAGCTGATCCACAGGTCTCCCCGGGTCAGGAAGCAGGCCACAGCGTGTCTGGCCAGGTGGTGGATCCAGCCCTCCTGCCTCAGCTGGGTCATGATAGCATCTATCCAGGGGAAGCCTGTGCTCCCCTCGGCCCACTTGGCCAGGGCCTCAGGGTTATGGTCCCAGGGGATCTGAACACAGATGGGGTTGCCCTCCATCCGGTCGAAGTTAGGGTTGTTGGTTCCCGCTGCATAGAAGAATTCTCTCCACAGGAGCTGGCCGAATAAAGAGAGCGGGGGACTGCAATGCTTCCGCAACTGAGTGGGGGGATGGATAGAGAAATACCAATCAAAAATCACTTTTTACATCAGCAGTTGTGCTTTACAGTAACCCAGCCTATACCACAGAGAGCATGCAGAAACAAAATGTTCTTTTACATCAATATTACATGATCAAACAGCTTCTTTATCCCATTCCAAACACCAACATGTATTCCTGTAAAATAAAAAAATTAAAAAGATCTCTATTGTGTTGATCAGTACCTTCATGTAGAGTTCCCTCAGGTTGTAGTAGAAGACTCGACATGATAAGCATCCAAAGCGTAGATAGGGGCTGAGGCCCGTGGGACTGGCGATCAGCGAACACATGTTGATCCTGGCTCGCTCAAAGCTAGCTACCCAGGCTTTTCTGTCTAAGTGTTTGTTGAGTCTCTCTAGTGCTTCAGACTCCCCTCCCTTCCACACCGCAGGGTCCAGGCCTTGAGTCTTGAATCCTGGAGAACGGAACAGAGAGCACAGAACAGTCAGATACCATGTGCACTGTGACTACATTTAGCCTCACACACAGTGAAAAAATATATACATACTACCGGTCAAAGGTTTTAGAACACCTACTCATTCAAGGGTTTTCCTTTATTTTGACTATTTTCTACATTGTAGAATAATAGCGAAGACATCAACACTATGAAATAACACATAAGGAATCATGTAGTAATCAGAAAAATGCTTAAACAATTAAAATAGATTTTATATTTGAGATTCTTCAAGGTAGCCACCCTTTGCCTTGATGACAACTTTGCACACTCTTGGCATTCTCTCAACCAGCTTCACCTGGAATGCTTTTCCAACAGTCTTGGAGTTCCCACATATGCTGAGCACTTGTTGGCTGCTTTTCTTTCACTCTGCGATCTGACTCATCCCAAACCATCTCAATTTGGTCGAGGTCAGGGGATTGTGGAGGCCAGGTCATTTGATGCAGCACTCCATCGCTCTCCTTCTTGGTCAAATAGCCCTTAAACAGCCTGAAGGTGTGTTTTTGGTCATTGTCCTCTTGAATGGGATGGAGTATCGCTGCAGAATGCTGTGGTAGCTATGCTGGTTAAGTGTGCCTTGAATTCTAAATAAAAATCACAGATAGTGTCACCAGCAAAGCACCCCCACACCATAACACCACCTCCATGCTTTACGGTGGGAAAATATACATGCAGAGATCATTCGTTCACCCACACTCAGTCTCACAAAGATAAGGCGGTTGGAACCAGAAATCTCACATTTGGTCTCCAGACCAAAAGGACACATTTCCACCGGTCTAATGTCCATTGCTCTTGCTTCTTGGCCTATGCAAGTCTCTTCTTCTTATTGGTGTCCTTTAGTAGTTGCTTCCTTGCAGCAATTCGACCATGAAGGCCTGATTCACGCAATGTACTCTGAACAGTTGATGTTGAGATGTGTCTGTTACTTGAACTCTGAAGCATTTATTTGGGCTGCAATTTCTGAAGCTGGTAACTAATGAACATATGCTCTGCAGCAGAGGTAACTCTGGGTCTTCCATTCCTGTGGCAGTACTCTTCAGAGCCAGTTTCATCATGATGCTTGATGCTTTTTGCGACTGCACTTGAAGAAACTTTCAGAGTTCTTGAAATGTTCCGTATTGACTGACCTTCATGTCTTAAAGTAATGGACTGTCGTTTCTCTTTGCTTATTTGAGCTGTTCTTTCCATAATATGGATGTGGTCTTTTACCAAATAGGGCCATCTTCTGAGAACAGTCTATGATGTGGGTGACTGGAGTCTTTGACAATGTTTTATGCTTTCCTCTGACACCTGCTAGGATATAGATCCTGGATGGCAGGAAGCTTGGCCCTAGTGATGTACTGGGCCGTACGCACTACCCTCTGTTGCGCCTTACGTGTAGATGCCAAGCAGTTACCAGACCAGGCGATGATGCAACCGGTCAGGATGCTCTCAATGGTGCAGCTGTAGAACTTTGAGGATCTGGGGACCCATGCAAAAAAAAAAAAGTCTCCGGAGGGGGAAAAGGTGTTGTCGTGCCCTCTTCATGACTGTCTTGGTGTGTTTGGACCATGAGTGTTCATTGGTGATGCGGACACCAAGGAACTTGAAACTCTCGACCGGCTCCACTACAGCCCCATTGATGTTAATGGGGGGCTGTTCGGCCTGCCTTTTCCGGTAGTCCACGATCAGCTCCTTTATCTTAATCACATTGAGGGAGAGGTTGTTCTCCTGGTACCACACTGCCAGGTCTCTGACCTCCTCCCTATAGGCTGACTCACCGTTGTCGGTGATCAGGCCTACCACTGTTTTGTTGTCAGCAAACTTAATGATGGTGTTGGAGTCGTGTTTGGCCATGCAGTCGTGGGTGAACAGGGAGTACAGGAGGGGACTAAGCACACACCCCTGAGGGGCCCCAGTGTTGAGGATCAGCATAGCAGATGTGTTGCTGCATACCCTCACCACCTGGTGGCAGCCCGTCAGTAAGTCCAGGATCCAGTTGCAAAGGGAGGTGTTTAGTCCCAGGATCCTTAGCTTAGTGGGCACTATGGTGTTGAATGCTGAGCTGTAGTCAATGAACAGCATTCTCACATAGGTGTTCCTTTTGTCCAGGTGGGAAAGGACAGTGTGGAGTACGATTGAGACATCTGTGGATCTGTTGGGCGGTATGCAAATTGGAGTGGGTCTAGGGTATCTGGGAGGATGCTGTAGATGTGAGCCATGACCAGCCTTTCAAAGCACTTCATGGCTACCGACGTGAACGCTAAGGGGTGGTAATCATTTAGGCAGGTTACCTTCGCTTCCTTTGACACAGGGACTATGGTGGTCTGCTTGAAACATGTAGGTATTACAGACTCGGTCAGGGAGAGGTTGAAAATGTCAGTTTAGACACTTGACAGATGGTCCGCGCATGCTTTGAGTACATGTCCTGGTAATCCGTCCCCGCGGCTTTGTGAATGTTGACCTGTTTAAAAGGCCTTGCTCACATTGGCTACCGAGAACGTAATCACACAGTCATCCAGAACAGCTCGTGCTCTCATGCATGCTTCAATGTTGCTTGCCTTGAAGCGAGCATAAAAAAGGTATTCAGCTCATCTGGTAGGCTCGCGTCACTGGGCAGCTCACTGCAGGGTTTCCCTTTGTAGTCCGTAATAGTTTTCAAGCCCTGCCACATCTGACGAGCGCCAGAGCCGGTGTAGTAGGATTCAATCCTAAATTGACGCTTTGCTTGTTTGATGGTTTGTCCTTGAAAACGGCAGCTCTAGCCTTTAGCTCGATGCGGATTCTGCTTGGGATATGTACGTACGTTCACTGGGAAGTCGTTGTCGATGCACGTATTTATGAAGCCGATGACTGAGGTGGTGTATTCCTCAATTTAAATTGAACTACTCAAGTCAGTTAAGAACAAATTCTTATTTACAATGACGGCCTACCAAAAGGCCTCCTGTGGGGACATATTCCAGTCTTTGCTAGCAAAAAAGTCCTGTAGCGTAGCATTCGAGTCATCTGACCACTTCCGTATTAAGCGAGTCACTGGAACCTCCTGCTTTAGTTTTTGCTTGTAAGCAGGAATCAGGAGGATAGAATTATGGTCAGATTTGCCAAATGGAGGGCGGGGGAGAGCTTTGTGCGCATCTCTGTGTGTGACATTTTGCATGCATCTCATCTCATGTTTGGTAAAATGGATTTAAGTTTGCCTGCATTAAAGTCCCTGGCCACTAGCAGCAACGCTTCTGGATAAGCATTTTCTTGTTTGCTTATGGCCTTATACAGCTGGTTGAGTGCAATTTTAGTGCCAGCATCGGTTAGTGGTGGTAAATAGACGGATACGAATAATATAGATGAGAACTCTCTTGGTAGATAGTGTGATCTACAGCTTATCATACGGTACTCTACCTCAGACGAGCAATACCCCGAAACTTCTTCAATATTAGACATCACGCACCAGCTGCTATTGACAAATAGACACACACCCCTGCCCCTCGTCTTATCAGACGTAGCTTCTCTGTCCTGCCGGTGCACGGAAAATCCCGCCAGCTCTATATTATCCGTGTTGTCGGTCAACGATGACTCAGTGAAACATAAGATATTTTCCAAGGATGGTACTTTGGCCAATAGAACAGATGGCAGTGGGAGTTTACTCATTTGCCTATGAATTCTCAGAAGGCAGCCCGACCTCTGCCCCATTTTTCTCCATCTTTTCCTAACGCAAATGACGGGGGATTTGGGCCCGTTCCCAAGAAAGCACTATATCCTTCGCGCCGGACTCGTTAAAGAAAAATTATTCCAGTTCGAGGTGAGTAATCGCTATTCTGATGTCCAGAAGTTATTTTTGGTCATAAGAGACAGTAGCGTCAACATTATGTACAAAATAAGTTAAACAACGCAAAAAAACTAACGAAATAGCACACATGATTCCATTTGTGTTATTTCATAGTTTTGATGTCTTCACTATTATTCTACAATTTAGAAAATAGTAAAAATAAAGAAAAACCCTTGAATTAGTAGGTGTTCTAAAACTTTTGACCGGTAGTATATATGGTACACCCAAGTCAAAATGACAATCCATAATTGAATGTCATTCTCTTACATGGTCTGGATGGAGTCTATGCTGGGTTACTGTAAATGCAGTGATTGCTCATATCAAAGGAGTATTAAAATACATCTAATTGATTGACTGACTGATTAATTGATTACCGAGCTCTTCCAGAGAGGGGACACTGTAGTGTTCGTCGTGGTTGTCAGCGATCTTCGTCCGACAACTGCTCATCTGTTCTTGTGTGATGGTGGGCAGGGGTTTCATAGGCAGCTCTAGCCTGTTCACTAAGGCCTGGAACCTCTTGAAGGTCAGCGGAGGACTGCCGTTGTTCATCTCAACGATCCTGATAACAGTAGAAACATGAAGGATAGTGAGATTAAAACATATTGAGATACGGGACCGTATTCATAAAGCGTCTCAGAGTAGGAATGCTGATCTAGGATTAGGTCCTCACCCTGCCCGTTATCTTATTTATTACGATGTAAAAGGCAAAACTGACCGTAGATCAGCATTTCTAATCAGACGTTTTGTGAATACCAGGCCCGAGGTAACTTTGTTGAAATGTCCATAATAATACTGTTGTGGTGAAGTGATGCTGTTGAGGAAAACGCACGGGTGATTCTTGACCGCGAGCGGAGGGCAGTTGTTCATCTCAATGATCCTGAAGATGATGGTGTAAATGTAGAGGTAGAAATTATGAAAATGTCATTTCAGGATTAAAACAGAGCATTACTTGTTGAAATGCCAATTGATACTGATGTGGTGATCTTTGCACGTCAGCAAACTGGTTGTGTAAATTAACTGGCTGGTACATCATTTCTCATCACAATTCAAAACAGTTGTACTTTTCAGTACTATCTAAAAACCTACAGTATAAATAATTGATAGTCAACATAATAATGGTACTGGATTGGATCATAGTTATCAAGTTATAAAGTTGTTATTCATCTTTTCCATTACCTCATATACCCCTGATATACATAAAGTACTTAAACATATTTAAAAACAATAATCTGGCAACATATTGACTCATAACAGAGCAAAGCATTGTTGGTGAGATTGGCTCAAACACATTAAGGAAAGAAATTCCACAAATACATATTTAACAAGGCACACCTGTTAATTGAAATGCATTCCAGGTGACTACCTCATGAAGCTGGTTGAGAGAATGCAAAGAGTGTGCAAAGCTGTCATCAAGGCAAAGGGTGGCTACTTTCAAGAATCCCAAATATATTTTGTTTTGTTTTACACTTTTTTGGTTACTACATGATTCTATATGTGTTATTTCATAGTTGAGGTCTTCACTATTATTCTACAATGTAGAAAACAGTAAAAATAAAGAAAAACCCTTGAATGAGTAGGTGTGTCCAAACTTTTGACTGGTACTGTAGTTATCCCCTAACCACTGATTAAGTTACAGCGTGAATCTTATAAAATAGGTCCCATCTTACGCAACGCTCATCTATATTGGCGCCATTTGGGCCCTTTTAGGTATTCCTATTGGATCAACTCATATTGTGGGCAGGGCCGAGCAGGCGTCAGGAGCCCCCATGTGTCTCCAGCAGCAATATGGTTGCAATGGCTTAGCACCGCCACCCCACCTGTCCGCCACGCACATGTCTGCCACAGTGACTGCCTCCCTGCTCAGCCATTTCCTCCTCCCACTGCCTGGAGCCTGCACATGTTGTGTGGTGTGACAGTCAGTTACATTAACCCACCACTAGGAAGCATCACTGAGCTATGGGATTCTATGGGACTGTGTGTTTGTGGGAAGTAGAACATCAAAACTCTTTCAGTTCATTCTACTTCAGTGCTTTTCCCCTTTGAACTCTGTTTGCAGCATGTGTCTGTATAGCATGAAATCACAATTATGTTACCCACTGCATTGTTCTCTAGTTTGATTTCCGGTGGTATAATGACATCTCTTAGCCTACTGGATAGGCAAAATAGACTGTCAAAATCTTATGGACTTCTCTCTGGTCAAATAATCTGTTAATTCAGCATTTTACAGTATTGCTGGGGTAAGTTTATTTCCCACACTGTTCTGGTTGTGACGACACCAGACTGTCAGCTGGCTGTCCCCATGGCATAACACGTAGCATCATCTCAGATGTGCTACAGCACCACAGTAGTAAGGTTTCCCCTGGGACACCGTTTGCTCTGGTTTATCCAATAAGGTGTTGAAAGGGAAAGGGGGATACCTAGTCAGTTGTACAATTGAATGCCTTCAACTGAAATGTGTCTCCGCATTGAACCCAACCCCTCTGAATCAGAGGTGCGGAGGGCTGCCTTAATCGATGTCCACATCTTCGGTGCCCGGGGAAAAGTAGGTTAACTGCCTTGCTCAGGGACAGAACGACATATTTTTAATAGCACTGGGAACAGAGTGAGCTCAACATTCAAATGACTCAACATTCACTAGTCTGAGCCCAGATCTGTTTGTGACGTCTTGCCAACTCCTATGGTCATTGTCCTGCGGCTATACAGAACAAAACGATTTGGGACTAGGTTAGATAAGCGGTATAATGGGGAAATAAACATTTCACTTATTGGACCCTTCCTACTGAGTGTGACAGTCAGTGACTAACCTGTCCAAGTTGTAGAGTGTGTGAGAATTCCTCACTATGGTCTCCACTCCAAACTCCTGGGCCATTTTAATGATGGCGCCATCTCTCTCCTTCCCATAGGGCTCAGAGTCATACTCAAAGGTCAACCGGGTGACGTTCCACTCCTACAGACAGGAGCAGAGAGAGATGGGGAGAGGGAGGATGAAAGATAATACATGTTATCTTAAGTCACAATGAAAAGCTAACTGGGGTTGAGATCATCGCTGATGTTATTGGGACAACACCTTATCTCCCAGACATGGGCCTAAAGATCAGTGAACAGTACACATTATCATCTAGTCTACATGGCAGGTGGCTAGAGTCTAGGCTACACAAAGGGGAAAGGTAAAAACAACAGGATTCTTCATCAGTGCTTGAAGAAACCAGTGGTCAGCGTAGGTCACAGAACCCTCTAAAACATCCTACTTGTTGAAGCAGCGGCTGAATAAATGCAGCAATGCATGCTGCTTCAGTGCACCGTTCCTATAGTGATCTGCAGAACAATTTGATAACTATAACCACATTCACTAGGCCTACAGACAGCAGAGGGCACTGTATCTGCAATGCAGTTATTGGAGTGTATAGACATCTGACCTCTATAGCGTTTCCTCCATCTACAGTAGGCCTTGCTGCTGAACCCATGATAATGAGAGCTTAGAGTGAAACGTACCCCCTCTCCTCAGACCTGATGGACTCTTACATAAACAGCCCTTTCTCCAACCTGCTGGTCAGTGAGTCACCCACTACACGTACTCTAGCACTGTAAACTGGACATCTGAAAAACTAAAGTGTGGCAAAGTGGTAATTCAGAAGGAAATATCTTCCGAATTACCGTATTATGACAAGCAGCCTTGACGACAGAGGCAATGCGGTGATGTGTATGGCTCTCCTCTTTGTCAACCTTCATAGAGGTGAATTGATACCTGCAAAATAAGTCCAATTTCTCAGAAGTGAGAACAGGTGAGTGGATGTACAGAGTGCTTGGTCCTGGCAGCAGATCATTTGTTCTTTACAGTTTGTTCAGTGTTCCTTGATTTACTTACCAACTGTACCATTGGCTCTATTTCCTAAAACGTTCCCTCAAGACTAAATGGTGATTCATCAGCTTGTCTCATGTATGACCAAACTTCATTGTGTCATGACGTTGGCCTCTTTTGGTACAGGGAGGACAGTTGACCCCTCCCTTTTGCACCCAATCCACCCTGTGTGTAAAGGGTCGTAAAAACTCTAAAATTCCAGGAGAGTCTCTGGCCACATGGCCCATAGAGAGACACAGGAAATTCTTCCAACTCATAGAATTGGAGAGCCAAGCGACATTTTGTGTTCTGGAGAAGGTATGGAAGATTGGTGAAGAATCCAGCTACGAACTGATCCGCTTGGTACAATTTTGTGATACTCAGAAGAGACAATATAGCAATATTACCATAAAACTGTTTATATAATAGACACAGTTTAAGACTTGCATCATATGGGTGTATGGAATGTATTAATAAGGATAAAGCTTTTGTAAGACATTGAGATGCTATGTACTGATGTAATGTGATAGATTTGGTTACAGAAATACAATTCTAACTCAGTCATAGGCACGCCCCCGGGACCCATACAGGACCAGGCGTCATTTGACAAGCTGTTCTATGGGCACTATAAAACACCCCCTGATTTACATTTCTTCAGACCAGGCCTACACTCTATGGCCATAGGTTTGACCATCCAAGTACTCTACTGAAAGTGAACGATACCACGTGGTTAACTTTTAGACTATCGAGACCGACAGAATAAGAACAAGTCTTTGATATTAATTATTAGTCTGCAGCTAAGTAAATTATATCATCGAACGCGAAGACCAACGAAACAACCATTCGATGACGACATTAATGAATGTCGCTCTGAAAGATCCATTCTAACCGAGAGAGAGAGAGAACGCGGACAAAACTCCCCAACAGAACAGAACTTTCGAACAAGGATCACGACGACACGAGCGTAAATATATATTGATTGCAATTGTTCCCGAATGAGTGAGCCTTCAATTGTCAATTGTTAATATTAATGAACTCTGTGTAACTGCCACAGCTGACCTTTTATGATCCATTGTTCAACAGGCCGACCTGCCTGTTTAGCCCACAAGGGCACATTCCTCTACCAATCCTCTGTGACGATAGTTGCTGTTTGTATGTTTTTCTGTTAATTACTTAGTGTAGTAAATAAATGATTTTAAGACAATTGATGTATGGATGATTTTAGTAAAGACTGGGTTCGTGCAGATACAACAATTTACGACGTTTGGAATGAGACTGGACTAGAGGTAAAATACACCATTGAAATTAGAAGATAATCGGCCTATACTATAATAGAATATAATATTATAGTACAGGAAAGTTATATTAGGAAAATTATAGCTTTGTAATCTGAATATTCTCCTTGGTGCCCCGATCTCCTAGTTAATTACAATTAAACGATTAATCAGTTTAATCGCGTGATAATAATTACAGGGAGCTAATTGATAAACATATCTTCCGTTTAATGGTACCCCCAAAGACACGACATTTGGAGCCCCTGTGCGAGGAATCTAAGATAGAATTGGACTTTGCTGTGAAATTCTATATATCAATTGTGCAAACAGAATTGTACAAACAGCTGCTATGTAAACAAAGTGATTGTGCATTTTCCATTGAGAGAAGCTATTTAGAGTAGCTCCGGTCTTGTGTCGATAGCAGTGAGGGATAAATTCCAGATTTAGTCCGTTAGGCCAAACGGTACTATTTCTGTCGGTAAATATTAACTTCTAGAGTAAGGTTAGAAATTAGAAGTTAACTGTCTGGTAACCGAGCCGAATAATTTGCCTACCGCACTAAGACAGTGTGGGCAGACCGTATGCGTATTTGTAGTTAAGTACCGTGTCGCTCCGGTCAACATAAACGCCAGCAGAATATGCTGAATGGGGTTAAGGTGAGACGTCACTAGAAAACCCACCCTTTCCATAAGTGAAAGGATCCTATTTTGGTGCTTGGAAGGATACTCCTGAACCAAGTAGCAATAGCTTAGCATTACGGGTAAGCTAACAGAGAGGGAACATTTTACCCTCCCCCGTAACACGTTTAAAATTCATCCGCTAGCGCGACGGAAGTCCGACCTTTGTACTTCCGTTTAATTTCAGCATTCTGCACCCTGGTGGTGAAGAATTGCCAGTACATCTCTAGGGGAAATTCAAACGTGGAGCACGGTAACATATCCAGACAATCACAATTGACTGGATATGACGTCTCATTCAATTTAACTAACAAGTGAAATTGCCAGATTTACCTTTTCAAGTGGATCTTTCAAATAATATCCAAAATTGATTGGGCGTCTACAATGAGACATGATTAACTTTTTCCAAACTTAACTTAGATGAAGCAATGCTCTCAGGTTAATTGAAAGTTAATTCCCAGATAGCCTATACAGGTTTGATATATCATAAATAGATTAATCAGTAAAATCTGCTTTAGCAAGGCACAGTCAGTAAAACCCCTTACTGACGGGAGTGAATCCCATGTGGCTCAGCCCCAGGGAGGAGCGTACCCTAGTGGTGAAGGGTCCCAACATTTGAACTACGGTTTACACCTATGATATCCAATCAATGGAGATTGTATGGATTATCGTCTCATTCAATTTAATAAGTTAAATTGTCGAACATACCTTTCTAGGTTCTTCCAATTAAATGAGACAACTTAAACTTTGCATATTAACCGGGATGAAGCAACCTCTCAGGTAATTTAAGTTTAATACCCAGATAGCCTACCCAGGTAGGACTAATCATTGGCATTGATTAATTCAACTTGCTTTTGCAAATTCATTCACGTCCAACTTCCACAGTACTGTACAGTACTGATGGTTCATTAACGTCTATAAATAGATTAAAATCGTCTTTGCAGCTCCCTCACATTCCAACATTTTGGAAAATTAGGAAAAACATTTTTTCCTTTCAAATGTTCTAATAATGTGCAGGCTATCAGAGGGGGTGGTCCCCACTCGCCCGCTAATTAGTGAACCTCCACCCGTAAATGGATTGATCTCTGACCTCAGCAGCGATAAACCTAATTATGCCATTAGTGGAAAAGCAGACAAAAATGTTTTCCAAAATCAACCATCGGGCGCAGGCCTCGTAAAGGTTCTCTCCAGTCTAGCTCTGATGTCTTGCCATCCGAGATTGCCATCTGTACAATACTGCAGTGCACAGCGGAAGCACGAGCAGGTAACGGTAGACATAAAAGGGACAGGTGGAGAGAACCGGGAAACCAATGATAAATGCAGAAAAGGGAAAAATTCTGCTAGCTATGGAACTGCGTTCGAAAACTGAACAATTAAATGTAATTGCAAAAACGTATGACGATGAACAAGCACAAGCTCTTCAACAAAATCGTTTTCTACAGGAACAACTCGATTTAGCCAAAACTAAATACGATGATGTCCATGCCAAACTAGATAAATCTGAAGAGTTATCTACAAACAGGAGCGCTCAACTTGACAACATGCATGCTGTTTTGTTGAATGTTACTCAAAATAACACGGTGCTCCTCAAAGCGCTGCAGACCAAAGACGATCAGTTAATGAACACAATGACAAAGTTGGATGATAAATCAGCAGAACTTATTGAAGTCGCTGACCAAATGAATGATGAGAGAACTCAGGTGATGAGGTTGGAAATATTGATTTCTAAGCAAGCAGAGGAAATCTCATCACTGAATCTCTCGCTCCGTACTCGAGACCACAATCTGCAAACCACGACAGATAATTTTGAGACCGAAAGGAGCAGGTGTGACACTCACGTGTCCAAAATCAGTACTCTAAGCGCTCAAGTGGACTCTGCAATGCAGCAGAATTCCACCCTTAGGTACCATCTGGAGGAAATCCAGAATGGTCACGCTCTACAGCGCGACTTCCCATCCAAGCAACCGGAGCCTTGTACTCACAGGAGTGAAGACAATAGGTTTCAGACCTTGCCTCCCTCATGTGTCCCTCAGTCTTCTCCTCTTGGCCATTCGGCACTGAGTAATATGGCGCCTCTTGGCCAACAACAACAAGGCTTGGCTTCTTCTCTTGGCCTTTCGGCCCCAATCTCTCCACAGGATGAAGCCAACCCTCTCCGCCCGCTTGGCGCGGAATACCTTGACAAACTCGTCAAGAATTTCCCCACCTTTGACCCCGTTCCAGGTCAGCCAAACGATACTGAGACGTTCCTAGCTGACAGAGGACGCGTTGGGTGGCTACCCGAACGCTACGGGTTCTGACAGGGTTTACCTGTTGAAGCGAACGTCGAATAGACACGTGACGAGGTTCATTCGTCTACAACAGCAACACGTGCTAAATGACTATGCTAAACTTGCCACAGCTTTGAAATTAGAATTCAGTGGTTCTGCGACTCGCAAACACGATAGCTCACTGGCTAACACCGTCAAACAAGCTCGGAACGAACACCCACAAGCTTTCTATCATAGGCTTCGTTCAGCTTACTTTGGCCTACTCACAGAAACAGGAATGGAAGAGCTGTTACCATTCAAACAAATGTTTCTGTCGAACATGTATCCCGCCTTCATTACCTACTTGGGCCCTGCAGCCCACGTTGGCTTGCCTATCTTACAACTCAGAGAGCTTGCAAGCACAGCTTTTGAGGCATCAAAAGTTCACAACGCTAAGAGCCCTGACCACTCAGTTTTGAAGTTTAACCAGGAGCACTCACTCCAGTTAGAGGGTGCATTATCAGGTATTGGAGCGTCGAGAGATGACGCACAACAACAGTTTCTACCACGAAACCATGATTCCAATAACCTCCGCGGTCGAAATAACTGTAAAGTAAGTAGCCATCAACATGACTACCGCTACAATCGACCCGTTCGCTACGTTCCTGCACCCAACCCACAAAAAGTGTCAGAGCACAAGGGTAACAAAGGGTTGAAGGACGACCAAAACGTAGACCAATGTTCTCCAGAAGTCCCACTACGGGAAGAACTTAAGCGAGAACAATTTGAGAAAAGGGTAAAAGATAAGTCACAAGGACTAGACGGGGAATTACCGGACACCAGGTCCGCAGGAATTAACACCCATAGCATGGACGTTAAAGTTCAAATTTCTCCCGCTCTCATTCAAGACCCTATCCAGGGCCCGCTTGATCAAAAAACAAGCCCCCGGGCTCTGTCTATAGACTCTGATACAAAAGTTGCGAAGAAAAAGGTCAAACGTCTCAGTTCGCAGGTAATGAAGAGGTCGCCACACGCGGACGCGGTGGTGACTGACATGCCTCGACAGCCACTGAGCGTTTTGAAGCACAAACACCAGGAGATTTGGTCAAAAGGTTACAGCTACTCTCATAAAAACGCGGCCGCTGACAACTCGTACATAGGGTCCGACCTTTTCATTTGCGCATCGAACACCAACACCACCCGCTGGTGGGGGGGTCCCGAGGCACAAAGGGGGGGAATAGTAGCCCAGACCCATGATGACCCTCATCGAGGCCGGTGGGGGGGTCAAGACTACGGACAACACCGTACGAGGCCGCCAGAGCATAAATCAAATCTAGTTGTAAACTCTCCTATGAGAACAGTGAGGAGCAGACAATCCCCGTCTAGGGGCCTATCTTAGAAGACATCTAAGATAGTACTGAGGTGTACCACACTGGTCGTAAAGGAAGTCCAGTGGACTTGTCCACCTCCAAAACAAATGGCAACAATAATCATTCTTTGCCATGTGTAGGTTCAACTACAATACAACAAGTAAAATGCTCCAATCATGTGTTCCGGTAGATAATATTTCAGAATAAATCGGTAGGATAACTGGTCCCCTTGAGTACCAGTACAAATACTAGCAACAGTCAGACCAGCTACAATCAGTAAGAAGGTTAGAGATTTAACCAATCAAATTACCATTGACAACAGCGACATAGGAGTCACTCAGAGTGCAACACGTGGAGGGGAATCTCCAGTGCACTCTTCCAATGGTTAACACACATGTCACTAATAAATAGGACCCTCCATTCAGGAGTAAAATTATTAGAAGTCATGAACCATGATCACACCACGTATGACTGGTCCAATACTTAAAGAGTACTTCCGTCGTGAGGTTAGCTCCTCCGTGGATAACATAGCTATGAAATAAGACTTCATACCTATCGCCACTACAATAGTGGAAGACAGTGACTTGTAGAAAAACTACTACAGACTCTCTTGACACCAATTCTGACTGACCTCCAGGCATTGACCTGAAAATTACCTGACTACGTCAGACTCATTCTGAACAAGTTGTAATCTGCCCGGATACTTGGTTTTCTTCCCTTGACATGCGCGCTTGTGTAAGCATAAGCGCACATGCACAACGGAACATCCAATTAGGATTTATGCTAGGACCACTTAAGGGCCCAAGCAATATACCAGCCTTAGTAAAGTTGAACATTTACTTCTAGGCCTTTGACTCTACAGCACTCACCAGTTTTCTTCCCAGAAGTCCGTAGGTCATACCTGTAGACTGCCCAAAACTGGTGCATTACAGCTGTAGACTTATCATATAGTTATCAACTTAGGATAGCACCTAAGCAACACACCAAGTAGGAAAACCCTAGATATGGCATTAGAGACAATGCCATGATAATCATTTTGCCAGAACATTGGACGTATATAGAATACAGTCCAATTAGATGATTTTTTTGTGTGAGAACTATATTTTGTATATTTTTGTTTTGTTTATGCTTTCATTCCTTTTGTGTTTCTTCCATTTGCGAATAATCGCACCAACTGTTGTCACCTTCTCACCCAGCTGCTTGGCGATGGTCTTGTAGCCCCTTCCAGCCTTGTGTAGGTCTACAATCTTGTCCCTGACATCCTTGGAGAGCTCTTTGGTCTTGGCCATGGTGGAGAGTTTGGAATCTGATTGATTGATTGCTTCTGTGGACAGGTGTCTTTTATACAGGTAACAAGCTGCGGTTAGGAGCACTCCCTTTAAGAGTGTGCTCCTAATCTCAGCTCGTTACCTGTATAAAAGACACCTGGGAGCCAGAAATCTTTCTGATTGAGAGGGGGTCAAATACTTATTTCCCTCATTAAAATGCTAATCAATTTATAACATTTTTGACATGTGTTTTTCTGGATTTTTTTTATGTTATTCTGTCTCTCACTGTTCAAATAAACCTACCATTAAAATTATAGACTGATAATTTCTTTGTCAGTGGGCAAACGTACAAAATCAGCAGGGGATGAAATATACTGCTCAAAAAAATAAAGGGAACACTTAAACAACACATCCTAGATCTGTATGAAAGAAATAATCTTACTAAATACTTTTTTCTTTACATAGTTGAATGTGCTGACAACAAAATCACACAAAAATAATCAATGGAAATCCAATTTATCAACCCATGGAGGTCTGGATTTGGAGTCACACTCAAAATTAAAGTGGAAAACCACACTACAGGCTGATCCAACTTTGATGTAATGTCCTTAAAACAAGTCAAAATGAGGCTCAGTAGTGTGTGTGGCCTCCACGTGCCTGTATGACCTCCCTACAACACCCGGGCATGCTCCTGGTGAGGTGGCGGATGGTCGCCTGAGGGATCTCCTCCCAGACCTGGACTAAGGCATCCGCCAAATCCTGGACAGTCTGTGGTGCAACGTGGCGTTGGTTGATGGAGCGAGACAAGATGTCCCAGATGTGCTCAATTGGATTCAGGTCTGGGGAACGGGCGGGCCAGTCCATAGCATCAATGCCTTCCTCTTGCAGGAACTGCTGACACACTCCAGCCACATGAGGTCTAGCATTGTCTTGCATTAGGAGGAACCCAGGGCCAACCGCACCAGCATATGGTCTCACAAGGGGTCTGAGGATCTCATCTCGGTACCTAATGGCAGTCAGGCTACCTCTGGTGAGCACATGGAGGGCTGTGCGGCCCCCCAAAGAAATGCCACCCCACACCATGACTGACCCACCGCCAAACCGGTCATGCTGGAGGATGTTGCAGGCAGCAGAACGTTCTCCACGGCGTCTCCAGACTCTGTCACGTCTGTCACGTGCTCAGTGTGAACCTGCTTTCATCTGTGAAGAGCACAGGGCGCCAGTGGCGAATTTGCCAATCTTGGTGTTCTCTGGCAAATGCCAAACGTCCTGCACGGTGTTTGGCTGTAAGCACAACCCCCACCTGTGGACGTCGGGCCCTCATACCACCCTCATGGAGTCTGTTTCTGACCGCTTGAGCAGACACATGCACATTTGTGGCCTGCTGGAGGTCATTTTGCAGGGCTCTGGCAGTGCTCCTCCTGCTCCTCCTTGCACAAAGGCAGAGGTAGCGGTCCTGCTGCTGGGTTGTTGCCTTCCTACGACCTCCTCCACATCTCCTGATGTACTGGCCTGTCTCCTGGTAGCGCCTCCATGCTCTGGACACTACGCTGATAGACACAGCAAACCTTCTTGCCACAGCTTGCATTGATGTGCCATCCTGGATGAGCTGCACTACCTGAGCCACTTGTGTGGGTTGTAGACTCTGTCTCATGCTACCACTAGAGTGAAAGCACCGCCAGCATTCAAAAGTGACCAAAACATCAGCCAGGAAGCATAGGAACTGAGAAGTGGTCTGTGGTCCCCACCTGCAGAACCACTCCTTTATTGGGGGTGTCTTGCTAATTGCCTATAATTTCCACCTGTTGTCTATTCCATTTGCACAACAGCATGTGAAATTTATTGTCAATCAGTGTTGCTTCCTAAGTGGACAGTTTGATTTCACAGAAGTGTGATTGACTTGGAGTTACATTGTGTTGTTTAAGTGTTGCCTTTATTTTTTTGAGCAGTGTACTTCCCCCTCACTGTAGTATTTTACTGGGTGACTTTCACTGGAGTCATTTTCTATTAAGGTAACTTCCACTGCCTAATCCTTAAGCCTAAAATTGCATTTTAACAAATTCAGGACATAAAAAATGTACTATTGTTTTACTACCTTGTCAGGATAAACACACATGACATAAATCAGCTCAGACAGATCCAGCCCATGAGCTCCATCAGCAGCAGATTTTGAATTTAGAATGGAAAATGTTTAGTGCATCGAATCTAATCAAACCAAATAGTTTCAAACTAAAATGTATCGCTACTGTATCGTACCACAGTATCCCATGTATCTAGATACATATCGAATTGTCTTTTTTTTGTGTACCTTTATTTATTTAACTAGGCAAGTCAGTTAAGAACAAATTCTTATTTTCATTGACGGCCTAGGAACAGTGGGTTAACTGCCTTGTTCAGGGGCAGAACGACAGATTTGTACCTTGTCAGCTCGGGATTTGAACTTGCAACCTTTCGGTTACTCGTCCAACGCTCTAACCACTAGGCTACCTGCCGCCCCTGCTGTCTTGGAAGGGAAAGATGCACATCCATAGTAAGTAAGCAGGTTTATGTTCTCTGTAAGAATGCATATTCTCAGAACCCATTTTTATTTCTTTGGGAAGAAAATTGAGGTGGGTGGGTGGTAGGCTGTGTAGTATTATGGCTATAATAGTCTTCTGAGAAACTAAAGCTATTAATGGACCCAAATAGGCCTATAAATGCCCAAATTCATGCGCCATCACTATTAAAAACAAAACAGGGATTGAGTTTTACAATTTGGGTTATGCAACGTCTAGTAGGGCCAGGACGATACCAAGTATCCTGATACTTGCTAGCATTAAAAAATACATCTGCAGCATAACTATACAATAATGAGGGTAATATTATGTTATTCATGGTCATATCCATTGTGAGTGGAGCTCAAAGTTGACCCTTCCAAAACAACTCAGACCTTTTGTCAGAGAAACATTAGCTCCGGTCGCACTAGTCAGAGACACATTAGCTAGGGTCGCACTAGTCAGAGACACATTAGCTAGGGTCGCAGTAGTACAGCTGTCGTCAGAGACACATTAGCTAGGGTCGCATTAGTAAAGGAGACAATTCTCACATTGCAGTATTACTCAAATGCATGGTTCTGTAGAATACTATTATGATAATCCGAATGAAGCCACACCACGGAAGATGTTCACGGTGTTGACCCATGATTCAAGGTGTAGTATACCATCACAATTCAATACACCTACTGATTCCAGTCATTACGGAGTAGTAGCCTACATCACATCCAGGTAGGAAAATACTTGCGTATTGACAAAGCTGGCAATGTGAGAATGAGATAGCTCAATTGTCTTGTGCTAAAGTACAGTAACTGCATACGTTTTGGCCAATATGTTTTTTGATGTAACTGCTCGCAACTGTAGGCTTATGAGCTTTTGCTGTACCCAATTCAATGAACATGCTCATTACATAAAGTAGTATAACCCAAAATCAAAACTGTAGGGCTAACCGTGACTTGACTACAGTACCTTAAAGAGACTGGGAAACACGTTAGCAGGTTGGCCTCGCACCACAAACAGCCTGGAATCCAGCTTCCTCAAACTGCTGTCCAGGTCCTCCAAAGACTCCAGCAGAAACCTGTGAAAAAAATCTCAATCAATCAACAAATGTGAACATTTATTTAACAAGGAAATTTGTCATTGTCACAGAGCTCTTAAGAAAACCAAAATCGAAACATAGATAGGGCCGGGACTATACCAGTATTGCGATACTCGTTAGTATCGTGGCAAGGAAACAAAACACAAATTGGATTTCACTTCTTAAGGAAAACAACCCTAATGTTGGAAAGAAATATCATTATGTTGTCATCCAGAGTCACATGTATTTATTTCCCACAAACACAATATTTTAAAAGGAACAAGGAGTTGGTTCTGCTTCGTGTTTTCATTTTTTCCATGATTTTTTGTTGTTGTTGCGATACTGGTATCGTCCTGGCCCTAAACTTACACGCTTTTTTAGACTAACACAATATGTGTTGCCAGCACGATCTTTCCTTAACATCAGATTTGACCTTGGATGTGGTGACTTTGTGGACAGCGGTTGACAGCGGCAACCATATAGAAGGAAGAAACCTTACGAGGAACTCGCTGAGCCCATATAGAAGGATCCATCATCATCATCTGGTAGTCAGCCACAGCAGGATACATAGATGGGAGAATAGGAGAGCCAAAACAGCTTGGCCCAACAACATACAGTTCAACTTCAGTGTTTCCGCAGTGCCTTCGGAAAGTATTCAGACCCCTTTACTTATTCCACATTTTGTTACATTATAGCCATATTCTAAATTGATTAAATAAAAACATTTCCTCTGCAATCTACACACAATACTCCATACTGACAAAGCAAAAATAGGATTTTAGAAATTTTAGCAAATGTATTCAAGACAGAAATTCAAGACACCTTATTTAGATAAGTATTCAGACCCTTTGCTATGACACTCGAATCTAAGCTCTGGTGCATCGTGTTTCCACTGATCATCCTTGAGATGTTTCTACAACTTGATCCCTGGAGTCCACCTGTGGTAAATTCTATTGATTGGACATGATTTGGAAAGGCACACACACCGGTCTATACGAGGTCCCCCATGTCTGAGCAAAAACCAAGCCATAAGGATGCAGGAGTTGTCCGTACAACTCTGAGACAGGATTGTGTCGAGGCACAGATGTGGGGAAGAGTACCAAACAATTTCCCCAAGAACACTGTGGCCTCCATCATTCTTAAATGGAAGAAGTTTGGAACCACGAATACTTTTTCTAGAGCTGGCCGCTCAGCCAAACAAGGGAGAATCTTAGACACCTCCCTTGGTCAGGGAGGTATCCAAGAACCCAAATGGCCATTCTGGAGGAGCTCCAGAGTTCCTCTGTGGAGATGGGAGAACCTTCCAGACGGTCCACCATCTCTGCAGCACTCCACATATCAGGACTTTATGGTAGTGGCCAGACAGAAGCCACTCCTCAGTAAAAAAGGAACATGACAGCCCGCATGGAGTTTGCCTAAAGGCACCTAAAAGACTCCCAGACCATGAGAAACAAGATTCTCTGGTCTGATGAAACCAAGATTGAACTCTTTGACCTGAATGCCAAGCGCCACGTCAGAAGGAAACCTGGCACCATCCCGCTGGTGAAGCAAGTATCATGCTGTGGGGATGTTTTTCAGCGGCAGGGACTGGGAGAATAGTCAGGATCGAGGGAAAGATGAACGGAGCAAAGTAGAAAGATCCTTGATGAAAACCTGCTCCAGAGTGATCAGGACCTCAGACTGGGGTGAAGGTTCACCTTGCAACAGCACAACGACCCTAAGCACACAGCCATGACAACGCATGAGTGGTTTCGGGACAAGTCTCAATGTCCAGCCAGAGCCTGGACTTGAACATGATCGAACATCTCTGGAGAGACCTGAAAATAGCTGTGCAGCAATGCTCCCCATCCAACCTGACAGAGCTTGAGAGGATCTGCAGAGAAGAATGAGAGAAACTACCCAAATACAGGTGTGCCAAGCTTGTAGTGTCATACCCAAGAAGACTCGATGCTGTAATTGTTGCCAAACAAAGTACTGATTAAAAGGGTCTAAATAGTTATGTAAATGTAATATTTAAGTTGTTTATTTTTAAGAAATTAGCAACAATTTCAAATAAACGTTTTTTTTTTGCTTTGTCATTATGGGATATTGTGTGAAGATTGTTTTTATTCCTCATCAATCAGTTCTAGAATAAGGCTGTAACGTAACAAAATGTGGAAAAAGTAAAGGGGTCTGAATACTTTCCAAAGGCACTGTATATACAGTAGGTTGACACACCTACTAATTCCCCCAAAAATTTTTTTACTGTTTTCTACATTGTAGAATAGTGAGGACATCAAAAGTATGAAATAACACATATGGAATCATGTAGTAACCAAAAAAAGTATTTTATATTTGAGATTCTTCAAAAGTAGCCACCCTTTGCCTTGACAGCATTGTACAGTCGTGGCCAAAGGTTTTGAGAATGACACAAATATTAATTTTCACAAAGTTTGCTGCTTCAGTGTCTTTAGATATTTTTGTCAGATGTTACTATGGAACACTGAAGTATAATTACAAGCATTTCATAAGTGTCAAAGGCTTTTATTGACAATTACATGAAGTTGATGCAAAGAGTCAATATTTGCAGTGTTGACCATTCTTTTTCAAGACCTCTGCAATCCACCCTCGCATGCTGTCAATTAACTTCTGGGCCACATCCTGACTGATGGCAGCCCATTCTTGCATAATCAATGCTTGGAGTTTGTCAGAATTTGTGGGGTTTTGTTTGTCCACACGCCTCTTGAGGATTGACCACAAGTTCTCAATGGGATTAAGGTCTGGGGAGTTTCCTGGCCATGGACCCAAAATATCGATGTTTTGTTCTCCGAGCCACTTAGTTATCAATTTTGCCTTATGGCAAGGTGCTCCATCATGCTGGAAAAAGCATTGTTCGTTACCAAACTGTTCCTGGATGGTTGGGAGAAGTTGCTCTCGGAGGATGTGTTGGTACCATTCTTTATTCATGGCTGTGTTCTTAGGCAAAATTGTGAGTGAGCCCACTCCCTTGGCTGAGAAGCAACCCCACACATGAATGGTCTCAGGATGCTTTACTGTTGGCATTACACAGGACTGATGGTAGCGCTCACCTTGTCTTCTCTGGACAAGCTATTTTCCGGATGCCCCAAACAATCGGAAAGGGGATTCATCAGAGAAAATTACTTTACCCCAGTCCTCAGCAGTCCAATCCCTGTACCTTTCACAGAATATCAGTCTGTCCCTGATGTTTTTCCTGGAGAGAAGTGGCTTCTTTACTGCCCTTCTTGACACCAGGCCATCCTCCAAAAGTCTTCCCCTCACTGTGCGTGCAGATGCACTCACGCCTGCCTGCTGCCATTCCTGAGCAAGCTCTGTACTGGTGGTGCCCCGATCCCGCAGCTGAATCACCTTCAGGAGACGGTCCTGGCGCTTGCTGGACTTTCTTGGGCGCACTGAAGCCTTCTTCATAACAATTGAACTGCTCTCCTTGAAGTTCTTGATTATCTGATAAATGGTTGATTTGGTGCAATCTTACTGGCAGCAATATCCTTGCCTGTGAAGCCCTTTTTGTGCAAAGCAATGATGACGGCATGTGTTTCCTTGCAGGTAACCATGGTTGACAGAGGAAGAACAATGAGCACCGAGTAGGCAAAGTGTTACCGTTTTGAACCATGTCTGAAAAGACAAAGTCAGTCTGCCTGGCAGACCGGTTGATCTGTGGCTAAATCGAGTTTTCCTACTGCACTGGCCAATCGGACAGCTCAAATCACGGTTCCTACAGCTTCCACAACCAAGGCCACAGCAAAGTTTGATACTTGCCTTCGTGAGATTTTATAACTTTTAAAACCATGACCAGAGAGACTGACAAAGTAAACAGCAAAGAGCTGCTGTTTTTATGATTGAGTTCTTGTCTACATTTTTATTCAGCAATGTCACTATTATGAAACATAAAATGTGCTTCTTCCTACTTGCGCTGCAGCTGCAAAAAATGAGTAGCCAAGTGTATCAACAGCCTTGCATTTTTATTGTTAATAGCAGCTCGTCACGTCTATTTTAATATTGAGGGACAGTTCTATCTCTGGTCATAGGAGCAACATGAATTTGTGCAGATGTGGTGCGACTCGAATTTCGCCATCAGTTGGAAGACTGTCCCCTCTCTGGTCAGTCTCAACAGAGGAAAGGAAGGAGAGAGCAGGGTCCGTGAGAGGCGGACCCTCTGCTGCTTTCTCCATTCCTCCGCTGAGACGAATGCAGTGATCAAAACAACCGGGAACTCTGAAACCGACTTCAGAGCGTTCAAGAGATCCGACTGGGAATTCCAAGTAAAAAACTCTGGCATCTTTCTAGAGCTCCGAGTTTCCGACCTGAAGTTCACTGATGTCACGATCTGACCTCTTTTTCCCCCTGAGTTCCCAGTTGTCGTGAAAGCACCATGCCCATCAGATGCAGGTACCATCAGTCCAGTAAAATAAAAAAGCTAATTATTTGCAAATTATTTCAATTTATGCTCAGCTGTGCCTCGCAAGTGCTATACCAAATGAGCTATTTTGTTATCAAAGCTCAAGTTTTTAAAATATAATATGGTCTGTGAAGAACAATATTGGCAGGCCAGGCATATAGTCAATATGCTGTGATAATGTAGGCCATAACAGTGTAGATTCCGTCCCTCTCTTCGCCCCAACCTGGGCTCGAACCAGGGACCCTTGCACACATCAACAACAGTCACCCACAAAGCATTGTTACCCATCACGCCACAAAAGCCGCGGCCCTTGCAACACAAGGCGAAACCCTACTTCAAGTCTCAGAGCGAGTGACGTCACTGATTGAAACGCTATTAGCGCGCACCACCGCTAACTAACTAGACATTTCACATCGGTTACACACAAACCTCATTTCTACAGAACTGTTCTTATTACGCTAATGTTACATTTAAGTAATATATATATATATATATATATATATATTTAATACATCGGAGCGGTAGTTTTACTCAGAAAAGGTTGGTGACCCCTGCTATAGATTATCTGTCCGGCAGAGAGAGCAAACTGTCAAACAGCTGGTTGTTGCTTGAAGCAGAAAGTAGATCAAAGTGTCGGTTAAATATTTGCTACGCGCAATTCATTCATACCTTGAAAATCGGACATTTTCTCTAGGCTATTTTGTCCTTGAAAAGTAATTGAAGTTATTGGAAGCCGATTTATAAGTTCTACTGCTCCAATATAATAATTCTGTAATTTCATTTGTGATCAGTTTTTATGAGAGATGTAGGCTCTTTCGTTTGTTTAACGCCATTGCAACTGAAGGATGTTGCGGTTATCATGAATGTTGTCTTCAACTTGGTTTTCCATACAAAGCTTTCCATTACAATGGGAACCCGGTTAATGGTTGCCTTCTCATTTTAAAAACAGGATACAATAACCCCTCAATAACTCTTCAACGTCTCAAATGGCGAGACTGACTACTAGCTACCACATGGACTTCATGTGTTTGTGTTGGTAGCTGTGTCTTTATCCAAAAGTGCGCAAAGGCTCCCACCAAGTCGTACATATTAATTGTATGATTGTTTTCCCTTTGTTTATCAATGTATTACCAACTGAAATAATGCGTTTCTCCTGTCTTGAATGAAGGTCATATTTTGCCATCTCCCAAAATAAATGCGATTTCTGACTAGAGACTAGGCTCTAAAACTTTCGCGCTGTGAAACCCTCCCTATGTTCTCCATCCAGTCAAAGACAGTACGAAGACAGGCTAAAACCGCTTCTCCAGCAGAAATCCCCGATCACACTTGTAGACGATGTTGGCTAAATAAACTCACGCGTAGGAACACGTCGTCGGGTCTAACGATCATCAAAAGCACAAGCATTTCACTGGCATTAACATCTGCCAACCATGTGTATGTGACCAATAACATTTGATTTGAAATCAAAAAGGACACCTTCAATATAAAGTTGTTTTTGAAGAAAAAACATGAAAATGTGTCAGTTTGTCACTTCCACGAGGTTGGAGGAATAACATGTTAAACTACTTAAGTCATTGGCTGGACTCTAGTTCGGGCCTTTAGATTGTTCTTATGCGCGCTGCAACTCATCTGCTTGACTAGGTTGCGGTGCGTGGCAGTGTTGGATTTTTTTCTTCTTCAATTTGTGCGTTTTGCAGTACAAGTAGTAAACTACTGAAGAAGTTGCTAATTTGTATCGTGATTATTTTTGTGATGCGGAGCAAGACTATGCCCGATGTCTTGCCAGCATTTTCAGTACTTGATGCAGATGTACTTCGCTTTTCCACTAGCTAAAAACTAGCTAGTTAGAGTCAGTGTGTTTACTTCCACACATTCTTATTTACAATGACCGCCTACCCCGGCTAAATCTGGACAACTGTGCACCGCCCAATGGGACTCCCAATCACGGCCGGATGTGAGACAGTCTGGAATCGAACCAGGGACTGTAGTGACGCCTCTTGCACTGAGATGCAGTGCCTTAGACCGCTGTACTTTATACAGCTATTATTTCATAAAGTTATACTTAGTCGTTTTAGTAATATGTGCATTGACACTAACCTCCATCTGTTGATGCCGACGTTGGCGGAACCAGCAAACCACGGATCCAATATATAAACACATCGCACAGTGTCCGCGCCATTTAGAGCTTCCTGTAAAGCCGGATTATCGTGTAACCGCAATCCCTTACGAAACCAATGCACTGAATTCACAACCATGATTCCAAGCTAGTCCATAATAATACCAAAAATAACAAATTGAATTAAGATAAATCCTAAAATGTCTTCATTTTACGATGTAACAGACACACATTGAGTCTTCCAAGTTGGAGTCCTGTCAACAACAGGAAGAAATGTGGAGCGGACGGATCCAAAGCACTACTACGTAACCACTTTCGTCTTCTCTCTTCCCCCATTGGTCAGAGAGTGACCGTTTAGCTCAGCGTCAATTGGTTGCTTCGCACGTGTTATATCAGAACGCCACGTTTTCTGAAAGTGGAACCGTTCTTATTAAAGCTCAATGCGCGGAACACAGATAGAAGGATCGTTAGTTAAAAATGTTCAATAATAATTGTTTTTTGTTGATGTTTTTTGTTGTTGTTGGTGTCATTACTTTAGTTTATTTCACTTGCTTTGGCAATGTTAACACATGTTTCCCATGGCAATAAAGCCCATTTGAATTGAATATAAGATAGAGGAAGAGGTGAAGCGACAGAGTATACTGGGCCCAAAATCTGTCTGCTCCAGCAGGTGGCGGTTTTTTTTCCGCTCACAAAGCGATGAGTTTTTGTATAGAGGTCAATGAGCGTGTCGAATTTGGTTAACAAAAACAATGATGGCTTATTAGTTCAATAGAATGCCTTGTTACGTTTGTACTGATATAAGTAGGACACGTGACATCCCGGCAACTTTGAAAAAGCTACTTTATATTGGACTTGTGCCTGTTGTTCACACTCGAAAAGGCCTCTAATTGGCTAGAATGGTCCCACCAGATCTTGCCTCCGACTGCCTTACATTTTTTAAGACATTTATTTCCATCGTTAGAGCGGTCACTTGAGTATCTATCTGATCAATATAATAGATAATCTGTGGTTATAACAAGAAGGGTTAGTTATACAAAATATTTGAGTGGAAGCTATGCTGTAATGTAGTTAGTAGATTGATTGACTGTTTTCCCTAAAACTAATTTAGGATCAACGCCCCCTGTCTCATGTCTCATATGTAAGCCAACATCTAGCTGCTCTTGGACCAGTTATTATGAAAACTATTTACAGTACTCGTATTTCGTCAATTGATCACAATCCTGTGGTAACGTTGCAGATGAACAATAAGCAATGGAAGCAAATGAAGGTATCCACCGATGTACTCTTAAA
This sequence comes from Salmo salar, assembly GCF_965601325.2. Lineage (NCBI taxonomy): Eukaryota > Metazoa > Chordata > Actinopteri > Salmoniformes > Salmonidae > Salmo > Salmo salar. Next base: position 115,116,015 of record NC_138300.1, read on the forward strand.
GGTTACGATTCATGCGTCTGCTTAGTGATCTATGCATAGACCAAAAATGAACTGAACCAGAGAAGGGCGGCCTGAACCTAGTGGATAGTCTGAACCTGTCCTGCATGAACGCAGCACAAAAGTTTTCAATATGAAGTCAATACTACCTTCTAGTGGTGAGTTTTATTAATTACAGAACGTTTCAATACAGTAAGATTTAATCTCCGATATACTAGTGCATTCCTTTCTTATTTTTGACCTCACAAACTAATGGGAGTTTTCTTTTCAGCCTTGGGGAAAATATTATTTTTTCATATCAGTCTGTCCTCTTATATGGCACAAAGCATGCAATCATGTGGAGAATGGAACCCCACAAAATAACCACCCTCATCTATGACCAAATTGAGAAAATACAATTTTGAGTTATTATTCAGATCACATCAAGAGAGAGTATGATGGAGACATTTACAAATACAGTATTTTGATTTCAGGTGTGAGATGCTTTAACCACCAGGTGGTGTGTGTATCCAAGTTATGGAAGAGAACAGCTTGTTGATATGTTCTCTCAATTCAATTCAAGGGCTTTATTGGCATGGGAAACGTATGTTAACATTGCCAAAGCAAACTAAGTAGATAATAAACAAAAGTGAAATAAACAATACAAATGAACAGTAGACATTACACTGACAGAAGATCCAAAAGAATAAAGACATTTCAAATGTCATATTATGGGAAAATATTCTCTCTCTCTCTCTCTCTCTCTCTGTCTCTCTCTCTCTCTCGCTCTCTCTCTCTCGCTCTCTCTCTTGCTTTCTCTCTCTCCCTCTCTCCCTCTCTCCCTCTCTCTCTGTCTCTCTCACTCTCTCTCTCTCGCTCTCTCGCTCTCTCTCTCTCTCTCTCTCTCTCTCTCTCCCTCTCCCTCTCTCTCTCTGGCAGAGCTTCACACAGAAAGATCTAACAGATGTAGCAGCATTGAGGTGCTGGTCTAACTTCAAATCCTGTTTCTCTGCAGCATGCCAATGCAAGAGAAAGATATGGATTGAAAAATACTGGCTTATTTTAGCCCCATAAGAAACGTGTGCATTCATGATCTACTAATGTACGAACACACACATCTACCACAAATAGGAATCTGTAGAAAAGTTGTTTTTTACTGGTCTGGAGCTGAAATCGACCATTCATTTTCCCCCACTGTAAATTACATTTATATTCAGTAAAGTACTGTAGTCCTAACACATCCTTTAGGTGGTGCTATAACCATTTATTATGATGGGCCCCATAGGCCCCCTTATCGGTGCCTCTGTTGAGTATAGTCCCTGAGGAATACATTGTATTATGAACAATGAAACCAGAGCATGCTGGTTATCATCACTGTTTAAAAACAGCAGCTTGATGTGAAAAGGATGCCTCAAACTATCAATCAAATGTATTAGGTATTGAGTTGAGTTTAGGTTTGAATTTGAGTTTATCTTTGAAGTACACTGCATTTGTGTGTATTTTTATGAATTGCAGGATGACCTCAGGTCTCTGTGCATGCAAGAAGATTTCAGATGACCTTGTCTTGTATTTGAAACTTTACCAGTTTATTTTTTTCTTCTAACTATTTCAACTCTCTGAGATGATGACATCTCTTCAATAATTGTGTTAATCCTTCAATTTCGGTAATCCTTTTTTAATGCATTGGGGCCATATCAAGAGTGAACAGAAAGTACAGTATCTTTCAATGCATGTTAACACTATTAGTCCTCTAATCTCTCTCAAATTGGCCAAGTGGAGAATGAATTGTATACAGTAACAACCTCAGTCTCTGCTATGTAAATCTCTTTTTAATACCAAAAAATAATTTCTAAAAATCACATCTCGAACCGTAGGATGTTATAGAATTTTGACTGTGCCATTTTTCTACACTTCTAACTGGGAGACATTTAAGGGATATTGATCATAGTTCGTTGTTATATTCCTCCCACCTCTTCCTCCTACTTGAACTAATAATATATTCCACAGTGGAATACGATAAATAGCTTGTCTTATAAAGATAGGAGATCAGGCAGTCTTCTGATTTCTGTAACAGTTATTTTAATCAGAGCAGCTATACCCTCTGTGATTTAAACTTGATTTCACAGAAACTGGGGCTGATGACATTTGGAATTTTATCTGAGATTTGATAACATTATCTAATGGTAAATTTAACACCTCTGAACGACTCAATGAAAGGCACAGTTTATGGTACCCTTGGGGTTACCTTTGGGCTGCCTGGTATGACAAGATAATCATATTTGTTAGATAAAATGTGTCTAAGAATTCAGTAATATTCAGCAAATGGTGCATTTGGGTAGTCTTTTTTTAATGTAGAAAATCTGTATGGGTGGAATATTGCAAGCCAATGCATGCATTAAGCATGTTTTGATTGTTGCTTTTGTGAGACAATCTACTGTAGATTAAAGAGTAGGATCTCTGCAGGAAAATCACTGATGAAAATCACATATTATATATTATAAAGTGGCTGGTTGGAGCCCATAATACTGATTGGCTGTATACCACGGGTATGACAAAATATTTATCTTTACTCTTTTAATTTAGTTGGTAACCAGTTTATAATAGCAATAAGGCACTTCGGGGGTTTGTGGTATATGGCCAATATACCACGGCTAAGGGCTGTATCCAGGCACTCCGCATTGCATCGTGCATAAGAACAGACCTTAGCCGTGGTATATTGGCCATATACCACCCCCCAGTCCTTATTGCTTAATTAAATTATGCATAACATGATTTAATAACAAGATACAGTTTTGTGATTCATTAAAGAACACTATGATAGAAGATTGACCTTGAATTTCACACCTTAAAGAATCCTATGAATACTTCCAGAACTACTTGAAGGACACTTTAAGTTTTCAGAATCTTATGAATACTTCCGGAACTACCTAAAGGTTACTTTAAGTTGCCTCCAATTCACCTCCTCCCAGGACCACCTCCTTGTGGGAGAACAGATGTTAGTGTGTACATTAAGCTAGAATTAGGGTTATGGTTGAGGGTTAGGGTTGAACTGGAATATGGACATGAAGCTAGGGTTAGAGTTGAACTGGGATGTGGATATGAAGCTAGGGTTAGGGTTGTGGTTGAGACTAGGGTTGAACTGGGATATGGATATGAAGCTACGGTTAAGGGTTGTGGTTGAGGCTAAGGTTAGAGTTGAATCGGAATGTGGATATGAAGCTAAGGTTAGGGTTGTGGTTGAGGCTAAGATTAGGGTTGTCGTTGAGAATAAGGGTTAAATTGGGATGTGGATATGAAGCTAGGGTTAAGGGTTGTGGTTGAGACTAGGGTTGAACAGGGATGTGGATATGAAGCTAGGGTTAAGGGTTGTGGTTGAGGCTAGGGTTAGGGTTGAACCAGGATGTGGATATGAAGACTGATAGTAAAGATCAAGTCTTCTTACCATGTTTTTTCCCCAGTAGAGTAAAGAGGGACAGTTTAAGGTGATAAGGTCCTCTGTTAGTACCAACCAGTATACTTTTAAGCAGATATTAGTGGGCTAGAGTGAGGTGAGTAACCAAGACAACAGAGAACGTCATTATGTTAGGTGCCTTGGCAATATGATTACTTTTACCTTTCTGGCAGTAACAAATGACGACGTATTGGTCACAGAAAACACTCTACTGCTCCTTTTAACACTGTGGAAAACGGTCCAAAGTAAACCTTCCAAAGCAAGTCTTTGAATTGGTAACAGAATAGCACATTGAACCAAATCAAATCAAATTTTATTGGTCACATACACATATTTAGCAGATGCTATTGCGGGTGTAGCGAAATGCTTATGTTCCTAGATCCGACAGTGCAGTAATATCTCACAATTCACAACAATAAACACAAATCTAAAAGTCCAAAAATGGAATTAAGAAATATATAAATATTGGGACGAAACATTGCATTGGAAACAGACAAAGGGTTTGATGTAAGAGCATACATAATGTCCTGTTAGAAAAATGCCTGGATAGTCTGCTGTTGTACAAAGACCAGTCAGACCTAACCACTGCCATTTATTGTCTTTTTCTGCCAGTTGTTTCAATGCAGATAACAAAAATGAGTATGGTGATAGCTAGACATAATGTTGATAGTGTTGCCATTCTTCTATGCATCCATTTTTACAGCAGCATGTATTGAACGGAATAATACATGAATTAAACAGAATTATACAAGTAGGAAGATGTGTCAATGTTTACATGTGGGACAATGTGCAACAAACTATTCTAAAGCCTTGTGAGGAGCTGTCACGACTTCCGCCGAAGTCGGTCCCTCTCCTTGTTCGGGCAGCGTTCGGCAGTCGACGTCACCGGCTTTCTAGCCACCACCGATCCACTTTTCATTTTCCATTTGTTCTGTCTTTGTCTTATCACACCTGGCTTCACTCAACCAATTACTTGTTTATTATTTAACCCTCTGTTCCCCATGTTGTATTTGTGAGTGATTGTTTATTGTTACGTGGATATTTGTCAGGCGCTTCACTTTTGTTTTAGACCGTGTTTTTGGCACTAGTATGTGTTAGTTGCTGTCATTTGTTAACCGGTATTAAAGTGCACCTGTTTATTATACTCCGCTGTCCTGCACTTGACTTCGCCTCCCATATACACGCCTTACAGGAGCATTTCATTGACACTGAGGAGCATTTCACTGACACTGGATAATGGACCATTGCCTTTCAATGATGCTGTTTTTCCTCAATGTGTTAGACTCTTTTGTGTTATGGCTGATATGTAGAGGCAGAAAGATACCGTCTGTGTCCAATCATTCTTCTTGTTCCCAGATCCTCCAGGATGGAGAGAGGGATGGAGGGAGGGAGGGATGGAGAGAGGGCAGAGTGAGAGCAAGGTAGAGGGGGAAAGAGGGAGGGAGGGAGGGAGAAAGGTAGAGGGGGAAAGAGGGAGGGAGGAAGAGAGAGAGAGAGAGAGAGGGCAGAGTGAGAGCAAGGTAGAGGGGGAAAGAGGGAGGGAGGGAGGGAGGGAGGGAGGGAGGGAGAAAGGTAGAGGGGGAAAGAGGGAGGGAGGAAGAGAGAGAGAGAGAGAGAGGGCAGAGTGAGAGCAAGGTAGAGGGGGAAAGAGGGAGGGAGGGAGGGAGAGAGAGAAAGAGAGAGAGAGAGGGCAGAGAGAGCAAGGTAGAGGGGGAAAGAGGGAGAGAGAGAGAGAGAGAGAGAGAAAGAGAGAGGGCAGAGTGAGAGCAAGGTAGATGGGGAAAGAGGGAGGGAGGGAGGGAGCAAGGTAGAGGGGGAAAGAGGGAGGGAGAGAGAGAAAGAGAGAGAGAGAGAGAGAGGGCAGAGTGAGAGCAAGGTAGAGGGGGAAAGAGGGAGGGAGGGAAGGAGAGAGAGAGAGGAGAGAGAGAGAGAGAGAGAGAGAGCAGGCATCAGGTGTGAATCTGGAGCTCTGGAGCAGATGATACAAAGCCAGACTCTGGAGATTTGTCTGGCTGCTGTCTGTCTGTGTGTGTGTGTGTGCACATGCATGGGGTTTTGTGTGCTTGTGCATTGGTGTGTGTGTGTATACGCATGTGGACAGGCTATATCTGACTATGACACAGATAATGTTCTAGTGATTAATGTAGTATTACCCTGGTCCGATGGCTGAATGTAATTTTACTCTGGTCCCAGCGCTGAATGTAGTTTTACCCTGGTCCCAGGGCAGAATGTAGTTTTACTCTGGTCCCAGGGCTGAATGTAGTTTTACCCTGGTCCCAGGGCTGAATGTAGTTTTACCCTGGTCCCAGGGCTGAATGTAGTTTTACCCTGGTCCCAGGGCTGAATGTAGTTTTACTCTGGTCCCAGGGCTGAATGTAGTTTTACTCTGGTGCGAGGGCTGAATGTAATTTTACTCTGGTCCCAGCGCTGAATGTACTTTTACCCTGGTCCCAGGGCTGAATGTAGTTTTACTCTGATCCCAGCGCTGAATGTAGTTTTACCCTGGTCCCAGGGCTGAATGTAGTTTTACTCTGGTCCCAGGGCTGAATATAGTTTTACTCTGGTCCCAGGGCTGAATGTAGTTTTACCCTGGTCCCAGAGCTGAATGTAGTTTTACCCTGGTCCCAGGACTTGCTAAACTACCATCTGGTATTGGTCTCCTTCCTCTGGCTTTCTCTGTACCATCTTTATCTCTGTCGACTTGCTCTAAAAACTCAAGGCCTCTGGGTTTCCCCCTCTTCTCCTTGTTCCCTCACTGGCTGCAGGCTGCTAGCCATCCTTGTAGTCTCTTCCCATAGCTGCCGTGTCTCCATGAGTCTGGCAAGCAAGAGGACCCACCTTGTGAATAGAGGACAAGGATGCTGTGCATAGACATCTCTCACATACAGTTGCTGAGGTTGAGGGTTTGCATTTTGAAGAGGACAATTATTTTATGTCCAGAATAATGAAAACAAAGCTTAACACCCTGAGGCACAGGACAGTCAGATATTCATCCCCAACATCATGCAACCCGCCTCACCCAATGTGGTACGGATCTGCTATTTTTTAGACCTTCTAACTGGAACCTCCATCAGAAGCTAGCAGCTAATTAGCTACTTGCTATTTAGTCATTGTTAGCCACTGCTAGCGGTCTTTACCTTTAGCTCGGACTCCAGCCGCTTTATCCCGGATAGCCCGGATAACACCTGCCAGTCTGCACAGCGTGATATCAGCCCTGAGCATATCAGACTGCTTTTTCCCCACTACATCACCGGATTCCTGCCGCAAGCTCTGGACCATTACACCAGATCTTCGCAGCTAGCTAGTTGCTACCCAGTGGCTATTGTGGCTAACACCCTTGTCCAGAAGCATGCACCAGTTAGCCTCGAGCTAGGCCCATCTCCCGGCTAGCAAACGAAGTACACCAACTACAATACCTCTCTTGCCAATTGGCCTGGACCCTTTGTCGACACGGAGCCCCTCTGATTCATCACGACTGGTCTGCTGGTCTGCTGACGTAATGTGCTCTCAACCAGACTCTGCGTCGTGAATGTTGGTGATGATCCATCTGCTAGCCCCGGCCTGCTAGCATCCTGATCGCCGTGTCTCCCGCTCGCCTAGCGTAATAAACAGTTCTTCATTTTGTTTATCTGTCGGCCCCAGCCTCGAACTCAGGCCCTGTGTGTAGCTAACTGACCCTCTCTGCCCAGTCATCGCCATTTACCCATTGCTGTTGTCCTAGCTGTTTAACTGTTGTTGTCTCACCAGTTGTTGTCTTAGCTCTCCCAATCAACACCTGTGATTGCTTTATGCCTTTCTCTAATGTCAATATGTATTGTATACTGTTGTTTAGGGCAGCTCTCATTGTTTTATTTTACTGCGGAGCCCCTACTCCTACTCAACATGCCTCAGATAGCCCCCTTGTCTCACCCCCCACACATGCAGAGACTGCACATAGCTTAACTGGCGCCTCCAGAGATGCAACCTCTCTCATTGTCACTCAATGCCTAGGTTTACCCCCACTGTACTCACACCCTACCATACCCTACCATACACTATGCCCTGAATCTATCCTACCATGCCCAGAAATCTGCTCCTTTTATTCTCTGTTCCCAACGCACTAGATGACCAGTTCTTATAACCTTTAGCCGTACCCTCATCCTACTCCTCCTCTGTTCCTCTGGTGATGTAAAGGTTAACCCAGGCCATGTGTGTCCCCAGGCGCTCTCATTTGTTGACTTCTGCAACCGTAAAAACCTTGGCTTCATGCATGTTAACATCAGAAGCCTCCTCCCTAAGTTTGATTTATTCACTGCTTTAGCACACTCCGCCAACCCTGATGTCCTAGCCGTATCTGAATCCTGGCTTAGGAACGCCACCAAAAATTCTGAAATGTCCATCCCAATTACAACATTTTCCGTCAAGACAGAACTGCTAAAGGGGGCGGAATTGCAATCTACTGTAGAGATAGCCTGCAGAGTTCTGTCATACTATCCAGGTCTATGCCCAAACAGTCCGAGCTCCTACTTTTAAAGATCCATCTCTCCAGAAATAAGTCCCTCACTGTTGCCGCTTGTTATAGACCCCACTCAGCTCCCAGCTGTGCCCTGAACACCATATGTGAATTGATTGCTGCTAGGTGACCTAAATTGGGATATGCTTAACACCCTACAATCTAAGCTAGATGCCCTAAATCTCACACAAATTATCAAGGAACCTACCAGGTACAACCCCAAATCCGTAAACATGGGCACCCTCATAGATATCATCCTGACCAACTTGCTCTCTAAATCACCTCTGCTGTTTTCAACCAGGATCTCAGCGATCACTGCCTCATTGCCTGCGTCCGTACTGGGTCCGCGGTCAAACGACCACCCCTCATCACTGTCAAACGCTCCCTAAAACACTTCTGCAAGCAGGCCTTTCTAATCGACCTGGCCCGGGTATCCTGGAAGGATATTGACCTCATCCCGTCAGTAGAGGATGCCTGGTTGTTCTTTAAAAGTGCTTTCCTCACCATCTTAAATAAGCATGCCACTTTCAAAAAATGTAGAACTAAGAGCAGATATAGCCCTTGGTTCACTCCAGACTTTACTGCCCTTGACCAGTACAAAAACACCCTGTGGCGTACTGCACTAGCTTCAAATAGTCCCCGTGATATGCAACTTTTCAGGGAAGTCAGGAACAAATACACACAGTCAGTTAGGAAAGCAAAGGCTAGCTTTTTCAAACAGAAATTTGCACCCTGCAGCACTAATTCCCAAAAAGTTTTGGGACACTGTGAAGTCCATTTTGAATAAGAGTACTTCCTCCCAGCTGCCCACTGCACTGAGACAAGGAAACACTCACTGATAAATCCACGATAATCATGCGTTCCACCTGGCTACCCCAACCCCAACCCCGGCCAACAGCTCTATACCCCCCGCAGCAACTGGTCCACCCCCCCCCCCCCCCGCTTCTCCTTCCCCCTAATCCAGACAGCTGATGTTCTGAAAGAGCTGCAAAATCTGGATCCCTACAAATCAGCTGGGCTAGACAATCTGGACCCTCTCTTCCTAAAATTATCCGCCGCCATTGTTGCAACCCCTATTACTAGTCTGTTCAACCTCTTTCGTATCGTCTGAGATTCCTAAAGATTTCTAAAGTCTTTGAAAGCCAAGTGAACAAACAGATCACCGACCATTTCGAATCCCACCGTACCTTCTCCGCTATGCAATCTGGTTTCCGTGCTGGTCACGGTTGCACCTCAGCCATGCTTAAGGTCCTAAACGATATTATAACCACCATCGACAAAAGACAATACTGTGCAGCCGTCTTCATTGACCTGTCCAAGGCTTTCAACTCTGTCAATCACCGTATTCTTATTGGCAGACTCAACAGCCTTGGTTTCTCTAATGACTGCCTCTCCACTAACTACTTCTCAGATAGAGTTCAGTGTGTCAAATCGGAGGGCCTGTTGTCCGGACCTCTGGCAGTCTCTATGGGGTGCCACAGGGTTAAATTCTCGGGCCGACTCTTTTCTCTGTATGTATCAATGATGTCGCTCTAGCTGCGGGTGATTCTTTGATCCACCTCTACGCAGACGACACCATTCTGTTTACATCTGACCCTTCTTTGCACACTGTTTTAACAAACATCTAAACGAGCTTCAACGCCATACAACACTCCTTCCGTGGCCTCCAACTGCTCTTAAATGCTAGTCAAACGAAATGCATGCTTTTCAACTGAACGCTGCCCGAACTGACTTTGGTGATGTCATTTATAAAATAGCCTCCAACACTCTACTCAGCAAATTGGATGCAGTCTATCACAGTGCCATCCGTTTTGTCACCAAAGCCCCATACACCACCCACCACTGCGACCTGTATGCTCTCGTTGGCTGGTCCTCGCTACATATTCGTCACCAAACCCACTGGCTCCAGGTCATCTATAAGTCTTTGCTAGGTAAAGCTCCACCTTATCTCAGCTCACTGGTCACCATAGCAACACCAACATGTAGCACGCGCTCCAGCAGGTATATTTCACTGATCATCCCCAAAGCCAACACCTTCTTTGGCTACCTTTCCTTCCAGTTCTCTGCTGTGAATGACTGGAACGAATTGCAAAAATCACTGAAGTTGGAGACTTATGTCTCCCTCACGTCAGCTGTCAGAGCAGCTTACTGATTGCTGCAGCTGTACACAGCCCATCTGTAAATAGCCCATCCAACCAACTACCTACCTCATCCCCATATTTGTTTTTGTTTTTCTGCTCTTTTGCATATCAGTATTTCTACTTGCACATCATCATCTGCACATATAGCACTCCAGTGTAAATTGCTAAATTGTAATTACTTTGCCACTATTGGCCTATTTATTGCCTTACCTCCTTACTTCATTTGCACAGACTGTATACAGATTTTCTATTGTGTTATTGACTGTACGTTTGTTTATCCCATGTGTTTCTGTGTTGTTTTTGTCGCAATGGTTTGCTTTATCTTGGCCAGGTCGCAGTTGTAAATGAGAACTTGTTCTCAACTGGCCCACCTGGTTAAATAAAGGTGAAATAAAAAAAATTAAATAAAATACCGTCCGAGGTTTAAAACCAGCCAAATAACAATAGACTTTGAACGTGTTACAATACTTCCCACTTATACTGTATGTTTTAAGGGAAAGTAGCATTTGGGTAAGCATTATATTATGTGGTCATACTGAGGTATTAAAGCCTCTGCATAGCAGATCAACGATTAAGGCATCAGAACAAAAGACTGGCTGGGATTCTAGAATGCGCTATTGGAATTCACAATTTGCAGAATTAGAATGAGTAAATCTTGCTCGGAGCAGGCAGTGTGCTATGAAGTAGTCAGGGAGTATGCATGTTGAATATGAACTTTGGCTAATATCCAAGCCGTGCAAATCATTCTGCCTTATACTTACACGCTGCTTCTTGTTTTTTTTCCCCCCATGTGTAATTTCATTATGCAATATTTTTTATTATGTTCACAACCCTAAGTGGAAGTTGCTTTGCAGCGTGCACAATTCCCATAGTTGCCCATTCAATAGCTAGAGTGTTTGACTTCTTTCCTTTGAAGTTGAACTGTGTGAAGAGGAGGAAACCTTGAATTACAGATGAGTCTGTCCAGACACATGTATATTGTAGAATAAGTCTAATGTCATGGAACTACACAGTTACCACTTATAGGTGATTTGCCAGTCAGCCTACCTGTCTGATTGCCTGGTGGTCTATCTATCTGCCTATACATTACCCACCTGTCTATACAGTCTGCTCAGCTGTCAGTTAGTCCGTCAGCCTGCCTTACATGTTGACCAAACCGGCTCCGTGTGTGTGTCCGCAAGTTGTTGTTGATTTTGTCTAGCCGCAAGAAGGTTAAAATACCAAAACCAACTGTGAACCAACTATATCCTGCCTGTTTGGCCCTGTCCGGGGGTATCATCGGATGGGGCCACAGTGTCTTCTGATCCCTCCTGTCTCAGCCTCCAGTATTTATGCTGCAGTAGTTTATGTGTCGGGGGGCTAGGGTCAGTCTGTTACATCTGGAGTATTTCTCTTGTCTTATCCGGTGTCCTGTGTGAATTTAAATATGCTCTCTCTAATTCTCTCTTTCTCTCTTTCTCTCTTTCTGTCTTTCTCTCGGAGGACCATGCCTCAGGACTACCTGGTATGATGACTCCTTGCTGTCCCCAGTCCACCTGGCCGTGCTGCTCCAGTTTCAACTGTTCTGCCTGCGGCTATGGAACCCTGACCTGTTCACCGGACGTGCTTGTTGCACCCTCGACAACTACTATGATTATTATTATTTGACCATGCTGGTCATTTATGAACATTTTAACATTTTAACATCTTGACCATGTTCTGTTATAATATCCACCCTGCACAGCCATAAGAGGACTGGCCACCCCTCATAGCCTGGTTCCTCTCTAGGTTTCTTCCTAGGTTTTTGGCCTTTCTAGGGAGTTTTTCCTAGGGAGTTTTTCCTAGCCACCGTGCTTCTTTCACATGCTTTGCTTGCTGTTTGGGGTTTTAGGCTGGGTTTCTGTACAGCACTTTGAGATATAAGCTGATGTACGAAAGGCTATATAAATACATTTGATTTGATTTGATATATTAATTTGGGGACAGGTCGAAACACACATGAAACATATATGGACATTTAGCTAGCTTGCTGTTGCTAGCTAATTTGTCCTGGAAGATAAACATTGGGTTGTTATTTTACCTGAAATGCAAATGGTCCTTTCTTTTGCTGGATCTTTTATGACTTACACAAAAACGTGTGTTCTCTACTACAACAATTAATCCACAGATAAAAGGGGAAACTAGTGATTTTTTATTTAGTTTTTAGGCTTCTACTTCCAGCTTATAGATACTACACTGCTCAAAAAAATAAAGGGAACACTAAAATAACACATCCTAGATCTGAATGAATGAAATAATCTTATTAAATACTTTTATCTTTACATAGTTGAATGTGCTGACAACAAAATCACACAAAAATAATCAATGGAAATCCAATTTATCAACCCATGGAGGTCTGGATTTGGAGTCACAGTCAAAATTAAAGTGGAAAACCACACTACAGGCTGATCCAACTTTGATGTAATGTGCTTAAAAAAAGTCAAAATGAGGCTCAGTAGTGTGTGTGGCCTCCACGTGCCTGTATGACCTCCCTACAACGCCTGGGCATGCTCCTGATGAGGTGGCGGATGGTCTCCTGAGGGATCTCCTCCCAGACCTGGACTAAAGCATCCGCCAACTCCTGGACAGTCTGTGGTGCAACGTGGCGTTGGTGGATGGAGCGAGACATGATGTCCCAGATGTGCTCAATTGGATTCAGGTCTGGGGAACGGGCGGGCCAGTCCATAGCATCAATGCCTTCCTCTTGCAGGAACTGCTGACACACTCCAGACACATGAGGTCTAGCAATGTCTTGCATTAGGAGGAACCCAGGGCCATCTGCACCAGCATATGGTCTCACAAGGGGTCTGAGGATCTCATCTCGGTACCTAATGGCAGTCAGGCTACCTCTGGCGAGCACATGGAGGGCTGTGCGGCCCCCCAAAGAAATGCCACCCCACACCATGACTGACCCACCGCCAAACCGGTCATGCTGGAGGATGTTGCAGGCAGCAGAACGTTCTCCACGGCGTCTCCAGACTGTCACGTCTGTCACATGTGCTCAGTGTGAACCTGCTTTCATCTGTGAAGAGCACAGCGCGCCAGTGGCGAATTTGCCAATCTTGGTGTTCTCTGGCAAATGCCAAACGTCCTGCACGGTGTTGGGCTGTAAGCACAACCCCCACCTGTGGACGTCGGGCCCTCATACCACCCTCATGGAGTCTGTTTCTGACCGTTTGAGCAGACACATGCACATTTGTGGCCTGCCGGAGGTCATTTTGCAGGGCTGTGGCAGTGCTCCTCCTTGCACAAAGGCAGAGGTAGCGGTCCTGCTGCTGGGTTGTTGCCCTCCTACGGCCTCCTCCACTTCTCCTGATGTACTGGCCTGTCTCCTGGTAGCGCCTCCATGCTCTGGACACTACGCTGACAGACACAGCAAACCTTCTTGCCACAGCTCGCATTGATGTGCCATCCTGGATGAGCTGCACTACTTGAGCCACTTGTGTGGGTTGTAGACTCCGTCTCATGCTACCACTAGAGTGAAAGCACCGCCAGCATTCAAAAGTGACCAAAACATCAGCCAGGAAGCATAGGAACTGAGAAGTGGTCTGTGGTTACCACCTGCAGAACCACTCCTTTATTGGGGGTGTCTTGCTAATTGCCTATAATTTCCACCTGTTGTCTATTCCATTTGCACAACAGCATGTGAAATTTATTGTCAATCAGTGTCGCTTCCTAAGTGGACAGTTTGATTTCACAGAAGTGTGATTGACTTGGAGTTACATTGTGTTGTTTAAGTGTTCCCTTTATTTTTTTGAGCAGTATATATACATCTTACGGACACAGTGTATTTTACAATAGTTATATTTTGTTTGTTTTTAATCCCATCCTTCAACTACCTTCAACCCCTCCCATCTATCTCTGAAAACCATTCAGTTTTGATTCCTATTTGCCATATATTTTTAATTGTGCTGTTTCACAAAAGTTCTGAACCTATATACATTTTACGGACACAGTATATTTTACATTGGTTAACTTGTTGTTTTTAGTCCCACCCTTCAGCTACCCTCAACCCCTCCCATCTATCTCTGAACACCATCCAGTTTTGATTCCTATTTGCCATATATTTTTAATTGTGCTGTTTCACAAAAGTTCTGAACCTATATACATTTTACGGACAGTGTATACTTTTTTGTTTATCACAATTTTCTTTAACCAATTTTGGTCTTTAATGCAGGGCTGACAGACAAGTTCCTTACTTTTCCCCCTTTCACTTGCCTCTTAGTTGGTTGTAATTTTGGGTAGAGCAGACATTTCCATATATTTTTGTTAGCTGCATGTCTGACATAACTCCACCAGTCCTATTTATGATATAATTTACAAAGATTATACCTTTTAGAAACTTTTTTTTAGAAGCATTTTGGCATAATCGTAATAAAGGGAAAAAGGCCATTCTTGAACATGGGTTGAGACATTTTTACTAATCTGCTAGATCAGTAGTTCCCAAACTTGTTATAGACCCGTACACCTTCAAACATTCAACCTCCAGCTACGTACCCCCTCTAGCACCAGGGTCAGCGCACTCTGAAATTTTGTTTTTTGTCATCGTTGTCAGGCTGCCACACACACATTATACGATACATTTATTAAACATACGAATGAGTGTGAGTTTTTGTCACAACCCGGATCGTGGTAAGTGACAAAGAGCTCTTATAGAACCAGGGCACAAATAATAATATAATAATAATCAATAATTTTGCTCTTTATTTAGCCATCTTACATATAAAACCTTAGTTGTTCATAAAACATTGTGAATAATTCACCACAGGTTAATGAGAAGGGTGTGCTTGAAGGGATGCACATAACTCTGCAATGTTGAGTTGTATTGGAGAGAGTCTCAGTCTTTAATCATTTTCCACACACAGTCTGTGCCTGTGTTTAGTTTTCATACTAGTGAAGACCAAGAATCCATTCTCACATAGGTACATGGTTGCAAAGGGCATCAGTGTCTTAACAACGTGATTGCCAAGGCAAGAAACTCTGAGTGCAGCCCTATCTAGAAATCTGGCAGTGGCTTCTGATTAAATACAATTTTCACAGAACCGCTTGTTGCAATTTCAATGAGGCTCTCTTGTTCAGATATCGGTAAGTGGACTGGAGGCAGGGCATGAAAGGGATAACGAATCCAGTTGTTTGTGTCGTCCGTTTCAGGAAAGTACCTGCGTAATTGCGCACCCAGCTCACTCAGGTGCTACGCTATATCACATTTGACATTGTCTGTAAGCTTGAGTTCCTTTGCACACAAAAAAACATACAAAGATGGAAAGACCTGTGTGTTCTTGTTAATGCAGACAGAAAAGAGCTCCAACTTCTTAATCATAGCCTCAATTTTGTCCCGCACATTGAATATAGTTTCAGAGAGTCCCTGTAATCCTAGATTCAGATCATTCAGGCGAGAAAAAACATCACCCAGATTGGCCAGTCGTGTGAGAAACTCGTCATCATGCAAGCGGTCAGACAAGTGAAAATTATGGTAAGTAAAGAAACTTTAAGCTCGTCTCTCAATTAAAAAAATATGTCAATACTTTGCCCCTTGATAACCAGCGTATTTCTGTATGTTGTAAAAGTGTTACATGGTCGCTGCCCATATCATTGCATAATGCAGAAAATACACGAGAGTTCAGGGGCCTTGCTTGAAAAAAGTTAACCATTTTCACTGTAGTGTCCAAAACGTCCTTCAAGGTGTCAGGCATTCCCTTGGCAGCAAGAGCCTCTTGGTGGATGCTGCAGTGTACCCAAATGGCGTCGGGAGCAACTGCTTGCATGCGTGTTACCACTCCACTATGTCTCCCTGTCATGGCTTTTGCGCCATCAGTACAGATACCAACACATCTTGACCACCAAAGTCCATTTGATGTTACAAAGCTGTCCAGTACTTTCAAAATATCCTCTCATGTTGTCCTGGTTTCCATTGGTTTGCAGAAGAGGATGTCTTCCTTAATTGACCCCCCATAAACGTAACGGACATATAGCAGGAGTTGTGCCAGGCCTGCCACGTCTGTTGACTCATCCATGCAACTTTTCAGGGAAGTTAGGAACCAGGCAGTTAGGAAAGCTAAGGCTAGCTTTTTCAAGCAGAAATTTTCATCCTGCAGCACAAACTCAAAAAAGTTCTGGGACACTGTAAAGTCCACGGAGAATAAGAGCACCTCCTCCCAGCTGCCCACAGCACTGAGGTTAGGAAACACTGTCACCACCGATAAATCCACTATTATTGAGAATTTCAATAAGCATTTTTCTACGGCTGGCCATGCTTTCCACCTGGCTACCCCTACCCTGGTCAACTGCCCTGCACTCCCCACAGCAACTCGCCCAAGCCTCCCTGATTTCTCCTTCACCCAAATCCAGATAGCTGATGTTCTGAAAGAGCTGCAAAATCTGGACCCCTACAAATCAGCCGGGCTAGACAATCTTGACCCTCTCTTTCTAAAATTATCTGCCGAAATTGTTGCAACCCCTGCAGACTCAACAGCCTTGGTTTCTCAAATGATTGCCTCGCCTGGTTCACCAACAACTTCTCTGATAGAGTTCAGTGTCTCAAATCGGAGGGCTTGTTGTCCGGACCTCTGGCAGGTGCCACAGGGTTCAATTCTCGGGCTGGCTCTCTTCTCTGTATACATCAATGATGTCGCTTTTGCTGCTGGTGATTCTCTGATCCACCTCCACGCAGACAACACCATTCTGTATACTTCTGGCCCTTCATTGAGCACTGTGTTAACTAACCTCCAGACGAGCTTCAATGCCATACAACTCTCCTTCTGTGGCCTCCAACTGCTCTTAAATGCAAGTAAAACTAAATGCATGCTCTTCAACCGATCACTGCCCGCACCTCCCCGCCTGTCCAGCCCCACTACTCAGGACGGCTCTGACTTAGAATATGTGGACAACTACAAATACCTAGGTGTCTGGTTAGACTGTAAACTCTCCTTCCAGACTCACATTAAGCATCTCCAATCCAAAATTAAATCTAGAGTCGGCTTCCTATTTCGCAACAAAGCATCTTTCACTCATGCTGTCAAACATACCCTCGTAAAACTGATCATCCTACCGATCCTCGACTTCGACGATGTCATTTACAAAATAGCCTCCAACACTTTACTCAACAAATTGGATGCAGTCTATCACAGTGCCATCCGTTTTGTCACGAAAGCCCCATATACTACCCACCACTGTGATGTGTTCGCTCTCATTGGCTGGCCCTCGCTTCACTCTCGTCATCAAACCTACTGGCTCCAGGTCATCTACAAGTCTCTGCTAGGTAAAGCCCCACCTTATCTCAGTTCACTGGTCACCATAGCAGCACCCACTCGTAGCACACGCTCCAGCAGGTATATCTCACTGGTCACCCCCAAAGCCAATTCATCCTTTGGCCGCCTTTCCTTCCAGTTCTCTGCTGCCAATGATTGGAACGAACTACAAAAATCACTGAAGCTGGAGACTCATATCTCCCTCACTAGCTTTAAGCACCAACTGTCAGAGCAGCTCACAGATCACTGCACCTGTACATAGTCAATCTGTAAACAGCCCATCCAACTACCTCATCCCCATACTGTATTTATTTATTTATCTTGCTCCTTTGCACTCCAGTATCTCTACTTGCTGTCACATGTATCTTCGTCTTCTGACGATAATGCAAAATCGTCATCGGAAAAGGTAGACCAATACGCAGCAGGTGTGCAGTTGTTCATTTTGAACATTTAATTAAATCAACACGAATACAAAAACAACAAACAAGAAAACGAACGATAAACTGACAGTCTGCAAAGCATAGGCTCAACACAGAACAATCACCCACAAATCACACACACAAACACACCCTAATATATGGGACTCTCAATCAAAGGCAGATAGACAACACCTGCCTTCAACTGAGAGTCCCAACCCCAATTAACCAAACATAGAAACACACACACCAGACTAACCATAGAAGACAAACACATAGACCATCAACCAAAAACCCGGAAATACTAAATCAAACACCCTTTACACAAACACACCACCCCAAACCACATAAAACAAATACCCTCTGCCACGTCCTGACCAAACTACAAAACAATTAACCTTATACTGGCCAGGACGTGACACTTGCACATTTATCTTCTGCACATCTACCATTCCAGTTTTTAATTGCTTTATTGTAATTACTTCGCCACTATGGCCTATTTATTGCCTTAACTCCCTTATCTTACCTCATTTGCACTCACTGTATATAGATTTTTTGTTTTCTTTTTCCCTGCTGTATTATTGACTGTATGTTTTGTTTATTCCATGTGTAACTCTGTGTTGTTGTATATGTCGAAATGCTATGCTTTATCTTGGCCAGGTTGCAGTTGCAAATGAGAACTTGTTCTCAACTAGACTACCTGGCTAAATAAAGGTGAAATACAAGAAAAAATAAACA
The DNA here is from genome assembly GCF_965601325.2 of Salmo salar. Lineage (NCBI taxonomy): Eukaryota > Metazoa > Chordata > Actinopteri > Salmoniformes > Salmonidae > Salmo > Salmo salar. The sequence goes on from NC_138300.1 coordinate 115,134,494, forward strand.
AATCCAGCTGTAACGCATAGAATTCACTGAGTTGTATGCGAAGCAGTAATTGTTTCAAAACAGTGTTGTTTGATGGAGACATTGTCTGTATATTTTTTGGGGGCCATTTCCCCCAGCATTGTCCCAGCCATATCCGCGGCAGCAGGAAGAATTAAATCCTCCACAATAGTATGGGCTTGCCTGTCCTAGCCCCTCGGTAGCTCACCATATAAGACACTTCTAGCCCCTTCTTATTAATGGTATCTGTTGCTTTTATACATGTATTACTACTCGAAAATCGTCGTTATTCTCGCTCAAAAAACTCCCTTGGCTTATTTTTCAAATTGTCATGTTTCGTTTCTAAATGTCTGCGCAAGAGTGAAGGTTTCCCGTGAGAGAGTAACGGTTAATGTGATTGGATGCTAATTATTTGACTAGGCTACCTGTATTTGACATTGTGTTGTTATTTCGCTGAACACTAGATGGTTGAATTTTATTTTTGGCAGTGAAATGACTATTGGAATATTCTTTGCTCATATAATTTAAAAAACAAGTCGCTAGGTGTAGGCAAGGCCATAAGAAAATATGTAAACTGAGATATGACTAAAGATGATTTGTCCACAAGTATCTGACCTATTTTTGCTAACTTTCCATTAAAATGTGTTGTAGTGAGATAATTTATTTCTTTCAGGATATAAATACTGAGTATGTCCACATCACCGTCAGACCATTTTATTGGTTAACTACACGGTAATGTAAAAAAAATATATTTTAGAGATTCGATGCATAATATGGTGCACTCTTCATAATTTGGTTGTAATCCAGAGGGTAGAAAAATTATCTACATCCTCTATTAGTCTGTGGAGAGATCCAAATTGTGGATTTAAAAGAAAACATGAATCATCAGTTTACAATGACACCTTAGTTTTTAAGTCCTGTATTTCTAATCCCATGATATTATTGTTGGATCTGATTTGAATAGCTAACATTTCGATGGCAATAATAAATAGATATGCCGATGGTGGACAACCTTATTTTACTCCTCTTGACAGTTTAATATTTTCTGAGAAGCAGCCATTATTAACTATTTTACACCTAGGGTTACTATATATAACTTTAACCCATTTTATAAAAGATTCTCCAAAAATGAAATATTTCAGGCATTTAAATATAAATTCCAGTTGTACTTTATCAAAAGCCTTTTCAAAGTCAGCTATAAATACCAGTCCTGGTTTCCCAAATGTTTCATAGTGTTCCATTATTTCCAGTAATTGTCTTATATTATCTCTAATGTATTGTCCATGTATAAAACCTGTCTGATTTGGATGAACAATATTCGACAATATCTTTTCAATCTTTTACAGTTATGAAAACTTAGGACACTAAAGAGGCCCTTCTACTGACTCTGAAAAACACCAAAAGAAGGATGCCCGGGTCCCTGCTCATCTGTGTGAACGTGCCTTAGGCATGCTGCAAGAAAGCATGAGGACTGCAGATGTGGCCAGGGCAATGAAATTGCAATGTCCGTACTGTAAGACGCCCAAGACAGTGCTACAGGGAGACAGGATGGATAGCTGATCGTCCTCGCAGTAGCAGACCATGTGTAACAACACCTGCACAGGATTGGTACATCCGAATATCACACCTGCAGGACAGGTACAGGATGGCAACAACAACTGCCTGAGTTACACCAGGAACGCACAATCCCTCCATCAGTGCTCAGACTGTCTGTAATAGGCTGAGAGAGGCTGGACTTAGGGCTTTATAGGCCTGTTGTAAGGCAGGTCCTCACCAGACATCACCTGCAACAACGTCGCCTATGGGAACAAACCCACCGTCACTGGACCAGACAGGACTGGCAAAAAGTGCTCTTCACTGACGAGTTTTGTCTCACCAGGGGTGATGGTCGGATTCACGTTTATCGTCGAAGGAATGAGCGACACACCGAGGCCTGTACTCTTGAGTGGGATCAATTTGGAGGTGGAGGGTCCGTCATGGTCTGGGGCGGTGTGTCACAGCATCATCGGACCGAGCTTGTTGTCATTGCAAGCAATCGCAACGCTATGCATTACAGGGAAGACATCCTCCTCCCTCATATGGTACCCTTCCTGCAGGCTCATCCTGACATGACCCTGCAGCATGACAATGCCACCAGCCATACTGCTCATTCTGTGCGTGATTTCCTGCAAGACAGGAATGTCAGTGTTCTGCCATGGCCATCGAAGAGCCCGGATCTCAATCCCATTGAGTACGTCTGGGACCTGAAGGATCGGAGGGTGAGGGCTAGGGCCATTCCCCCCAGAAATGTCCGGGAACTTGCAGGTGACTTGGTGGAAGAGTGGGGTAACATATCACAGCAAGAACTGGCAAATCTGGTGCAGTCCAGTAGTTAATGCAGCTGGTGGACACACCAGATACTGACTGTTACTTTTGATTTTGACCTCCCCCCCTTTGTTGAGAGACACATTATTCAATTTCTGTTAGTCACATGTCTGTGGAACTTGTTCAGTTTATGTCTCAGTTGTTGAATCTTATGTTCATACACATATTTACACATGTTAAGTTTGCTGAAAATAAATGCAGTTGACCGTGAGAGGACGTTTTTTTTCTGAGTTTATATTGTGGATAAAGAGTTACCTGTCTAACAGAACACAGAGGGTGTTCTTTAATGGATGCCTCTCCAACATAATCCAGGTAGATTCAGGAATCCCCCAGGGCAGCTGTCTAGACCCCTTACCTTTTTCAATCTTTACTAACGCCATCTTTACTGGCTTTGAGTAAAGCCAGTGTGTCTATGTATGCAGACGACTCAAGACTATACACGTCAGCTACTACTATTACTGAAGTGACTGCAACACTTAACGAAAAGCTGCAGTTAGTTTCAGAATGGGTGGCAAGGAATAAGTTAGTCCTAAATATTTCAAAAGGCATTGTATTTGGGACAAATCATTCACTAAACCCTAAATCTCAACTAAATCTTGTAATAAAGAATGTGTAAATTGAGCAAGTTGAGGTGACTAAACTGCTTGGAGTAACCCATGGATTGTAGACTGTCATGGTCAAAACATGTTGATACAACAGTTGCTAAAATGGGGAGAAGTCTGTCTAAAATAATTATAAGTTGTGTGGTCAGGTGCCACAAAGAGGGATTCAGGAAAATTGCAATTGGCACAGAATAGGGCAGCACGGCTGGCCCTTGGATGTACATGTAGAGCTAGCATTAATGATATGCATGTCAATCTCTCCTGGCTCAAAGTGGAGGAGAGATTGACATCATCACTACTTGTATTTATGAGAGCTATTGACATGTTGAAAGCATCGAGCTGTCCGTTTAAAATGCTAGCACACAGCTCAGACACCCATACATACCCAACAAGGCATACCACCAGAGGTCTCTTCACAGTCCCCAAGTCCAGAACAGACTATGGGAGGCGCACAGTACTACATAGAGCCATGACTACATGGAACTCGATTCCACATCAGGTAACTGATGCAAGCAGTATAATCAGATTTTAAAAACAGATAAAAATACACTTTATGGAACAGCAGGGACGGTGAAGCAACACAAACATAGGCACAGGCACATGCATACACACACACACACACACACACACACACACACACACACACACACACACACACACACACACACACACACACACACACACACACACACACACACACACACACACACACACACACACTATACACACACTATACACACACGTACACATGGATTTTGTGTTGTAGACATGTGGTAGTGGAGTAGGAGCCTGAGCGCACACACTTAGTGTGTTGTGAAATCTATTATGCATGTATTGTAATGTTTTTAAAATGTTATAACTTCCTTAATTTTGCCGGACCCAGGAAGAGTAGCTGATGCCTTGGCAGCAGCTAATGGGGATCCATAATAAATACAAATGGGAGTGGTTATAACATGCTAAGAACGGTCCTCTTGAGTACATCAATAAAGGTTTGGTATACCTCAACTGGTATGCCATCCAGCCCTGGAGTTTCCCCAGACTTAAAGGATTTAATTGCATGAAGAAGTCCCTCCTCTGTAATTTGGCCTTCACATGAGTCTTTCTGTACAGCTGCTAATTTTACATTATTAATTAAAATGAAATCCTCACAATTAACTTTGGTTAGTGGAGATGGAGGAGACTGAAATGAAAACATATGCTTAAAGTACTTTACTTCCTCTTTCAAAATATTGCTCGGTGAATCATGGGTGACCTGGTAGTATTTCTATGTTGAAGATAAAAAAATAATTTGGTAAATGTTTTCCCCTTATACCATCCAGTTTGCTATATTTTTTATAATATATTACACTTCTTTCTTGAATAAGTTCCTAAAAAAAAATGTCCCCCCTCTGACTTATTCTGTGCCTCTATGGTACAGTTTTTATTGCTATCTATCTGTACTGTTAGTCCTTCTATATCCTTTGTTAATATGAACTATTTTGACCTAAATTGCTTTTGTTTTAAAGATCAATATTGCATTGCATGGCCTCTAAAGACATATTTAAAAGTGTTCCATACAATAAGGGGATCTGCTGTACCTATATCATGTCTGAAAAAGTCAGTTATAAATTCTTCTGTCCTTGTTAAAAACAAGTTATCATCCAATAGGCTTAGATAAAATTTCCAATATCCTCGCCCACATGGAAATTCTGTAAGAGTAATGTATATGCCATTTCGTTTTTAGTTAGTTTTCTTTGATTAATCTATCCCTGTTCATTCTTCTTCTTCTTTGCCGCCTTCACAATGATGTCTAGCTTCTTCGATTTTTTTATTAGTTTGAGTAGAGAAATGTATCACTTGCACTATAAATGCAACAAAGTCCCCCTTCTTCACTGTTAGTGTCGGAATCCTTCTCGTGAACGGCATTCACTGCAGACTTTGGGACATCCACCACCATCTCATCTCTACTTACTCCTTCAGCTATTTTCACTTCCTCCACATAGAACACCTGTTGGATGGCCCTGATCCTAGCTACTGCAACCTCCTTCATCCTTACAGGGCACTCTGGGAATTTATGAATGTGATTCCCATCACAATTACAATAACATTCTTCATCTGACTCTTCAACTGCTACATATTTATTCCTTTGACAAACGTTTTCCACGTGTTCAAACTTTTTAAAATTGTAACACTGCAGCGGTTTCTGTACATATGGTCTCACTTCATATTTCACATACCCAAGTTTCACATATCCAAGAGTCGGGATAACCACTTCACCAAACGACAGTAAAACCTATCGGTTTTGCTCCTTCTTTCCATCTATCATTCGGGTCAAGCGGCGTGCATCTACCACTCCTGGCATGTTATCTCTAAACCACACAGTTTCTATATTCAACAAGACACCGGAGATGACAACTTTAACAAGTGCCCTACTTTCCATATCATACTTCGATATCTTGTAGAGCCACAGAGCTTTCTCCTTTTGCGCTTTTTACACACAAAATCTAAATCATACCGCTCCTTTTTCACCATCTTCGAGATCGCAAACGGGTCACCCAAAAAAACATCATTGCTCATGAATCGCATTTCAACCATAAACTGCTGTTCTTTTCCATCTTTAGCCTTTTTTTACTCCACTCTTCTTCACCATCATCCACTCATTCTCACCAAGTGTACTTGCGCCAACAGAATCACACAACGCTTCGTCTTCCTCCATTGCTCCAGTCAGGTGCCCCATCGTCTTCTTCTTCTGAGGATATTATATGGCGGTTGGCAACCAACTGTAAGGTGCATTACCACCACCAACTGGACTGGAGTGTGGACCTCGTTCATCTTTTTATTTTGTATGTGTATTTATTATGCATCCCCAATAGTTCCTGCCAAGGCAGCAGCTACCCTTCCTGGGATTTATTATGGATCCCCATTAGCTCCTGCCAAGGCAGCAGCTACTCTTCCAGGGGTTTATTATGGATCCCCATTAGTTCCTGCCAAGGCAGAAGCTACTCTTTCTGGGGTTTATTATGGATCACCATTAGTTCCTGCCAAGGCAGCAGCTACTCTTCCTGGGGTTTATTATGGATCCCCATTAGTTCCTGCCAAGGCAGAAGCTACTCTTCCTGGGGTTTATTATGGATCACCATTAGTTCCTGCCAAGGCAGAAGCTACTCTTCCTGGGGTTTATTATGGATCACCATTAGTTCCTGCCAAGGCAGAAGCTACTCTTCCTGGGATCCAGCAGAAATTAAGGCAGTAATATACATTATAATACATTTTTAAACATGAACAGACATTTTACAACAGATTTCACAATACATTAAGTGTGTGACCTCCGATCAATACTCTGCTACAACACACAATCCAGATGTAGGTGTGTGTATAGTGTGCATGTTATGTGTATTTATTTGTATGTGTGTGTTTGTACGTGTGTGTAACTTCACAGCCCTCGCTGTTTCATAAGGTGTATTTTTATCTGTTTTTTAAATCTGATTCTACAGTTACCTGATGTTAAATAGAGTTCCATGTAGCCATGGCTCTATGTAGTACTGTGCGCCTCTCATAGTCTGTTCAGGACTTGGGGACTGTGAAGAGACCTCTGGTGGCATGTCTTGTGGGGTATGCATGGGTGTCCGAGCTGTGTGCTAGTAGTTTAAACTGACAGCAAGGTGCATTCAACATGTCAATACTTACAAAAACAAGTAGTGATGAAGTCAATCTCTCCTCCACTTTGAGCCATGAGAGACTGACATGCATATTATTAATGTTAGCTCTACATGTACATTTAAGGGCCAGCCGAGGTGCCTTGTTCTGGGACAGCCCATCTTTCAATCACCCACGTGGGATAGTATGCTCCTAAAAAACAATGAGTAGATGGGAGAAGCGGGATTTCAAAACAAGTTCTATTTCAGTGCCTGGCTACGCAGATGCTCGTTGACATGCGCGAGCAGTTTGGATGACAAACTGGAACGCAGGTGGTTTGGTCAGCATGTTATAGCAGGTGGACTTGGACAGGTCCACCACCAGAAGATGCTGTTGACTATGGACAGAGGAGGTGGCAGATGCCCAGTGCCAATAAACAGACTTGATGAGGATCTGTTCTGCTTAAATGAGAGTAATATCAATGGGAATTTATTACCACCGATGTTACAATGAGCTGAGGCAGTTACAGATGAATGTATATAGACAAGGGGTATCCAACAGGTAGATCGCAAAGTATTAGTAGCTTGCAGTCCACATAAGATGCTCGCGCGAGCATACTAGCCCACATAGGAGCATACTAACCCATGTGGGTGATTGAAAGATGTCCTAGCTGTGTCTGAATCCTGGCTTAGGAAGGCGACCAAAAACACTGAAATTTTCATGGCTAACTATAACATTTTCCGACAAGATAGAACTGCCAAAGGGGGCGGAGTTGCAATCTACTGCAGAGATAGCCTGCAGAGTTCTCTCTTGCTATCCAGATCTGTGCCCAAACAATATTTAAAAAATCCACCTTTCCAGAAACAAGTTTCTCACCGTTGTGGATTGCTATAGACCATCTTCTGCCCCCAGCTGTACCCTGGACAGCATATGTGAATTGATTGTCCCCATCTATCTTTAGAGCTCGTGCTGTTAGGTGACCTAAACTGGGACATGCTTAACACCCCAGCTATCCTACAATCTAAGCTTGATGCCCTCAGTCTCATACAAATTATCAATGAACCTACCAGATACAACCCCAAATCCGTAAACATGGGCACCCTCATAGATATCATCTTAACTAACCTGCCCTCCAAATACACCTCTGCTGTCTTCAACCAGGATTTCAGCGATCACTGCCTCATTGCTTGCATCCATAATGGGTCTGTGGTCAAACAACCACCCCTCATCACTGTCAAACGCTCCCTAAAACAATCAGGCCTTTCTAATCGACCTGGTCCGGGTATCCTGGAAGGATATTGACCTCATCCCATCAGCAGAAGATGCCTGGTTATTCTTTAAAAGTGCTTTCCTCACCATCATAAATAAGCATGCCCCATCAAAAAAAAACTGAACCAAGAACAGATATAGCCCTTGGTTCACTCCAGACATGACTGCCCTTGACCAGCACAAAAACATCCTGTGGCATACGGCATTAGCATCAAATAGCCCCCCGCGATATGCAACTTTTCAGGGAAGTTAGGAACAAATATACACAGGCAGTTAGGAAAGCAAAGGCTAGCTTTTTCAAACAGAAATTTGCATCCTGCAGCACAAACTCCAAAAAGTTCTGAGACACTGTAAAGTCCATTGAGAATAAGAGCACCTCCTCCCAGCTGCCCACTGCACTGAGACTAGGAAACACTGTCACCATCGATAAATCCACAATAATTGAGAATTTCAATAAGAATTTTTTCTATGGCTGGCCATGCTTTCCACCTGGCCATCCCTACCCTGGTCAACAGCCCTGCACCCCGCACAGTAACTTGCCCAAGCCTCCCCCGTTTCTCCTTCACCCATATCCAGATAGCTGATGTTCTGAAAGAGCTGCAAAACCTGGACCCCTACAAATCAGTCGGGCTAGACAATCTGGACCCTCTCTTTCTAAAATTATCAGCCAAAATTGTTGCAACCCCTATTACTAGCCTCTCTTTTGTATCGTCTGAGATCCCCAAAGATTGGAAAGCTGCTGCGGTCACCCTAGACCCAAACTGCTACAGACCTATATCTATCCAACCCGGCCTTTCTAAAGTCTTCAAAAGCTAAGTTAACAAACAGATCACCGACCATTTTGAATCTTACCGTACCTTCTCCGCTATGCAATCTGGTTTCCGAGCTGGTCATGGGTGCACCTCAGCCACGCTCAAGGTCCTAAACGATATCATAACCGTCATCGATAAGAGACAATCCTGTGCAGCTGTATTCATAGACCTGGCCAAGTCTTTCGACACCACATCCTTATCGGCAGACTCAACAGCCTTGGATTCTCAAATGACTGCCTCGCCTAGTTCACCAACTACTTCTCAGACAGAGTTCAGTGTGTCAAATCGGAGGGCCTGTTGTCCGGACCTCTGGCAGTCTCTATGGCGGTGCCACATGTTTCAATTCTTGGGCCAACTCTTTTCTCTGTATACATCAGTGATGTCGCTCTTCCTGCTGGTGATTCTCTGATCCAACTCTACGCAGACGACACCATTCTGTACACCTCTGGCCCTTCTTTGGACACTGTGTTAACTAACCTCCAGACGAGCTTCAATGCCTCCAACTGCTATAAAATGCAAGTAAAACTAAATGCATGCTCTTCAACCGATCGCTGCCCGCACCTGCCCGTCCATCCAGCATCACTACTCTGGACAGTTCTGACTTAGAATATGTGGACAACTACAAATATCTAGGTGTCTGGTTAGACTGTAAACTCTCCTTCCAGACTCACATTAAGCATCTCCAATCCAAAATTAAATCTAGAATCGGCTTACTATTTCACAACAAAGCCTCCTTCACTCATGCTGCCAAACATACCCTCGTAAAACTGACTATCCTGCCGATCCTTGACTTCGGCGATGACATTTACAAAATATCCTCCAACACCCTACTCAGCAAATTGGATGCAGTCTATCACAGGGCCATCCGTTTTGTCACCAAAGCCCCATATACTACCCACCACTGCGACCTGTATGCTCTCGTTGGCTGGCCCTCGCTACATATTCGTCGTCAAACCCACTGGCTCCAGGTCATCTATAAGTATTTGCTAGGTAAAGCCCCGCCTTATCTCAGCTCACTGGTCACCATAGCAGCGCCCACCCGTAGCACGCGCTCCAGCAGGTATATTTCACTGGTCACCCCCAAAGCCAACACCTGCTTTGGCCGCCTTTCCTTCCAGTTCTCTGCTGCCAATGACTGGAACGAATTGCAAAAATCACTGAAGCTGGAGACCCATATCTCCCTCACTAACTTTAAGCACTAGCTGTCAGAGCAGCTCACAGATCACTGCACCTGTACATAGCCCATCTGTATATAGCCCATCCAGCTACCTCATCCCCATACTGTTATTTATTTTTTACTCCTTTGCACCCCAGTATCTCTACTTGCACATTCATCTTCTGCACATCTATCAGTCCAGTGTTTAAGTGCTAAATTGTAATTATTTCGCCACTATGGCCTATTTATTGCCTACCTCCCTTATCTTACCTCATTTGCATACACTGTATATAGACTTTTTCTCTATTGTGTTCTTGACAGTATGTTTGTTTACTCCATGTGTAACTCTGTGTTGTTGTTTGTGTCGCACTGCTTTGCTTTATCTTGGCCAGGTCGCAGTTGTAAATGAGAACTTGTTCTCAACTAGCCTACCTGGTTAAATAAAGGTGAAATAAAAACAAAATTAAAAGATTAATGAGGTCCACACTCCAGTCCAGTTGGTGGCAGTAATGCACCTTAAAGCTGGTTGCCAACCGCCATATAATATCCACAGAAGAAGAAGAAGAAAAAGAAGAGCTCGCCAAGCAATTCTGAAAGTACATTAAAAAAATTCATGTGTTCCATTGCAAACTGTCAGAAACATATTGCTCCCGGCTACTATCCAATCAAAGCCACATTGACATTATCCCACCCCTGGTTAGCCACTATTTGGCTTAAACAGCCAAACGTATCACAATATCTCCTCTCCCTGTTCGGGCGGCGCTCGGCGGTCGTCGTCGCCGGCCTACACTCTTCGATGGACGAGCGTGTCGCGCAACACACCGCTATATTACAGCGTCTGGGATCAGCAATGGACCAGGTGGTGGCTAGAATGGAGAGTTGGGAGAGAAGCGCTCTTCCTACACCACCATCAGCTGCTCTCCAACCTGCGCCACCACCATCACCGACAGCTTCCAGCACCAGCGGGATCAAACTCTCTCTCCCGAGGGAATACGACGGGTCGGCTGCCGGGTGTAAGGGGTTCCTGCTCCAGTTGGAACTTTACCTGGCGACTGTTCACCCGACTCCCTCGGGAGAGGAGAGCGTTAGCGTCCTCGTCTCCTGTCTTACTGGGAAAGCCCTGGAATGGGCCAACGCAGTCTGGGAGGGTCCGGATTCGGCTCGGGACCACTACCCAGAGTTCACTCGTCGCTTCCGGGCTGTGTTTGATCATCCAGGGCAGAGCGGCCGGTGAGCGGCTGTTCTATATGAGACAGGAGACGAGGAGTGCGCAGGACTTCGCGCTGGAGTTCCGGACCCTGGCCGCTGGCTCGGGGTGGAATGAGAGGGCCTTGATGGACCATTATAGGTGTAGCCTGAGAGAGGACGTCCTCAGGGAGCTGGCATGTAGGGACACCACTCTGACTCTGGACCAACTTATTGACATGTCCATAAGATTGGACAACTTGTTGGCTGCTCGTGGACTTCCCGATCAGGCCCTCTCCATTCCACCTCCCAGCACTCCTGCTCCAACGCCCATGGAGATAGGGGGTGCTGCTGCTAGGAGGACAGGAGGGTGAGTCTTCTCCTGCACCAACTGTGGTCGGAGAGGGCACACTGCTGACCGGTGCTGGAGGAGCTCGTCCGGAAGTCGAGATGGCAGGCAGAGCACTACTCAGGCACCTCAGGTGAGTCAGCACCAGGCTCACCCAGAGCCCCCTGTCGGCCATATGCATGTATTGGTTTCTTTCCCTGAGTTTTCCCCTCATTCCCAGCATAAGGCGCTAGTCGATTCAGGCGCAGCTGGGAGTTTTATGGACCGTGGGGTCGTGACTAAGTTAGGGATTCCTTTGGTTCAGTTGGACCAACCCTTCCCCGTGCACGCCTTAGATAGTCGACCACTTGGGTCAGGGCTGGTCAGGGAGTCCACAGTTCCACTGGTCATGGTAATGCGGGGGGGTCATAAGGAGCGGATTAGCCTCTTCCTCATTGATTCCCCTGCGTTTCCGGTGGTGCTGGGGATTCCCTGGTTATCTGATCACAATCCTAATATTTCATGGAGAGAGGGGGCTCTTAAGGGGTGGTCTGAGGAGTGCTCGGGTAGATGTGTGGGTGTTTCCATCGGTGCGACTACGGTGGAAAGTCCAGACCAAGTCTCTACAGTGCGCATTCACTCAGAATATGCCGATTTGGCTATCGCCTTCAGTAAAACGAAGGCGACTCAATTACCACCTCATCGACGAGGAGATTGTGCGATAGACCTCCAGGTAAACGCTGCACTTCCCAAGAGTCACGTGTATCCCCTGTCACAGGAGGAAACAGTGGCTATGGAGACATATGTCACTGAATCGCTGAGGCAGGGATAATTTCGGCCCTCCATGTCACCCGTCTCCTCAAGCTTCTTTTTTGTGAAGAAGAAGGATGGAGGTTTGCGTCCGTGCATTGACTTTAGAGGTCTAAATTCTATCACAGTCGGTTTCAGTTACCCGCTACCTCTCATTGCCACGGCGGTGGAGTCATTTCACGGGGCTCGCTTCTTCACAAAACTGGATCTCAGGAGCGCGTATAATTTGGTGTGTATCCGAGAGGGAGACGAGTGGAAAACCGCGTTTAGTACCACATCTGGCCATTATGAGTACCTCGTCATGCCGTATGGGTTGAAGAATGCTCCAGCCGTTTTCCAATCCTTTGTAGATGAGATTCTACGGGACCTGCATGGGCAGGGTGTGGTGGTGTACATCGATGACATTCTGATCTACTCCACAACATGCTCCGCGCATGTGTCTTTAGTTCGTAAAGTGCTTGGGCGACTGTTGGAGCATGACCTGTACGTAAAGGCAGGGAAATGTGTGTTCTCCAAACAAGCCGTCTCTTTTCTGGGGTATCGCATTTCCACCTCTGGGGTGGTGATGGAGTGTGATCGCATTTCGGCCGTGCGTAATTGGCCGACTCCGACCATGGTGAAGGAGGTGCAGCGGTTTTTAGGGTTTGCCAATTATTACTATTACCGGAGGTTTATCCGGGGCTTTGGGCAGGTGGCGGCTCCCATTACCTCACTGTTGAAGGGGGGGCCGGTGCGTTTGCGGTGGTAGGTGGAGGTGGACAGAGCTTTCGGTCATTTGAAGACTCTGTTTACCGATGCGCCGGTGCTGGCGCATCCGAACCCCTTTTTACCATTCATAGTGGAGGTGGACGCGTCCGAGGCTGGGGTTGGAGCTGTGCTGTCACAGCGCTCGTGCGCGCCCCCGAAACTTCGCCCCTGTGCTTTTTTTTCAAGGAAGCTCAGTCCAGCGGAGAGTAACTATGATGTGGGGGACAGGGAGTTGCTGGCTGTAGTCAGGGCCCTGAAGGTGTGGAGACATTGGCTTGAGGGGGTGCAACACCCTTTTCTCATCTTGACTGACCACCTTAATCTGGAGTACATCCGGGCGGCGAGGAGACTGAATCCTCGTCAAGCTAGGTGGGCAATGTTTTTCACCAGATTCCACTTTACCATCTCGTATATCCCAGGTTCCCGTAACGCTAAGGCCGACACACTGTCTCGTCTCTACGACACCGAGGAACGGTCAGTCGATCCCACTCCCATACTTCCGGCTTCTTGTCTGGTGGCACCGGTGGTCTGAGAGGTGGATGTGGACATCAAGCGGGCATCACGGTCAGAACCCACTCCACCACAGTGTTCTGCGGGTCGGAAGTATGTTCCGCTTAGTGTTCGTGATCGATTGATTAGGTGGGCGCACACGTTACCCTCCTCGGGTCATCTGGGGATTGAGCAGACGGTGCGGGGTCTTAGAGGGAAGTACTGGTGGCCCACATTGGCAAAGGACGTGAGGTTCTATGTCTCCTCCTGTTCGGTGTGCGCTCAGTGTAAGGCTCCTAGACACCTGCCTAGAGGGAAATTACAGCCCCTCTCCGTTCCACAGCGGCCTTGGTCCCACCTGTCGGTGGATTTTCTCACCGATCACCCTCCGTCTCAGGGGAACACTACGATCCTGGTTGTTGTGGATCGGTTCTCTAAGTCCTGTCGTCTCCTTCCTTTGCCCGGTCTTCCTACGCCCCTACAGACCGTGGAGGCCCTGTTTACTCACGTCTTCTGGCACTACGGGGTGCCTGAGGACATAGTATCTGATCGGGGTCCCCAGTTTACATCCCAGGTATGGAGGGCGTTTATGGAGCATCTGGGGGTTTCGGTTAGTTTGACCTCGGGTTTTCACCCTGAAAGTAATGGGCAGGTTGAGAGAATTAATCAGGATGTTGGCAGGTTTCTACAGTCCTATTGCCAGGACCGGCAAGGTTCGTGCCATGGGTCGAGATGGCTCAGAATTCTCTCCGATTCTCTTCTACTAACCTGTCGCCATTTCAGTGCGTGTTGGATTACCAGCCGGTCCTGGTACCCTGGCATCAGAGCCAGACTGAGGCTCCTGCGGTGGAGGACTGGGTGCAGCGCTCTAAGGAGACCTGGAGAGCCATCCAGGAATACCTTAAACGGGCTGGTGAACGGCAGAAGGAGAGCGCTGACCGCCACCGCAGTGAGGCCCCTGTGTTCACGCCGGGAGACCGGGTCTGGCTCTCAACTCGGAACCTGCTCCTCCGCCTGCCCTGCCGGAAGTTGGGTCTGTGGTTTGTGGGGCCATTTAAAGTCCTGAGGAGAATAAACGAGGTGTGCTATAGGTTACAGCTTCCCTCTTACTACCGTATTAACCCCTCGTTTCATGTGTCTCTCCTCAGGCCGGTGGTAGCTGGTCCACTTCAGGACGTCGAGGTGCGGGAGGTCCCTCCGCATCGGGGGGCCCCAGCGTACACAGTCCGTTCCATCTTGGACTCCAGGTCGTCCTCGAGGCCAGCGTTGGTGCGCTGCAGGAACCGCGCGACGCGGGGGGGAGAGGGGGGGCTACTGTCACGAAGTCTACCGAAGGTGGCTCCTCTCCCTGTTCGGGCGGTGCTCGGCGGTCGTCATTGCCGGCCTACTAGCTGCCACCGATCCTCTTTTCCTTTTCGTTTGGTTTTGTCTGGTTTTGTATTACACCTGTTCTGAGTTAGGTAATTAGTGGGGTATTTAGTCTTGCTGTCTGGGTTTAGGTTTTTGTGCGGAATTGTTCGTTTGTTGCTTTTCGTGGTGTTTATGTGGGGTGTTTTAGTTTTCTACAGTATTTTTGTAGAGGACGTGATTTCTGTTATTGGACTGCGCTTCAACCGCTGGTTGGTAGGTGGACATTGTTATTTTTTGTCTGGAACGGTTTTTCCTTGTTTATTTTTCACATTTGGATTTTGTGTGGAAATTAGGAAAATAAACACCCTACTCCGTATATGTGGTCTCCTGCGCCTGACTTCACCCCCATCACTCTAGTGAGCCGTGACAATATCTGCCAATTCATTGTACACTAAGGACCCAGGGAAGAGTTGCATGGTAGAGGAGAAGAGAAGAATGTGCCTATTAAAAAAAACTGAGTAGCTTGCGACATGTTTAATGTTTTTAAAGTAGCTCTCATGCTAGAAAAGGCTGGAGACCCCTGGATGTATCAGTTATAAATTAGTTTGTTGAAACAGTGACTTGAATGGGCCTAGCACAAAGCTCCATTGCAAAGTAACCTAATCTATGCAGCAGTTAGCTCAGAGTGCCATTATGCCATTCCTTTGGTAATTTTCAAGTGCACTAGTCTCAGTTCGCTTTGTAAGCAATACACACTCATGTCTAGACCTTCCAATTATTGTAGGAAATGGATTACAGTTTTTAACATTCTACCGGGCATTCTACATTCCACAGGGCAGCTAGTTTCTTCTAAGCTGGCATGTTACTGCACTGGCAACACACCTCCCCACTGCGAGCGGAAAAGGCTGATTTTTCAGCCTTCTCTAAGGGGATTAGAATGATGGAGTATGGCCCAGCAGTATGCTTGATAGAAGACGGTTGGTAGTCCTGTTGAATTGACAACTGTCTGACAACTGAGGGAGTTTTGTCTGACAACTGTTGACTCCCAAATATGGATTCCATACCTGATATATTTTATTTAACTAGGCAAGTCAGTTAATAACACATTCTTATTTACAATGACAGGCTAGGAACAGTGGGTTAACTGCCTTGTTGAGGGGTAGATTGACATATTTTTACCTTGTCAGCTCTGGGATTCAATCTAGCAACCTTTCAGTTACAGGCCCAACTCTCTAACCACTAGGCTACCTGCAGCCCTGGTGGAAACATTCTCCTGAAATCCCCTGATCATTTCCAACACAGTTAAAAGATGCATCAACCTGAAGTTGAAGAATCACCTTTGAGCAATTCTCTCTAATATTGAACTATTTAACAAACGTTTGTATTATTTTACCATGGAGAATAATTCAATTAAAATTGTGCATTTATCCTGATTGTGCGGAGACTTCAAACCATTACATCACGGAGAATAATGACATAAAGGAAAAGTTGGTTTGAAGTACACTGTAACAGATGCTCCCCATGATGATGTTTTACCACCCTCAGGTGGGCTGTCTGAAATTGTGGTGGTAAAAGCAATCATCTGTTTTATAAAGGGAATTGGGAATTGGCCCTCTGGTGAGGAAGATATTACAGGCCTCCCTCAACAGCCTATGCTTCTTTATAAGCCTTTTTAACACCAGGAAAAAAGGCATCAAGAGAGATGACTATGCCTGGCCTTTAAAATTTCATCTTGAGACCAAGCTTGCTGTCATGGTGCTTCAACAGGAAAGGGGAGAGAAGGAGAACATAACTTTGGGGGGGCAGGACCGAGTTTGGGAAAACCCTGTGCTAAATGACTGAAATATAAATGTAATGTAAGGACACAGGTTTTCTAGAGGGAAAGGTGGTGGTGTGGTGTACTCAGACATGCAGAGGTGCGAACAAGATGTTCAGCCGGAGTGTCTCAGCTTACCATCTATCTGTTTCAGAGAGCTGAGGCATTAATACAGATATATCCCTGCCTTAGATTGTCGGAGTAGCAAAGTGCACTTATAAAGGCATGGGTTCTCTCAAGGCCATGGCTAATTCACCACTTTAATGTCTAATATCAGTGCTGCTCGCTTAGGCTTTCTCACACAATCAGCAGAGTGATTGCATAGAGTATAATACTGTAAATGCCATTTAGCAGATGCTATTATCCAAAGCACCTTCCAGTCATGCATGCATACGTTATTTTTGTATGGGGTGTCCCAGGAATCGAACCCACTATCCTGGCTTTACAGGAGCCATGGGCTACCAACCAGAGCAAAGCCAGCCCAGCCCCCAAAACCCAGCCTCAGCCCCAGCCCAGCTCCAGAGAGCTGGGTTTAGGATTAGTTATAATTTGCAGAATGTAATAGCAGTCTGGGTGTACTCCTGTGACTTGATTAGCGAGCAGGCAGGCAGGCAGGCAGGCAGGCAAGGCTCAGGCTCTGTCTGCCCAGGCAGCTGGAGAGAGGATTGTTCTCCTGTAATTCATCACATCTATTACTGAGATGGTCATCCTTCCCTCTGTCCATAATTCCCTTCTTCCCTCTTTCCATCCTTCCATCATTCCCTCCTTCCCTCCTTAACAAGCTCTCACAGTCTCACTGCAGTATTAGACATTCATACACGTTATCCACGTCAAATTTCAAAGTTGGTCCAACTGTGAAATTTCAAAGTGTTTTTGTTACTCCTGCTGCTCTGTATCGTTCCAGTTCTCCAAACATGAAATTTCAAATTTAAGGGTTATGTTTAGGCACTCATTCCGAATGGTTAAGGTAAGGGTTAAGGTTTGGGATAGGGTTAAAAACATGAAGGTTTCTATTTGTATTTATTGTGGATCCATATGCTGCCTTGGCAGCAGCTATTGGTCCTGGGGTCCAGCAAAATTCAGGTATTTATATGCAATTAAAACGTCCACAACACCTAGCAAAACCCAAGCCTACTTGATGGGAATAGCGCTCACTGTTGCCCACTAGTTGCCGTTTTTGAAGACATTTCCCAACATCATCAGGACATGGATAGACGTCCAATTTCGATGTCAATCTTGAACCACTTGGCTGCCCTTCTTCCCTCCCAGCCTCAGGCATCTCTGGAGTATCAATCAAGTCACAGGGGACGTCTAAAAATAATACCTGCATTTGTATCATTAAGAAATGACTCTGTTAACCTCTACACTCTTTTTTATTTTGTTATTTATTTGATTTATTTATAATTTATGTATTGACATTCTCTTTTTCGAGACCCTTTTCAAGCACCTTATCCATCTTCTGGTCCCTGAGGACGTCATGAAGCAAAACGGAACTTATCCACATCAATGCTAATTTGCACCTGTCTCACTCACTGAAATACATGAATCTTTTCATGCACCGTTGGAGGCCGATTCTAAATGACAGCTTCAGGTATGAAATTAGAAACCCACCCACACATATGTAAATTCCTTTGTCTAATGTAAGTATTATCATTACACAGATTTGTGTATATTTATAGAGGACTGAATCATATTAACGTCTATAATGTGAAACTGTATTTTCTCGAAACGGATGAGATAATGGCAGGGGTGAAGGGTCAAATCAACCCTCAATATCAGTATGGACACATTCTGTGAATGTCTGATAGAATAATAATATTTCAGTCATCTCTACTGTATCTTACATATTAGGGTCAGGAAGGTTACTAATATTCTCTATACATTCTCCTTCCCCTATAACATTTGCTGAGGATGCTGTTTCCTGTTCACCTGACTGCATGATGTTTGTTGTGCTTTACAGTGCCTATCCATCTGTGTCAAACTGACAGTTGCTGACGGTACAATAAAGACAGCCAATTGGTAGCCCTGCTTCCCTTATCAAAGTCAATCTACTGTACCATGTCAGCCTTAATTATGTTTTGGATGAAAAGATTATATAGGATATGAGAGAGACTGTCATTACAGATTAGATAATTGGATTCCTCCTCTCTCGCTATCTTCCCTCTCTCTCTCACACACACACAAACACACACTCTTTCTCACTCTGTCTTTCTCTCTCTCTCCCTCTCTCGCTTGCTCTCTTGCCACTCCTCCTCCTAACAAACACATCAAAACTGGATCAAAGCAATGAAGTTCCAAATAAAAGAGAGAACAATCTATAAAGCCATGGAGAGTATGTTATTGTGGCATCATAAAGTGTCAACTAATAAAAGTTATTGCCCAGAACACAGTGGTCAAATCTGTATCTTCAGGGGGGGGGTGTGTGTGTGTGTGTGTGTGTGTGTGTGTGTGTGTGTGGGGTGGTGTGTGTGTGTGTGTGTGTGTGTGTGTGTGTGTGTGTGTGTGTGTATGTGTGTGTGATTCAGGCAATTAGCACCCTGAGGAGTGAAGGTTCTGAAAGTGAGTGTGGGATATATTACACATATTAGCTAGTCGTTGCTTCAAGCAGGCTTTTCCCCACACCGTCATTTACTTGATTCCTCTCATACAGCAATGTTGTGACAGCCATTACCTGTGATAGATTTAGCAATCGAACTTCGTTCTCCATTATTGCCTGTATTCATATCAACAGACAGACAGACAGATAGATAGTGTCGAACATAGAAATAGAATCTATTGGATTCTATTACTATGGTGTTGAATCTAGAATGCATATAGATAGGTTCTACTTAGATGCAGCAGATTGATAGATACTTTTTTAATCGCCACGTAGAAATGCATTCATTTCATCTCTTCTGTCAAAACTATATGGCTAGGCACTACTCCACAGTACCTTAGCACTCTTCTCTTTAATGCATATACTCCCCTGCTCTATGATGCATATACTCCCCTGCTCTATGATGCATATACTCCCCTGCTCTATGATGCATACACTCCCCTGCTCTATGATGCATATACTCCCCTGCTCTATGATGCATACACTCCCCTGCTCTATGATGCATACACTCCCCTGCTCTATGATGCATACACTCCCCTGCTCTATGATGCATACACTCCCCTGCTCTATGATGCATACACTCCCCTGCTCTATGATGCATACACTCCCCTGCTCTATGATGCATACACTCCCCTGCTCTATGATGCATACACTCCCCTGCTCTATGATGCATATACTCCCCTGCTCTATGATGCATACACTCCCCTGCTCTATAATGCATATACTCCCCTGCTCTATGATGCATACACTCCCCTGCTCTATGATGCATATACTCCCCTGCTCTATGATGCATACACTCCCCTGCTCTATGATGCATATACTCCCCTGCTCTATGATGCATACACTCCCCTGCTCTATGATGCATACACTCCCCTGCTCTATGATGCATACACTCCCCTGCTCTATGATGCATACACTCCCCTGCTCTATGATGCATACACTCCCCTGCTCTATGATGCATACACTCCCCTGCTCTATTGCCTATCACAAGGACCAACCGATGTCATCAAGATGAACCGCCGACCAATGCTCAAACTCCCCTCATGTCATGTCCCATTTGGCTCTGAACATATGCAAACACCTCCTTGAATTAGCCAACCACACTGTCCCTGCATACATTAATTGATCTCTTGGCTTTGGTTGATGGCGTTTCAATTGCAGGAAATGGGGGAAGGATAACCACAGTCAGACCTAGGGTAATTCAAAGTCAAGAGCCCCTTGGAAAGGAGATGAACTGCCATGGAATATTATTGCACTGACTACCAAAATGGTGGACGAGTCGTTATAAATGACCTATTACCCAAACCTTGACGAAATGACACACGTTGATAGGATCCCTCAAAAACAAAAATAATCAGATATATTATTATTCTCCTCGCCAATCCCCTGGTTTACCTTCGGAACGCTCATCTGTGGCGTTTACGTTTAAGTCCATTAGTCTATTGGACACTATTCAAGGAAGTCATGATGCTCAGCTGTTTAGTTGTTGAGCAGTTCCAATTATGAAGATCCAATAGCACAGTTTTCCCCCTTTAATACTGTAGCTGTAACCTGCCTTCAGCATGCAAATTGTCAATACGCCCACACACCCACAGTAAAATCCGGCATCTCTCCCACATTGTAAGTTTGAGAGTTCAGCATAATATTGTCTTGGCTCTGTGTATTTGGCTCCTTAACTCTGCAGTCAGTCTGCTGTAAAATAAAACCCTCAGCATCAGGTATTGTTTGTCCCAAATGACACCCTATTCCCTATGTAGTGCACTTCTTTTCACCAGGTGCTATAGGGCTCTGGTCAAAAGTAGTGCACTGTATAGGGAATAGGGTGCCATTCCCTATTTCTAAAACAAGTACTAGTGTATGGGGGTGTGTGGTGTAGAAAGGGTCTGTGATCAGCCCTGTCATGTTGATTTTGCAGCATTCAGCACTATGAGACAGTGATATGAATAATGTATCTATTTATAAGTGTCTCAACCTCTATAGATTTCACACTGTTCCTTAACCATGGTGATCAATAAGGTTTCTTGGGAAATAAGTAGCTATTGATCAGAGCAGGGATGAGAAGTGTCCCCTGGAATGGACTGGAGGGGGTGAGATGAGAAATATCCCCCGGAATGGACTGGAGGGGGTGAGATGAGAAGTGTCCCCCGGAATGGACTGGAGGGGGTGAGATGAGAAGTGTCCCCCGGAATGGACTGGAGGGGGTGGGATGAGAAGTGTCCCCCGGAATGGACTGGAGGGGGTGAGATGAGAAGTGTCCCCCGGAATGGACTGGAGGGGGTGAGATGAGAAGTGGACTGGAGTGGATAAGGGTATGGGGACCTTCCTGGGCTCTGCACAGCAGGAGCAGCCCCCATCCATACCCTCCTCCACACACCATTCCATCTCTTCATTCCTCCATCTCATTATCTACCTCCACCCCTCCCTTTATCCCCCACCTCCATCCATCCACCTCCCTCCTCTCCCTCCATCCATCCATTTCCCAGCCACCTAGCCACAGAGGCACTGATGGATCTCACGGCCAAACCAACTTATTTCCCCAAGATGCCCAATCCGATTTGAGAGAATAAAAGCTCTGGAAGATTTATGTGGCTGGGCGAGAGAAGGCTACACAGCAGATACCTCTAGGCCTGTTAGTTCACAGAGAGTAACACTAATCTCATATCCATTTATTATGAATGCATTGAGGTGACTAAAGCGTGCTAAGGGATATTAAATGTAAAACCAGATTACAACCGAGCCTGAAATTGTTGTTTGAATGACAACCGCTCACACACAAAGGAAACACGAAAACAACCTATTTTTCTAATAATAGTTGTCTGTGCAATTTCCACAAATTACCATGTTGTTTATTTCAAATTGACCGAAACCGATTAGCTATCTATCTACAGTATAAGAGTCATATGACACTAGCCAGGTCTGTTAGCGCTATATAGCCTGGCAATGACCGTACACTGACCAAAAATAATTTGGTCCTGATGTGATGTCCCTAAATTCCTCCATACTCTTCTAATATTTGATGCATCACATCAATTATGCTGGTATTCCTTCCACGATTCAACAACAATGGGAGCTATAGCTGTACTAATAGGACTAATAGGACCCAGTCAGTGGAATCCTGTAACGCACTGTGAAATGCATTTCTCTATGCTATTAAAATGCAAACGCAGAAGCACTGCTGTGTAGAAAGAAAGAAAGAAAGAGGTTCATAACTTGGACCACAGAGTGCAGTGAGGCATGAAAACAAACCAGAGAAACCTGACCTGTTATTAGCACATAGTTAATGTAATCTCTGAAGAGTTATTAATTAAGAACTCGTCTCAGACCTGTAAACACCAACAGGATTAAGGCTGTTGTTTTCTAAGAGTAAATCACCAGGAGCTGGTCTTAGATCAGTGACTTAACTCCTAGTTTTGGAGGAGGACTTAATGACTGTATATAGATACATCCTGTCTAGTTGAGATCCGATCTTATAATAATAATAATAATAATAATAATAATAATAATAATAATAATAATAATAATAATCATTTGGATAATTAGGATGATAGATGACAGAGGGGATATACATTACATGCCTTTGTACAATTTAATTCTATGTACAGAGAACTTTTGTGTATACTTCCCATCAATTGTGTTCCTCCTTGCTCGACTCTGTTACTCCAGAGAATCTAGGAGAACAGAGTGCTTGTTGTTGGTCAGCTATTATCTCTATTGGCAAGAAAATGCATTTTCTGATTTCAACATCCTCCTTGGATATTTTAAAATAAGACTGTCTGAAGCGTTGTTATGTGCCGGGGAGAAGATGGGAAGCAAGAGAAGAGACCATCACTTTATTCTGAAGTACAACTGTGGGATAACATGATTTATACACCAGCAAAACCAGCGCTAAACCGGCAACAAACTCTCCAAAGCATCAGTGACCACGTTTACATTCACACCAATATCCCCGTTATTATTGACGCATATAAACATAATATCCAGTTATTATTCGGGATACTCAAGTAACTGTTTTTGAGTTGACGCATATAAATATCATATCCCGTTTACAATAACCCGAAAAAGCTTGTATCACGGTAATGAGAAACCTGGATAAGATGCCTTTGATATCTGATCTAAGACGGGATACTGTTTCATGTTAACGTCTTGTCCCGTTAATTGTTGTTTTTGCGGTCTGCTCAGTGTCTCATACCATGGATGCTGTGTGAAAAAGTAGGCTACCTGCGCAGTTCGCTCCACTATAATAATTTAATAATAACTAAAATTATTACTACTAAAATTAATTTACTACAATTTACTACTGGCTACTTTCACCCAAATGTAGCCAAGTTTTTGCTTTTAATTTCCGACATTTGGTAGGCCATTTGTTTGTTCAACTATAGTTTAATACATGCAGCTTTAATACATGCAGCTCATAACTTGTTGCCCCAGAAGACTAAATAAAGTAGTGCTCACCAGAATAATGTCTTACGTCAATAGAATGAGTGCATTAGTAAAGTTGTCTGTTTCGTTTAGCGACCAGGGAGAAAACAAAATAACTCCAAAACAGTGGAAAAATTGGTCTGGTGCAAAATGTCCAAATGTCATCAGTTTGACCGATTTTAAGGAAATGAAAAGCTGAGAAAACCATGAAACACGTTCCTGATAAGACTTTAGTTCCTCTTCGGTGCATACTTTATGTGGGGGAATACTGTCTGCTTGCGAAGCAGTGTCAAATATAACAATTACACGCGCATTCGCATTTTCTCGAGAGATGCTCAAAGAAATAAATAATATTTCCCCACTCCTGGTCCCAAGACAAAATTAACATTTGTTGTATAATTTCACTGCACGAAATTGATAATTCTGCAGGAGTTAACATAATATGATCTACATGTGACAGGTTATGGGCCTACAGTCAGTGTCCACATTTCAGTTACTATTCCATTTAACCCATATACTTAAATGAGTAATATTCTGTTTATTCATGGTTACAGGGATACTCATGAGTGGGATTTCAAAGGTGCATGTAAACAACTTATCCCGAATAAGACTGGATATACAGTACCAGTCAAAAGTTTGGACACACCTACTCATTCAAGGTTTTTTATTTATTTTTTACTATTATCTAAATTGCAGAATAATAGTGAGACGTCAAAACTATGAAATAACACATATGGAATAATTTAGTAACCAAAAAAGTATTTTATATTTGAGATTCTTCAAAGTAGTGTCACGTCCTGACCAATATAAGTTGTTATTTTCTATGGTAGAGTGGTCAGGGCATGACAGGGGTGTTTTTGTGTCTGTTCTATGTTCTCTATTTCTATGTTGGATTTCTAGTTTGTCTATATCTAGGTTGGGGTTTATTGGGTTAACCTTCAATTGGAGGCAGCTGTTCCTCGTTGCCTCTAATTGGAGGTCATATTTAGTAGGGGTGTTTTTTTCCTGTTTGTGGGTAGCTGTTTTCCGTTTAGTGTATGTTCCCTTGATGGAACTGTTGTCGGTTGTTTTGTTGTTTTTGTATTAGTGCTTAATTAAAGTAAGATGTGAGCACTTCACCTTGGTCCCCTTTGTACGACCCACGTTACAGAACTACCCACCATGACTGGATCAAGTGGCGTGCCCAGGCAGAGATGTACACCTGGTCATAAATAGAATGGATAGAGTGGAGAAACTGGACTTGGGGCCAAGTCATTGAGAGATATCGGAGCCTACCGGGGAAGAACGAGAGGCAGCCCCCCCAAAAAAATTTTTGGGGGGCACATGGGTAGTTTGGCTGGGCCAGGGGTGAGCCCTGAGCCAACTCCCCGTGCTTATTGTGGTGAGCATGTGCCTGCTTCTCGCACTCTCTCTCCGGTACGCCTCCATAATCCAGTACGTCCAGTGCCTGCTCCTCGCACTCTCCCTCCAGTGCGCCTCCATAGTCCAGTAAGTCCTGTGCCTGCTCCTCGCACTCTCCTTTCAGTGCGCAGCCATAACCCGGTACAGCCAGTGCCTGCTGTGAGCACTCGGCCATTAGTACGTCCTGTTCCTGCTCCCCGCACTAGCCCTAAGGTGTGTGTTATTAGTCTGGCGCCTCCAAAGCCAGCCCCACGCACCAGGCCTCCAGTGCGCCTGCCCAGCCCAGTACGTCCTGTTCCTGCTCCCCGCACTCGCCCTGAGGTGCGTGTTACTAGTCTGGTGCCTCCAAAGCCAGCCCCATGCATCAGGCCTCTAGTGCGCCTGCCCAGTCCAGTACGTCCTGTTCCTGCTCCCCGCACTCGCCCTGAGGTGCGTGTTACTAGTCTGGCGCCTCCAAAGCCAGCCCCACACACCAGGCCTCCAGTGCACCTGCCCAGCCCAGTACGTCCTGTTCCTGCTCCACTCACTCGCCCTCCAGTGCGCATCCATAACCCGGTACAGCCAGTGCCTGCTGTGAGCACTTGGCCATTAGTGCGTCTTCCCAGTCCGGTGAGACCGATTCCTGCTCCTCGCACTCTCCCTCCAGTGCGCATCCATAACCCGGTACAGCCAGTGCCTGCTGTGAGCACTCGGCCTTCAGCGGTGGGCTGCAACCCAGAGCCTTCGGTGGTGGTCTGCAACCCAGAGCCTTCGGCGGTGGTCTGCAACCCAGAGCCTTCGGCGGTGGTCTGCAGCCCAGAGCCTTTGGCGGTGGTCTGCAACCCAGAGCCTTCGGCGGTGGTCTGCAGCCCAGAGCCTTTGGCGGTGGTCTGCAACCCAGAGCCTTCGGCGGTGGTCTGCAACCCAGAGTCTTTGGTGGCGGTCCGAAGCCTCCGACGATGATCCATGGTCTGGTTCCTCCGGACAAACAGAAGCGGGGGAATCAGCGGGCGGTGGGGGTACTACGCCCGGAACCAGAGCCGCCGCCATAGACATTTTTCCACCCTCCCTTCCCTCCCTTTAGGTTTGTTTTTTTGTGTGTTTTTTTTGTTATATTGTGTGCATTCGGAGTCTGAACCTTTGGGGGGGGGGGGGGGGGGTGGTACTGTCATGTCCTGACCAATATAAGTTGTTATTTTCTATGGTAGAGTGGTCAGGGTGTGACAGGGGGTGTTTTTGTGTTTGTTCAATGTTCTCTATTTCTATGTTGGATTTCTAGTTTGTCTATATCTAGGTTGGGGTTTATTGGGTTGATCTTCAATTGGAGGCAGCTGTTCCTCGTTGCCTCTAATTGGAGGCCATATTTAGTAGGGGTGTTTTTTTCCTGTTTGTGGGTAGTTGTTTTCCAATTAGTGTATGTTCACCTGATGGAACTGTTGTCGGTTGTTTTTGTATTAGTGTTTCATTAAAGTAAAATATGAGCACTTCACACGCTGCGCCTTGGTCCCCTTTGTACGACCCACGTTACAAGTAGCCACCCTTTGCCTTGATGACAGCTTTGCACACTCTTTGCATTCTCTCAACCAGCTTCATGAGGTAGTCACCTGGAATGCATTTCAATTAACAGGTGTGCCTTCTTAAAAGTTAATTAGTGGAATTTCTTTCCTTCTTAATGAATTTGAGCCAATCAGTTGTGTTATGACAAAGTAGGGGTGGTATACAGAAGATAGCCCTATTTGGTAAAAGACCAAGTCCATATCATGGCAAGAACAGCTCAAATAAGCAAAGAGAAGCGACAGTCCATAATTTCTTTAAGACATGAAGGTCAGTCAATCTGGAAAATTTCAAGAACTTTGAAAGTTTCTACAAGTGCAGTTGCAAAAACTATCAAGCGCTATGATGAAACTGGTTCTCATGAGGACCGCCACAGGAAAGGAAGACCCAGAGCTACCTCTGCTGCAGAGGATAAGTTCATTAAAGTTAACTGCACCTCAAATTGCAGCCCAAATAAATGCTTTACAGACTTCAAGTAACAGACATGTCAACATCAACTGTTCAGAGGAGACTGCGTGAATCAGGCCTTCATGGTTAAATCGCTGCAAAGAAACCACTACAAAGGACACTAATAAGAGGAAGAGACTTATTTTGGCCAAGAAACACAAGCAATGGACATTAGACCAGTGTCCTTTTGTCTAATGAGTCCAAATTTGAGATTTTTGGTTCCAACCACTGTCTGTGAGAAAACAGAATAGGTGAATGGATGATATCTGCATGTGTGGTTCCCACTGTGAAGCATGGAGGAGGAGGTGTGAGGGTGTGTGGGTGCTTTGCTGGTGACATTGTCTGTGATTTATTTAGAATTCAAGACACACTTAACCAGCATGGTTACCACAGCATTCTGCACTGATATGCCTTTCCATCTGATTTTTCGCTTAGTGGGACTATCATTTGTTTTTCAACAGGACAATGACTACACAGAAGGAGAGTGATGGAGGGCTGCATCAGATGACCTGGCCTCCACAATCACCTGACCTCAACCCAATTGAGATGGTTTGGGATGAGTTTGACCGCAGAGTGAAGGAAAAGCAGCCAACAAGTGCTCAGCATATGTGGGAACTCTTTCAAGACTTTTGGAACAGCATTCCAGGTGAAGCTGGTTGAGAGAATGCCAAGAGTGTGCAAAGCTGTCATCAAGGCAAAGGATGGTGTCACGTCCTGACCATAGTAAGATGTTATTTTCTATGGAAGAGTAGGTCAGGGCGTGACAGGGGGTGTTTTTCAATGTTTTCTATTTCTATGTTCATGTTCTAGTTTTGTATTTCTATGTTGGTTTTGTTTGGGATGATCTCCAATTAGAGGCAGCTGGTCCTCGTTGTCTCTAATTGGAGATCATACTTAAGTAGGGTTTTTTTCCACCTGGGTTTGTGGGAGATTATTTTTGAGTAGTGTATGTTTCACCTCTGCGTCACGGTTTGTTGTTTTTGTCCTTCAGTTTATTTATGTATTGCTTAGTTTCACAGGGTAAATAAAATGTGGAATGACACATACGCTGCACTTAGGTCCGCTTCTCCTTTTGACAACCGTGACAGAATCTCCCACCACAAAAGGACCAAGCAGCGTGCCCAGGAGGAGCAGGGATCCTGGGCCAGGGAAAGGAGAGAGTGGAGGACGTCCTGGACATGGGAGGAGGTAATGGCAGGGGACAAGACCCTGCCATGGAAGCAGGTGGAGCCAGAGAGGGAGGAACGGCAATGTTACGAGGAACAGTCACGGCAACGACGGAAGCACGAGAGGCAGCCCCCCCAAAAAAATGTTTTGGGGGGGCACACGGGGAGATTGGCAGAGTCAGGGTGGAGACCTGAGCCAACTCTCCGTGCTTACCGTGGGGAGCGAGTGAAGAAGCAAGCACCGTGTTATGCGGTGATGTGCACTGTGTCGCCAGCTCGCATTCACAGCCCGGTGCGATCTGTGCCTGCGCCCCGCATTTGTCGAGCTAGGTTGAGCATTCAGCCAGGAAGGGTGGTGCCAGCTCAGCGCTCCTGGTCTCCAGTTCGCCTTCTCGGTCCAGGATATCCTGCGCCGGCTCTGCGCACTGTGTCGCCAGTGCGTATTCATAACCCAATGCGTCCTGTGCCCGCGCCCCGTGTTTGCCGAGCGAAAGTATGCATCCAGCCAGGATGGGTTGTGCCAGCTCTATGCCCGAGACCTCCAGTGCGCCTCCACAGTCCAGTATATCCTGTGCCTGCCCCACGTACCCGGCCTTCAGTGAGTCTATCCAACCTGGTAAGCCCTGTTCCTGCTCCCCGCACTCGCCCTGAGGTGCGTGTCACCAGTCTGGTGCCACCTGTGCCAGCCCCATGCATCAGGCCTCCAGTGTGCCTGCCCAGTCCGGGGTGTCCTGTTCCTGCTCCCCGCACTCGCCCTGAGGTGCGTGTTACTAGTCTGGCGCCACCTGTGCCAGCCCCACGCATCAGGCCTCCAGGGCGCATTCCCAGTCCAGAGCTTCCGACGACAGTTCCCAGTCCGGAACCTCCGGCGACGGCCTGCAGCCCGGAACCTCCGGCGACGGCCTTCAGCCCGGAACCTCCGGCGGCGGCCTGCAGCCCGGAACCTCCGGCGGCGGCCTGCAGCCCGGAACCTCCGGCGGCGGCCTGCAGCCCGGAACCTCCGGCGGCGGCCTGCAGCCCGGAACCCATAACCTCCGGCGGCGGCCTGCAGCCCAGAACCTCCGGCGGCGGCCTGCAGCACAGAGCCTTCGGCGGCGGCCTGCAATACAGAGCCTCCGGCGGCAATCCACAGTCCGGTGGCACAGAAGCAGAGGGATCAGCGGGCGGAGCGGGGGTTACGCCCCGAACCGGAGCCGCCTCCTCTGTTGGAGGATCCGCGGGATAAGAAGGTTATGTGTACTGCACCAGAGCCGCCATAGACAGTAGTTACCCACCCTACCCTCCCTTTAGTATTTTTTTTTTTTGGGGGGGGGGGGTTGTTTTTGTTTAGGTGCGGTCGGAGTCCGCACCTTTTGGAGGGGGGGGTACTGTCACGTCCTGACCATATTAAGATGTTATTTTCTATGGTAGAGTAGGTCAGGGCGTGACAGGGGGTGTTTTTCTATGTTTTCTATTTCTATGTTCATGTTCTAGTTTTGTATTTCTATGTTGGTTTTGTTTGGGTTGATCTCCAATTAGAGGCAGCTGGTCCTCGTTGTCTCTAATTGGAGATCATACTTAAGTAGGGTTTTTTTTCCACATGGGTTTGTGGGAGATTATTTTTGAGTAGTGTATGTTTCACTTCTGCGTCACGGTTTGTTGTTTTTGTCCTTCAGTTTATTTATGTATTGCTTAGTTTCACAGGATAAATAAAATGTGGAACGACACACACGCTGCACTTTGGTCCGCTTCTCCTTTTGACAACCGTGACAGGTGGCTACTTTGAAGAATCTAAAATCTAAAATATATATTAAAAAAAACAATTGTTTGGTTACTACATGATTCCATATGTGTTATTGCATAGTTTTGATGTGTTCACTATTAAAGAAAATTAAAGAAAAACCCTTGAATGAGTAGGTGTGTCCAAACTTTTGACTGGTACTGTATAATAAGATGGATATATGCTAGATTTATGCTACCATCCAGAATACTGTGAGCATGTAAATGTGGACACTGTGTTTTGCTCCAGAGGGAATAAAGCATTTTGAGTTTATTGAATTGAATTTACTTGTAATGAGTTTCGAGTACATTTAAGTTCCCTGAAAAATGACTTTATTCTTTTAGTTGATATTCGAGTATCTACGTCTCTATTGAAGAAAAAACAATCTACTCAAACAGACTGCTAAAATCAATGCTAGCTGGAATTACATATTGCAGTTTAGGACTTAAATTAAAGTTTTAAATTGCATTTTCTTAACAGTACTTCAGAGTACTTTCCAAATCTATATCAGTGTATAACTGTATTTGACACATTTCAATAATTTTCTCATAAATGTGCGTTTTCCACATAATTTCAGTCCATTTTAGTATCCCTGCTTGCAGACAGTAATCCAGAGATGATGAAGACAGACCACCAGCTGCCAGCTGTTGGATAATGAAGCTCTTTAATGCATTCTTTGGCGGATTGACTGCCACTATCGAGGGGACATATACAGCCACAGTTTATGACCATTGAGCTCATACCCTGCCAATTAAATTGGCTTTTCAGTTTTCAGTTCCAAACTGAGGGAGAATCAGGAAGAGAATACCTCCCACTGGTTGGTCGCATCTGATTGGTCGAGGTGGCCAAGTGCTGGATTAATTGCTATTGTCATAACGCCACGGCAACGCAAGGCTATTATCCTGATGGTGAGCGTTCATCATGTACCAGCCCCAGCTTGAGGCACCAGGCCCCAGCGTAGTGTACTGTAGCACGAGCTACTAGCAACACTAATCATTCCTCTTGTGTGCATCCTGTTTTACATAGCATCTCTGCCTCCCTGCTCCTTAATCAAACCCAGACCAGCTCCACAGGACTACAGACAGTACTGCACTTAGTCTTCACTGATGGCTGAATGAAACAGAGTAACATAAAGACCAACCGCAAGGATCAGAGAATGGCCAGAATATGAATATGCTGCTGCCCGCAGACCTGTGATCAAATACAATTTTTTTTCAATTCAAGTACTTATATAAGCTCAATCAATACGTGATTAAGCTTGCCTGGCGCAATGGAACTAATATAAAAGTGCAAACGTAAAAATAGTTGCAAAAGCGCAAACCTAATATCTGAACCCAGATCTGGCTGCCCAGCCTCCAGGACAGATTTACATAGAGCAGGTAATTGGGCTCAGTGGCAGGAATAATGAGCAGGAACTCTGCTTGGACCAGGCTGAAAGATGCCAATCATACTGCTTCAGAGTTACTGTATAAGTCCTCTAGTCTTCGGAACAGAAAGCTTAAGCTATATGCTTTGTTCCATACATACAGTATGATTCATATTCAACCTTTTGGGAACTTCTACTGGATCAGAGTCCAGAAATTGGGACGGTTGTTGCTCAATACACGATATTTCGGCTAAGGGCTGGATACAGCCCTTAGCCGGGGTATACTGGCTATATACCACAAACACCTGAGGTGTCTTATTGCTATTATAAACTGGTTACCAACGTAATTAGAGCAGTAAAAATACATATTTTGTCATACCCATGGTATACAGTCTGATATACCACGGCTGTCAGCCAATCAGCATTCAGGGCTCAAACCACCCAGTTTATAAACTATATCAACAACAGAACAGAATAGAAAAGTGGGTCCTCTATTACAGAGGACCAATTGATCTCTCTTTGAGAAGAAACCGGCTGTCCCCTTTATATATCCCCTTGTTCTGATTAGATTACTGGCCAACTTCTTTTGGAGCGGGCGTTAAGTACAGTCATGAATCTTGTTATTTTCCCCCAAATGGGGCTCCGTCAGGTCGCCTTAGATTAATGATCCTCTCTACTGTGTTAGCCTGTCTCTTCCAGGCCCGCGTTCCCATTCACCCTGGGCTAATGCAAGTTAATTTCCACTCTCCCAGCAGATGAATACTGGGGTCTGGGCCTCTCACTAGGGCTGGAACAAAAGAGAGTTGTAAGGCACCAACACTTCATTAGCTATTCCTCCCAGCTGTACTGGATACAAAGGCAAGGTTTGAGTCCCAAATGGCACCCTATTCCCTATTCCCTATGGGCCCTGGTCAAAAGTAGTGCACTATATCGGGAATTAGTGCCATTTGGGACATAACCAGGGTTTCTGCACAGATTGGATGGGGAATTGTTCCCTAATCAGTTTTATACATGATTTATTTGCACAGGTGTTTTTTTTTCCACCCATGGGTGGTTAACTGAGCTCATACCGCTCACACAGTCCTCATTAGATTTTAACTATAGAGTTAAAATTAGGACACTCTTCTACTTCAGGATTGGTGGGTCCCCCACGGGACGGTTGAGCTAACGTAGGCTAATGCGATTAGCATGAGGTTGAAAGTGACAAGAACATTTCCAAGGATATAGACATATCTGATATTGGCAGAAAGCTTTAATTATTGTTATTCTAACTGCACTGTCCAATTTACAGTAGGTATTACAGTGAAATAATACCATGCTATTGTTTGAGGAGAGTGCACAGTTATGAACTTGAAAAGTTATTAATAAACAAATTAAGCACATTTGGGCAGTCTTGATTCAAAATGTTGAACAGAAATGCAATGGTTCATTGGAGCAGTCTTAAACTTTGCACATACACTGCTGCCATCTAGTGACCAAAATCTAAATTGTGCCAGGGCTGGAATAATACATTATGGCCTTTCTCTTGCATTTCAAAGATACGGTTGGTTTGTTTCTTTGTATTTTCTTTTACCAGATCTAATGTGTTATATTCTCCTACACTCATTTCACATTTCCACAAACTGCAAAGTGTTTCCTTTCAAATGGTATCAAGAATATGCATAACCTTGCTTCAATGCCTGAGCTACAGGCAGTTAGATTTGGGTATGTCATTTTTGGTGTAAATTGAAAAAAAGGGGCGGATCCCTTAAGAAACTTTGTGAAAGCAGACTGGAGTGTATTGCTACCAGACTGAAGAGGAATGATCTGACTGCAAAATAACAAGCTGCTGCACATTGCTGTTTCAGTAATAACTACAGTGTTCATAATTGTCACACCCTGATCTGTTTCACCTGTCTTTGTGCTTGTCTCCACCCCCCTCCACATGTCGCCCATCTTCCTCATTATCCCCAGTGTATTTAGACCTGTGTTCTCTGTTTGTCTTTTGCCAGTTTGTTTTGTTTCGTCAAGCCTACCAGCATTTTTCCCATGCTCCTGTCTTTCTCTAGTTCCTGTTTTCAAGTTTTCCCGGTTTTGACCATTCTGCCTGCCCTGAGCCTGCCTACCGTTCTGTACATTATCACACCACCCTGGATTACTGACCTCTGCCTGCCCTGACCCTGAGCCTGCCTGCCGTTCTGTACATTATCACACCACCCTGGATTACTGACCTCTGCCTGCCCTGACCCTGAGCCTGCCTGCCGTTCTGTACATTTCGGACTCTGCTCTCGATTACTGACCTCTGCCTGCCCTGACCCTGAGCCTGCCTACCGTTCTGTACATTATCACACCACCCTGGATTACTGACCTCTGCCTGCCCTGACCCTGAGCCTGCCTGCCGTTCTGTACATTATCACACCACCCTGGATTACTGACCTCTGCCTGCCCTGACCCTGAGCCTGCCTACCGTTCTGTACATTATCACACCACCCTGGATTACTGACCTCTGCCTGCCCTGACCCTGAGCCTGCCTACCGTTCTGTACATTATCACACCACCCTGGATTACTGACCTCTGCCTGCCCTGACCCTGAGCCTGCCTGCCGTTCTGTACATTATCACACCACCCTGGATTACTGACCTCTGCCTGCCCTGACCCTGAGCCTGCCTGCCGTTCTGTACATTTCGGACTCTGCTCTGGATTACTGACCTCTGCCTGCCCTTGACCTGTCGTTTGCCTGCCCCCCTGTTTTTGTAATAAACTTTTGTTACTTGGAAACTGTCTGCATCTGGGACTTCTCCTGAGCCTTGACAATAATGGTTCTAAAAGTTAGACCGTAGTTTTACAAGCATGTTTCATAATCAAAGAACAAAACTCACAGTGGTGAAACATAATCACATTTCCATAGTCCTTTCGGAAAGTATTCAGACCCATGCTTCACAGTAGGGATGGTGCCAGGTTTCCTCCAGACGTGAAGCTTGGCATTCAGACCAAAGAGTTCAATCTTGGTTTCATCAGACCAGAGAATCTTGTTCTCATGGTCTGAGAGCCCTTTAGGTGCCTTTTGGCAAACTCCAAGCAGGCTATCATGTGCTGTTTACTGAGGAGTGGCTTCCGTCTGGTCACTTTACCATAATGGCTTGATTTTTTGGAGTGCTGCAGAGATGATTGTCCTTCTGGAAGGTTCTCCCATCTCCACAGAGGAACTCTGTGTGTGCCTTTTCAAATCATGTCCAATCAATTGAATTTACCAGAGGTGGACTCCAATCAAGTTGTAGAAACATCTCAAGGATGATCAATGGAAACAGGATGCACCTGAGCTCAATTTCAAGTCTCATACCAAAGGGTCTGAACACTTATGTAAATAAGGTATTTTTGTTTTTATATTTTAGAAATTTGTCTTCGCTTTGTCATTATGGGTATTGTGTGTAGATTGATGAATATTTGTATTTATTTAATCAATTTTAGAATAAGGCTGTAACATAACAAAATGTGGAAAAAGTAAAGGGGTCTGAATACTTTCTGAATGCATTCTATCTTCTAACTAAATGAACTCAGAATTTGTTCATTGTTTCCAACTTAACCAAGTAATGACTTATATTCCTCATACTCATACAAAAAAAGCATTAGGTAGGCTTACTTGCCTCAAGATATTTGTTGAACTTGCTCATCAATTGAGCTTTTTTTACTATAGTTTTCTCTTCAGCCTTCTTTATTTTGATACGATCTTCTTTAACAGTGTGGTTATGGAGCATCATTGTGATGGCCATATCTAGACATAACGATCTGCATTTAAAAGATTTCTCAAACTGTTTATTTACCAACTAAAAAAGTTTTCAAGGCCCTCCAGAACATATATAGTTAACTAAAGGAATGGACTTCTTAATGAAATGTATTGAAATTGTTTCATTTTAAACACCCAAGAGGAGAGGTAGCAACCCTGTGCTCTGATAAGAATGTTATGTTAAAGTCCAGGTCCTTATGGAGTTTCAGGCCTGTTTGTCAAACAGTTCCTCATCTTTCTGTCCTTCCTCAGCCCTCCCTCATTCCGCTTCCTCTAGATTAGATGCCAGGCTGTATCACAACCGGCCATGATTGGGAGTCCCATAGGGTGGCGCATAGTTGTCCCAGCGTCGTCCGGGTTAGGGTTTGGCCGCGGTAGGCCCTCATTGTAAATAAGAATTTGTTTTTAACTGACTTGCCTAGATAAATAAAGATTAAATAAAATAAAAAATTAAAATAATGTTTCTGCCATTGTGTCTTATGACCGAAAAGAGCATCTGGATATCAGGACAGCGATAACTCAACTCGTTCTGGACAAAGATTTTTCTTTAACGAGTCGGACGCAAAGGATTTACAACAGACACCTGACAAGGCCCTCATCCCCATCATTCGCAGGAGAAAGAAACGGAGATATCGGGGCCGTAGGTTGGGGTGCCTTGTAAGGATCCAACGGCGAGTGGGTAATCTGCCTCTACCGTCAGTCCTATTAGCCATCGTACAATCATTGTATAACAAAATGGACGAGCTACGATCATGAATATCCCATCAACGGGATATTAAAAACTGTAATATCTTATGTTTCACAGTCGTAGCTGAACAACGACGTGGATAAAATACAGCTGGCGGGGTCTACGCCGCATCGGCAAGATAGAACAGTTGCCTCCGTAAGAGGCAGTCTGTGTATATTTGTAAACAACAGCTGTTGCACGAAATCTAATATTAAGGAAATCTCAAGGTTTTGCTCGCCTGAGGTAGAGTATATCATGATAAGCTGTAGACCACACTATTCACCAAGAGAGTTTTCATCTATGTTTTTCGTAGTGGTCTATTTACAACCACAAACCGATGCTGGCACTAAGTCCGCACTTAATGAGCTGTATAAGCAAACAGGAAAAAGCTAATCCAGAGGCGGTGCTCCTAGTGGCCGGGCACTTTAATGCAGGGAAACTTAAATCCGTTTTACCTCATTTCTACCAGCATGTTAAATGTGCAACCAGAGGAAAAAACCTCTAGACCACCTTTACTCCACACACAGAGACGCGTACAAAGCTCTCCCTCACCCTCCATTTGGCAAATCTGACCATAATTATATCCTCCTGATTCCTGATTGGTCAATAAAGAAGTGGTCAGATGACGCAGATGTTAAGCTACAGGACTGTTTTGCAAGCACAGACTGGAATATGTTCTGGGATTCTTCCGATGGCATTGAGGAGTACACCACATCAGTCACTGTCTTCATCAATAAGTGCATCGATGACGTCGTCCCCACATTGATCACACGTACATACCCCAACCAGAAGCCATGGATTACAGGCAACATCAGCACTGAGCTAAAAGGTAGGGCTTCCGCTTTCAAGGAGCGGGACTCTAACCTGGAAGCTTATAAGAAATCCCGCTATGCCCTCAGACGATCCATCAAACAGGCAAAGCATCAATACAGGGCTAAGGTTGAATCGAACTACACCAGCTCCGACGCTCGTCGGATGTGGCAGGGCCTGCAAACTATTACAGACTACAAAGTGAAGCACAGCCGCGAGCTGCTCAGTGACATGAGCCTACAAGACGGGCTCAATTACTTCTGTGTTCGAGTTGAGGCAAGCAACACTGAAGCATGCATAAGAGCATCCGCTGTTCCGGATGACTGTGTGATCATGTTATCCGTAAACAGGTCAATATTCACAAGACTGCGGGGCCAGACGGATTCCCAGGACGTGTTCTCCGAGCATGTGCTATCCAACTGGCAAGTGTCTTCACTGACATTTTCAACCTGTCCCTGACTGAGTCTGTAATACCAACATGTTTCAAGCAGACCACCATAGTCCCTTGTGCCCAAGAACACTGAGGTTACCTGCCTAAATGACTACCGACCCGTAGCACTCACGTCTGTTGCCATGAAGTGCTTCGAAAGGCTGGTCATGGCTCACATCATCACCATTATCCCAGAAACCATAGACCCACTCCAATTTTTATTCCATCCTAACAGATCCACAGATGATGCAATCTATATTGCACCCCACACTGTCCTTTCCAACCTGGACAAAAGGAAAACATACGTGAGAATGCTATCCATTGACTACAGCTCAGTGTTCAACACCATATTGCCCTCAAAGCGCATCACTAAGCTAAGGACCCTGGGACAAAACACCTCCCTCTGCAACTGGATCCTGGACTTCTTGACGGGCCGACCCCAGGTGGTAAGGGTAGGTAACAACACATCTGCCATGCTGATCCTCACAACACTGGGGCCACTCAGGGGTGCGTGCTCAGTCCCCTCCTGACTGCATGGCCAGGCATGATTCCAACACCATCATTAAGTTTGCTGACGACACAACAGTGGTAGGCCTGATCACTGACAACGATGAGACAGCCTATAGGGAGGAGGTCAGAGACCTGGCCGTGTGATGCTAGGACAACAACCGAAGCGCCAAGTCTAGGTTCAAAAGGCTTCTTAACAGCTTCTACCCCCAAGCCATAAGACTCCTGAAAAGCTAATCATATGGCTACCCAGACTATTTTAATTGTGTCCCCCCCCCTCCCTCTTTTACACTGCTGCTACTCTCTGGTTATTATCTATATATAGTCAATTTAACTCTAACTACATGTACATATTACCTCAATTACCTCGACTAACCTGTGACCCTGCACATTGACTCTGTACCAGTACCCCCTGCATATAGCCTCCACATTGACTATGTACAGGTTCCTCCTGCATATAGCCTCCACATTGACTCTGTACCGGTACCTCCTGCATAAAGCCTCACTACTGTTAATTTAGTGCTGCTCTTTAGCTATTTTTTATTTTTTTTCCTTAACACTTATTTTTCTTAAAACTGCATTATTGGTTAAGTGTTGTATTCGGCGCATGTGACAAATCAAATGTGATTTGATTTGAACTCTACGGCAGCACCCAGGGGGCTTGAATTTTCGAGGTCTACCCTTAGACTTGGCACATATTAATGCCAAAATAACATGCAAAACAGGCAAGCTCCCCCAAAATTGGATAAAACATTTTTCACGTTTTTTATTTCATTTAATTTTTTTAAATGTGGGGTTCAAAACAGGTGGGGCTCTGCCCTGAATGACGAGTCGCCACTGAGGGTTGATACATTTTCTTAAGTGAAAATCAAGTGGAAATTTCAAACTTCAGAGGCCTTTTAAAATCTCAAATACACTGCAAGTTTTACATTTCCTGCATTGCAGGAAGGTTCTCTTGCAACAGGGTGATCAACTTAAAACCCTACATCTGTATGGCCATGCTCTGCTATGGGTTGATGGGTGCTAGTCCCAGTACAAAGAAGCATAGAGAGGCCGGGCCCATATTTACAAAGTGTCTCAGAATAAGGAGAGCTGCTCTAGGATGAGGTCATAATCATTATGATATAAAAGGCAAAACTGATCCTAAATCAGCACTCTGAGACGCTTTGTGAATAAGGGCCCAGATCTTCTAGACCATGATGGTCCTGGAGGGCCCAAATACTTCTGCTTTTCATCTTCTCCTAACAATAAGGGACTAAATCAGACCTGGGACACCAGGTGAGCGCAATTAACTACCAGGTAGAAACAAAAAACAGAAGTATTTTGGCCCACCAGGATCGGAATTGAACAGCCCTGTTGTAGGCTATTGAAAAAGAGCATCTGGCTTGTTGAAGCAGATAATTCAGAACCACGGACAGCTCCACTCACACAGAGCAGAAACACATCAAATCAGCCTGTTGCTCTGAAACGGTCTCCAGTTTCATGTTTTGATTTTCAAACAGGTGAAGAGCACAACATGAGAGATAGGACAGTTACAATATTCGATTATAGTAACTGTCACCACAACACATGTAGGTTGCTTGTATTTTTATTTTATTTATTTATTTCACCAGGTAGACCAGCTGAGAAAAGTTCTCATTTACAACTGTGACCTGGTCAAGAATGAGTAAAGCAGTGGGACACAAACAACAACACAGAGTTACACATGGGATAAACAAACGTACAGGCAATAACACAATAGAAAAATCTATGTACAGTGTGTGCAAATGTAGTAAGATTAGGGAGGTAAGGCAATAAATAGGCCATAGCAGCGAAATAATTACAATTTAGCATTAACACTGGAGTGATAGATGTGCAGATGATGATGTGCAAGTAGAGATACTGGGGTGCAAAAGAGCAAAATAAATAACAATATGGGGATGAGGTAGTTGGGTGGGCTATTTACAGATGGGCTGTGTACAGCTGCAGTGATCGGTAAGCTGCTCTGACAGCTGATGCTTAAAGTCGGTGAGGGAGATAGAAGTCTCCAGCTTCAGTGATTTTTGCAATTCGTTCCAGCCATTGGAAGCAGCGAACTGGAAGGAAAGGCGGCCAAAGCAGGTGTTGGCTTTGGGGATGACCAGTGAAATATACCTGCTGGAGTGTGCTATGGGTCGGTGTTGCTATGGTGATCAGTGAGCTGAGATAAGGCGGGGCTTTACCTAGCAAAGACTTTTAGATGACTTGGAGCCAGTGGGTTCGACGACAAAAATGTAGCGAGGGCCAGCCAAGGAGAGCATACAGGTCGCAGTAGTGGGTAATATATGGGGCTTTGGTGACAAAATGGATTGCGCTGTGATAGACTACATCCAATTTGCTGAGTAGAGTGTTGGAGGCTATTTTGTAAATGTCATCGCCGAAGTCAAGGATTGGTAGGATAGTCAGTTTTACGAAGGTATGTATGGCAGCATGCGTGAAGGAGGCTTTGTTGCGAAATAGGAAGCCAATTCTAGATTTAATTTTGGATTGGAGATGTTTAATGTGAGTCTGGAAGGAGAGTTTACAGTCTAACCAGACACCTAGGTATTTGTAGTTGTCCACATATTCTAACTCAGAACCGTCCAGAGTAGTGATGCTGGTCGGGTGGGCGGATGCTGGCAGCTATCAGTTGAAGAGCATGCATTTAGATTTACTTGCATTTAAGAGCAGTTGGAGGCCACGGAAGGAGTATTGTATGGGATTGAAACTCGTTTGGACGTTTGTTAACACAGTGTCCAAAGAAGGGCCAGATGTATACAGAATGGTGTCGTCTGCGTAGAGGTGGATCAGAGAATCACCAGCAGCAAGAGCAACATCATTGACATATACAGAGAAAAGAGTCTGCCCAAGAATTGAACCCTGTGGCACCCCCATAGAGACTGCCAGAGGTCCGGACAACAGGCCCTCCGATTTGACACACTGAACTCTGTCTGAGAAGTAGTTGGTGAACCAGGCGAGGCAGTCATTTGAGAATCCAAGGCCATTGAGTCTGCCGATAAGAATGAAGATGGCTGCACAGTACTGTCTTTTATCGATGGCGGTTATGATATCATTTAGGACCATGAGTGTGGCTGAGGTGCAGCTCAGAAACCAGATTGCATAGCGGAGAAGGTACGGTGGGATTCAAAATGGTCGGTGATCTGTTTGTTAACTTAGCTTTCGAAGACTTTAGAAAGGCAGGGCAGGATGGACTTAGGTCTGTAGCAGTTTGGGTCTAGAGTGTCTACCCCTTTGAAAAGGGCAGCTTTCCAATCTTTAGGGATCTCAGAGGATACGAAGAGAGGTTGAACAGGCTAATAATAGGGGTTGCAACAATTTTGGCAGATAATTTTAGAAAGAGAGGGTCCAGATTGTCTAGCCCAGCTGATTTGTAGTGGTCCAGGTTTTGCAGCTCTTTCAGAACATCACCTATCTGGATTTGGGAAAAGGAGAAGAGGGGCGGGGGCTTGGGCAAGCTGCTGCGGTGGGTGCAGAGCTGTTGGCCGGGGTAGGGGTAGCCAGGTGGAAAGCATGGCCAGCCATAGAAAAATGCTTGTTAAAATTCTCAATTATCATACACTGCTCAAAAAAATAAAGGGAACACTTAAACAACACAATGTAACTCCAAGTCAATCACACTTCTGTGAAATCAAACTGTCCACTTAGGAAGCAACACTGATTGACAATAAATTTCACATGCTGTTGTGCAAATGGAATAGACAACAGGTGGAAATTATAGGCAATTAGCAAGACACCCCCAATAAAGGAGTGGTTCTGCAGGTGGGGACCACAGACCACTTCTCAGTTCCTATGCTTCCTGGCTGATGTTTTGGTCGCTTTTGAATGCTGGCGGTGCTTTCACTCTAGTGGTAGCATGAGACAGAGTCGACAACCCACATAAGTGGCTCAGGTAGTGCAGCTCATCCAGGATGGCACATCAATGCGAGCTGTGGCAAGAAGGTTTGCTGTGTCTGTCAGCGTAGTGTCCAGAGCATGGAGGCGCTACCAGGAGACAGGCCAGTACATCAGGAGACGTGGAGGAGGCCGTAGGAGGGCAACAACCCAGCAGCAGGACCGCTACCTCCGCCTTTGTGCAAGGAGGA
Organism: Salmo salar; assembly: GCF_965601325.2. Lineage (NCBI taxonomy): Eukaryota > Metazoa > Chordata > Actinopteri > Salmoniformes > Salmonidae > Salmo > Salmo salar. The sequence goes on from NC_138300.1 coordinate 115,176,058, forward strand.
GCAGGAGGAGCACTGCCAGAGCCCTGCAAAATGACCTCCAGCAGGCTACAAATGTGCATGTGTCTGCTCAAACGGTCAGAAACAGACTCCATGAGGGTGGTATGAGGGCCCGACGTCCACAGGTGGGGGTTGTGCTTACAGGCCAACACCGAGCAGGACGTTTGGCATTTGCCAGAGAACACCAAGATTGGCAAATTCACAACTGGCGCCCTGTGCTCTTCACAGATGAAAGCAGGTTCACACTGAGCACATGTGACAGACGTGACAGAGTCTGGAGATGCTGTGGAGAACGTTCTGCTGCCTGCAACATCCTCCAGCATGACCGGTTTGGCGGTGGGTCAGTCATGGTGTGGGGTGGCATTTCTTTGGGGGGCCGCACAGCCCTCCATATGCTCGCCAGAGGTAGCCTGACTGCCATTAGGTACCGAGATGAGATCCTCAGACCCCTTGTGAGACCATATGCTGGTGCGGTTGGCCCTGGGTTCCTCCTAATGCAAGACAATGCTAGACCTCATGTGGCTGGAGTGTGTCAGCAGTTCCTGCAAGAGGAAGGCATTGATGCTATGGACTGGCCCGCCCGTTCCGCAGACCTGAATCCAATTGAGCACATCTGGGACATCATGTCTCACTCCATCCACCAACGCCACGTTGCACCACAGACTGTCCAGGAGTTGGCGGATGCTTTAGTCCAGGTCTGGGAGGAGATCCCTCAGGAGACCATCCGTCACCTCATCAGGAGCATGCCCAGGCGTTGTAGGGAGGTCATACAGGCACGTGGAGGCCACACACACTACTGAGCCTCGTTTTGACTTGTTTTAAGGACATTACATCAAAGTTGGATCAGCCTGTAGTGTGGTTTTCCACTTTAATTTTGAGTGTGACTCCAAATCCAGACCTCTATGGGTTGATAAATTGGATTTCCATTGATTATTTTTGTGATTTTGTTGTCAGCACATTCAAATATGTAAAGAAATAAGTATTTAATAAGATTATTTCATTCAGATCTAGGATGTGTTATTTTAGTGTTCCCTTTATTTTTTTGAGCAGTATATATTTAATCGGTGGTGACAATGTTTCCTAGCCTCAATGCAGTGGGCAGCTGGGAGGAGGTGCTCTTATTCTCCATGGACATTACAGTGTCCCAAAACCTTTTGGAATTAGTGCTGCAGGGTGCAAATTACTGTTTGAAAAGCTAGCCTTTGCTTTCCAAACTGACTTATATTGTTTCCTGAGTTCCCTAAAAAGTTGCATTTCGCGGGGGCTATTCGATGCAAATGCAGTACGCCACAGGATGTTTTTTTATGGTCAAGGGCAGTCAAGTCGGGAGTGAACCAAGGGCTATATCTGCTCTTAGTTCAACATTTTTTGAATGGGGTATGCTTATTTCAGATGGTGAGGAAAGCACTTTTAAAGAACAACCAGGCATCCTCTACTGACGGGATGAGGTCAATATCCTTCCAGGATACCCGGGCCAGGTTGATTAGAAAAGCCTGCTCACTGAAGTGTTTTAGGGAGCGTTTGACTGTGATGAGGGGTGGTCGTTTTACCAGGGACCCATTACAGATGCAGGCAATGAGGCAGTGATCACCGAGATCCTGGTTGAAGACAGCAGAGGTGTATTTAGTGGGCAAGTTGGTCAGGATGATATCTATGAGGGTGCCCATGTTTACGGATTTAGGGTTGTACCTGGTAGGTTCCTTGATCATTTGTGTGAGATTGAGGCCATCTAGCTTAGATTGTAGGACGGCCGGGGTGTTAAGCATGTCCCAATTTAGGTCACCTAACAGTACAAACTCTGAAGATAGATGGGGGGCAAGCAATTCACATATGGAGTTCAGGGCACTGAAGGGGGCTGAGGGGGGTCTATAACAAGCGACAAGTGAGAGACTTATTTCTGGAAAGGTGGATTTTTAAAAGTGGAAGCTCAAACTGTTTGTGCACAGACCTGGATAGTATGACAGAACTCTGCAGGCTATCTCTGCAGTAGATTGCAACTCCGCCCCCTATGGCAGTTCTGTCTTGATGGAAAATGTTGTAGTTGGGGATGGAAATGTCAGAATTTTTGGGGGCCTTCTTAAGTCAGGATTCAGACACGGCTAGGACATCAGGGTTGGCGGAGTGTGCTAAAGCAGTGAATAAGACTCATTTAGGAAGGAGGCTTCTGATGTTAACATGCATGAAACCAAGGTTTTTACGGTTACAGAAGTCCACAAATGAGAGCTCCTGGGGAATAGGTGTAATACTGGGGGCTACAGGGCCTGGGTTAACCTCTACATCACCAGAGGAACAGAGGAGGAGTAGGATAAGGGTACGGCTAAAGGCTATAAGAACTGGTCTTCTAGTGCGTTGGGAACAGAGAATAAAAGTAGCAGATTTCTGGGCATGGTAGAATAGATTCAGGAGATAATGTACAGACAAGGGTATGGTAGGATGTGAGTACAGTGGAGGCAAACCTAGGCATTGAGTGACGATGAGAGAGGTTGCATCTCTGGAGGCACCAGTTAAGCCAGGTGAGGTCTCTGCATGTGTGGGGGGTGGGACAAAAGAGCTATCTAAGGCATATTGAGGAGGACTGAGGGCTCTACAGTGAATTAAACAATAAGAACTAACTGAAACAGCGGTAGACAAGGCATACTGACATTAGAGAGGCATAAAGCAATCACAGGCGTTGATCAGGAGAGCTAAGAAAACAACGGGTAAATGACGATGAATGGGCAGAGAGGGTCAGTTAGATACACACAGGACCTGAGTTCGAGGCTGGGGCCGACAGATTAACACAATGTGGTACCGTGCTAGTGAACAATCCAGCAGGCATTAGCTGTGTAGCCGAGTGATCATAGGGTCCAATGAGCAGCAATAGGTGAGTCAGGGAGCCGTTCGTTAGTCGCCACTACGCTAGGCGAGCAGGAGACACAGCGTTCAGAAAGCTAGCAGGCCGGGGCTAGTAGATGGGTCTTCGGCGACATCGCAAAGGTAAAGCCTGTTTAAACCACATCGGACGATTACGACGGCAGACCAGTCGTGATGGATCGGCGGGGCTCCATGTCGATAATAAAGGGTCCAGGCCAATTGGCAAAAGAGGTGTTGTAGCCCAGGAATTAGCTGGTATTCTTCATCGGCTAGCCGTTAGATGGGCCTAGCTCGAGGCAAGCTCAAGGCAAACTGGTGCTTGCTTCGGGACAGAGGCATTAGCCAACAATAGCCACTCGGTTGCAGCTAGCTGCGATGATCCGGTGTAATGGTCCAGAGCTTGCGGCAGGAATCCGGGGATGTGGTAGAGAAAAGCAGTCCGATATACTCTGGGTTGATATCGCACTGTGCAGACTGGCAGGTATTGACTGAGCTAAAGCTGGCTGGTGTCCGAAGTGAAGACAGCTAGCCGTGGCTAAAAATGACTAATAGCTAGTAGCTAAACTCAGAAAATAAAGAAACGTCCTCTCACTGTCAACTGCATTTATTTTCAACAAACTTAACATGTGTAAATATTTGTATGAACATAACAAGATTCAACAACTGAGACATAAACTGAACAAGGTCCACAGACATGTGACAAACAGAAATTGAAGACTGTGTCCCTGAACAAAGGGGGGGGGGGCAAAATCAAAAGTAACAGTCAGTATCTGGTGTGGGCATCAGCTGCACCAGATTTTCCAGTTCTTGCTGTAAGATGTTACACCACTCTTCCACCAAGCCACCTGCAAATTCCCGGACATTTCTGGGGGGATTGGCCCTAGCCCTCACCCTCCGATACAACAGGACCCAAACATGCTCAATGGGATTGAGATCCGGGCTCTTCGCTGGCCATGGTAGAACACTGACATTCCTGTCTTGCAGGAAATCACGCATAGAACGAGTAGTATGGCTGGTGGCATTGTCATGCTGCAGGGTCATGTCAGGATGAGTCTGCAGGAAGGGTACCACATGAGGGAGGAGGATGTCTTCCCTGTAACGCACAGCATTGAGATTGCCTACAATGACAACAAGCTCAGTCCGATGATACTATGACACACCGCCCCAGACCATGACGGACCCTCCACCTCCAAATCAATCCCGCTCCAGAGTACAGGCCTCGGTGTAACGCTCATTCCTTCGATGATAAATGTAAATCCGACCACCACCCCTGGTGAGACAAAACCGCGACTCATCAGTGAAGAGCACTTTTTGCCAGTCCTGTCTGGTCCAGCGACGGTGGGTTTGTGCCCATAGGCGACATTGTTGCCGGTGATGTCTGGTGAGGACCTGCCTTACAACAGGCCTACAAGCCCTAAGTCCAGCCTCTCTCAGCCTATTGCGGATGGTCTGACCACTGATGGAGGGATTGTGCGTTCCTGGTGTAACTCAGGCAGTTGTTGTTGCCATCCTGTACCTGTCCCGCAGGTGTGATGTTCGGATGTAATGATCCTGTGCAGGTGTTTTTACACGTGGTCTGGCACAGTGAGGACGATCAGCTGTCTGTCTTGTCTCCCTGTAGCGCTGTTAGACGTCTCACAGTAAGGACATTGCAATTTCATTGCCCTGGCCACATCTGCAGTCCTCATGCCTCCTTGTAGCATGCCTAAGGCACGTTCATGCAGGTGAGCAGGGACCCTGGGCATCTTTCTTTTGGTGTTTTTATTTGTGTTTTTCAGAGTCAGTAGAAAGGCCTCTTTATTGTCCTACGTTTTCATAACTGTGACCTTAAATTGCCTACCGTCTGTAAGCTGTTAGTGTCTTAACGACCGTTCCACAGGTGCATGTTCATTAATTGTTCATGGTTCATTGAACAAGCATGGGAAACAGTGTTTAAACCCTTTAAAATGAAGATCTGTTTTGATTTTAATGAATTATCTTTGAAAGACAGTGTCCTGAAAAAAGGGACATTTCTTTTTTTGCTGAGTTTAGTTAGCTGGCTAGCTTCTGATGGAGGTTATAAAGAATAAAAATAGCAGCTCCGTACCACATTGGGTGAGGCGGGTTGCAAGAAAGTATATTTTGTTCGTAGATGGAAAGTGAGATTAAAATATATACAAAAAAACGAAGAAACAGACTATTTACTATTTACACGGGACAAGACGAACACACGTCCGACTGCTACGCCATCTCGTATCACTTATGTTAAGTAACTTTGGTTATTAGCTTACCTTCCACAATATTGAGGCTTCATGGCTGCATGACCTTCCAAGGCCAGCGATGCAAGCGCATCCAGCCGTCTCTACTGATCCGTTGTTGAATACAAGTAACCAAGCAGAGTGGTAAGAGCTGCTTGATTGGCTGGGCTGAACATCGGCCTTCAAAAATACCTATCCTTTTCCCTCCTCCTGGTGAAGAAGAACTTGGCCCACCTTACCACTGTGGAGGTACTGATACGCCTCTGTACTCTTGTTATTTTTCATAGTGGAACCATCCACTCACAAGGAGAGCACGAAGTAATTAAAAAATGTCCCCATACGTAGTATCAGGCCATTTTATCATGTCATCCATCCAATTATTAATCATGGACGGATGGGGTATGGTGATTCCATCCGACCTCTGAAGAGCCATTTGTCTGTTCCCAAATGTGAGCTATGTTTTATTTTTGTTTATTTGTTAAGATGTGTTAATGATGCGCTTTTTTCTATTATTAGCTAGCAACCGCTCTGAGGTAATTCGTTAGCGTTGACGGAAGTTGTGAAACGGAAACACAAACACAATCACATTCGAATGGAACTGGGTCAAGTGGGCGGGGCTACATAAGACGAATAGGGTGGGAAATTATAGTGTAGGGCTTGCATTCTAAAACACCCTTTAGTGTGTTTGGATGAGATGGTTTTCTACCCCAAATGGCACCCTATTACCTTTGTAGTGCACTACTACGACCCATAGGGCTCAGGTCACAAGTAATGCACTAGGGAATAGGGTGCCGTTTGTGACACACACATAGTACACAATGTTACATCAAAATCTGGTAAATAGAGCATTAGAAAAAGCAATTAACAAACAGTGTTTCTAGATGTTTTGCACCATTGCCCCTGAAGTTGCTGAGGTTGACTAAAGCTGCCTAAACTGAACAGTAGACTCTTTAGACAATCTGAACTCTAAACACCATGGATATGTTGTCATGCTCCAACACTTCCTTTGGAGGACTATAAGAAAGTATCGGAAGAAAGCCCTCCAACAGTCACAGCCCAACAAACAGTAACACAATGCACTATGCTGCATCAGGAATTCAGTATAATAATAATAATACTAATAGTAATAATAATACATGGGTTTTATATAGCGCTTTTCATGGACCCAATGCTGCTCTCCAATGGTTTCAGTTGGATCCCTGAACTGTGAAAACCATCATATTTACTTAATGTCTTGCCCTCAGCATTGAACTATAGGTTATGCATTTTTCTATGGTTTCTGTCTGATATGATCAGGGTTGTTATACCAACTAAGCCATTGTTGGTTATAGCCTTCAGTCCTGGCTTAATAGCTACATATTCATTCACTGATAAATATAGCCATTACCAAATCCCTGGCGCTTACAATATATTTAGTTAATTATTAAATATATTACTATACATTTTATATCTCATATCATGTTATGTTCAGTTGCATTTGCATATGAATACCCACTCAGTCATAATAAAATCCTCTCATAGACACTGAGCCTGCAGAGCGGAAGCCTTTACTGTTCTATGGAGAGCACCTGTACTGGTCTGTAATGAGGCCCATTAGTCCCCAGTCTCGCTCCACACTGACTAAGGTTTAATCCTAAATGGCACCCTATTCCCTACAAAGTGCAGTACTTTTGACCAGGTTTCATAGGGTATAGTGCATTATATAGGGAATAGGGTGCCATTTGGGACACAACCTGGGTGGTGATAGCACACTGAATGGGTATGTTGTCTGATTGTATTCTGTACTAGGGCTTTAGTTGTCCATGCAGGCGTATATAAGTAGCCTTATTAAAATGAATTTCCCTTTCACAAAGTCTGTGTACCAAATGGCACTATATTTCCAACAAAGTGCACTACTTTTGACCTGAGTCCTGGTCAGAATTAGTGCACTATATAGAGAATAGGGTGCCAATTGGGTCCCACCCAAACACTGCATTTCTTCTGCTATAGCTAATCTCCTGCCTGAGTTAGGCACTTGTCAAAGAATATGGGCCAGAGCTGCTTAGACAAATGTTCCTGCATTAGCATTTGAATATGAATTGTATTCTAATCTACTTTTTTCTCTCTGGCAAATATTTTTTATTTATTTAAACAAAATGTTTCTCCCTTCAGTTTCTCTTAGACTAGTCTTTTTGTTTTGTGTATCCAAAATGGCACCTTAGTTCCTTTTATACCAGATGGGATGGCATATCGCTGCAGAACGCTGTGGTAGCCATGCTGGTTTAAGTGTGTCTTGAATTCGAAATAAATCACAGACAGTGTCACCAACAAAGCACCCCCACAAAATCACACCTCCTCTATGCTTCATGTTGGGAAATACACATGCAGAGATCATCCGTTCACCCACACCGCGTCTCACAAAGACACAGAGGTTGGAACCAAACATCTCCAATTTGGACTCCAGACCAAAGGACAGATTTCCACCGGTCTAATGTCCATTGCTCGTGTTTCTTGGCCCAAGAAAGTATCTTATTTTTATTGGTGTCCTTTAGTAGTGGTTTCTTTGAAGCAATTCGACCATGAAGGCCTGATTCTCCTCTGAACAGTTGATGTTGAGATGTGTCTGTTACTTGAACTCTGTGAAGCATTTATTTGGGCTGCAATATCTAAGACTGGTAGCTCTAATGAACTTATCCTCTGCAGCAGAGGTTACTTTGGGTCTTCCTTTCCTGTGGCGGTCCTCATGAGAGCCAGTTTCATCATAGCGCTTAATGGTTTTTGCAACTGCACTTGAAGAAACTTTCAAAGTTCTTGAAATTTTCTGTGTTGACTGACCTTCATTGTCACGTCCTGGCCAGTATAAGGGTTAATTGTTATTGTAGTTTGGTCAGGACGTGGCAGAGGGTATTTGTTTTATGTGGTCCGGGGTGGTGTTTTGGTAAAAGGGTGTTTGATTTAGTATTTCCGGGTTTTTGGTTTATGGTCTATGTTTATGTATTTCTATGTGTAGTCTAGTAAGTGTGTTTCTATGTAGAGTTAATTGGGGTGGACTTCCAATTGAAGGCAGCTGTGTGGTGTTGCCTTTGATTGGAAGTCCTATATTAGTTGGGTGTGTTTGTGGGAGATTGTTCTGTGTTTAGCCTTGTGCCTTGCCAGACTGTCTGTGGATCGTTCGTTCTCTTGTTTGTTGTTTTTGTGTTCATTTTGATTTAATAAATGTTCAAAATGAACAAACACAGTCCTGCTGCATTTTGGTCCTCCTTCACCGACGATAACCGTGACATTCATGTCTTAAAGTAGTGATGGACTGTCGTTTCTCTTTACTTATTTGAGCTGTTCTTGCCATGATATGGGCTTGGTCTTTTACCAAATAATGCTATCTTCTGTATACCCCCCTACCTTGTCACATCACAACTGATTGGCTCAAACGCATTAAGAAAGAAAGAAATTCCACAGATGAACTTTTAAGAAGGCACACCTGTTAATTGAAATGTATTCCAGGTGACTACCTCATGAAGCTGGTTGACAGAAAGCCAAGAGTGTGCAAAGCTGTCATCAAAGCAAAGGGTGGTTATATCAAGAATCTCAAATATAAAATATATTTTGATTTGTTTAACACTTTTTTAGTTACTACATGATTCCACATGTGTTATTTCATTGTTTTGATGTCGTCACTATTATTCTACAATGTAGAAAATAGTAAAAATAAAGCAAAACCCTTGAATGTATAGGTGTTCTAAAACTTTTGACAGGTAGTGTATATATTTCCCAGTTGTCAGGGTCACATCCAAATGTGGGGAACATATATGATTAAATATGAAACTATTAGTGAGAAGATGTAATGTGATGTTAGCCTTCTAAATGAGATTGTTTTTCATATGAATTCTTAACCAAGTCAGTGGCCACGCCCACGTGAGCACAGACATTACATCGGTGTCATGGAACGTCCCTTTTCCCAGAAGTGTATAAATCCCACTTCCAACAAAATGTACATTAGACCAGAAAGCATGGAGCTGTGGCTACAAGTTGAAATGGTTGGCAATTTAAATACAGACCAGTTACGTGCAGCACCAGCTGAATACGTTACAAATGGTTAAGAAATCTACCACTCTTGAGACCAAAATATTCCAGGTTTCTGCCGGTGTGTAACATGATTTAAGACCCTACCATGCGAACAAGACCGACAGCGTGAGCTGAGGGACGTATTGACTAGAACTCTGGAACTTCCAACAGAGAAGTAAGAAATATACAAAACTGAAGACTACACATTCAGTCTGCAGCTGTTTGAGTAGTCTGGTAAACACGACCAATCGAACGACCGAATGGTACTCTGAAAGACCCATTCTGGAGAACATTTCATTATCAAACGACCATTGGTATGTCTGACGTATGCATTATAATAGACACTATCCAGAGCCCGCTGAACAAGCTACAACCACAAAAGACCTTTTGATCTCTGGTGGACAAGCCAGAGACTTTCTGTCGACTGACTCTCCAGCAGACGGACTGGCGATCACAGAGAGGGACAACAAAGGCATATGCTCGTAAATACGTAAATTGCAATTTCTTTTCGAATGAGTGGCTGTTTATGTGCAGTGTTAGCATTTACATGAGCGTAGTTATCAACTGTATGTACATGGGTCTGCTCTGTCTTTCCTGCTCTTTATCTGTCCCCACCCCTTTCCTTTGTCTACCAAGCAGTCATATCGGTTTAGTCTACTATGGACTTTTCATTGCATCATGTTAGTAACCAATGTATAACTGATCCTGTGTGTATTTATGTAATTCTTTGTGATTATTTAGTTAGCTAGTAAATAAATAATTAAGCCAATTGGTATATCGCTGATTCATCATTTTGTCTAGGGTTTGTGAAGATTTCCAAGAGTTTGCGACATTCAGAATATGACTGATGAGGTAATACATTAATAAGTGACTGTAATTGATAAGATATGAAAATATCTAAAGAGAGTTAAATTTGGACATTAGTAACTCTTTAAACAACATTTTCCCGTGGCGTCCCGACTTCCTATTTAATTAATGTTTACATGATTAGTTTAATCACGTAATAATAATTACACATAGAGATTTAAATAACAGTCTTCCCATTAATGATAGTCCAAAGACACATCATGTCATCAAGGCAAAGGGGGGCTACTTTGAAGAAGGTCTTTTAAAAATTATTGCCCAATATCTGTACTACCATGTTTTTCTAAAATTCTAGAAAAACTGGTGTATAAGAGAATGTTTAAATATTTAAATCAACATTATATTCTATATGAGCACCAATATGGTTTTCGTAAAGACTACAGAAAAGGCTCTTTTTCAACTTGTGGATAAAATATTTACAGCCCTAAACAACAATGAATTACGCTCTTGGTATCTTTTTAGATTTATCTAAAGCGTTTGACACGGTTCATCATGTAATATTACTTTCTAAATTGTTTTAAAGTTTTCATGATTATACATATAATTGGTTAAATAGTTATGTTTATGATAGAGAACAATTTGTTTATGCTAATAGATGTGCATCTACCAGGGCCAAGATATCCTGTGGCATCCCACAGGGTTCTATAAGTGTCCCTTTGTAATTCCTAATCTATATCAATGACCTTGTTCCTGTGCCTTCTACTGTACTTCCCATTCTCTTTGCTGATGATTCCAATTCCATTTTATCACACAAGAATTTTGATTCAATAATTAATGAAGCCTACTTAGGCATGGACACATTTTCTGAATGGTTCCTAATTATCTTTAAATAAAAAATATATATCTAATATTGTAAAAAAAAAAGAGACAGAATCTCAATTGGTGGGAATGAAATGGAACAAGTCACATCCACTAAATTCCTCAGAATTCTAATTGATTAACAGATATCCTGGAAAGATCATATACAATTTGTCTGCAGCAAAGTTATGAAATCTGTTGGTATCATCAGAAAGATAAGTGGTTTGGTTTGTCAGGCTTGCTACCTAACTCTTTACTATAGCTTAGTTTACCCATATCTAATTTACTGTAATAATGTCTGGGCCAGTACATATGCCTCCTACCTACATAAATTACTCATCATACAAAATAAATGTACAAGACTAGCCACCTCATCTAATTACCTGGCTCCATCTGCACCTTTGTTAAAGCAACTCAATATTTTGTCTATTTACGACATTAATGCACGCCAATTATGCATTTTCATCTACAAATACACATACCTCCCAGACAGTTTACCTAAACCCTTCAATGGATTCTTCCAGGTTAATTCTGAAATCCATCTATATAACACAAGACCCTACCCACTGCTGCACCTCACATAGTCAATTCTCTATCAGATACAGAGGTACCATACTTTGGAATTCTTAGCTTCACATTGCCAAAACTTCAATAACCCTCAATAAATTCAAGAAAAGACTGGGGGTCAGCCTGATAAACCAAACTACTCAGTAATCTCCTCCATATAGCCCAACACTCACACAATCACATGCACACACACTTTAAACAAAACCTATACTGTTTATTTTTTTGTGATTGCTGATTGATTCATTTGTACATATATGATTAGTGTGTTCTGTTATGTTTTAACAAACTTTTTTTTACTTTTGTACTTATGTATTGTATACAGTTTTTTTGTTGTGTGGTTTTTTCATCAGCCCTTGTGTTTACAACCACACCTGCACACCATTAAAAAAAGATGTTTGTTGTTTATCACTTATTTCCTTTGGTGTGAATAAATTAAACCTAAATTAAATTAAACCTCAAAATTACTTACTTAGAGGCTTTCATCAATTGGCCTGGACCAGGCTGTGAGTAGCTGGTTTGAAAATGATTTAAAGAACCCAATGTGTATTTACTGATGGTGCTAAATCCGGTTCTCTGGATATAAAAAAAGGGTGTCCCACAGGGATCGATTCTTGGTCCAGTTCTTTTCACTATTTACATTAACAACATTGTAAAAAGAATACAAATCGTTCAACTGCATGAAGATTACACTGTGATGTATGGTATTGCCCCCACAGCAGACCAGGCTCTGTCAGTATTTCAATCTGCCTTTATTGTCCTGTAGAAAGCCTTTGTTGAAGTGAATTTGGTACATAATGCAGGTAAAACCAAGTACATGTTATTTTCCAAAACACATAGAAATGTTTCTGATGATTTCTGAATAAGTACTTTGGATGGTGTCCTCATTAATCTTGTCCCCGCTTATAAATATCTGGGCATCTAAATGATGAAAAACTATCTTTCAAAAAGCATGTTGATGAGTTAGTTAAGAAATTAAGAATTAAGCTAGGCTTCATCTATAGGAACAAGTCCTGTGTTTTGTTAAATAGCATAAAACATCTGGACTCAGGGATGGCTAACCCTGGAGATCCCTTCAATATCCTGTATTTAGGTAAATCTGCTTTTAGTTTTTTTGCACCTCTCATGTGGAATGATCTCCAAAACTCCTTAAAGTTGGTAGAGTTGGTTCCTTGAGGGCAATTTAGGCGGATGTTAGAGGACCTTTATAATGAAGAATGTGTTTGTTTCATATGATTGTGTTTTGCTTTTCGTGTTTTCTGTTTGCTTTTAATGTATTGTGCAATTGATGTGTATATACTGTAGATATGCATAGTGTAATTGTTGTATATCCTTTTACTGTAGTGGGCTAAATCAGGGTCACAAAGTGTTGTTTAGTAGTCTTAAACAAATCTACTTTGAAACAAAAGTATATGTCTCACACACATGGTTACAGGCTTAAAAAAAGAAAACATGTCAGATATAGTTGAAATGTATTCAATTTTGAGTTTGCATCCCAATATTACACTTTATATACATCACAGAAGACTGAAATAAAACAAAACCGACATAGAAACACCAGATTTTCAGCAGGCTTATTTTAACACTCCACTGTCCCTTTTCCACTGTCCCTTTTTCATATATATACACTGCTCAAAAAAATAAAGGGAACACTTAAACAACACAATGTAACTCTAAGTCAATCACACTTCTGTGAAATCAAACTGTCCACTTAGGAAGCAACACTGATTGACAATACATTTCACATGCTGTTTTGCAAATGGAATAGACAACAGGTGGAAATTATAGGCAGTTAGCAAGACACCCCCAATAAAGGAGTGGTTCTGCAGGTGGGGACCACAGACCACTTCTCAGTTCCTATGCTTCCTGGCTGATGTTTTGGTCACTTTTGAATGCTGGCGGTGCTTTCACTCTAGTGGTAGCATGAGACGGAGTCTACAGCCCACACAAGTGGCTCAGGTAGTGCAGCTCATCCAGGATGGCACATCAATGCGAGCTGTGGCAAGAAGGTTTGCTGTGTCTGTCAGCATAGTGTCCAGAGCATGGAGGCGCTACCAGGAGACAGGCCAGTACATCAGGAGACGTGGAGGAGGCCATAGGAGGGCAACAACCCAGCAGCAGGACCGCTACCTCTGCCTTTGTGCAAGGAGGAGCAGGAGAAGCACTGCCAGAGCCCTGCAAAATGACCTCCAGCAGGCTACAAATGTGCATGTGTCTGCTCAAACGGTCAGAAACAGACTCCATGAGGGTGGTATGAGGGCCCGACGTCCACAGGTGGGGGTTGTGCTTACAGCCCAACACCGTGCAGGACGTTTGGCATTTGCCAGAGAACACCAAGATTGGCAAATTCGCCACTGGCGCCCTGTGCTCTTCACAGATGAAAGCAGGTTCACACTGAGCATGTGACAAATGTGACAGAGTCTGGAGACGCCGTGGAGAACGTTCTGCTGCCTGCAACATCCTCCAGCATGACCGGTTTGTCGGTGGGTCAGTCATGGTGTGGGGTGGCATTTCTTTGGGGGACCGCACAGCCCTCCATGTGCTCGCCAGAGGTAGCCTGACTGCCATTAGGTACCGAGATGAGATCCTCAGACCCCTTGTGAGACCATATGCTGGTGCGGTTGGCCCTGGGTTCCTCCTAATGCAAGACAATGCTAGATCTCATGTGGCTGGAGTGTGTCAGCAGTTCCTGCAAGAGGAAGGCATTGATGCTATGGACTGGCCCGCCCGTTCCCCAGACCTGAATCCAATTGAGCACATCTGGGACATCATGTCTCGCTCCATCCACCAACGCCACGTTGCACCACAGACTGTCCAGGAGTTGGCGGATGCTTTAGTCCAGGTCTGGGAGGAGATCCCTCAGGAGACCATCCGCCACCTCATCAGGAGCATGCCCAGGCGTTGTAGGGAGGTCATACAGGCACGTTGAGGCCACACACACTACTGAGCCTCATTTTGGCTTGTTTTAAGGACATTACATCAAAGTTGGATCAGCCTGTAGTGTGGTTTTCCACTTCAATTTTGAGTGTGACTCCAAATACAGACCTCCATGGGTTGATAAATTGGATTTCCATTGATTGTTTTTGTGTGATTTTGTTGTCAGCACATTCAACTATGTAAAGAAAAAAGTATTTAATAAGATTATTTATTTCATTCAGATCTAGGATATGTTGTTTAAGTGTTCCCTTTATTTTTTTGAGCAGTATATTTTTTTATTGAGCATATAAAGAAATACAAATTACAAGTTGAAGAGATACATCATTTAATCCCCTATACTTATTGAACCACCTCCCTTTAACAACAAAAGCAGCATCTATCTCGTGTCATTCGTGTTTGTGAGGAATTTACTTCGTTTTTCTTAGGTGTAGTGAATTCTGTGCAAGTTCAAGTTCACTACCCCAGTCGGTCTTGATTTTGTGTATTGGAGAGGGTTCAGAAGACAGCATAATGTCATATAATCTAGAAATCAGACCTTGCCGACTCCACGGGAGGGACCAAATCTCCTCTAGCAAAAGTTTGGGAGGAAGTTGAGGAAACGTGGGAAAATGAGAGCAAACAAAGTTACGGGCTTGAAAATAGCGGAAAAGATTAGAATGAGCCAGATTAGATCGAGCTACGAGATCATTAAACTGACAAACTTCCCATCTAAAAATACATATTTGAAACAAACCAAACCTCTCTCACACCACAAACAAAAGCCTGGTGGAGTTTGGAGGGTAAAAATAGGTGGTTGATACAGATAGGGCCTAGAAGAGAAGGGGCAGAAAGTCTAAAATGTTGACGAAATTGTCTCCAGATCTTCAGAGTAGAGCGCACAATCGGGTTTCCCATATATTTTGAAGGACACAAGGCCAGTGGGGCACAAAAGCAAGAGCAGAAATGGAGGATGATTGGTAGGAGCGTGCCTCTAATAAACACCAGTTGGTATCTGGAGCATGACACCAGACCATAATCTTTTGAAGATTGGCTGCCCAACAGTAAAGCAATACATTTGGAAGTGCCAATCCTCCATCTTGTCTTCTTCTTTGAAGTATTGCTCTACGTATCCTAGGTGATTTGCCTGCCCAGATAAAATTACTGATGAGCTTATCCAATTTGGTAAAAAGTAATTTTGGTAGAAAGATCAGAAGACATTGAAAAAGGTATAGAAACCTAGGTGTTCATTTTAATAGATTGGATGCTGGCAGCTAATGAGAGAGGCAGACTATCCCAGCGTTGTAAGTCTGCTTTAACTCATGTGACTAGGCTTGTAACGTTAGTTTTATGGAGGGCAGCCAGAGAGTGTGTTATATTCACACCCAAATAGGAAAAACCAGAGGGCGACAGATGGAAAGGCAGGGCTCCAAGGGGAATCTGCTTGGCAGCAGGGTTGATCGGAAAACATTCACTTTTCTGAATGTTCAATTTGTAACCTGAGAATGATCCAAACGTGTTTAAAATATTCATTATGTTATCGACAGAGTTCACAGGGTTAGTGATATATAATAGTAGATCATCTGCATAGAGTGACACTGTACTCTTCACCAGCTTGGTGGATTCCAGTAAATGATGGTGATAATTGCAAGGTTTTATTGCAAGAGCAAAAAGGAGTGGGGACATAGGGCACCCTTGATGGGTCCCACTGGAGAGGAGGAAGTATTTTGAATGTTGAGATTTAGTGTGTACGCTAGTCGTAAGAGCAGAATAGAGCAGACGTATCCATGAGATGAAATTGGACCCAAAACCAAATCTTCCCAATATCTTAAATAAATAATCCCACTCCACCCGGTCGAAAGCCTTCTCTGCATCAAGAGAAACAACAATTTTGGGGTCTGGAGAGATAGAAGGAGAGAGTATAATGTTCAAAAGCCGGCGTGCATTGTCACCCTTTGATGAAACCCGTTTGGTCATCAGATATGACATCCTGAAGGCAGGGTTCCAACCCGGCATGCTAGAACCTTAGCTAATCATTTAACATCAGCATTCAAAAGTGAAATGTCTGATTTACACCACATTGCGCCAGATCTTTATCTTTCTTAAGTATAAGTGAGATGGAGGCTTGGGTTAGCGTCGGGGGAGATAGCCCTGTGATAATGAATCGGTGAACATATCTAATAGTAATGGGGCAAATTCTGTATAAAAATCGACAGAGAAGCCGTCAGGGCCTGGGGCCTTGCCACTTTGCATTAACTTTAGACCCTTTGTTATCTAATCAAGATGCAGAGGGTTGTCCAGAACTTTACTAATTTCCATATCAATGGATGGGATATCCAAGTTATCTAAAACGTTGTCTATAGCCGTGTTATATGATGGGGGTACGGATTTGAAGAGGTTACAATAAAATTACACAAAAGTTGAATTAATATTAGAGGGATCACTTGTAAGATTACGGGAGGAGTTATATACCTAAGAGATAAGATGAGATACTGACTGGCATTTCAATTGGTGGTGCCAAAAGGCGAGTGGCCTTGTCACCATATTCGTAGTACATCCCCTTTGTTCGTTGCAACAGAAACTCTGCTTTATCAGTGGAAAGCAGATTAAATTGAGTTTGAAGTTTCAGCCTTTCTGCGTATAATTCAGGGAATGGTGAAGTTGAATATTGCCGGTCTATTGCCAGGATTGAGTCCACCAGTTCCTGATGTTTCAGTTTGCTTTGTTTGACATAATGAGGGTTGTAAGAAATTATCTTTTCCCGTAACACAGCTTGAAAAGTCTCCCAAAGAAGAGAAGGGGAGGTGTCATAATTTTTATTCGTTTGAATGAATACATCTATGTTTGTCGAAATAAAGTCACAGAATTCTTTGTTAGACAATAGGGCCATGTTAAATCTCCTATTCAACAGTTTTTTTGCATTCGAAGTAAGTGCTAAATCCAGAATGTGGGGGGAATGGTACGAAATCACTATCGCAGAATATTCTGTAGTTTTAACTGAGGGGAGAAGGGCTCTATCTAAAAAAAGTAGTCTATGCGTGAGAACGCTTGATGAACATGTGAAAAGTAGGAGAAGTCTTTTGTGACCAGGCGGAGGAAGCGCCACACAACCCATTTGGGTCACAAACGTAGAAAGAGCTTTTGCCATCCTGGAAGGAGTAAGTGTTGTGGGATTAAACTGATCAAGTTTTGGTTCAATAACACAGTTAAGGTCACTGCCGAAGATGAGGCGGTGGGTGTCAAGATTAGGGAGAGAGGCTAAAAGAGATGTCATAAATATAGTTTCATCCCAGTTAGGGGTGTAAACATTCACAAGTACTACAGGGGTTTGGAAAAGGGTGCCACTAACTATTGTATAACGTCCTCCAGGATCTGAAATGATCTGTGAGGGTGAAAACTATTCGTTTGTGATCACTATTGCTGTTCCCCTAGCTTTACCGTTAAAGTTAGAATGAAAAACCTGACCAACCCATGCTTTACCCCAATCTAGTATGGTTGTTAACACGTAGGTGTGTTTCTTGAAGAAATGCGATATCAGTATTCAGGCTCTTCAGATGTGAAAATACTCTGGAGCTCTTAATTTTCCCCCCACAACCGTGAATGTTCCATGTCAAGAATCTTTGGATAATGCCCCCCCCCACACACACACACATCCTAAACGTGTCATTATGAACGAGACAATCAGCAGGAATTACCCAATGTGTGCAGTGAGGTCAAACCGACATACGCCCTTGAGTTGCTCATGTCAATAGGCAACTCTGGGATGCTGGCCTTCTAGGCAGTTTGCAAAGAAAAAGCCATATCTCAGACTGGCCAATAAAAATTAAAAATTAAAATGAAGATGGGCAAAAGAACACAGACACTGAACAGAGGAACTCTGCCTAGGTGGCCAGCATCCCGGAGTCGCCTCTTCACTGCTGACGTTGAGACTTGTGTTTTGCGGGTACTATTTAATGAAGCTGCCAGTTGAGGACTTGTGAGGCGTCTGTTTCTCAAACTAGACACTCTAATATACTTGTCCTCTTGCTCAGTTGTGCACTGGGGCCTCCAACTCCTCTTTCTATTCTAGTTAGAGCCAGTTTGCGCTGTTCTGTGAAGGGAGTAGTTCACAGTGTTGTACGATATCTTCAGTTTCTTGGCAATTTCTCACATGGAATAGCCTTCATTTCTCAGAACAAGAATAGACTGACAAGTTTCAGAAGAAAGGTCTTTGTTTCTGGCCATTTTGAGCCTGTAATCGAACCCACAAATGCTGATGCTCCAGATACTCAACTAGTCTAAAGAAGGCCAGTTTTATTGCTTCTTTAATCAGGACAACAGTTTTCAGCTGTGCTAACATAATTGCAAAAGGATTTTCTAATGATCAAGGAACCTTTTAAAATGATCAACTTGGATTAGCTAACACAACGTGCCATTGGAACGCAGGAGTGATGGTTGCTGATAATGGGCCTCTGTACGGCTATACGATATTCCACTAAAACTCATCCGTTTCCAGCTACAATAGTCATTTACAAGATTAACAATGTCTACACTGTATTTCTAATCAATTTGATGTTATTGTAATGTACAAAAAATGTGCTTTTCTTTCAAAACAAGGACATTTCTAAGTGATCACAAACTTTTGAACAGTAGTGTAGGTACAGTCTATTACTGGGTAAATAAAATTACTTTTGAGGTCATGAGAAGTATGAATTTAGGTGAAATTGAGGATTATTTACAAAAGTTGTCTGAGAATCATTCATTCAATCAATCAAATGTATTTATAAAGCCCTTCTTACATCAGCTGATGTCACAAAGTGCTGTACAGAAACCCAGCCTATAACCCCAAACAGCGAGCAATGCAGGTGTAGAAACACGGTGGCTATGAAAAACTCCCTAGAAAGGCCAGAACCTAGGAAGAAACCTAGAGAGGAACCAGGCTGAGGGGTGACCTTGTGCGACTTCTTTCTTCGTTGCTCAACCTTTTTATGTAGTTACCAATTTAGTGTAGAAACTCATATTCTCATATACAATATTCCTCATATTCTGTTTATATACCATTGTTTACTCACTGTGTATGTATGGCCAATACTGTATTCTTGAGATAGCCCGTCCTACTACTGTACATACTATTTTCTACACACTCCACATTAAATTCTGGATTCTGACACATGCTCACTCTAATATATGTACTCTGGATTGTTAATTGGATTCGTTCTGATTTCGAATTATTTGTGTATTAGTATTGTATTTGCGAAACATTCTACTGCACTGTTGGAGCTAGAAACATTTCGCTGCACCTGCTATAAGACCTGCAAATGTCACGCTTGTCGTTGGAAATGGAGGACCAAAACGCAGCAGGTATGTGTATGCTCATCTTGCTTTTTAATAAATACAAAATGAACACCAAAATAACAAAGAACTAGAACGAACGAACAACAAACAGTCTGGCAAAGCATAAAGCTCAACACAGAACAATCACCCACAAATAACAAACACAAACACACCCTCATATATGGGACTCTCACTCAAAGGCAGATAGACAACACCTGCCTTCAACTGAGAGTCCCAACCCCAATTAACCAAACATAGAAACAGACATACTAGACAAATCATAGAATACCTGAAAACCAAACAGTGCCCAAAAACCCCGGAATACTTAAACCAAATGCCCCTTCAACAAAACACACCACCCCGAACCACATAAAACGAATACCCTCTGCCACGTCCTGACCAAACTACAATACCAATTAACCTTATACTGGTCAGGACGTGACAGTACCCCCCCCCCCCCCTTAAAAGGTGCTAACCCCGGAAGCACCTTAACAAAAATAACCCCAAGCAACACCAAAATAAAAATTCCCCCTTACTAAAGGGAGGGAAGGGAGGGTGGCTACCGTCAACGACGGCACTGTGCTACACCCCCCCTCCCCAACCCACCTATCTCTGGAGGTGGCTCCGGCTCAGGCCGTTCCAGGCTGTCGGGGCAGTCTGGCAACTCGGGGCAGTCGGGGAAGTCTGGCAACTCGGGGCAGTCTGGGCAGTCCGGCAGTTCGGGGCAGTCTGGCCACTCCGGCAGTTCGGGGCAGTCTGGCCACTCCGGCAGTTCGGGGCAGTCTGGCCACTCCGGCAGTTCGGGGCAGTCTGGCCGCTCTGGCGACTGTTGACTGGCGGGCAGCTCCGGCGACTGTTGACTGGCGGGCAGCTCCGACGACTGTTGACTGGCGGGCAGCTCCGACGACTGTTGACTGGCGGGCAGCTCCGACGACTGTTGACTGGCGGGCAGCTCCGACGACTGTTGACTGGCGGGCAGCTCCGACGACTGTTGACTGGCAGGCAGCTCCGACGACTGTTGACTGGCGGGCAACTCCGACGACTGTTGACTGGCGGGCAGCTCCGACGACTGTTGACTGGCGGGCAGCTCCGACGACTGTTGACTGGCGGGCAGCTCCGACGACTGTTGACTGGCGGGCAGCTCCGACGACTGTTGACTGGCGGGCAGCTCCGACGACTGTTGACTGGCGGGCAGCTCTGATGACGACTGTTGACTGGCGGGCAGCTCTGATGACGACTGTTGACTGGCGGGCAGCTCTGATGACGACTGTTGACTGGCGGGCAGCTCTGATGACGACTGTTGACTGGCGGGCAGCTCTGATGACGACTGTTGACTGGCGGGTAGCTCTGGTGACTGTTGACTGGCGTGGCTGGGTTTACGCACTTGAAGGCTAGTGCGGGGAGCGGGAACAGGACGAGTCAGACTGGGTTGACGCACTTCTGGGTCCGCACGAGAGACAGGAGCTGGAAACCCAGGGCTATGGAGGCGCACAGTCGGTCTTGATCTTACCTCCTGCACAACCCGTCTTGGCTGGATGGAACTAGTAGCCCTGTACGAGCGGGGTGCTGGTACAGGGCAGACTGGGCTGTGCAGGGGCCTGATGGTAGCCGTGCGTAGAGCGGGAGTTGGGTAGCCTGGTTCTCGGAGGCGTACCGGCGACCAGATGCGCTGCGCAGGCATCCTCCTACCAGGCTGGATGCCCGCTCTAGCACGGCACCTGCGAGGGGCTGGAACAACGCGCACCGGACTGTGCGTGCGTATGGGTGAGATAGTGCGCTCCTCAGCGAAACATGGCGCTCTCCACCCCATACGCTCCTCCATATAACCACGGTTAGCTGGCTTCCGTCTCTTCCTATGCCTAGCCAAACTACCCGTGTGCCCCCCCAAAAAAAAATATTGGGGGGTGCCTCTCGTGCTTCACCCTCAGCGCGTACTTGGCCTCGTACCTCCGCCTCTCTGCCTTGGCTGCCTCAATTTCCAAATCTGTGTACACAACCAATAAGCTTTGATTTGATTTGAAACGAACACCGTGCCACAACACAAAACAGTTATAAAGGACTCCCAAAGGTTACTGAACCATAGTCTAGCAGTGTTTGATGACAGAAAAGTAATTGTCATGAAATAATAGTAGCCTTGTCTCTAACGCATGCCTAGCTGTATGGGACAGAACATCTATGTTATGATGCCAGAGCATTCATATCACTGTGCCACTGATACTGATTTTCTAATGCACATTATTCGTTGTGCCCTGCTCTACTCCCAAACATGGTGCATTGAAGATGGGAAGATGAAATCAGGATAACTTCTGAAGGAAAAGAGGTTTTAGGTTGAGCATCCTGCCTGAGGAATAATTGTTATCTGAAAGATGTGCGGTAACTTATTGCTCCACATATGAGAAATACAGCAAGCTGTAAATTAAATGTAATTGTGCTCCAAGTTACGCTTAAGCATTATATTACACTCCAAACTTCAGAGGAGAGGGAACGAGATTACCATTTTTATTCTCAATTCTCTTTTTAGTGCTACATTTCTGTTTAATTTTGTATCTATTGAAACTGTGGCTTTTAAGTTGAGGGAATTGTCACAGCATATGGAAATTCCCGTTTTTACTTTAGAACATTTTGCTGAAGGGCAATCAATTAGCATAATTCACTGCACAGCATGTCAAACACACTGTCCTCACTGACCCTACATACCCTTTCCATTGTCTATGCTCGTATTTCATAGGCTATTTCATGCTTGTTGAAATGTCAGAAAATACCACTGGATTGCCTGACTTTTAGTCCATAGTTGCTGGTCATCTCTTTTCTATTAAATCATACCATCATCATTGTAATTGAGTACTAACCTCCTATTCTTTTGAGCCCATTGCTGTAGACCTACTCAAGATTTCATTTCATGCGGTAAGTTTGACAGCTTTTTCCACATAACCACACTGACTTATAAGAGGGCTAAGATGACATCAGAGAATACAAGGGAAAAGAACACAATGCCATTTCACACACTCCATTAGTTTTGGCACAGAATATAAATCACATGATAGAGTAGGGACTCCAAACTCCCCTGGCCTCGCCTTTGAGTTTTCTATGAGCTGCCTGATTGGTTTACCCAACAGTGGGCACGTACTCGACAACAATAACATTACGGCAGAAAACCGCCTCAAGGAAATCCAAAACGTATGTTTAAACACATTCATCTTTAATTGACAACTGACTCCTAAAATATATGTTTCAGCCCACTGATATTTTATTTTTTCTGATTTGTTCTCTTACAATATTTCTTCGGCAGCCCCGAGGTGCAATAAAAATGAAACAACACAACATGGCTTATTGTATTATGACTCAGACACTATCAGAGCATTGTAGTTTTGTGTTGACGTCAAACGTTGTCTATAACTACATATTAAAAACAAAAAAATACATTTTAAGTGAGAAGTAGGCATTGGTCTGAAACTGGAAAAGAAAGGAAATTCACATGAGCACCACAATGCGTACTCCACCCATGCTCTACCAAGGTTTTCCAGCACACAGCTTTGACCAACTTCAGTAGCTATGTTGGTCTATTGTACTTCAAACCATGTGTAGGAAGGTTTCTTAGGATTCAACCCTTCACAAACAGCCTAATTCATACTCTATCGCCCCCACAATAATCCTGTAACTACATTCTAGACCCCCACAGTGGAGGTGTCATAATACCCATAAAACCTAGCCGTCAAAAAGGGAAATAGTTCCAATCGTTTTTCCACAATTCATTTTTTCCAAAGGGGATTTTAGAACCACTTAAAATAAGGTCTGCATTTTGTGTAGGCTTACCCTGGCGTGACATTTTTGATAACCATGTAAATCTCTCTAGGACAAGGTGATTTTTATCAATATATTCGGCTCTAATATAGTCCTAATTAGCGTCAAAATAGACATAATGCAAAACTACAAATCCCTGCAAGCTCCTGCACATCATCTCTAGTTGACACCTTTGCTAACAGGTATTGTGTCAATTTAAAACTTGCAAAAGACAGTTAACAAAATTGTCCATTTAAAGAAATGTATCTAATTTATTCATTACTACATTTAGCTAACATTAGATAGTTAATCCAGAGATTCTTACCTTTGCCTCGATTTGTCAGTCTCGTCCAGATCATCATGGCATTTGTAGTACTTTATGATATGGGTATTATGACTATAAAAAGGGCAATTGATTCCAGTCTTACATTGATGATTTTGTCCCCCCTCCTTCATAATCGTGAGATTTCTATGAGCCGTATGTAGCCACATCAGATTTCAAGCTGCGAAGGCCTATGATACAGCCAGGTACAGTGGTTGTATTGTAGTCTAACATGAGCTGGCTACTACACTCAGCGTGTCTGCTGCAGCCGGTGTGTTATCAAACTCCATTGTGGGGAACAGACAGATTGCTGTATGTGTAGAGACAAGTTTCTAAAAAAACTGACCTCCAGGTGGACTGGGGTGTTTGGAGAGAGCGGACAGCATCCGGCGCCCAGTCTCGCCCAGCCTTGCTTCATCAGCCCTTTGCTCTACCAGGATAATTTATCATCTGTAGCTGCCTGTCAGGCTGAGCCTCGGGAGCAGCCTCCCTGCAAGGCTCCTGTGGCTCCGGTTACCAGAACATACACCAGGGCTAGAGGTGGCCAGGACTGGTCAGAGATATGTGACCTTGACTAGCTCTCTATCATATCTGTTGGTGTGGGTAATATTCTTCTGCTTGATACAATGTAGGGTGTCCAATAATCCCCTAAGAAAACCAATGGTCCAAACCTCATGTCTCTATCATAATCCTTTCAAATGTTCTTAGAGTTTTTACCCTTGTAGGATGGCCAAAATTAGGGTGACTAAATCAATGGAGGCAAAAGTGGTAAAAAAAGAAGGGAAATTGCACAGCATGGCATCAGCTTGGCTGCATGCTGTGTGAGAATGAAGGCTATCTGACAGGCTCACATTCCCATTGAACTCGTCATCTTTCTTCTCAACAAACAATATAGAGGTAAGATAAATCTTGATTTTGAGACATAACATGTAGTATTTTCATATTTTATTATATGCTTTTCATATTAATGCGAAATTCCTGTTCTTTTTTTTCAAGATTTCTCACAAAAACAAGTGTATCTCTGTGAAATGTCAACAGAGCACTGAGCATACTGCAAGCTTTTTATTTTCAAAGGATTTTACATTTCATTTCAATTTTGCCTTTTTTGAACCCGGGGAAACAACTTTGAAGATGACCACCACAACACGTAAAATCCCCCAAATTTGCTGTGAGAAAGCTACATCGCTCTGTCAACAGAGATCGGTGGTTAATATCAGAGGTATTAGGTCACGCAAATCCTTCATTTTTGGATATGCTGTTAATGAAATGAGAAAGACCCCACTGAACGAGTCAGAACATGAAGAATCATATTTGTCTTCATTTTTATTTATTTTATAACATAATGAAGTGAAATTTCAACACCAAAGCACTTTTCACCCATGTTGGGCAGAGTGGGTGGACACCAAATGGTATACAGTATCTACAGCCTAGTCTGAGTACACAGATTGAGGAAAATGCATGTTAGTATAAAAAAAGTATCATTGCATTCACAACTCTAAATTGTCTTCATCAGGGTTCCTAAGCTGAGAACATTGTATAGAGATTGTTTTGGAGTCTGTGAAAGCTTGTATGGTACATTTACAGCCTAGTCTGAGTACCGATAGCAGTCTCTCGGCATGTCATTCAGTCCAATAGAAGTCTCTTGGCATGTCATTCAGTCCAATAGAAGACTCTTGGCATGTCATTCAGTCCAATAGAAGTCTCTTGGCATGTCATGCAGTCCAATAGAAGACTCTTGGCATGCCGTTCAGTCCAATAGAAGTCTCTTGGCATGTCATTTAGTCCAATAGAACTCTCGGCATGTTGTTCAGTCCAATAGAACTCTCGGCATGTTGTTCAGTCCAATAGTAGTCTCCTAACAAGTTGTTCATTCCAATAAATGACTCTTGGCATGTCGTTCAGTCCAATAGTAGTCTCCTAGCATGTTGTTCAGTCCAATAGCAGTCTCTTGTGACTGACTGTGAGTACAGTGGTTCCTAAATTAAAAGTTTAGAAGTTATGCCGAGACACATTGAGGTACATTGTGGTATAGTATGGTACATTGCGTCACCGAGTCCAATAGGCACAGTGGACATTTAAATGGCAGTAAAACTCCAGTATAAAAAGTCATTGATAGAAGACAGATGGAGGACAGATGTCAGCAGCCCTACCCCAACTCTACAAGGGCCTGTATAACCCCTTCAATAAAACAGCTTTGGGAAGTTAGCTGCCAGGCAGCTGTCCAGTTCTTTCTCCATCTGCCCTCTGTCTCTCAGGAGGCTGTGTTCTCTCTATGCCCATGGGGCGATGGGGCAGCGCTGTGCCCAGTACACGCATGGCAGCTCATACACCAGGCCTGTTCACTCCGTTCACAGAACCAGACTCCACATTACCATTTCAATCACCTCAGACAGACACACACCAGTTGCCGACCGTCTGCCCCTCCTATCCTACCCTCACACAGGTGTTCCTGTGCATCAGTAGCCAAGCCAACATGTATCACTGTGCACTTGAGTGTCCAATTAACACTATCACGCTAGGTACTCTAGGTAACAAAGCAATTCTAATCACAATGCACTCATAGACAGGTGCAGTATAACGTGGTTGTGTATTATACACTGATATGTCATAATAATACCATCAAAACCTGGGAACATTGCCAGGTGATCATCTCCTATATCAGTTGTTTGTTGCAATCAAGTTATGCCAGGTAGAGATGAGATTTCCCAACAATTTACAGTTCTTTTTTATATCCACCACATCCACAATTACTGAGGATAAGTAGATGGCAGGAAGTTATACAGTATCTCTCTTCCATGAGTTGCAGCTAAACAGTTTAGCTATTTGGTTGTGTGAAGGTTTAATCTCTGCCCTCATTTCTGCCCTCATCTTTGTCATCTCTGTCCTCATCTCTGTCCTCATCTCCGTCCTCATCTCTGTCCTCATCTCTGCCCTCATTTCTGCCCTCATTTCTGCCCTCATCTCCGTCCTCATCTCTAGTGGAATTTAAATGGTGTTGAATAATAATAAATAATAAAGTACATTAAATCTGACTCCATTATTATGTAAATGAATGATATAGGCCCAGGGTTGGGTAGGTTACTTTCTAAATGTAATCCATTAGTTACTAGTTACCTGTCCAAAATTGTAATCAGAAACGTAACTTCTTGATTATCCAAACTCAGTAACGTAATCTGAATACATTCCATTACTTTTAGATTACTTTCCCCTTAAGAGGCATTAGAAGAAGACAAAATGTATGTTACCAATTGAACAACATCTATTGCAGGATAAATCAATGTTAAAGTTTACATAGCTGGCCATATATGGATGTTACATTCTACTTTATAAGTTGGTTATGTAGGCTTCTTCTAACCCATCCCTTTCTACTACAGATAATATTACAATTAAATTACATCTCTACATTATAAACCAAAGTCTATCAGAATTCCAGTCATTCCAATAAATGTTATACCCCTTTGATTTTCAAGAATAGGACTTGGAAATATGGAAGTATAGATCAGCCAAATTGTTTGGACTTATTAGCCAGCCCTACTCTGTTGTTTATGATTTTGTTGTCATGGAGGTCTGATTGGGCTCATTGATTGATCGAAGTGAAATATAAATGCTGTGCTCATGGAATGGCATGCTTTGACAAGAGTGTGCAAAGCTGTCATCAAGGCAAAGGGTGGCTACTTTGAAGAATCTAAAATCTAAAATATATTTGATTTGTTTAACACTTTTTTAGTTACTACATTATTCCTTATGTGCTATTTAATAGTTTTGATGTCTTCACTATTATTCTACAATGTAGAAAATAGTAAAATTAAAGAAAAACCCTTGAATGCGTAGTTGTGTCCAAACTTTTGACTGGTACTGTATATACTGTATAATCTATAAATCCAAAATTGGATGTAGCAACAAAAGATTTCCCCTTTAAGTCTATCAAAAGTGTGCAAGTTTGAGCATGTGTCCATTAGGCAAAAAATGTTTTGTTTGTTGTATCAGCATGAATTAGATTGAGCAATAAAAGCCCCACTTTATTCCATAGGTTCGGATCTGCACTATGCAGCTGTTGCAAGAGCACATTCTTCACTGGCTGTCCACTGCTTTCAAAAACAATGATTGATAGGCAGCTTAAACTTCTTGAATTCAACCATTATTGGGTTTGAATACACATTTACATTTGTGAACATCCGTCCACAACAACCACCATCCGTAAAGCACAAATAGTTAAATGAGAGAGCAGCAGTGTGATTTACATCAATGCGCTATGTAGAATAAGTGATATCCGTATCACCGTAGACTACACCACTGCTGTCATCCATACCTCCAAGCGTTTATTCAAGTTGGACTGTCTTTGGATGTCGACTGCAGTAGCACCATTGGAAGACATAGCTTGGACTGTAGGCTACAAAGCCTATTCCTGCTCTTTTCCAGCGATCCATTGAACAGATTTAGTGTGTCATCATAGTTGTCTCTGACTTGTGGTCTTACTTGCTCAGGTGGAACAAATTGAAACGTTCAACTTTTTTCAATATTGATTTGAATGTCATTGAGAAAACAGAGAAGTGTCAAAGATTTTTTTTGCAAACATCCTTTCTGATTTTAAAAGTAATCCTCGAAGTAATCATCTAGTTTTTCAAAAGTATCGGTGATCTGATTACAATATTTTTTCTGGTAACGTAACTGATTACAGCTACGTTTTTTTGTAATCCCTTACATGTAACGGATTACAGGTAATCCGTTACTCCCCAACCCTGTAGGATTATTATTAGATGGATCTAGTCATGGTAGCAAGCCTAGGAATACTATAAATGATGTGTCCAAGATAACCGTTATACAATTATCAAGAGGCTGAGAGACAAAGAGCTAATATCCTAGCATTAAATGATTGAGTTAACCTTAGCTCAGAGCTGCACAGTTAGAGGCCAAGCATACAGGCTTTGTGTAGTGTAAATAACGTTTACCAATAGACCTACTAAATTATGAACGTATAGTAAAACAAGGAATTACTCTCTAAAACGAGGAACGCATTTACTCAAATCAACAAATAGTAAATATTAGTCATGAAATAGTTGACACTCAAACAATTCCAGGGTACATGAAGTACATGATGCATTACAGAATAACACGGAGCAAATGACTGTCAACTAATAAGACTTTACGTGATTACACGGGTCATCAGTTCAGAATCAACTCTAACAGAAAAAAACTGTATCAGATATACAGGAGCTCGCTAACAAGTTCTCCAAGTATGAACTGCCCTTTTAACCAAATTCAAGCGGGAACTCACTCCCTAGTGAAAACAAGAGGCAGGAACAACACACCCAGATTCTAATCTAATCAACTAAATGTACATTGACATTTGACATTTATCAGCTAGGTGGGACAACCACATATCACAGTTATAGTAAGTCAATTGTTCCTCAATAAATTATCTATCAGCAAAGTCAGAGCTAGCAAGAGGGAAGAGTCAAGTTCAAGTGTGAGTTCATCAAAGGCTTTTTTTGGAGGGGAGGGGGGGGGGGGGTACTGTGGGATTATTTAAGATACTCTTCAAAGAGGTAGGGTTTCAGATGGTTTCTGGAAGATGGGCAAGGGGAAGCTGGTTCCACCATTGGGGTGCTAGGACAGAGAAGAGCTTGGACTGGGCTGAGCGGGAGCTGCCCTCCCGTAAGGGTGGGAGGGCCAAGAGACCAGAGATGGCAGAACGGAGTACTCGGGTTGGGGGGTAGGGTTTGAGCAGAGCCTGAAGGTAGGGAGGGGCAGTTCCTCTTGCTGCTCCGTAGGTAAGTACCATGGTATTGTAGTGGATGCAAGCTTCGACTGGAAGCCAGTGGAGTATGTGGAGGAGTGGGGTAACATGGGAGAATTTGAGAAGCTTGAACACCAGATGGGCTGCAGCGTTCTGGATAAATTGCAGGGGTTTGATGACATAAGCGGGAGCCCAGCCAACTGCGAGTTGCAATAGTCCAGATGGGAGATGACAAGTGCCTGGATTAGGACCTGTGCCGCTTCTTGTGTGAGGTAGGGTCGTACTCTACGGATGATGTAGAGCAGGGATCATTAACTAGATTCAGCCACGGGACGATTTCTTCTTGAGCGGATGGTCGGGGGCTTGGAACATAATTACTGTCACGTTCTGACCAGTAAAGGGATTATTTGTTATTGTAGTTTGGTCAGGACGTAGCAGGGGGGTATTTGTTTTATGTGGTTCGGGGTTTGTTAGTATATGTGTTTATGTAGAGGGGTGTTTGGTTAGAGTATTCCGGGGGTTTTGGGTTATGTTCTTTATTTCGTATTTCTATGTTCTGTTTATGTTGTGTATTTCTTTGTTGGCCTGGTATGGCTCTCAATCAGGAAAAAAAACAGCTGTACATCGTTGCTGCTGATTGAGAGTCAAACTGAGGTAGCCTGTTTTCACCTGTCCCTTTGTGGGAAGTTGTTTGTGCATTGCTGTGTGTAGCCTGCATTACTGTGCGTTTTCTTGTTTTGTGTTTTCAGTGTTCTAAATTAAAAGTTAAAATGAGCACTCAGCCCGCTGCGCCTTGGTCCCTTTCATACGACAACCGTTACAATTACAAGTTATTTGTAGACAACAAATTGACCGCAAGAAGCCAAAATAGATATGTTTGACTAAAACATAATAATTTCAAACCTTTGTACACAATCATGTTGTGTCTCTCTATTATGCGGGTGAATACTTGGGAACAGATTTCTTAGATTAAAATCACTTGGAGCTGATTTCCTGGTGTAATATAAAGTATTTTATGTACCACAATGAAAATTCCACACACACAAAAAAAATGTCTTGTCAAGATTGAGCTTGAGGTGGTGGGCCGACATCCAAGCTGAGATCTCTGCCAAGCACGCAGAGATGCGTGTCGCCACCTGGATGTCAGAAGAGGGGAAGGAGAAAAGTTGTTGAGTGTCAGCCCTGTTCAGAATGCAAGCAATAAGTCACTCAGCCACGGAGCAGGAGGGGACGGCCAAGCCAGCTGGGAGGAAAAGGGACGGTGCGAGTCATAGAATGCGGAAAGGGAGGATAGTAGGTTCAAAGAGGCAGAATCAGGAGACAGGAGGAAGAAGGATTTAGCAGAAGGGAGAGATGATAGGATAGAAGAGGAGAGAGTAGTGGGAGAGAAGATTGTGACGACGCATGACCATCTGGGTAGGGGTTGAGTGGCTAGGGTTGGAGGAGAGGGAGACAGAAAAGCAAACAAAGTAGTGATCAGAGATCTGAAGGGGAGTTGCAGGGAGATAAGTAGGCAAACAATGTTATGACCGGACAACAGGAATGTGCCTGATAACCAGTCAAACCAACATACAATTTCAATCCAGTCACTTTAAAATACATCAACCAGAAAACCTACAATGCAACAAGACAAATCAAAATTCACAGCTTTTAATGAACTTTTAAAACAAACCAAACAAAACAATTTCCTTCACAGTAATGTAGTAGAGTTAAAATGGTTATTCCAGCAAACTTCAAATTATTAGAATAGTACACAACGCAGAACAGAACAATCAGGTTGAGGGTCAGTGGCCAAAAGCCCGCGAACAGGAATGTTCCAAGTTCAGACAGAAGGGGGGAGTCAGATCGCCAGGAACTTTACTTTTGGTTTCTAATTTTAATTGTTGCGCTACTGGTGATGCCTGTTGATGTTAGGTAGGCAGCTACAGTAGCTGAATGATGTTAACATCTTCAGGTTTTGTTTCATTAAATGTATTTTATTTTATCTGGGTGCTTACGTCACCTACTAACACCCTGGTACCACCCATAGATCCCGCTCTCCTCAGTCTGAGAAAACACTGAGAGAGAAAGGTACGGGTTGCAGATTACTCCTTTGTAGAAGTCCGTAACGTGAAATAAATAAACGTCCCAAGGTTAATGCTGTAGATATTGTTATAAGGGGATGTGAGACTATCGAAACACGTAACTTTCAGAGTTTTATTGTTGTTATTAATATAGTTACAGAGTGCTAAAAGTGTTGCTAGCTAGCATGACTTTCTTTCTGTGATGCAAACGGCTAGCTGAGCTGCCGACTAGTGATGGTGTTGCATTATGGGGGATGTAGTTTTTGCCCTCTAAGGCGATTTTACGTTGTAACTTTTTTGTGTTGCAGTGGTTTTGTACATGAGTTGTTGTATTTTGCTACTATCAACACTGAAAGCACCTAGCAATGTATTGGGGATGTGAGACAGGATATGTGTTTTACCTTTCTTCATGCTCCTGTGTAGAACAACTTGTCAGGTGGTGCATTGGAGACTGATGTGTTCCTGTCCTGTCTTTTCATAATACTATTGCAGGTATGGTTCTATTGTCTAAGAATTAAGACTATACATTCTTTGTATTAAGGACTGGTTATTATTTTATACTATACATTATGGCTTTATGTATGAGTGTGATTGTGAGAGTCTGAGAAAACACTGAGAGAGAAAGAACAACTTGTCAGGTGGTGCATTGGAGACTGATGTGTTCCTGTCCTGTCTTTTCATAATACTATTGCAGATCAACATAAAAGCCTAAAAGACAGCCGTGGTGTCGCTCTTCATTTCTTGGTTCTCCTGTGGTGCATAAGAAACCCGCTACAGTAACATTAATTTAATCAATTCAGTGTTTTCATCTGTCGTCGCACCTCTCCTGGTGTCAGTGACCCCAGGACTTCTGTGGGAACGTCTCTTCCTGAAAATTGTCACGGCAAAGGTGTGGCTCTCTCCTGTGAGATGCAAATGTACAGCCATTGCTCCGGACAATGCCATATTGAATCAATATGCCAAGCTGACGTCAGCAAGACGCTAGATACATCTTCATCACTAGCCTTCATCGTCGTTCACATTTGTTCACTCTCTATTTTTTTGGGACTATATCCTCAACGAGTGAAACAAATATCTTTCCTGGCAAAAATAAACTATATTGCAGACAGGAGACTGCAGTGCAGATGACCTAGATAGAGAGACAGAGGGAGGGAGTGAAAAAGAGGAAGGATATAGAGACTCAATAACTTCTTTAAAGATTGATGGAATGGGGAATCTGTTTGGTAAATAGGAGAAAGTTCTGATCATCATGTTACAGGGTCTTCATACCCCTTGATTTATTCCTCATGTTGTGTTACAGCCTGAATTCAAAATGGATTAAATACATGTTTTGTCTCAACCATCTACACACAATACCCCATAATGACAAAGTGAAAACATGTTTTTAGAAATGTTGGCAAATTTATTGAAAGTATTTATACCCCTGAGTCAATACATGTGATTACAGCTGTCACTCTTTCTGGGTAAGTCTCTAAAAGTTTTTCACAACTGGATTGTATAATATTTGGCCATTATTCTTAAATTCTTCAAGCTCTGTCAAGTTGGTTGTTGATCATTGCTAGACAACCATTTTCAAGTCTTGCCATAGATTCACAAGCAGATTTAAGTCAAAACTGTAACTTGGCCACTCAGGAACATTCACTGTCTTCTTGGTAAGCAACTCCAGTGTAGATTTGGCCTTGTGTTTTATTCAATGATTGCTTTTCAATTTTTTTACCCATCTACCAATAGGTGCCTTTCTTTGCGAGGCATTTGAAAACTTCCCTGGTCTTGAAATTCACTGCTTGACTGAGGGACCTTACAGATAATTGTACGCGTGGGGTGATGAGATTAGGTAGTTATTCAAAAATCCTGCAACTTATAATGTGACTTGTTAAACAACATTTTTACACCTGAACTTATTTAGACTTGCTCTAGCCAAGGGGTTGAATAATTATTGACTCGAGACATTTCAGATTTTCATTGTTTATTCATTTCTAAAAAGTTCTAAAAACATAATTTCAGTTTGACATTATGGGGTATTCTCTGCCAGTGACAAATAAAATCTAAATTTAATCCATTTTAAATTTAGGAAAAATGCGTTAAAAGTCAAGGGGTGTGAGTACTTTCTGAAGGCACATCACACCTGACTTTTCATTATCTATGACATGAGCAATATCAATTTTCTCTGTTAAGATTTTTTGGGACTCAGGTGTGGAGTGAAGTTAGTTTTATTGCGTTGATTTCAAAATACTGAATGTTCTACTGATTGATACATGTCCTAATATTACCATCTATAAAATGCAAATATTTTTTTTTTAAAAAGTGTATAATATAACTAGAAAATTCAGGGATTACGTTACGGTGGTAGAAAGTATAGAAATAACTCAAGGTTTGGTAAAGCTGCCATGTACTGTAGCAGATACAACTGCAGGTTTATTAAACCCCTGGCAAGCAGGCTAACTCAAAAATAACACACCCCCAACTGCAGATACATTAGAGTAAACTAGTGGAGCATGAAATGAATGACATTTGACATGTTTCCTGTGTTGGTTCACAGTCAAAGTGATCCTAATCCCACCACTCTCTGTTAATCTGTTCATCCCCTTGCACACGGCGCTCGCTGTCTTTGATTCCCAGCTGGTTGGGAGGCCGTTTTTATCCTTAGGGCGTCAGTCCTGTTGCTTTGTAGTGAGTGAATGTGATTTTTGGCAGTAAGGCAGAGGATCACTGTGGTGATGGATGGGGACTGACTGCTTGGTCTCGCCGTGCTGTGGTGTCTCTCTCTCTCTGAGCCGGGGGAGTTTTTTTTGTGTGTGTGTGTGTGTGTGTGTGTGTGTGTGTGTGTGTGTGTGTGTGTGTGTGTGTGTGTGTATGTTGGCAGTAGAAGCTGAATTAATGCAGTGTCAGGTCACTCCTGGGACCTCATCCAGTCGTGACTGTGGTCTGCTCTGCACATACCTGGGTCCTCCTGGTCTAATGTGACGTGGGTTCTGCTCTGCACATACCTGGGTCCTCCTGGTCTAATGTGACGTGGGGTCTGCTCTGCACATACCTGGGTCCTCCTGGTCTAATGTGACGTGGGTTCTGCTCTGCACATACCTGGGTCCTCCTGGTCTAATGTGACGTGGGGTCTGCTCTGCACATACCTGGGTCCTCCTGGTCTAATGTGACGCGGTGTCCGCTCTGCGCTCACTCCCTCAGTAAACAAAAACAACTGTCAGAGTCCAGGGTCATCTCAACACACAGTTATGTGTTAAAGAGAGAAAAGGATCATTGTTTATCCCCAACACTAAGTGATAATCCTCTTCATTCATGAACCAATACAAGACATGACAGAGACAAATGGGGGAATATTGCTGTGACTGAACATGGATTTCAAAGTTAAATAGGATGTCTGTTGTTATAGGAATATTTTCCAACCCAAGACACCTTAACCTATCCTTGCTAGAAAAGTACTGGAGGTTATATTAGGACATCAAAGAACAATGATAGCTGACCAGCAGCTCTAAATGGAACAAATGAATTCAACCCTTTGTATTTTCTCTATCAAGACAGAAAATGGAGTGTAGGAAGAAAACGTCCAGCTGATCTATAGAGGTCAGTCTGAGTCCGTCTCACTGCATGCTGGGGTATTTAACTGACAGGCTGTATGTACCAGAGACTGCCTGTTGGTTTAGCTGCCAGCCTACAGCCTGTTGTCTGTCAGGTGGATGATGTTAACCTCTAGCCTTGCAGATACCACAGAGACCTGCATCCTCTATTTGTAGATCCACTGTTCTAATGTGATGAGGACTGACAGCCAGGTCAGCAGCGGGCTCTGCTCTGCTGTAGTTTTTCCACCGCTGCGCAGTGGTTTAAATGTCCAAAATACTTAAAAGTACTACTGAAGTCGTTTTTGGGGGAATCTGTACTTTCCTTTACTATTTATATTTTTGACAACTTTTACTTTTACTTCACTCCATTCCTAAAGAAAATATGTACTTTTTACTTCCATACATTTTCCCTGACACCAAAAATGACTCATTACCAGAGGTGGGACCAAGTCATTGTTTTACAAGTCACAAGTAAGTCTCAAGTCTTCACACTCAAGTCCCAAGTCAAGTCCCAAGTCAAGACAGGCAAGTCCGATTCAAGTCAAGACCGTCAAGTATCAAGTCAAGTCTCACGTCCTAAACTTTGAGTTTCGAGTCCTAAACAAGTCATAATGTGCTCTTTACCAAATGTAATACCATTTCATATTTTTAACAAGAGTAATAGTATATCACATTTACGCAAACCATGAATGCTTTTAAAAATATCTTTATATTTATTACTTTCCAAATAAACGTTATATTTCCATGGAAATACATGGGTAGCCATGAGAAGGACACCCCCCCCCCCCCCCCCCAGGAAGTACCAGTGACACGCTCAATACGGAACTGGTCAGGTGATGCGGATGCCACACTACAGGACTGTTTTGCTAGCACAGACTGGAAAATGTTCCGGGATTCATCCAATGGCATTGAGCTTGGGCTCCCAAGTGGCACAGTGGTCTAAGGCACTGCATCTCAGCTAGAGGCATCACTACAGACAACTTGGTTCGAATCCAGACTGTATCACAAACGGCTGTGATTGGGAGTCCCATAGGGCGGCGCACAATTGGCCCAGCGTCGTCTGAGCTTGGCCGGTGTAGGCCGTCACTGTAAATAAGAATTTGTTCTTACCAGACTTGCCTAGTTAAATAAAGGTTAAATAAAAAATTGAAAAAATGGAGGAATACACCACCTCAGTCATTGGCTTCATCAATAAGTGCATCGATGACGTCGTCCCCACAGTGACTGTACGTACATATCCCAACCAGAAGCCATGGATTACAGGCAACATCTGCGTCGAGCTAAAGGCTACAGCTGCTGCTTTCAAGGAGCGGGAGACTAATCCGGATGCTTATAATAAATCCCGCTATGCCCTTATCACTTGTTACCATGGACACGTGACTCATGAGCCACTAGTGTTTTTGTAATGAACACACACATACACATTTTTTTGTGCACAAATAGAAGTTCATCAAATTGTTTTAGTTTTTATCCGGACTAATCCGGATGCTTATAATAAATCCCGCTATGCCCTCAGACAAACCATCAAACAAGCAAAGTGTCAATACAGGATTAAGATTGAATCCTACTACACCGGCTCTGATGCTCGTCAAATGTGTCAGGGCTTGAAAACTATTACGGAGTATAAAGTGAAACCCAGACGCGAGCTGCCCAGTGACAGGAGCTAAATGCCTTTTATGGTCTCTTCGAGGCAAGCAACACTGAAGCATGCACAAGAGCACCAGCTGTTCTGGACGACTATGTGATAACACTCTCGGTAGCCGATGTGAACAAAACCTTTAAACAGGTCAACATTCACAAAGCCGCTGGGCCAGATGGGTTACCAGGATGTGTACTCAAAGCATGCGCGGACCAACTCTCAAGTGTCTTCACTGACATTTTCAAACTCTCCATGACCGAATCTGTAATACCTACATGGTTCAAGCAGACCACCATAGTCCCTGTCCCCAAGAACACTAAGGTAACCTGTCTAAATGATTACCGCCCTGTGGCACTCACGTTGGTAGCCTTAAAGTGCTTTGAAAGGCTGATCATGGCTCACATCAACAGCATCCTCTCGGACACCCTAGACCCACTCCAATTCGCATACCGCCCCAACAGATCCACAGATGATGCAATCTCAATCGCACTCCACACCACCCTTTCTCACCTGGACAAAAGGAACACTTATGTGAGAATGCTGTTCATTGACTACAGCTCAGCGTTCAACACCATAGTGCCCACGAAGCTCATCACTAAGCTAAGGACTCTGAGACTAAACACCTCCCTCTGAAACTGGATCCTGGACTTACTGACGGGCCGCCCCCAGGTGGTAAGGGTAGGCAACAGTAGGTCTGCCACGCTGATCCTTAACACTGGGGCCCCTCAGGGGTGTGTACTTGGTCCCCTCCTGTATTCCCTGTTCACCCACGACTGCGTGGCCAAACATGACTACAAGACCATCATTAAGTTTGCTGACGACACAACAGTGGTAGGCCTGATCACCGACAACGATGAGACGGCCTATAGGGAGGTCAGAGAACTGGCAGTGTGGTGCCAGCACAACAACCTCTCCCTCAACGTGAGCAAGACAAAGGAGCTGATCGTGGACTACAGGAAAAGGTGGGCCGAAAAGGCCCCCATTAACATCGACGGGGCTGTAGTGGAGCGGGTCGAGAGTTTCAAGTTCCTTGGTGTCCACATCACCAACGAACTATCATGGTCCAAACATAGCAAGACAGTCGTGAAGAGGGCACGACAAAACATTTTCCCCCTCAGGAGACTGAAAAGATTTTGGGCCCCCAGATCCTCAAAAGGTACTACAGCTGCACCATCGAGGGCATCCTGACCGGTTGCATCACAGCCTGGTATGGCAACTGTCGGCATCAGACCATAAGGCGCTACAGAGGGTAGTGCGAATGGCCCAGTACATCACAGGGGCCAAGCTTCCTGCCATCCAGGACCTATATAATAGGCGGTGTCAGAGGAAAGCCCATAAAATTGCCAGAGACTCCAGTCACCCAAGTTATAGACTGTTTTCTCTGCTACCGAACGGCAAGCGGTACCGGAGCGCCAAGTCTAGGACCAAAATGCTCCCTAACAGCTTCTACCCCCAAGCCATAAGACTGCTGAACAATTAATAAAAACCACCACCGGTTTGATACCTATGTATAGTCACTTCGCCCCCACCTACATGTACAGATTACCTCAACTAGCCTGTACCCCCGCACACTGACTCGGTACCGGTGCCCCCTGTATATAGCCTCGTTATTCTTATTGTGTTACTTTTTATTATTACTTTTTATTTTAGCCTACTTCATAAATATTTTCTTTTTCTTGAACTGCACTGTTGGTTAAGGGCTTGTAAGTAAGCATTTCACGGTAAAGTCTAAACTTATTGTATTCGGCGCATGTGGCAAATAAAGTTTGATTTGATAGTATTATTTAATAGTATTTTACTGGGTGACTTTTACTTTAAACATTTTCAATTAAGGTAACTTTACTTTTACTCAAGTGAGACAATTGAGTACTTTTTCCACCACTGAGACACACACACAGCAGAAGGCAGACAGGCGTGGAAGAAAGACAGCCATGGATGATGGACAGCTGTGGATGATAGACAGGCACGAATGACAGCCAGCCGTGGATGATAGACAGGAATGGATGACATACAGGCATGGGCACCTTGTCGGAGAGAGAGGAGAGCTCCAAGCTCATCCCCTGGTCTCCAGACCTCATCTCCTGGTCCCCAATAACTCATTTGACATTTAAGTAATTTAGCTAACACTCTTATCCAGTATACAGGAGCAATTAGGGTTAAGTGCCTTGCTCAAGGGCATATGAACAGATTTTTCACCTTGTCGTTCGGGGATTCAAATCAATGACATTTTCGGTTACTGGCCCAATGCTCTTAACCACTAGGCTACCTAATCCCCCGGTCTCCAGACCTCATCCCCCGATCTCCAGACAACATTCCTCCACCTAGCTGAGGAACGGGTCAGGGGAGAGTTTACCCCAAACTACCATAAAATACCACAAAGTACCCACACCAGCAACCACAAACTGCCTCAAACAACCACTCATTTGAATTTTAACATGAAAATGAATGTGTGTAAGTTACACTACATCACTCCTCGGAAATGTAAGAACAGATAGTGAATAGTTTAATAATACCACTCTCTACTCCATTAATAATAACACTCTAACCCATGAATAATATACCTATCTACTCCATTAATAATATAACTCTCTACTCCATTAATAATATCACTCTCTACTCCATTAATAATAACACTCTAACCCATGAATAATATACCTATCTACTCCATTAATAATATAACTCTCTACTCCATTAATAATATCACTCTCTACTCCATTAATAATACCACTCTCTACTCCATTAATAATATAACTCTCTACTCCATTAATAATACCACTCTCTACTCCATTAATAATACCACTCTCTACTCCATTAATAATACCACTCTACTCCATTAATAATACCACTCTCTACTCCATTAATAATACCACTCTCTACTCCATTAATAATTACACTCTCTACTCCATTAATAATAGAACTCTCTACTCCATTCTACCCCCCTGCCTCATCATGTGTATTGTTGCATTACTTCAGGTTTGTTTTTATAGAGCCCCTTTTAAAACACTGTGTGTCATTAAGACTGGGGTCTACACTACAGCTTAGTTACGGCTCTCCCAGAAGATGATTACAAAGCACTTTCTCACGGATCAGAGACGCTCAGCAATCAGTGAAAATCAATGGTGCTCCTTTCTCCCTCCCGCATCCAACTCTTTTACAAAACAATGAATTCTCACAGGCTGAAGAAGTCCACTGCAGAGGAGAGGTACTTGGTAGTCCATGCAAGCAGTGAGCATTAAAGTCTGTCCGCGTCCCAAACAGCACCATATTGTCATTATAGTGCACTACCTTCGACCGGAGCCTCTGATCAGTATATAGGGAATAAGGTGCTATTTGAGATACAGGCCCTGTATTATGTAACCAGAGCTTTTTTGGGAAACCACAGGGGGTGAAAGTAGTCCTGTCCATCTGCTTGAATTACACAAAGCAAGTGTCAGAAAATGAAATTGGGCCATTGATCCATAACATATCATCAAATACCCTTTAGGCAGGTAGTTGACTTAATATTAGGGTCCATATAATTATCTCTAAATAGTCACAGAGAAATCTAGTCGGCTCCAGACCAAATTGAGAGATGGAAGTAAGCATTTCTCTGTAAGATCTACACCTGTTGTATTCAGCGCATGTGACAAATACCATTTGATTTGATTTGATTTCATAGATCTGCCAACCAGCCTAACCCACAGCTAGAGTGGGACACTGTCCTTTTTCCTGTGAGGACAATCTGACAAATACTGGTATGAAACAGAAGAGAAAATAACATGTTGGTGTGTATTTGAACGGCATCCCACCCAGCCTGTCAGTTTCCCCGACTGTGGAAGACTGCAGCGGAAACCGAATGCCCTGTCTGTCAGAGCCACAGCACACACATTCTGACTCTGTCAAAGCCACGTACACACACACACACACACACACATTCTGACTCTGTCAAAGCCACAACGCACGTACACACACACACACACACACAAACACCAGCCGTGTTGCAAGCCTCCACACAATTACACACACTCTCCTGTTTGATTAAAATGAGTACCAGTGTTTAAGCCCCAGTGTTTAAGCCCCAGGGTTTAAGCCCCAGGGTTTAAGCCCAAGTGTTTAAGCCCCAGTGTTTAAGCCCCAGTGTTTAAGCCCCAGGGTTTAAGTCCAAGTGTTTAAGCCCCAGTGTTTAAGCCCCAGTGTTTAAGCCCCAGTGTTTAAGCCCCAGTGTTTAAGCCCAAGTGTTTAAGCCCCAGTGTTTAAGCCCCAGTGTTTAAGTCCAAGTGTTTAAGTCCAAGTGTTTAAGCCCCAGTGTTTAAGCCCCAGTGTTTAAGCCCCAGGGTTTAAGTCCAAGTGTTTAAGCCCCAGTGTTTAAGCCCCAGTGTTTAAGCCCCAGGGTTTAAGTCCAAGTGTTTAAGCCCCAGTGTTTAAGCCCCAGTGTTTAAGCCCCAGTGTTTAAGCCCCAGTGTTTAAGTCCAAGTGTGAATGCATCAGAATTCCATTAATCTCAGTGTCAGTTGATATCAGGCCTGGCAGACAGCTCAAATAAATCCACCTGCCTTGACCAAATTATGCCTCAATACGCCATTAAACAACAATGAATAAATGAGAAGTACTTTCGTTAGTTTGAGAACAGAATATGTTGTGGATTATGTTCCCCCCAAAAATATAAAACACACTAAAAAGTTTAATTTCAATTTCAATGTAATTTGTTGACAGCTATGTCTATGTATGATAAGAGTTCGAATAGAATAGAGTGCGAGAAGAGAGACGTGAAGAGACTTTGTGAAGAAAGTGAGAGAGGTGTCAGACTAACAATGTTCTCTGTGAAATCAAGATGTCTCCCAACTGAATGTTTGTCCAGGCACTATTCACAGAGCAACAGATGGCAAATGGAATGCGGAGTTTGTATGGATGAAAGGACACGAAGAGTCTAGGACACAGAGAGACAGACGGACGGACGGGAGGACGGCCGGGTGTGCAGACAGCCAGACAGACTCAGGATATCTTCTGCTCAAAGTCTCTCAGACTCAAACAAAGTTATTTGTCCTGGGGCGGACCTCAGATAAAAATGACAAATTAATGTAAAGTTTTAACAAACATGTTTTAACTAGATTTACAGCACTTTCACTCAGTAATGGTTTTTCTATAGACTGGCATGAACACACCAGTACTACTGTTTCTCTAGCTTTGCTGTTAAGTAGATTTTCCTCACACTCCTAGGGGGGGGGGGGGGGGGGGTGTGTGTGTGTGGTGTGTGTGTGTGTGTGTGTGTGTGTGTGTGTGTGTGTGTGTGTGTGTGTGTGTGTGTGTGTGTGTGTGTGTGTGTGTGTGTAAATGCAAATAATTTTATAACATTTTTGACATGCGTTTTTCTGGATTTTTTGGTTGTTATTCTGTCTCTCACTGTTCAAATAAACCTACCATTAAAATTATAGACTGATCATTTCTTTGTAAGTGGGCAAACGTACAAAATCAGCAGGGGATCAAATGCTTTTTTCCCCCACTGTAGAAGCTATTGTTCAGTCTCTCGGTCCCAGCTTTGATGCACCTGTACTGACCTCACCTTCTGGATGGTAGCGGGGTGAACAGGCAGTAGCTCGGGTGGTTGTTGTCCTTGATGATCTTTTTGGCGTTCCTGTGACATCAGGTGCTGTAGGTGTCCTGGACGGCAGCTAGTTTGCCCCCGGTGATTTGGGATGCATACAAAGTTCTAAAGATAATTATTCCATATTTCCTTTCTGAACAAGATTTTTATTATGGAGTTGCTTCTGGGTAGCCTGGTCCGCATCACATACACACACACACATGCGCACACATGCACATGCACACACACCTTTCCTTCTTCCATCTGCCTGCGAGAGGGATAAATAACACATCTGTCACCGTTTTTCAAGGACAACTGAATGAAGAGGGGAGTCTAGTGGAGACACGTCACTGTCCTCTTCTGTCCTGTCCTCCACAAACCCCCTGGATCAGAGCACACATGGGTTCAAATAGTATTTGTTTTCTTTCAAATACCTAATCTGCACTTGATTGAGAGCCTGCCTGGTGCAAAGGAACCAACCTAAAAAAGAATCTAATATAAACCTAGCACATCGGACACTCCAGTCCAGGCAGTCTCAATCAAACACAAAATTATTTTAAAGAAAACAAATACTATTTCAACCCAAGTCTGGATGAAAGGGTTGGAATGAGGCTAGGAGTCTCCATAGCCAGTCTCCATAGCCAGGGATTTAGGAATTTAAGATTCAGACAGTGTCTTCGTTAGTTCTCTTAGCCTGGCATGATTAATCATCATTAATGCTAGCCTTCAGGAAGCTGGATCAACCAGTCAACCCACAATCCTCAGGGTCAGTAGGTCCCAACCCTCTGTACTGCATGTCCATGGGCCACTCACTCAGTTAGTCAGTTACTCAGTCACTCAGTTAGTCAGTTACACAGTTAGTCATTTACTCAGTTAGTCAGTTACTCAGTCACTCAGTTAGTCAGTTACACAGTTAGTCAGTTACTCAGTCACTCAGTTAGACAGTCCTATATGTCCCCATCCCTAGACCACCCCCTCACTCAGTCACTCACTCACTCAGTTAGTCAGTTACTCAGTCACTCAGTTAATCAGTTACTCAGTCACTAAGTTAATCAGTTACTCAGTCCTATATGTCCCCATGCCTAGACCACCCCCTCACACAGTCACTCAGTTAGTCAGTCACTCAGTTAGTCGGTCACTCAGTTAGTCACTAAGTCACTCAGATAGTCAGTCAGTCAGTCACTCAGTTAGTTAGTCAGTCAGTCACTCAGTTAGTCAGTCACCCAGTCCCTCAGTTAGTCAATTACTCAGTCACTCAGTTAATCAGTTACTCAGTCACTCAGTTAATCAGTTACTCAGTCCTATATGTCCCCATCCCTAGACCACCCCCTCACACAGTCACTCAATTAG
Source organism: Salmo salar (assembly GCF_965601325.2). NCBI lineage: Eukaryota > Metazoa > Chordata > Actinopteri > Salmoniformes > Salmonidae > Salmo > Salmo salar. The sequence continues at coordinate 115,219,664 of NC_138300.1, forward strand.
TTAGTCAGTCACTCAGTTAGTCGGTCACTCAGTTAGTCACTAAGTCACTCAGATAGTCAGTCAGTCAGTCACTCAGTTAGTTAGTCACTCAGTCACTCAGTTAGTCAGTCACCCAGTCCCTCACTTAGTCAATTACTCAGTCACTCAGTTAATCAATCACTCAGTCACTCAGTTAGTCAGTTACTCAGTCACTCAGTTAATCAGTCACTCAGTTAATCAGTCCTATATGTCCCCATTCCTAGACCACCCCCTCACTCAGTCACTCAGTTACTCAGTCACTCAGTTAATCAGTCCTATATGTCCCCATTCCTAGACCACCCCCTCACTCAGTCCCATGTGTCCCCATCCCTCAGCCATAAAGACGCCGGCCACCCAAGTCACTGACTGTTCTCTCTTCTACCGCACGTCAAGCGGTACTGATGCACCAAGTCTGGAACCAACAGGACCCTGAACAGCTTCTTTTGTAACGCAACAAAATGTGGAAAAGGTCAAGGGGTCTGAATACTTTCCGAAGGCAATGTATACTTACATGCACACAAAGGTTCAAGCAGGAGGCGGAGCCATGACTACACCTGTGAGAGCAACCAATTAAGGTCCTGACTAGCAACAGAGATGTATTGGCTGTCTAGATGTGCAAGGAGTTTATTCCGCCTAGTCGGAGGGTATAAATATATGTGCTTGTGTAAACATGTCTTTGCAGCTGTTTGACCCAGTGGGGGAATAAACTTGGTTAGAGTTTTTCCTAGTCATTCGTTTGAGTTTTTACTCTGTTTGTTTAGAACCTAACACTATCCTTATTCATCCTGCAATTCCAGATCAGTCAAGAAAGAAGGAAGGAAGGAAGGAAGGAAGGAAGGAAGGAAGGAAGGAAGGAAGGAAGGAAGGAAGGAAGGAAGGAAGGAAGGAAGGAAGGAAGGAAGGAAGGAAGGAAGGAAGGAAGGAAGGAAGGAAGGAAGGAAGGAAGGACGGATTGATGGACGGATGGGTGGAGGGAGGAGGAGGGTCAAATGGTTGGAAGGATGGATAGAAGGTCAGATGAATGATGGAACAAGGGAAAATGGACAAACAGATGAAAAGAATTAACGAAGGGCAGAAGGGAAGGAATGTAGCCCAGTTAAAGTCAAATTGAAGTTTACTCAAGTGCATTATTAATGGGAGGATGAGGAGAACGTATGTGTAATTAGAGCAAGGCCATGTATTCCTGCCTCTGTCTTCACATTCATCATCCTGGCAGAAGAAACAATTGAGAGGAGATGAGACCAAAGAGCGGAGGAAAGACGAAAAATGAGATAGGAGGAGAGAGGTGAGTAGAGGAGAAAGAGAGAGGAGGAGAGAGCTGAATAGAGGATAAAGGAGAGAGGAGGGGAGAGGAGGAGAGAGAAGAGAGAGGAGGGGAGTGCTGAATAGAGGAGAAAAGAGAGAGGAGATGAGAGAAGGGGAGAGGAGGAGAGAGGAGATAGGTGGAGACAGGTGGAGACGGGTGAATAGAGGAGAAAGGAGAGGAGAGGGGAAAGGAGATAGGTGGAGACAGGCGGAGATTGGTGAATAGAGGAGAAAGGAGAGGAGATGGGAAAGGAGAGGTGGGCAGGTGGAGACAGGTGAATAGAGGAGAAAGGAGAGGAGATGGGAAAGGAGATAGGTGGAGACAGGTGAATAGAGGAGAAAGGAGAGGAGAGGGGAAAGGAGATAGGTGGAGACAGGTGAATAGAGGAGAAAGGAGAGGAGAGGGGAAAGGAGATAGGTGAATAGAGGAGAAAGGAGAGGAGAGGGGAAAGGAGATAGGTGGAGACAGGTGGAGACAGGTGAATAGAGGAGAAAGGAGAGGAGAGGAGAAAGGAGATAGGTGGAGACAGGTGAATAGAGGAGAAAGGAGATAGGTGGAGACAGGTGGAGATACAGTGGGGCAAAAAAGTATTTAGTCAGCCACCAATTGTGCAAGTTCTCCCAAAAGATGAGAGAGGCCTGTAATTTTCATCATAGGTACACGTCAACTATGACAGACAAAATTAGAAAAAAAATCCAGAAAATCACATTGTAGGATGTTTTATTAATTTATTTGCAAATTATGGTGGAAAATAACTATTTGGTCACCTACAAACAAGCAAGATTTCTGGCTCTCACAGACCTGTAACTTCTTCTTTAAGAGGCTCCCTGTCCTCCACTCGTTACCTGTATTAATGGCACCTGTTTGAACTTGTTATCAGTATAAAAGACACCTGTCCACAACCTCAAACAGTCACACTCCAAACTCCACTATGGCCAAGAGCTGTCAAAGGACACCAGAAACAAAATTGTAGACCTGCACCAGGCTGGGAAGACTGAATCTGCAATAGGTAATCAACTGTGGGAGCAATTATTAGGAAATGGAAGACCACTGATAATCTCCCTCGATCTGGGGCTCCACGCAAGATCTCACCCCGTGGGGTCAAAATGATCACAAGAACGGTGAGCAAAAATCCCAGAAGCACACGGGGGGACCTAGTGAATGACCTGCAGAGAGCTGGGACCAAAGTAACAAAGCCTACCATCAGTAACACACTACGCCGCCAGGGACTCAAATCCTGCAGTGCCAGACTTGTCCCCCTGCTTAAGCCAGTACATGTCCAGGCCCGTCTGAAGTTTGCTAGAGAGCATTTGGATGATCCAGAAGAGGATTGGGAGAATGTCATATGGTCAGATGAAACCAAAATATAACTTTTTGGTAAAAACTCAACTCGTCGTGTTTGGAGGACAAAGAATGCTGAGTTGCATCCAAAGAACACCATACCTACTGTGAAGCATGGGGGTGGAAACATCATGCTTTGGGGCTGTTTTTCTGCAAAGGGACCAGGACGACTGATCCGTGTAAAGGAAAGAATGAATGGGGCCATCGTGAGATTTTGAGTGAAAACCTCCTTCCATCAGCAAGGGCATTGAAGATGAAACGTGGCTGGGTCTTTCAGCATGACAATGATCCCAAACACACCGCCCGGGCAACGAAGGAGTGGCTTCGTAAGAAGCATTTCAACCCCATAGAAAATCTTTGGAGGGAGTTGAAAGTCCGGGTTGCCCAGCGACAGCCCCAAAACATCACCGCTCTAGAGGAGATCTGCATGGAGGAATGGGCCAAAATACCAGCAACAGTGTCTGAAAACCTTGTGAAGACTTACAGAAAACGTTTGACCTGTGTCATTGCCAACAAAGGGTATATAACAAAGTATTGAGATAAACTTTTGTTATTGACCAAATACTTATTTTCCACCATAATTTGCAAATAAATTCATAAAAAATCCTACAATGTGATTTTCTGGATTTTTGTTTCTCATTTTGTCTGTCATAGTTCAAGTGTACCTATGATGAAAATTACAGGCCTCTCTCATCTTTTTAAGTGGGAGAACTTGCACAATTGGTGGCTGACTAAATACTTTTTTGCCCCACTGTAGGTGGAGATAGGTGAATAGAGGAGAAAGGAGAGGAGAGGGGAAAGGAGTCTGACTAGCAGACAACAGTTAGCCATCACATCAAGGCCTTAGACTTGATTACAATTATATTACACTGCGAGATATTATCATAGTTTTGCCCGCTGGGGCATGTCAAAATAAGATATTCTAAACATAAACAATGGGTCTAAACAGTAGTCAACTTTTCAAACTTCAATATCTTTTTTCTTTGTGTCTAACTTTTGTATTCTATTAGGAAGACACTGTAGCCTGCAGTGTATGGTTCAAAGGTGTAGTCTCCTAACAGGGGATTTCCTTTCCATTAGGGTAAGACTACAAGTCTGTGGCAGTGTGGAGAAGAGCAGAAAATAGGTCTGATAGACATGGAGGGTCATCATTTTCTCCTCTCTGCTCTGCTAGGAGACTGTCGCTGCTGAGGAGAAATTACACGTCAGAGAAGATCCTTACCAGGAAGAGGCCTGGGGAATGGAGGTAGAGAACGGAGGAGGAATGGAACAAAGGCTTTCTCTCTCATGGCTCTCTACATTCCAAATGGCACATTCATTCCTTACATAGCGCCTATGTGTCCTGGTAAAAAGTAGTGCACTATATAGGGAATAGGGTGCCATTTTGGATGCCGCCCGTGCCTCCACAGCCTCATGCAGTATACAGAGAAATCCAATACAGTGTTGGGGAGACATAATGATTTGATCATTAGTCAAGGCTGTGACAACATATAATATCTTGAGAGAATGTGAGCCATATTTCAGGTAAAATGTTACCAATCCCATTCTAGTGAGAAATGTGTGAGATAGAGTGCACAGTCACAGAGGGGAGAGAAAGAAGAGAATGAATCAATGAGTAAATCTGTGAATGCTTGTGTCAAATGAATGAATGAATGAATGTAAGAAAGTAATCAGGCATTTTTACTGACTTTGGAAGTAAATGTAGATTTTTTTATAATGCTGACAATTCCCATCATACCCCTTTACCATTTGATAGTCTTGGATTAATGTGCTCCATCATTTATTTCCCATCAGTTTAGTCCTAATTGAACCACTGCTGTGATCAGTAGAGTTACTAACTAAACCTGGGGATTACAGAGATTTCCATAATTGGGTTATGAGTAATCCTTCTGCCAAACTTTACAGTGTTCACTTCCCTAAACTGTTATTTGCTACTTGTCTCACTCATTTCCTGCTTTGTTTTAACATTGTTAACATTCATCCCTGCTGCATCTCAGTTCTCCCAGCTCTAAGCAGAAAGAAAACAAACAGGGTCTGCTCTGAGTCCTAAATGGCACCCTCTTCCCTATGGGCCCTGGTCAAAAGTAGTGCACTATATGGGGAATAGGGTGCTATTTGGGATACATACAGGGCCTGATGCAGACATGCATCAATAGATTGGGTTTGCATAATGAACATTGATTTACTCCCTTCCCTCTGGTCTCGCCCCCTGAGGCACACCTCACCACACTATTCCCACAATGAGAACAAATGAACAAGAATTATCCTAAATTCACCCATGAGGCCACTTAGGATGCAGCCATTGAGACCACAGGAGATTCTTCATCTGTGTTGAATAATTAATATCTTATAAATGTTATAGAGGAAAATATTGTTCACTTAGATATTTATTTAATAAGCATAGACAAAGAAAGGGAGGTATAATAGCATATCTCATAAAGCACATACATTGTCTGACACTGTTTTTAGATTCTTTTTTAAAATACCCAGATTGATGGGAACATATTGTTCACTAAGATGTTCATTTATTAACCGTACACAAACTCTGACGGATTCAAAGCAAATTTCATAAAACACAGGAGGCCTTTTGTATTGGGACTACTGTCTGGGACATTGTTGTCTGTCAATGTTTTGGATGAAAATACCCAGATGACCTACAGGACATGAAAGGAACAGTTATTGGACTTAGAAAACTGGGGTTTTAAGTACTAGATTATACAATGTGTCTCCTTTTGCACTTGCTGAGAGTTTTTGTTGAACAGTTATGTCTCAAATGGCTAACTATTCCCTATATATACTCTATATATACAGCAGTATGTGGACACCCCTTCAAATTTGTGGATTTGGCTATTTCAGTCACACCCGTTGCTGACAGGTGTATAAAATCGACCACACAGCCATGCAATCTCCCTAGGTTAAAACACTGGCAGTAGAATGGCCTTACTGAAGAGCTCAGTGACTTTCAACATGGCATCGTCATAGGACTGCCCTGCTAGAGCTGCCCCGGTCAACTGTAAGTGCTGTTATTGTGAAGTGGAAATGTCTAGGAGCAACAACGGCTCAGCTGCAAAGTGGTTGGCCACACAAGTTCACAGAATGGGACCGCCGAATGCTGAAGTGCGTAGCGCATAAAAATTGTTTGTCGTCGGATGCAACACTCATTACCAAGATCCAAACTGCCTCGTCGGGAGTGTCATGAAATGGGTTTCCGTGGCCAAGCAGCTACACACAAGCCTAAGATCCCCATGCACAATTCCAAGCGTCGTCTGGAGTGGTATAAAGGTCACCGCCATCGGACTTTGGAGCAGTGGAAACGTGTTCTCTGGAGTGATGAATCAGGCTTCACTATCTGGCAGTCCTACAGTTCGATGGAAAAATCTGGGTTTGGCGGATCCCAGGAGAATGCTAACTGCCTGGATGAACAGTGCCAACTGAAAAGTTTGGTGCAGGAGGAATAATGGACTGGGGCTGTTTTTCATGGTTCGGGCTAGGTCCCTTAGTTCCAGTGAAGGGAAATCTTCACACTACAGAATACAGACTATTCCGTTCTTCCAACTTTGTGACAACAGTTTGGGGAAGGCCCTTACCTGTTTCAGCATGACAATGCCCCTGTGCACAAAGCGAGGTCCATGCAGAAATGGTTTATTGAGATCAGTGTGGAAGAACTTGACTGGCCTGCACAGAGCCTTGACCTCAACCCCATCGAACACTTTTGGGATGAATTGTAACACCGACTGCGAGCCAGGCCTAATCGCCCAAGATCAGTGCGTGACCACACTAATGCTCTTGTGGCTGAACGGAAGCAAGTCCCCTCAGCAATGTTACAACATCTAGTGGAAAGCCTTCCCAGAAGAGTGGAGGCTGTTATAGCAGCAAAGGGGGGACCGCTCCATATTAATGCCCATGATTTTGGAATGAGATGTTCGACGAGCAAGTGTCCACATACTTTTGGTCATGTAGTGTACATATACTATTAAAGAAGTGCACTATAAACGGAATAGGGTGTCATTTGGAACGTTCAAACCTCTCACTAACAGTCTGCTATTTCATAACCAGTGGTTGCTCTCTGAACAGCATCACACCTGGGTTCAAATACTATTTGAAATCTTTCAAATACTTTGAGCGTTTGCTTTAGCCTTCCTGGAGTGCCAAGTGGGCGGGGTTTGCCCTGTACTTTTCTGACTTTTCAAATGCAACAGGCAAGCTTATTCAAGCAGAGCTAAATTATTTTAAATAATTTCAAATAGTATTTGAACCCAGGTCTGAAGAGCATACAGTACCAGCATCATTATTACTACATCACTATCCATGCTTAATGACTAAAAACACGAGACCTCACATTTGACCAGTAACCAGACACAATGCAATCTTTTCCTGAGGATAAAGTAACATGTTTCATGTTGATATATAACTCTGGTTGTCCTTCATGTTTGAACCCCCACAGATTTTAATGACCCCTACTGACAGCTTGGCTCATAGCCGCCCTGTGTCACCTTCATTAGGCCTTTAGAGGATGGGGAACTCAAAGAAGACCCCCTACGACGATGATGGGATCTAGCTCTAGGGGTAAAACGCCAACTCAATTTCTGAGTTGCACCAGTGACGAGGCTCCAAGACACATACGGCAGGACCTCAGAGATACGAACATATTGGGAATGGAGGTGGTTTCAGAACTCTATCTGTGTATATCTGTCAGTGTTTTTAACTGTAAACTGTAAATGACCTTTACAAAGCACCATAAAACCTTTGTAACTTTTTCTTCGTCCATGACAACACCTCTGACCTGTGAGAAAAAGAACAGCTCAATTTACACTGCTATCAAACACCTCTCTCCAAGCGAATGGATCTCACTATAGGAGACCTTTTGTGATTAGTTTTACTGTCCAAGGTCTCCTTTGGCCTCTCAGAATAGCTTAAGTCTGTGTCCCAAAAGGCACCCTATGGTCCTGGTCAAGAGTAGTGCACTATATAGCGTTTGGGGTGCTCTGTGGGACGCAGACCCAAAAAATAAGCCTCCCTGTGCACCTAGCCACCTATCTGTCCAGACATGCCATTGAATCTACGAGACGATATTATGACTGTGAAAGGACAGGACAATGGCCTGTCTGTAGCCCAGACAGACAGCAGGCTGATAAGAAAGGCTCTGGGATGCTCTCCAGAAAGAAATGGAACCTCAGCCTGCATTCCAAATTGTGCCCTATTCCCTGTATACAGTAGTGCACTACTTTTGACCAAGACCCCAGTCAAAAGTAGTGCACTACATAGGGAATAGCGGGCAATTTAATCATTATTTTGGCATATCTTACCTCAACTCCAGGAAGTTATCTTTATTCACCAGTACAGTGCTAATTAAGATCATATCCAATGTCTTTGATTTGTTCCCTCCCATTTCATTACATTACCGTAAATAAGTAAGTACTGTACATGCTTAATTTCTAACTGGAAAACTGGAGAGAAAAAAAACTCTAAAAGCCCTTTATAAATGTAAATGCATTTGAATGATTGATTGAGCATTTATGATGATCAACTGAGAAAAATCTCAAACACATACAACAGGGTGAAAAGCAGAATCTTATCTGAATAATTCCCAGACAGTCATTTTAGGAAAATTAACTGAAAAGTGAAAAGCATGATTGCCCATGTAAAATGAGGATCAAAATATAAACAGCATTTGAAATTCAATTTACTGTATTGACTAAAATTGTGATGGGTTTGACCTCTGACAAGCTGTGATTGCTGAATAAACTGGATACTTATTGAAGCAAAATGGGAAATAACAAATCTTTGCTTTATTGGAAAATGTGTTTTTTTAGGCATATCTCTCAGGAGGCAGCTGCCAATATAAGAGTAATCAGCAGCATTCTGCCAGGGGGAGAAACAGAGAAAACCTCTTACAGCTTTCTGGGTTAAAAAAATGTTTGTGTGAAAGGTCGATATTTTGATATTTCCTGAGGCTAATGACTTGTGACCTTACACTACATAAGGCCAAAATAACAACATCCAATCAGCCCACATCGAAACAGGCAATAAAATGTTCACCCAACATGATGTCTTCCACACAATACTGTATATGAAGCCAACTCTCCATTTGATGGCTTGATATTACAATAACAATGTCCAAGAACACCAAATCATCTTAATCATTCAGAATTGTGTCACTTCTCACAAAATCGAATTATTGTAGGCAATTGAATCAAAGACTAAAGTAGCCTACATCCTGTCACAAAGAGAGATCACAATTGGAACATTTCACATTCCACTTTAATGATTAATAAAAAATCATCTGTAAGCAGCAGAGTTGAGCCTCTTCATGCAATACTGTAGCCCAGCGGTCACAGTGGTAGAAACAAACACAATAGAGTGTTTAGGGCAAATAAGTGGCTTTCAATGGAGCTCAACAATGTGTAATGTCTGGTATCAGAGAATACTGTGGGGATGGAAAGTGCTGTGTGTAACGGGGACAACACTACAGTACTTTGTTTTACTTCCCAGGTCATATAACTCTCTGTGAAGCATTGAAGCCATCCAGGGTATGAGAATCATGGAATCAGAAGGTCAAAACCTAGTTCTGGTCCAGTGTGACGCCCTGGACAAGAGCTATGCCTTACCTGTACTTGCTAACTGGCATAGTCTACTGTAGCCTACTAGGCTAGCCTACACTGCTGAAGGAGGAGATTCATAAGACATTACAAAGGCTTGTACAGAGGCTTGTGAAAGTATTCAACCCCCTTGGCACTTTCCTCATTTAGTTGCCTTACAACCTGGAATTAAAATAGATTTTATGGGGGTTTGTATCATTTGATTTACACAACATGCCTACCACTTTGAAGATGGAAAATATAATTTTATTGTGAAACAAACAATAAATAAGACAAAAAACAGAAACTTGAGCGTGCATAACTATTCACCCACCAAAGTCAATACTTTGTAGAGCCACCTTTTGCAGCAATTACAGCTGCAAGTCTCTTGGGGTATCTCTTTAAGCTTGGCACATCAAGCCACTGGGATTTTTGCCCATTCTTCAAGGCAAAACTGCTCCAGCTCCTTCAAGTTGGATGGGTTCCGCTGATGTACAGCAATTTTAAGTCATACCACAGATTCTCAATTGGATTGAGGTCTGGGCTTTGACTTGGCCATTCCAAGACATTTAAATGTGTTCCCTTAAACCACTCGAGCGTTGCTTTAGCAGTATGCTTAGGGCCATTGTCCTGCTGGAAGGTGAACCTCCGTCCCAGTCTCAAATCTGTCACGCCCTGGCCATAGAGAGGTTTCTGTTCTCTATTTTGGTTAGGCCAGGGTGTGACTAGGGTGGGCATTCTATGTGCCCTTTTCTATGTTTTGTGTATTTCTTTGTTTTGGCCGGGTATGGTTCTCAATCAGGGACAGCTGTCTATCATTGTCTCTGATTGGGAACCATACTTAGGTAGCCTTTTCCCACAGGGTTTTTGTGGGTAGTTCATTTCTGTGTAGTGTTTGCACCTTACGGAACTGTTTCAGTATTCTCTTTGTTATTTTTGTTTTAGTGTTCAGTTATTAAAATAAGCATGAACACTTACCACGCTGAGTTTTAGTCCGATGATTCATCTTCTTCAGACGACGAATGTTGTTACAAAATCTCTGGAAGACTCAAGAATTTCCCTGTATTTATCGCCATCCATCATTCCTTCAATTCTGACCAGTTTACCAGTCCCTGTCGATGAAAAACATCCCCACAGGATGGTGTTCTCAGGGTGATGAGAGGTGTTGGGTTTGCACCAGACATAGCGTTTTCCTTGATGGCCAAAAAGCTCAATTTTAGACTCATCTGACCAGAGTACCTTCTCCCATATGTTTGGGGAGTCTCCCACATGCCTTTTGGCAAACACCAAATGTGTTTGCTTATTTTTTTTCTTTAAGCAATGGCTTTTTTCTGTCCACTCTTCCGTAAAGCCCAGCTCTGTGGAGTGTAGGGCTTAAAGTGGTCCTATGGACAATTCCTCCAATCTCTGCTGTGGAGCTTTGCAGCTCCTTCAGGGTTATCTTTGGTCTCTTTGTTGCCTCTCTGATTCATGCCCTCCTTGCCTGGTCCATGGGTTTTGGTGAGCAGCCCTCTCTTGGCAGGTTTATTGTGGTGCCATATTATTTCAATTTTTTAATAATGGATTGAATGGTGCTCCGTGGGATGTTCAAAGTTTCGGATATTTTTTTTATAACCCAACCCTGATCTGTACTTCTCCACAACTTTGTCCCTGACCAGTTTGGAGAGCTCCTTGGTCTTCATTGTGCCCCTTGCTTGGTGGTGCCCCTTGCTTAGCGGTGTTGCAGACTCTGGGGCCTTTCAGAACAGGTGTATATATACTAGGATTATGTGACAGACCATGTGACACTTAGATTGCACAGAGGTGGACTTTATTTAACTAATTATGTGACTTTTGAAGGTAATTGGTTGCACCAGATCTTATTTATATATATATATAAGTATTTTTTTTCATTTCACTTCACCAATTTGGACTATTTTCTGTATGTCCATTACATGAAATCCAAATAAAAATCCATTTAAATTACAGGTTGTAATGCAACAAAATAGGAAAAACGCCAAGGGGGATGAATACTTTTGCAAGGCACTGTACATGCTTATAACAAGTATTAATGCACACGGAGGCTATAAGTAAAGTGTCACATTATTCCACATTAACATCAGAGGTTTTCTCTGATACGTTGAGGATCCTCATAGCAGAGGTAGGCTATATCAGGGTTTACAAAGGCAGGGGAATTTCTGTCATTTATTATTCATTATGTCAGATACGTTTTTAATGAAGGAGCTGGTATACCAAAGGAGCTGAGGGTGTAAGAGGGTATATGAAACAACTGGGGCGAAGTGTACTGTGTGAAACAGACATAAGTTTAAAACTGCATTCCACCTCAGGGTAGATAGAGGATAACTAGAGATAATATATAATAATAATAATTATAATAATAAATATGCCGTTTAGCAGACACTTTTATCAGAAGCCACTAACAGCCACTAACATTTTTTACGTATGGATGGTCCCAGGAATCGAAAACCCAGTATCTTTTCTACAAAGGACAGAGATATCCTTGTCTATTCAGTTCAGGTGATTAGAGCCAAGAGTATAGCCTGGGTACCAGGACGTTTGTGCTAACATTTCACTCCTTGCTACTCCTTGTCATGCCAAATAATGTTTGGCTTTACAAGGAGTGGAATATTAGCACAAACAGACTGGCTACCAAGAGTATCAAATCAAATCAAATCAAATTTATTTATATAGCCCTTCTTACATCAGCTGATATCACAAAGTGCTGTACAGAAACCCAGCCTAAAACCCCAAACAGCAAGCAATGCAGGTGTAGAAGCACTTTACTACTTCAGAAAACTTTTAAAAGGCATATTTTCCCTCCTAGAGAAACTGAAAATCGTATTGGCCAATTGTTTTTCAAACCTTCTGCTCATAATTCGTTTTTTATGTTTACATTTTGGTAATTTAGCAGATGTTGTTATCCAGAGAAACTTACAGTCAAGCCTCATGTTACAGTCAGGCCTCATATTACCGTCAGGCCTCATGTTACAGTAGGCCTCATGTTACAGCAGGCCTCATGTTACAGTAGGCCTCATGTTACAGTAGGCCCTTTGTTACAGTAGGCCCTTTGTTACAGTAGGCCTCATGTTACAGTAGGCTCTCATGTTACAGCAGGCCTCATGTTACAGTAGGTCTCATGTTACAGCAGGCCCTTTGTTACAGTAGGCCTCATGTTACAGTAGGTCTCATGTTACAGCAGGCCTCATGTTACAGTAGGTCTCATGTTACAGCAGGCCCTTTGTTACAGTAGGCCTCATGTTACAGTAGGCTCTCATGTTACAGCAGGCCTCATGTTACAGTAGGCCTCATGTTACAGTCAGGCCTCATGTTACGGTAGGCCTCATGTTACAGTCAGGCCTGATGTTACAGTAGGCCTCGTGTTACAGTAGGCCTCATGTTACAGTCAGGCCTCATGTTACAGTCAGGCCTGATGTTACAGTAGACCTCATGTTACAGTAGGCCTCATGTTACAGTCAGGCCTCATGTTACAGTAGGCCTCATGTTACAGTCAGGCCTCATGTTACGGTAGGCCTCATGTTACAGTCAGGCCTGATGTTACAGTAGACCTCATGTTACAGTAGGCCTCATGTTACAGTAGGCCTTATGTTACAGTCAGGTCTGATGTTACAGTAGACCTCATGTTACAGTAGGCCTCATGTTACAGTCAGGCCTCATGTTATGGTCAGGCCTGATGTTACAGTAGACCTCATGTTACAGTAGTTCTCATGTTACAATCAGGCCTCATGTTACAGTCAGGCCTGATGTTACAGTAGCCCTCATGTTACAGTAGGCATCATGTTACAGCCAGGCCTCATGTTACAGTAGGCCTCATGTTATAGTAGGCCTCATGTTACAATAGGCCTCATGTTACAGTCAGGCCTCATGTTACAGTAGGTCTTATGTTACAGTCAGGCCTCATGTTACAGTAGGCCTCATGTTACAGTCAGGACTCATTTTACAGTAGGTCTCATGTTACAGCAGGCCTCATGTTACAGCCAGGCCTGATGTTACTGTAGACCTCGTGTTACAGTAGACCTCATGTTACAGTAGGCCTCATGTTATAGCCAGGCCTGATGTTACAGTAGGCCTGATGTTACAGTAGACCTCATGTTACAGTCAGGCCTCATGTTACAGTAGGTCTTATGTTAGAGTCAGGCCTCATGTTACAGTAGTCCTCATGTTACAGTAGGACCTCATGTTACAGTAGGCCTCATGTTACAGCCAGGCCTGATGTTACAGTAGACCTCATGTTACAGTAGGCCTCACGTTACAGTAGGCCTCATGTTACAGTAGGCCTTATGTTACAGCCAGGCCTCATGTTACAACAAGGCCTGATGTTACCGTAGACCTCATGTTACAGTAGGCCTCATGTTACAGCAGGCCTCATGTTACAGCAGGCCTCATGTTACAGCCAGGCCTGATGTTACAGTAGGCCTCATGTTACAGTAGACCTCATGTTACAGTCAGGCCTGATGTTACAGTAGGCCTCATGTTACAGTAGGCCTCATGTTACAGCCAGGCCTCATGTTACAGCCAGGCCTGATGTTACAGTAGACCTCATGTTACAGTAGGTCTCATGTTACAGCAGGCCCTTTGTTACAGTAGGCCTCATGTTACAGTAGACCTCATGTTACAGTAGGACCTCATGTTACAGCAGGCCTCGTGTTACAGTAGGCCTCATGTTACAGTAGGCCTCATGTTACAGTCAGGCCTGATGTTATAGTCAGGCCTCATGTTACAGTAGGACCTCATGTTACAGTCAGGCCTCATGTTACAGTAGGACCCCATGTTACAGTAGGCCTCATGTTACAGCCAGGACTCATGTTTCAGTCAGGCCTCATGTTACAGCCAGGCCTCATGTTTCAGTCAGGCCTCATGTTACAGTAGGCCTCATGTTACAGTAGGCCTCATGTTACAGCCAGGCCTCATGTTACAGTAGACCTCATGTTACAGCCAGGCCTGATGTTACAGTAGACCTCATGTTACAGTAGGCCTCATGTTACAGCCAGGCCTGATGTTACAGTAGGCCTCATGTTACAGCCAGGCCTCATGTTACAGTAGACCTCATGTTACAGCCAGGCCTGATGTTACAGTAGACCTCATGTTACAGTAGGCCTCATGTTACAGTAGACCTCATGTTACAGCCAGGCCTCATGTTACAGTAGACCTCATGTTACAGTAGAACTCATGTTACAGTAGGCCTCATGTTACAGTAGACCTCATGTTACAGTAGGCCTCATGTTACAGTAGGACCTCATGATACAGTCAGGCCTCATGTTACAGTAGGAACTTATGTTACAGTAACCCTCATGTTACAGCCAGGCCTCATGTTTCAGTCAGGCCTCATGTTACAGCCAGGCCTGATGTTACAGTTACAGTAGGCCTCATGTTACTGTAGGCCTCATGTTACAGCCAGGCCTCATGTTACAGTAGACCTCATGTTACAGCCAGGCCTGATGTTACAGTAGACCTCATGTTACAGTAGGCCTCATGTTACAGTAGGCCTCATGTTACAGCCAGGCCTCATGTTACAATAGACCTGATTTTACAGCCAGGCCTCATGTTACAGTCAGACCTCATGTTACAGTCAGACCTCATGTTACAGTAGACCTCATGTTACAGTAGGCCTCATGTTACAGCCAGGCCTCATGTTACAGGCAGGCCTCGTGTTACAGTAGACCTCATGTTACAGCCAGGCCTGATGTTACAGTAGACCTCATGTTACATCCAGGCCTGATGTTACAGTAGGCCTCATGTTACAGTAGACCTCATTTTACAGCCAGGCCTGATGTTACAGTAGGCCTCATGTTACAGTAGATCTCATGTTACAGTAGGCCTCATGTTACAGTCAGACCTCATGTTACAGTAGACCTCATGTTACAGTAGGCCTCATGTTACAGGCAGGCCTCATGTTACAGTAGGCCTCATGTTACTGCCAGGCCTGATGTTACAGTAGACCTCATGTTACAGTAGGCCTCACGTTACAGTAGACCTCATGTTACAGTAGGCCTTATGTTACAGCCAGGCCTCATGTTACAGCCAGGCCTGATGTTACAGTAGACCTCATGTTACAGTAGGCCTCATGTTACAGCAGGCCTCATGTTACAGCAGGCCTCATGTTACAGCCAGGCCTCATGTTACAGCCAGGCCTGATGTTACAGTAGGCCTCATGTTACAGTAGACCTCATGTTACAGTCAGGCCTGATGTTACAGTAGGCCTCATGTTACAGTAGGCCTCATGTTACAGCCAGGCCTCATGTTACAGCCAGGCCTGATGTTACAGTAGACCTCATGTTACAGTAGGTCTCATGTTACAGCAGGCCCTTTGTTACAGTAGACCTCATGTTACAGTAGACCTCATGTTACAGTAGGACCTCATGTTACAGCAGGCCTCGTGTTACAGTAGGCCTCATGTTACAGTCAGGACTGATGTTACAGTAGGCCTCATGTTACAGTAGACCTCATGTTACAGCCAGGCCTGATGTTACAGTAGACCTCATGTTACAGTAGGCCTCATGTTACAGTAGACCTCATGTTACAGCCAGGCCTCATGTTACAGTAGACCTCATGTTACAGTAGAAGTCATGTTACAGTAGGCCTCATGTTACAGTAGACCTCATGTTACAGTAGGCCTCATGTTACAGTAGACCTCATGTTACAGCCAGGCCTGATGTTACAGCCAGGCCTCATGTTACAGTCAGACCTCATGTTACAGTAGACAACATGTTACAGTAGGCCTCATGTTACAGCCAGGCCTCATGTTACAGCCAGGCCTCATGTTACAGTAGACCTCGTGTTACAGTAGGCCTCATGTTACAGTAGGCCTCATGTTACAGCCAGGCCTCATGTTACAGTAGACCTCATGTTACAGCCAGGCCTGATGTTACAGTAGACCTCATGTTACAAGCAGGCCTGATGTTACAGTAGGCCTCATGTTACAGTAGACCTCATGTTACAGTAGGCCTCATGTTACAGTAGGCCTCGTGTTACAGCCAGGCTTCATGTTACAGTAGGCTTCATGTTACAGTAGGCTTCATGTTACAGTAGGCCTCATGTTACCGTCAGGCCTCATGTTACAGTAGGCCTCATGTTACAGTCAGACCTGATGTTACAGTAGACCTGATGTTACAGTAGGCCTCATGTTACAGTAGGACCTCATGATACAGTCAGGCCTCATGTTACAGTAGGAACTTATGTTACAGTAACCCTCATGTTACAGCCAGGCCTCATGTTTCAGTCAGGCCTCATGTTACAGCCAGGCCTGATGTTACAGTTACAGTAGGCCTCATGTTACTGTAGGCCTCATGTTACAGCCAGGCCTCATGTTACAGTAGACCTCATGTTACAGCCAGGCCTGATGTTACAGTAGACCTCATGTTACAGTAGGCCTCATGTTACAGTAGGCCTCATGTTACAGCCAGGCCTCATGTTACAATAGACCTGATTTTACAGCCAGGCCTCATGTTACAGTCAGACCTCATGTTACAGTCAGACCTCATGTTACAGTAGACCTCATGTTACAGTAGGCCTCATGTTACAGCCAGGCCTCATGTTACAGGCAGGCCTCGTGTTACAGTAGACCTCATGTTACAGCCAGGCCTGATGTTACAGTAGACCTCATGTTACAGCCAGGCCTGATGTTACAGTAGGCCTCATGTTACAGTAGACCTCATGTTACAGCCAGGCCTGATGTTACAGTAGGCCTCATGTTACAGTAGACCTCATGTTACAGTAGGCCTCATGTTACAGTCAGACCTCATGTTACAGTAGACCTCATGTTACAGTAGGCCTCATGTTACAGGCAGGCCTCATGTTACAGTAGGCCTCATGTTACTGCCAGGCCTGATGTTACAGTAGACCTCATGTTACAGTAGGCCTCACGTTACAGTAGACCTCATGTTACAGTAGGCCTTATGTTACAGCCAGGCCTCATGTTACAGCCAGGCCTGATGTTACAGTAGACCTCATGTTACAGTAGGCCTCATGTTACAGCAGGCCTCATGTTACAGCAGGCCTCATGTTACAGCCAGGCCTCATGTTACAGCCAGGCCTGATGTTACAGTAGGCCTCATGTTACAGTAGACCTCATGTTACAGTCAGGCCTGATGTTACAGTAGGCCTCATGTTACAGTAGGCCTCATGTTACAGCCAGGCCTCATGTTACAGCCAGGCCTGATGTTACAGTAGACCTCATGTTACAGTAGGTCTCATGTTACAGCAGGCCCTTTGTTACAGTAGACCTCATGTTACAGTAGACCTCATGTTACAGTAGGACCTCATGTTACAGCAGGCCTCGTGTTACAGTAGGCCTCATGTTACAGTCAGGACTGATGTTACAGTAGGCCTCATGTTACAGTAGACCTCATGTTACAGCCAGGCCTGATGTTACAGTAGACCTCATGTTACAGTAGGCCTCATGTTACAGTAGACCTCATGTTACAGCCAGGCCTCATGTTACAGTAGACCTCATGTTACAGTAGAACTCATGTTACAGTAGGCCTCATGTTACAGTAGACCTCATGTTACAGTAGGCCTCATGTTACAGTAGACCTCATGTTACAGCCAGGCCTGATGTTACAGCCAGGCCTCATGTTACAGTCAGACCTCATGTTACAGTAGACAACATGTTACAGTAGGCCTCATGTTACAGCCAGGCCTCATGTTACAGCCAGGCCTCATGTTACAGTAGACCTCGTGTTACAGTAGGCCTCATGTTACAGTAGGCCTCATGTTACAGCCAGGCCTCATGTTACAGTAGACCTCATGTTACAGCCAGGCCTGATGTTACAGTAGACCTCATGTTACAAGCAGGCCTGATGTTACAGTAGGCCTCATGTTACAGTAGACCTCATGTTACAGTAGGCCTCATGTTACAGTAGGCCTCGTGTTACAGCCAGGCTTCATGTTACAGTAGGCTTCATGTTACAGTAGGCTTCATGTTACAGTAGGCCTCATGTTACCGTCAGGCCTCATGTTACAGTAGGCCTCATGTTACAGTCAGACCTGATGTTACAGTAGACCTGATGTTACAGTAGGCCTCATGTTACAGTAGGACCTCATGATACAGTCAGGCCTCATGTTACAGTAGGAACTTATGTTACAGTAACCCTCATGTTACAGCCAGGCCTCATGTTTCAGTCAGGCCTCATGTTACAGCCAGGCCTGATGTTACAGTTACAGTAGGCCTCATGTTACTGTAGGCCTCATGTTACAGCCAGGCCTCATGTTACAGTAGACCTCATGTTACAGCCAGGCCTGATGTTACAGTAGACCTCATGTTACAGTAGGCCTCATGTTACAGTAGGCCTCATGTTACAGCCAGGCCTCATGTTACAATAGACCTGATTTTACAGCCAGGCCTCATGTTACAGTCAGACCTCATGTTACAGTCAGACCTCATGTTACAGTAGACCTCATGTTACAGTAGGCCTCATGTTACAGCCAGGCCTCATGTTACAGGCAGGCCTCGTGTTACAGTAGACCTCATGTTACAGCCAGGCCTGATGTTACAGTAGACCTCATGTTACAGCCAGGCCTGATGTTACAGTAGGCCTCATGTTACAGTAGACCTCATGTTACAGTAGGACTCATGTTACAGTCAGACCTCATGTTACAGTAGACCTCATGTTACAGTAGGCCTCATGTTACAGCCAGGCCTCATGTTACAGGCAGGCCTCGTGTTACAGTAGACCTCATGTTACAGCCAGGCCTGATGTTACAGTAGACCTCATGTTACAGCCAGGCCTGATGTTACAGTAGGCCTCATGTTACAGTAGACCTCATGTTACAGTAGGCCTCATGTTACAGTCAGACCTCATGTTACAGTAGACCTCATGTTACAGTAGGCCTCATGTTACAGTCAGGCCTCATGTTACAGTAGGCCTCATGTTACTGCCAGGCCTGATGTTACAGTAGACCTCATGTTACAGTAGGCCTCACGTTACAGTAGACCTCATGTTACAGTAGGCCTTATGTTACAGCCAGGCCTCATGTTACAGCCAGGCCTGATGTTACAGTAGACCTCATGTTACAGTAGGCCTCATGTTACAGCAGGCCTCATGTTACAGCAGGCCTCATGTTACAGCCAGGCCTCATGTTACAGCCAGGCCTGATGTTACAGTAGGCCTCATGTTACAGTAGACCTCATGTTACAGTCAGGCCTGATGTTACAGTAGCCTCATGTTACAGTAGGCCTCATGTTACAGCCAGGCCTCATGTTACAGCCAGGCCTGATGTTACAGTAGACCTCATGTTACAGTAGGTTTCATGTTACAGCAGGCCCTTTGTTACAGTAGGCCTCATGTTACAGTAGACCTCATGTTACAGTAGGACCTCATGTTACAGCAGGCCTCGTGTTACAGTAGGCCTCATGTTACAGTCAGGACTGATGTTACAGTAGGCCTCATGTTACAGTAGGACCTCATGTTACAGTCAGGCCTCATGTTACAGTAGGACCCCATGTTACAGTAGGCCTCATGTTACAGCCAGGCCTCATGTTTCAGTCAGGCCTCCTGTTACAGCCAGGCCTGATGTTACAGTAGGCCTCATTTTACAGTAGGACTCATGTTACAGCCAGGCCTCATGTTACAGCAGGCCTCGTGTTACAGTAGGCCTCATGTTACAGTCAGGACTGATGTTACAGTAGGCCTCATGTTATAGTAGGACCTCATGTTACAGTCAGGCCTCATGTTACAGTAGAACCCCATGTTACAGTAGGCCTCATGTTACAGCCAGGCCTCATGTTTCAGTCAGGCCTCATGTTACAGCCAGGCCTGATGTTACAGTAGGCCTCATGTTACAGTAGGCCTCATGTTACAGCCAGGCCTCATGTTACAGTAGACCTCATGTTACAGTAGGCCTCATGTTACAGCCAGGCCTGATGTTACAGTAGACCTGATGTTACAGCCAGGCCTGATGTTACAGTAGGCATCATGTTACAGTAGGCATCATGTTACAGTAGGCCTCATGTTACAGTAGGCCTCATGTTACAGTAGGACCTCATGTTACAGTAGGTCTCATGTTACAGTCAGACCTCATGTTACAGTAGGTCTCATGTTACAGTCAGGGCTCATGTTACAGTAGGCCTCATGTTACAATAGGTCTCATGTTACTGCCAGGCCTGATGTTACAGTAGACCTCATGTTACAGTAGGCCTCACGTTACAGTAGGCCTCATGTTACAGTAGGCCTTATGTTACAGGCAGGCCTCATGTTACAGCCAGGCCTGATGTTACAGTAGACCTCATGTTACAGTAGACCTAATGTTACAGTCAGGCCTGATGTTACAGTAGGCCTCATGTTACAGTAGGACCTCATGTTACAGTCAGACCTGATGTTACAGTAGACCTGATGTTACAGTAGGCCTCATGTTACAGTAGGACCTCATGATACAGTCAGGCCTCATGTTACAGTAGGAACTTATGTTACAGTAACCCTCATGTTACAGCCAGGCCTCATGTTTCAGTCAGGCCTCATGTTACAGCCAGGCCTGATGTTACAGTTACAGTAGGCCTCATGTTACTGTAGGCCTCATGTTACAGCCAGGCCTCATGTTACAGTAGACCTCATGTTACAGCCAGGCCTGATGTTACAGTAGACCTCATGTTACAAGCAGGCCTGATGTTACAGTAGGCCTCATGTTACAGTAGACCTCATGTTACAGTAGGCCTCATGTTACAGTAGGCCTCGTGTTACAGCCAGGCTTCATGTTACAGTAGGCTTCATGTTACAGTAGGCTTCATGTTACAGTAGGCCTCATGTTACCGTCAGGCCTCATGTTACAGTAGGCCTCATGTTACAGTCAGACCTGATGTTACAGTAGGCCTCATGTTACAGTAGGCCTCATGTTACAGTAGGACCTCATGATACAGTCAGGCCTCATGTTACAGTAGGAACTTATGTTACAGTAACCCTCATGTTACAGCCAGGCCTCATGTTTCAGTCAGGCCTCATGTTACAGCCAGGCCTGATGTTACAGTTACAGTAGGCCTCATGTTACTGTAGGCCTCATGTTACAGCCAGGCCTCATGTTACAGTAGACCTCATGTTACAGCCAGGCCTGATGTTACAGTAGACCTCATGTTACAGTAGGCCTCATGTTACAGTAGGCCTCATGTTACAGCCAGGCCTCATGTTACAATAGACCTGATTTTACAGCCAGGCCTCATGTTACAGTCAGACCTCATGTTACAGTCAGACCTCATGTTACAGTAGACCTCATGTTACAGTAGGCCTCATGTTACAGCCAGGCCTCATGTTACAGGCAGGCCTCGTGTTACAGTAGACCTCATGTTACAGCCAGGCCTGATGTTACAGTAGACCTCATGTTACAGCCAGGCCTGATGTTACAGTAGGCCTCATGTTACAGTAGACCTCATGTTACAGTAGGCCTCATGTTACAGTCAGACCTCATGTTACAGTAGACCTCATGTTACAGTAGGCCTCATGTTACAGTCAGGCCTCATGTTACAGTAGGCCTCATGTTACTGCCAGGCCTGATGTTACAGTAGACCTCATGTTACAGTAGGCCTCACGTTACAGTAGACCTCATGTTACAGTAGGCCTTATGTTACAGCCAGGCCTCATGTTACAGCCAGGCCTGATGTTACAGTAGACCTCATGTTACAGTAGGCCTCATGTTACAGCAGGCCTCATGTTACAGCAGGCCTCATGTTACAGCCAGGCCTCATGTTACAGCCAGGCCTGATGTTACAGTAGGCCTCATGTTACAGTAGACCTCATGTTACAGTCAGGCCTGATGTTACAGTAGCCTCATGTTACAGTAGGCCTCATGTTACAGCCAGGCCTCATGTTACAGCCAGGCCTGATGTTACAGTAGACCTCATGTTACAGTAGGTCTCATGTTACAGCAGGCCCTTTGTTACAGTAGGCCTCATGTTACAGTAGACCTCATGTTACAGTAGGACCTCATGTTACAGCAGGCCTCGTGTTACAGTAGGCCTCATGTTACAGTCAGGCCTGATGTTACAGTAGGCCTCATGTTACAGTAGGACCTCATGTTACAGTCAGGCCTCATGTTACAGTAGGACCCCATGTTACAGTAGGCCTCATGTTACAGCCAGGCCTCATGTTTCAGTCAGGCCTCATGTTACAGCCAGGCCTGATGTTACAGTAGGCCTCATTTTACAGTAGGACTCATGTTACAGCCAGGCCTCATGTTATACAGCAGGCCTCGTGTTACAGTAGGCCTCATGTTACAGCCAGGCCTCATGTTACAGTAGACCTCATGTTACAGTAGAACCTCATGTTACAGCAGGCCTCGTGTTACAGTAAGCCTCATGTTACAGTCAGGTCTCATGTTACAGTAGGCCTCATGTTACAGTCAGGCCTGATGTTACAGTAGGCCTCATGTTTCAGTAGGACCCCATGTTACAGTAGGCCTCATGTTACAGCCAGGCCTCATGTTTCAGTCAGGCCTCATGTTACAGCCAGGCCTGATGTTACAGTAGGCCTCATGTTAGAGTAGGCCTCATGTTACAGTAGGCCTCGTGTTACAGTAGGCCTCATGTTACAGCCAGGCCTCATGTTACAGTAGGACCTCATGTTACAGTAGAACCTCATGTTACAGCAGGCCTCGTGTTACAGTAGGCCTCATGTTACAGTCAGGCTTCATGTTACTGTAGGCCTCATGTTACAGTAGGCCTCATGTTACAGTCAGGCCTCATGTTACAGTAGGCCTCATGTTACAGTCAGGCCTGATGTTACAGTAGGACCCATGTTGCAGTAGGCCTCATGTTACAGCCAGGCCTCATGTTTCAGTCAGGCATCATGTTACAGCCAGGCCTCATGTTACAGTAGACCTCATGTTACAGCCAGGCCTGATGTTACAGCCAGGCCTCATGTTACAGTCAGACCTCATGTTACAGTAGGCCTCATGTTACAGTAGGCCTCATGTTACAGTAGACCTTGTGTTACAGTAGGCCTCATGTTACAGTAGGCCTCATGTTACAGCCACGCCTCATGTTACAGTAGACCTCATGTTACAGCCAGGCCTGATGTTACAGTAGACCTCATGTTACAGCCAGGCCTGATGTTACAGTAGGCCTCATGTTACAGTAGACCTCATGTTACAGCCAGGCCTGATGGTACAGTAGGCCTCATGTTACAGTAGACCTCATGTTACAGTAGGCCTCATGTTACAGTAGGCCTCATGTTACAGTAGGCCTCATGTTACAGCCAGGCTTCATGTTACAGTAGGCCTCATGTTACAGTAGACCTCATGTTACAGTAGGTCTCAAGTTACAGCCAGGCCTGATGTTACAGTAGGCCTCATGTTACAGTAGGCCTCATGTTACAGTAGACCTCATGTTACAGTAGGACCTCATGTTACAGTGGGCCTCGTGTTACAGTAGACCTCATGTTACAGCCAGGCCTGATGTTACAGTAGGCCTCATGTTACAGTAGGCCTCATGTTACAGTAGGACCTCTTGTTACAGTAGACCTCATGTTACAGTAGGCCTCATGTTACAGTAGGTCTTGTGCGGTGCACATAGTATGGTGATACATGCACCAAAAACCTCTCTAATTCCACACCTCATCAAGGATGCCTATTATGTTCACTTATTGAGGTGATAACGGTGATATAATGTTACAAAATGCCCCCCTTTCAATTAGAGAAAGCACAACAGCAGTGAAGGATGAAGGTATTTACCTCTCACTAGAAAGAGAGTTTAGCAGCATACAGTACATCACTGTTAGTGGCCATAACAATCCCTTCCTCTCACATTACTAGGCCTGGTCATGTTTGGGTTTAAATATTATTTTCCTCTGCAATTTACGGTGAGGAAAGAGTGGCTCAGTGATTCGGCAAGGTTAATTAGCAACAAGAATGGATCTTTGTTTTAATTCCACCGAGATGTTTAATTAAACCTCTCCACATAGTGCAAATGTCAATGTAATCTCCTTACAACTAATGCTTTTTCTTTTATTCCCTCATACACAACCTAAGGTGTTGCTGCTTGTGTATCAAGCAATCATCATCATCCAACCCTCAAATAAAACGTGAGAAATCATTAAATCCTTACCTACAGTGTATTAAGGAGAAATTAATTATACCAAATCCAATTATTACCTCACACATTTAAGTGCATATTATATTGGGGCTGCATGTAAGTTGAATCAAAGAATGGGGAAGTATCAGCTATTTATAAAAACAATTATACTTCATACCGCAAATTTGATTCACACAGCTTTCCTTCATAATAAAGCAGAAACATTCTAATAATCCACATCCACATTTCAAACAGAAAGTATATTACCATTGTCACATGCGCTGAATACAACAGGTGTAGACCATGGAATGCTTACTTACAAGCCCTTCCCACCCATGCAGACAATTATATATATATATATATATATATATACTGCTCAAAAAAATAAAGGGAACACTTAAAAAACACATCCTAGATCTGAATGAAATAAATAATCTTATTAAATACTTTTTTCTTTACATAGTTGAATGTGCTGACAACAAAATCACACAAAAATAATCAATGGAAATCCAATTTATCAACCCATGGAGGTCTGGATTTGGAGTCACACTCAAAATTAAAGTGGAAAACCACACTACAGGCTGACCCAACTTTGATGTAATGTCCTTAAAACAAGTCAAAATGAGGCTCAGTAGTGCCTGTATGACCTCCCTACAACGCCTGGGCATGCTCCTGATGAGGTGGCGGATGGTCTCCTGAGGGATCTCCTCCCAGACCTGGACTAAAGCATCCGCCAACTCCTGGACAGTCTGTGGTGCAACGTGGCGTTGGTGGATGGAGCGAGACATGATGTCCCAGATGTGCTCAGTTGGATTCAGGTCTGGAGAACGGGCGGGCCAGTCCATAGCATCAATGCCTTCCTCTTGCAGGAACTGCTGACCCACTCCAGCCACATGAGGTCTAGCATTGTCTTGCATTAGGAGGAACCCAGGGCCAACTGCACCAGCATATGGTCTCACAAGGGGTCTGAGGATCTCATCTCGGTACCTAATGGCAGTCAGGCTACCTCTGGCGAGCACATGGAGGGCTGTGCAGCCCACCAAAGAAATGCCACCCCACACCATGACTGACCCACCGCGAAACCGGTCATGTTGGAGGATGTTGCAGGCAGCAGAACGTTCTCCACGGCGTCTCCAGACTCTGTCACGTCTGTCACGTGCTCAGTGTGAACCTGCTTTCATCTGTGAAGAGCACAGGGCGCCAGTGGCGAATTTGCCAATCTTGGTGTTCTCTGACAAATGCCAAACGTCCTGCACGGTGTTGGGCTGTAAGCACAACCCCCACCTGTGGACGTCGGGCCCTCATACCACCCTCATGGAGTCTGTTTCTGACCGTTTGAGCAGACACATGCACATTTGTGGCCTGCTGGAGGTCATTTTGCAGGGCTCTGGCAGTGCTCCTCCTGCTTCTCCTTGCACAAAGGCGGAGGTAGCGGTCCTGCTGCTGGGCTGTTGCCCTCCTACGGCCTCCTCCACGTCTCCTGATGTACTGGCCTGTCTCCTGGTAGCACCTCCATGCTGTGGACACTACGCTGACAGACACAGCAAACCTTCTTGCCACAGCTCGCATTGATGTGCCATCCTGGATGAGCTGCATTACCTGAGCCACTTGTGTGGGTTGTAGACTCCGTCTCATGCTACCACTAGAGTGAAAGCACCGCCAGCATTCAAAAGTGACCAAAACATCAGCCAGGATGCATAGGAACTGAGAAGTGGTCTGTGGTCACCACCTGCTGAACCACTCCTTTATTGGGGGTGTCTTGCTTATTGCCTATAATTTCCACCTGTTGTCTATTCCATTTGCACAACAGCATGGGAAATTTATTGTCAATCAGTGTTGCTTCCTAAGTGGACAGTTTGATTTCACAGAAGTGTGATTGACTTGGAGTTACATTGTGTTGTTTAAGTGTTCCCTTTATTTTTTTGAGCAGTATATATATATATATACAGGCTGACCTGCCCGTAAGGTCCCCCTGCTCAAGAAAGCACATATACATGCCTGTATGAAGTTTGCCAATGAACATCTGAATGATTCAGAGGACAACTGGGTGAAAGTGTTGTGGTGAGATGAGACCAAAATGGAGCTCTTTGGCATCAACTCAACTCGCCGTGTTTGGAGGAGGAGGAATGCTGCCTATGATCCAAGAACACCATCCCCACCGTCAAACATGGAGGTGGAAACATTATGCTTTGGGAGTGTTTTTCTGCTAAGGGACAGGACAACTTCACCGCATCAAAGGGATGATGGACAGGGCCATGTACCATCAAATCTTGGGTGAGAACCTCCTTCCCTCAGCCAGGGCATTGAAAATGGGTCGTGGATGGGTATTCCAGCATGACAATGACCCAAAACACACGGCCAAGGCAACAAAGGAGTGGCTCAAGAAGAAGCACATTAAGGTCCTGGAGTGGCCTAGCCAGTCTCCAGACCTTAATCCCATAGAAAATCTGTGGAGGGTGCTGAAGGTTCGAGTTGCCAAACGTCAGTCTCAAAACCTTAATGACTTGGAGAAGATCTGCAAAGAGGAGTGGGACAAAATCCCTCCTGGGATGTGTGCAAACCTGGTGGCCAACTACAAGACACGTCTGACCTCTGTGATTGCCAACAAGGGTTTTGCCACCAAGTACTAAGTCATGTTTTGCAGAGGGGTCAAATACTTATTTCCCTCTTTGAAATGCAAATAATTTTATAACATTTTTGACGTGTTTTTCTGGATTTTTTAGTTGTTATTCTGTCTCTCACTGTTCAAATAAACCTACCATTAAAATTATAGACTGATCATTTCTTTGTCAGTGGGCAAACGTACAAAATCAGCAGGGGATCAAATACTTTTTTCCCTCACTGTAGCTTCATTCTTGTTTATTTTAACCCTCTTGTGTTACTATAATAGCTATATACAGGGAGTACCAGATCAATGTGGAGCTATATACAGTGAGTACCAGTACCAGATCATTGTGGAGCTATGTACAGGCAGTACCAGTACCAGATCAATGTGGAGCTATGTACAGGCAGTACCAGTACCAGATCAATGTGGAGCTATATACAGGGAGTACCAGATCAATGTGGAGCTATATACAGGGAGTACCAGTACCAGATCAATGTGGAGCTATGTACAGGCAGTACCAGTACCAGATCAATGTGGCGCTATATACAGGCAGTACCAGTATCATATCAATGTGGAGCTATGTACAGGGAGTACCAGTACCAGATCAATGTGGACCTTTATACAGGAAGTACCAGATCAATGTGGAGCTATATACAGGGAGTACCAGTACCAGATCACTGTGGAGCTATATACAGGCAGTACCAGTACCAGATCAATGTGGAGCTATGTACAGGCAGTACCAGTACCAGATCAATGTGGAGCTATGTACAGGCAGTACCAGTATCAGATCAATGTGGAGCTATATACAGGCAGTACCAGATCAATGTGGAGCTATGTACAGGCAGTACCAGTACCAGATCAATGTGCGGTGGTACACAGTATTTGAGGAACTGTATATATGTACATGAAGCAGGGTAAAGTGACTAGGCATCAGGATAGATAATAAAGAACAGAGTAGCAGCAGCATATGATGAGTGTGAAAGTGTGTGTGTATGCGTGCGTATGCGTGTGTATATGCATTTGTGTGTTATGTGTGTTTGTGCGTATGTAGGGCAGCCCCTGAATTGACTTTAATCAACACCTTATGCAAAAGGATTTACTGTCTTCTCAGGACTTCAGCATTCACTGTGTTGCTTTTGCCAACCCCCATTGTTACACCTCTGGGTAAAATCACATCAAATCTCATTTTATTTGTTACATGCACTGAATACAACAGGTACCGTGAAATGCTTATTTAAGAGCCCTTAACCAACAATGCAGTTCAAGAAATAGAGTTATATGTATTTACTAAATAAACTAAAGTAAAAAATAAAATAAAAAGTAACACAATAAAATAACAATAAAGAGGCTATATAACAGAGGTTCTGTTGTCTTGATAGGTCTGTAGGTATGATATCTGATTGCAGGGTAACTTTACAGTAATTGTATAGGTCAACAACTCAGATTTTTTATCCAAACAACTGAGATGTTGTAAAGGGGTCTCAGATTCATTGTCTCTTTCTTGTTTGATGCCATTCCATTAACTAGTTCTAGCCATTATTATGAGCCTTCCTCACTACTCAACTATAGTCTCTTGCATATTTCCACTAGATGTTGGAACATTGCTGAGGGGACTTGCTTCCATTCAGCCAAGAGGTTGGGCACTGATGTTGGGCGATAATGCCTGGCTCACAGACGGCGTTCCAATTTATTCCAAAGGTGTTCGATGGGGTTGAGGTCAGGGCTCTGTGCAAGCCAGTCAGGTTCTTCTACACCGATCTCGACAAACGATTTCTGTATGGACCTTGCTTTGTGCACGGGGGCATTGTCATGCTGAAACAGGAACTGGCCTTTTTCAAACTGGTGCCACAAAGTTGGAAGCACAGAATTGTCTAGAATGTCATTGTATGCTGTAGCGTTAAGATTTCCCTTCACTGGAACTAAGGGGCCTAGCCCGAACAATGAAAAACAGCCCCAGACCATTATTCCTCCTCCACCAAACTTTACAGTTGGCACTATGCATTGGGGCATGTAGCGTTCTCTTGGCATCCGCCAAACCCAGATTTGTCTGTAAGACTGCCAGATGGTGAAGCATGATTCCTCATTCCAGAGAACGCGTTTCCACTGCTCCAGTGTCCAACGGCGGTGAGCTTTACACCACTCCAGCTGACGCTTGGCATTGGGCATGGTGATCTTAGGCTTGTGTGCGGCTGCTCGGCCATGGAAACCCATTTCATTACACTCCCGACGAAACAGTTTGGAACTCGGTAGTTAGTGTTGCAACCGAGGAGAGACAATTTTTACGTGCTGTGTTTCAGCACTCAGCTGTCCCGTTCTGTGAGCTTGTGTGGCCAACCACTTCGCAGCTGAGCCATTGTTGCTCCTAGCTGTTTCCACTTCACAATAACAGCACTTACAATTGACCGGGGCAGCTCTAGCAGGGCAGAAATTTGACAAACTGACTTGTTGGAAAGGTTGCATCCTATGATGGTGCAACGTTGAAAGTCAATGAGCTCTTTAGTAAGGTCATTCTACTGCCAATGTTTGTCTATGGAGATTGCCTGGTTGTGTGCTCGATTTTATACACCTGGCAGCTACGGGTATGGAAAAAATAGTTGAATCCACTAATTTGAAGGGGTGTCCTCATACTTTTGTATATACAGTGCCCTCGGAAAGTATTCAGACCCCTTGACTTTTTCCACAATTTGTTACGTTACACCCGTATTGTAAAATGTATTAAATCAGTAAAAATCCTCGGCAATCTACACACAATACCCCATAATGACAGGTCTTTAGACATTTTTGCAAATGTATTAAACATAAAAAACATAAAACCTTAAAACCATAAGTATTCCGACCCTTTGCTATGAGCCTCGAAATTGAGCTCAGGTGCATCCTGTTTCCATTGATCATCCTTGAGATGTTTATACAACTTCATTTGGAGTCCACCTGTGGTAAATTCAATTGATTGGATCTGATTTGGAAAGGCACAGACCTGTCTACATAAGGTCCCACAGTTGACAGTGCATGTAAGAGCAGAAACCAAGCCATGAGGTCGAAGGAATTGTCCGTAGAGCTCAGAGACAGGAATGTGTTGAGGCACAGATCTGGGGAACAGTACCAAAATATTTCTGCAGCATTGAAGGTCCCCAAGAACACAGTGGCCTCTATCATTCTTAAATTGAAGAAGTTTGGAACCACCAAGGCTTTTCCTAGAGCTGGCCAAACTGAGCAGTCGAAGGGCCTTGGTCAGGGAGGTGACCAAGAACCTGATGGGAGAAGCCTTCCAGAAGGACAACCATCTCTGCAGTACTCCACCCATTAGGCCTTGATGGTAGAGTGGCCAGACGGAAGCCACTACTCAGTAAAAGGCAAGTGACAACCTGCTTGGAGTTTGCCAAAAGGCACCTAAAGACTCTCAGACCATGAGAAACAAGATTCTCTGGTCTGATGAAACCAAGATTCAACTCTTTGGCCTGAATGTCAAGCGTCACGTCTGGTGGAAACCTGGCATCGTCCCTATGGTGAAGCATGGTTGTGGCAGCATCATGCTGTGGGGATATTATTCAGCGGCAGGGAAGTCAGGATTGCAGCAAAGATGAACGGAGCAAAGTACAGAGAGATCCTTGATGAAAACCTGCTCCAGAGCGCTCAGGACCTGCTCCAGAGCGCTCAGGATTTCTAAAAACCTCTTTTATGATTATGGGGTATTGGGTGTATTTTTATGAGAAAAAAAGAATAGAATACATTTTAGAATAAGACTGTAACATAACAAAATGTGGAGAAAGTCAAGGGGTCTGAATACATGCCGAATGTACTGTACTACCTCAGTTTTTCAAGTCCCTCTGACTCTCGAACAAAGATCTGGATGTTCTCTTACGTCTCAGTCATACAAGGACGCCAGGTTGTCTAAGACTGCTGTGTTTTGCTAGCCCATGAAACAAAGGAATACAAGGATGCCAGGTTGTCTAAGACTGCTGTGTTTTGCTAGCCCATGAAACAAAGGAATACAAGGACGCCAGGTTGTCTAAGACTGCTGTGTTTTGCTAGCCCATGAAACAAAGGAATACAAGGACGCCAGGTTGTCTAAGACTGCTGTGTTTTGCTAGCCCATGAAACAAAGGAATACAAGGACGCCAGGTTGTCTAAGACTGCTGTGTTTTGCTAGCCCATGAAACAAAGGAATAGCATCCGGTGTGAACATGGCAACAGCTTCGTCGGAGTTGACGTTGGATTTTAAGTCAAAATCGATCTGATGTCCAGAAGTGCTTGGAAATAAGATTGGCAACGTGATAATAGTATGAACTTTCTTTACAAAATATAAGTTGACTGAGAACACATTATCTTTATTTAAAAAAATAAAAATGTACCACCTTTTTTCTCCCCAATTTCGTGGTATCCAATTGGTAGTAGTTACAGTCTTGTCTCATCGCTGCAACTTCCGTACGGACTCGGGAGAGGCGAAGGTCGAAAGCCACGCGTCCTCCGAAACACAACCCAACCTAGCTGCACTGCTTCTTGACACAATGCACATCCAACCCGGAAGCCAGCGGCACCAATGTGTCGGAGGAAACACTGTACACCTGGCGACCTGGTCAGCGTGCACTGCGCCCGGCCCGACACAGGAGTCGCTAGTGCGGGATGAGACAAGGATATCCCTGCCGGCCAAACCCTCCCTAACCCGGACGACACTGGGCCAATTGTGCGCCGCCCCATGGGCCTCCCGGTCGCGGCCGGCTGCGACAGAGCCTGGGCTCGAACCCAGAATCTCTGGTGGCACAGCTAGCACTGCAATGCAGTGCCTTAGACCACAGCGCCACCCGGGAGGCCAAAAGAGTGCCTCTTACTGACCCTCCAGCACCACTTCCAGCATTATCTGGTCTCCCATCCAGGATCAATCCTGCTTAGCTTCAGAGGCAAGCCAGCAGCGGGATGCAGGGTGGTATGCTGCTGGCTAAACCACAATGCACAGGGAAATTTAGGCTAACCTCTCAAAACTATTTTGACTGTTTTGATCAGACAGCCTACTACGGAGTACCACTTTCAGTAAAACTCTGAGCTGTTCCTTGAAACTAAAAACTGGTGCCAAAAAAGCTCATTCCGTTCCTGCTAATAGAGGTGGCCTCTGTCAACAGCTTCTCTGAATAATGGAAAACACAGGTTGCGTCCTAAATGACACACTATTTCCTATATAGTGCACTACTTTTGACCAGAGCCCCCTGGTCAAAGGTAGTACACTATGTATTTAATAGGATTCCATTTGGGATGCATCCCCAGACTGCCGTGGCCTGTGCTTGTCTTAATTAGAGTTGAACCTGACAGCAGACTGTTTTCCAAGCACTTCACTCTTCTCT
This sequence comes from Salmo salar, assembly GCF_965601325.2. Lineage (NCBI taxonomy): Eukaryota > Metazoa > Chordata > Actinopteri > Salmoniformes > Salmonidae > Salmo > Salmo salar. The sequence continues at coordinate 115,251,855 of NC_138300.1, forward strand.
CCTCTAGACTAACTCATTCCAATTATTCAAAATCGAGTCATCTGTCTCGACTGGAGGGATGGAGGGACGAGGACACAGCCATAGGGAAGTTTGGGCAAATGCCAGATGGGCCGCTCCATCTTTATAAATTGATATGTGTGGTGTACAGAATGACCATTATTTGGCTACTAATAAGAAGAAAAAAAATGGGCCAGTGTGTTAGAAATGTCTAGGCTAATTTCTGGTCCCAGTCTGCCCCTGGAAGCATCCGCAGACAGCTGGGGGAACAACCTTGGCCAACTGTGTGGCATGTTCTTGGCTCCTGTTCCATTCAAATGATCAGCTATGGGAGGCATACAACCACCCGCACCCGCATGCACACACACATCCACACCCGCACACACGCACGCACACACACCCGCTCGCACGCACCCACGCCCGTACGCACACACACACACACCCGCACGCACACCCACCTACACACACACACCCACGCACACCCACCTGCTCGCACGCACACACACATCCACCCGCATGCACGCACACCCACCCGCATGCATGCACACACTCAATCACCCACCTGCACGCACACCCACACACACACACACACAAGGTGAGCTATTCATGTCTCACTTATTCATATTTCACTCTCACAATGTCTGTGGGGTGTGGAGGTGTAAACCATTTGGAAGGTTAATTATCACAGCAATTCCCAGCAATTCCCAGCAATTCCCATCAATTCCCATCAATTCTCAGCAATTCTCAGCAATTCCCATCAATTCTCAGCAATTCCCATCAATTCCCATCAATTCCCATCAATTCCCAGCAATTCCCAGCAATTCCCATCAATTCCCAGCAATTCTCAGCAATTCCCAGCAATTCCCAGCAATTCTCAGCAATTCCCAGCAATTCCCATCAATTTCCAGCAATTCCCATCAATTCCCAGCAATTCTCAGCAATTCTCAGCAATTCCCATCAATTCCCATCAATTCCCAGAAATTCTCAGCAAATCCCATCAAATCCCATCAATTCCCAGCAATTCCCATCAATTCCCAGCAATTCTCAGCAATTCTCAGCAATTCCCAGCAATTCCCAGCAATTCTCTGCAATACCCAGCAATTCTCAGTAATTCTCAGTAATTCCCAGTAATTCCCCAGGGAGATTGTCTTGATCCTATTCCAACTATATCCTCTCTATCCGGTGTGACTTATTGACTATGCAGACACAGATGTTGATGTTTTCCCCCGCATGTTATTGTAGCTAGAACTTGTTTACATTCAATTATGAACAGCTAGATGGTATGTGCTCTGCAGCAATGCTTACTGCCTAGGCTTCCGTTTAATGATTGTCTTTCGCAGGGCAGCAGGTAGCCTAGTGGTTAAGAGCATTGGGTGGTTAACCAAATGGTTCCTGGTTCAAATCCCTGAGCTGACAAGATGAAACATCTGTTGATGTTCCCTTGAGCAAGGCACTTAACTCTAATTGCTCCTGTAAGTGACTCTGGATAACACTGTCTACTAAAATGTGAATTGGCATGCTAGTGCAGATGTGAAATGTTTATACTCAATGACATACCTTGGGCTATCAGTAAGCCTCCCTCTCAAGCTGGCTGGATTGATGACAGACCTTTTAGCCTTGGGCTGCCTCCTAAAGGGCACCCTATGGGCCATGGTCAAATGTAGTGCACTATATAGGGAATAGGGCACCATGGACCAAGACATGGTGTTTTTGTCTATCTCTGCTTAATCATTTGTTTTCTTTGCATATAGCTGATGGCATTACTCCAGTTCCTAGGCTTAGCTAGTGATTTTCAGAAATAGTCAGTTGTGGAGTCGCTCTGCATTACTGAAGACAAAGAGTGATTTAGCATAGAGGAGACTGGACAGTCCTGTATGTGTGTCTCCTCGACACATAAGGAGAGCTTATTACTAATGCTCACCAGGGTGGATTAAAGAGCACAGGCCCATCTCCGCTCAACCACACTCTAACCCCGCAGACATTTTCCAATGCTTGAGCACACATGCTGATTGAAACCGAAGTTGCGTTGAACACACAAAGATGAAACTGATTTAGCTAAAGCCAACCATAATCTCACTTTTGGCAGTATAGGAGTTAGGATGAAATTGCTTGGAGGGGGCGAGTGAGAGAAAACCCTATTCCAAATGCAGAAGTCTGGGTTCAAGCAAATTGAGCAAGAGAGAAAAAACAGAAGCGTTGAGGCCGGGGGACTGAGAGGAGAGGGGATCAGAGGAGAGAGGAAAGGGGGAGGAGAGGAGTGAGAAGAGGGGGATGAGAATAGGAAAAAGGTACAGGTAGAGAGGTACGTGTAGAGAGGTACGTGTAGAGAGGTACAGGTTGAGAGGTACAGGTAGGGAGGTACAGGTAGAGAGGTACAGGTAGAGAGGCCATGAGAGACAATGGGTGAAGGTATTTTCTTTTTGTTTTCAGACTCGGTGCAATAAGGTCCAAATAATAATAAGATACTAGAATAGGTACACTTTGTTCAGCTATTAGTTGCTATGAGGTTTGAGTTTGAGCTATGAGTTTTTCGTTTTGAGCTATGCGTTTTGAGTTTGAGCTTTGAGCTATGAGTTTTGAGCTATGAGTTTTGAGCTATGAGTTTTATGAGCTATGAGTTTTGACCTATGAGCTATGAGTTTTGACCTATGAGCTTTGAGCTATGCGTTTTGAGTTGAGCTATGAGTTTTGAGCTATGAGTTTTGAGTTTAAACTATGAGTTTTATGATCTATGAGTTTTGACCTATGAGTTTTGACCTATGAGCTATGAGTTTTGAGTTTGAACTATGAGTTTTATGAGCTATGAGTTTTGACCTATGAGCTATGAGTTTTGACCTATGAGCTACGGGTTTTGACCTATGAGCTATGAGTTTTGACATATGAGCTATGAGTTTTGAGTTTGAACTATGAGTTTTATGAGCTATGAGTTTTGACCTATGAGCTATGAGTTTTGACCTATGAGCTATGGGTTTTGACCTATGAGCATACACATTTATTAGCTATACAGTAGGCACTATTACATTATTTTTCTGTTCTCTATGACAACTGGCTTTGTGTTCTGAACTGTCTGTTCTGGCTCGCAGCCATTCAGCTGCAGTCTAGGACTGCATCCTAAATGGCACCACATGCCTTATGTAGTGCACTATTTAAGGAATAGGGTGCCATTTAGGACGCATTGAGCTCTGAGATCAGATCTAACCTCAACTGTTGGGACAAATTTTGACATCTCTCGTTTTTTTAAAATGCAGCCAGACTGATGGAGTGGTGCTGATAATATCTCTTCTCATTCAGGCTGTATTAGCTCAATGATGTTTCCAGCCAGACCATGCTCATCTAATACAATACTTACTTAGGCATACTAAGTTTCAGTTTTGCGTTGTTGTTTGTTGTTGAGAGAGAGCGAGCAAGAGAAAGACATGACAAAAAAAAGAGAGGGGGAGAGAGAGAGAGAGAAAGAGAGAGAGAGAGCGAGAGTGACAGAAAGAAAAAAGGCAGAGGTTACAGAAGATATTGTATTTATACCTTGTGGTATTCACTCAGTTGTTACTAAAGCGCGAACATTCTTTGCAGAGCAAATATCAATCAGATGTTCATTTTTTGTACAGAAAGGCAGCCAGAAGAACAGAATATTAATTCAAATCCAGCTGACTGGTGATTTAGACGGAAAATGAATTATTCTTCTGGCCCTTTAGTCTCTGCTATATAGGATAGTAATTTTATTTATTTCTCTCTCTCATTAGACCTTACCAATGCCTTGCATGAAATACCTGTCTTCATAGAGATTGTAACTCTCAGTATTTTACAAATGTATTAGAAAAGTTTCAAATAGCCGAGCATTTATAGAAAACACTCAAAATATGTTTAAAGAAAATACAAATACTTAAATAGGCATGTATTTGAACCCAGGTCTGCTCACTTAATCCATGTGACTGTACGCATCTCAGACTGCAACATGTGCTTGCCAGGGGCTGTGGGTGGGAGGGTTGATAGAGGATGTAGAGGTTTAGGGTGGTCCAGAACGCGCGGGCTCTTATTGGCACACCTCACACCTCACACACAGCCAAACCACCAACCTATAGCTTAAACTACAACATGCGCATTAGTCAAGGCAATCTGGAATAGCATACACTTCGGTGCGGCGGCGGCGGGTTTTGCGAAGGCTGCGGCTGCAGCATCATTCTCTAATCTGTTCTGCCCAGTGTCTTGGAGTTTCATGTTCTTCTGCCTTGCAACTTTGATTTATTTATCTTATCACGATCTCATCCTTGTAAAACACGGAATGATTCTGATTATTCTACATGTGGGAGCAGTTCCTGTCGTTTTGCTATTCAGACGCACGAGGGAAGAAGACGGGACAGCTGCCGTTCGATAATGTTTAATCCGAAAAGATCAGATTTTTGTGACGACACGTTTTGAACCGTCACATTGCTTTTCTATTGTTTTTCACGGACACCTTTTATTTACCCACTATGAATTTATGTGGTAAGAAAGTAGTTTATTGGATTCTTTGGGGTTTATGCATTTTATGTATGTTTAAAATGTGTTTTGTGTGTATTAAGAAGAATAACATGACCGTTATTTGGTCATTTGAAACATGAAAAGTGTTATTGAGGCTATGCCTAGACGTCTAGCCCGTTTGTGTAGGCTAATCATCTTCGAATGAAAGCGTATTCTGTTGCACTGCGGTAAATCACAGACCACATCGCGCTGTCTGTCGTCAATTGTTCGTTGTCACATCTATCCCTTGCCAGATGTAGCTGTAGCGTTGCCAGAAAAATTACAAGACGCTTTTCTACAGGTGCCGCCAGCCTTTTGTCACGATGAGTGACTGAAAGAAATTCAGACAGGTTTTTGCATTAGTCTGATTTCAATCACTGAATTCCTTCGTTTTTATTCAAGGGAAAAAGAAAATACCAAACATTTACAAAGTAGCATAAAATGTTTATTTTGGACACATTTTCGGATTTTAGATGTTGTGTATCTTATATTCTCATCAGAAGAAAGCCACCTGTATTGACGAACAACTGCTAGTTAGGTTTATATGTGTTTTAGATCACAACATTTTTAACTTGAAAGCCATTTTACTTATCTGTGGAGTATAGATACTATTAGTCGAATTGAGAATACCATACAGTATAAGTATATAAAATATAGGCTCAAATGTATCCTTGACATAAACAATTGATTGTATTTTAATCAATTATGTTTTATTGATTGTATTACTGCCACTGGAGATCTGAACATGGTGAAGCTATTTTATATAAATGGTATCTACAAAAATATATCCATTATCGAAATTAGAATCTACATTATGGAATCTTAGGTCCTAGGAATCCTATAGTCTTTGATGTAGTATTTAATTGCGTTCTGTAATTTGGGGTTGCCTACAGCTCAAAGAACAGAAATACTATGGAACAAAAAAAACAATAACAACTAAACATCCAAACTGGGTCTGGTTTATTGTATTTGACAGTATTATATGAGTGTAAGGCCTTTATTACAGTTCAATAAAACAACAATAAAACAAATTGTAAGATCAACAAAGTAACTATCTAGGAAGAAAAAGTATGGGATTCAAAACACTAACTTTTTTGTTTCATAGTGAGACTGCTGTATAAGCCGTTTTGCTGCTCCTTTCTGTCGGTGTTTGTGGATTCCATACAGCATGAGTGTATCCCAATTATTTTGATTTTTTGCTCCACCAGGATCTGAACAGACTGCATCATCTATCTAAATGAATGAATTCAGCCATGCAATGTTCCTGGAAGGCTGTGATTCTGCTAGCCTTAGCGTCCATAGCGATCCAGTACACAGCCATCAGGACTTTCACAGCCAAGCCATTCCAGATGTGTCCAGTGACAGTCTCCAACCCTCTGAACTGTGGCATGCTGGGGCAGGATGTGGTGGACTTGTCTTTTGACAAGCGGATCTGTGACGACTTTCTTTACTTCTCCTCCAATGTCTCCAGGAAGACCCATGTTCTCATCCTGGCCACGACCCGCAGCGGCAGCTCCTTTGTGGGTCAGCTGTTTAACCAGCACCAGGATGTGTTTTATCTGTTTGAGCCGCTCTACCACGTCCAGACCACCCTGCTCCCCCGCCTGTCCCACAGCAGGACGGCAGGCGACACCAGGGTGATGCTGGGGGCTAGCAGGGACCTGCTCCGGAGCCTCTACGACTGTGACCTTTACTTCCTGGAGAGCTACATCAAACCCCAGCCGGCCAATCACAGTACAGACAAGCTGTTCCGGAGGGGAGCCAGCAAGGCTCTGTGCTCCCTGCCTGTCTGCGACTCCTTCAGTCCTGGAGAGCTGAACATCGATGAAGGAGAGTGCGTCAAGAGGTGTGGGGTTCTCAACATGACGCTGGCGTCGGACGCTTGCCGGGAGCGGCGCCATGTTGCCATCAAGACCGTACGGATACCGGAGGTGAGTGACCTCAGGGCTCTGGTGGAGGACCCTAGGCTCAATCTCAAGGTGATCCAGCTGGTTAGGGACCCCCGAGGGATCCTGGCCTCCCGCATTGAGACCTTCAGGGACACCTACCGCCTCTGGAGGATCTGGAGGGCCACTGGGAGGAGGCCCTACAACCTGGACCTCACCCAGCTTACCATGGTCTGTGAGGACTTCCTGGGATCTGTAACCACTGGGCTCAGCAAACCCCCCTGGCTCAAAGGGAGGTATATGCTGGTCAGGTATGAGGACCTGGCCAAGAACCCTCTCCAGAAGACCAAGAAGATCTATGATTACCTGGGTCTGGTCATGGACAAGAACGTAGGAGACTGGATCCAGAACAACACTAGGGGAAGCAATGATCTGTCAGCCAAGCATAAATACGGCACTGTTCGGGACTCAGCAGCCAACGCAGAAAGCTGGAGGCTCAAATTGTCTTATGACATGGTTGATTACACACAGACTGTGTGTCAGCAAGTTCTACAGGAGCTTGGTTATAAGACTGTCAGTTCGCCTGAGGAGCTGAAAAATCTGTCTCTCACTCTCATCGAGGACAAAACTTTTGTACCTTTTTTGTAGAAAAGCAAGGGCCAATCACAACGCACAACTATTTTTGTTATATTTACATTGTTGCCTTCATTTCAGATTTGCACTAAACCTCAGAAACCTTGACGACTCCTGTGGTAAGATTTAAGACATTTAGAACAGCACAAGAAAAATCATTTGGGAATGCTGTTTTAGAGATTTCAGTATCGATGTTTTATCGATATTGAAGGGACACTAATGCCAGGTTAATCGACATGAACAACCTACAGTGAAGCACCATCCTACTTAAGATCCCTGAATGCTGACAGTTGCATTGACAAAAGTGAATGTTAATATTTGTACATCAAGAAAACTGGACCTACTGTACAATGTTGTTAGGGAATGTACCTAATCATACCTTAACTGATAAATGCTGAGGTGTAGGCCTATGATAAAACCATGCAATATACATTTGAATGTTGCAGTCAATTGAAATGGTGTTGTTTAAATGTTACCGAGGGTAAGAATTAAGGAGTGGCGCTTTAATCGTGTTGATATAGTTTAACTGAGGGTTGTCAAATCCACCCTCACCAAAGGGTAATGAGTGCCGGACAACAGTGATTTTACAGAGGCTTCACCCCAAATGGCACCCTTTTCCCTATCTAGTGCACTACTTTTGATCAGGGCCCATAGGGCTTTGGTCAAAAGTAGTGCACTGTGTAGGGAATAGGGTGCCATTGCAGACGCAAGCATAGTTTACCCTGATCATCCAAGTGTCAGCGAGGTGTTGGAAATGTTTAGTTCGACTACTGACGATGTGGAGCAGGCAAGCAATCAGAGACAGCTGCAGTGGCTGATTAGTCTTATACAGGTAAGCTAGCTCTGGTCTTCACAACATTATCAGGGTAGTGGAGTTTTCAATCTCTGGAAGGAATAGAATTGAATTGAATAGAATACAGTATTTTATGTTCCATTTGTCAACAGAAACGGACCATTATGCTGTCACAATAAGTAAGGAAGGCCTTTGTTATTATTTATTTATTTATTTTGAGTTATTACTTTACAAACATGTACTAAAATAACTTACATGAAACAGTGACAGGCTGGGAAATGACCTTCTCCAATCCCCTTGGAATCCTCTGAAATATTGAGTGGGTGATGTTCATAAAGTTGAGTTCTCTACTCCTCAAAGACACTGTTTTAAAACATATTTTCCTTTATTATTTTCCCTGAACCCTACCGTCCTTCCCCTTATTGGAGTAAAGTAATGGACAACAACACTTAGGCTTCTACTTCTCGCTTATACATACTATTTACATCTTACAGACACAGTATATTACAATAGTTATCTATTGTTTGTTTTTTGTCCCATCCTTCAGCTACCCTCAACCCCTCCCATCTATCTCTGAAGACCATCCAGTTTTGATTTCTATTTGCCATATATTTTTCAACTGTGCTGTTTCACAAAAGTTCTGAACCTATATACACTAACTTTCAAAAGTTTGGGGTCACTTAGAAATGTCCTTGTTTTTGAAAGAAAAGCACATTTATTTGTCCATTAAAATAACATAAAATTGATCAGAAATACAGTGTAGACATTGTTAATGTTGTAAATGACTATTGTAGCTGGAAACGGCAGATTTTTATGGAATATCTTCATAGAGGCCCATTATCAGCAACCATCACTCCTGTGTTCCAATGGCACGTTGTGTTGGCTAATCCAAGTTTATAATTTCAAAAGACTAATTGATCATTAGAAAACCCTTTTGCAATTATGTTAGCACAGCTGAAAACTGTTGTGCTGATTGATTAAAGAAGCAATAACACTGTCCATCCTAAGACTAGTTGAGTATCTGGAGCCTCAGCATTTGTGCCTAGAAGGCCAGCATCCTGGAGTTGCCTCTTCACTGTTGACGTTGAGACTGGTGTTTTGCAGGTACTATTTAATGAAGCTGCCAGTCGAGGACTTGTGAGGTGTCTGTTTCTCAAACTAGATACTTTAATGTACTTCTCCTCTTGCTCAGTTGTGCACCGGGGCCGCCCACTCCTCTTTCTATTCAAAAACAAGGAGTGATGGTTGGAGTGATGGTTGTTGATAAGGGGCCTCTGTACGGCTAAGATATTCCATTCAAAATCAGCAATTTCCAGCTACAATAGTCATTTACAACATTACCAATGTCTACACTGTATGTCTGATCAATTTTATGTTATTTTAATGGACAAAAAATTTGCTTTTCTTTCAAAAACAAGGACATTTCTAAGTGACGCCAAACTTTTGAACGGTAGCGTACATTTTACGGACACAGTATATTTTCCATGAGTTGTTATCTTGTTGTTATTAGTCCCACCCTTCAGCTCCACTCAACCCCTCCCATCTATCTCTTAACACCATCCAGTTTTCATTTATAGCTGCCATATATTTTCCCACTGTGATGTTTCACAAAAGTTCTGAACTTTTCTATTCTCATTTTCTACAGATTGTAAATTAAAGCTACATTTTTTTTGCCAAGAGTATTATTATATTATTGATCGATTGACTATGACTTTTTAAATCACCCAGCAGTGCTCTTTGCAGATTTAGCTCCTGGTAAATGTTGCAATTCTTCAGCCATTCCTGAACCTGCGACCAAAGCTACATATGGACAGTACCAAAACAAATGATCTAATGATTCTGTCTCTTCGCAGCAAAATCTGCAGAGCTGGGATGTTTGTATCCACCATATATATAACATTCTGTTGGTTGCAATAATTTTGTATAATCATTTAAATGAAAAAAGTTTTGAATCCAGCGTCGTTTTGTGTTTCAGTTCATAAACCATGTGCCATGGAATCGGTACATAGAAAATCTCTTCCCAACTATTTTGCAATCTGCACGGCACAGCTGTCATTTTTTCCCCTTAAATTAAAGTGGTATGCATTTTTTATTCATCGCAATTTTCTATAACCAATGTTGGTCTTTAATGCAGGGCCGACAGACAAGTTCTTTACATTCTCCCCCTTCTACTTGCCTCTTCCATTTTTGCAGTAATGCTACAATTAGTTAGTTCTAATTTTGGATAGAGCAGACAATTCCATTTATTTTTGTTAACTGCATGTGTGACATCTCCACCAGTCCTATTTATGATATAATTTACAAAGATTATATAATTTTTATTTTATTATCAATTAGTATATTTGGGTTTAATATTTGTTGTAATATTTGTTCTGTCTTTTCTGGTGGATTAAAGTGAAATTGCAACCAACTTTCTATGGCTTGTTTTAAAAATAGCAATATTTTGGAGTTGATTTCATTAAAAAAATGAAAGTGAGAGGTTGTAATCTGAATAAAGGGAAAAAGGCCATTCTTGAACATGGAGTCAGACATTATTAATAATCTGCTAGAAAACCAGTTCGGATTTAAGTATAACTTTTGTATGACTGAAGACTTTAGTGAGAGGTCCAATGTTTTAATATTTAATCATTTCTGCCCTTCGAATTCATATTAATTATATACATAAGCCAGTTTAATTTTGTCTGACTTGTCTTTCCAAATAAAATGTAATATTTTTTGCTCGTGCAATTTAAAAAACAAGTTGCTAGGTGTAGGCAAGGCCATAAGAAAATAGGTAAACTGTGACATGAATAAAGAGTTAATCAGGGTGATTTTTTTTCTCACAAATAGACAGGTATTTTCCAAGATCTTATCTATTTTTGATAACTTTCTATGAAAATGTATTGTTGTGAGATCATTTATTTATTTTGGGATATGAATACTGATCAGGGGCACAACTTCCACTGGGGACGGGGACATGTCCCCCCCACATTCTGAAATTGCATTTTTGTCCCCCCCAGTTTAATCATTGGAATGTGACACAAAACGAGGCATGTCTCTAATTATCTGTGTATATTCCTGCCAAAACACCAAAACCCACTCCTCAAGATGACTAAGAGGCAGAGAGAGGCAGTGAAAGAGACAGCAGAGAGAGAGAGGGAGAGAGAGGGGGGAGACAGAGAACGAGACAGGTAGAGAGAGAGAGATGCAGGGAGAGAGAGAGAGGCGGAGAGAGAGAGGGGGAGAGAGAGGGGGAGAGAGAGAGGAGGAGAGGGAGAGAGACAGCGAGGGGGAGAGGGAGGGAGAGAGAAACAGAGAGAGGGAGAGAGCGAGAGAGAGGGGGAGAGAGGGGGAGAGAGGGAGAAAGAGGGAGAAAGAGTGGGAGAGAGCGAGAGCGGCAGAGAGAGAGGGGGGGGAGGGGGAGAGGGAGAGCGAGAGGGAGTGAGAGAGAGGGAGAGAGCGAGAGAACTGTACTACAATATGAATGGAGGAGAACAATCTGTTCTCACACTGATTTTATTACAGTTCTTTGTAGGTTGGCAGAGGTACAGTTGTTAGGTACAGGAGTACAGTTCTGTTCTTAGTTTTGTGTCGCTGTTAGACTCTTGAGGAAAACGAGATGCCCAAAAGGAGCCTATCATACCTACCTGGTACAGAAGTCATTGTCAAGGACGTCTGATACTTCAACAAAAGCTAGTGTATAGAGTAACACTGGTCTTTTATACACTGATCTCAAACCAAGGTTTACTTACACTTCCCTTTTTTTAAATAACCAATCAGCAATCAGGATTAGACCCACCCATTTTATAAATTGGCATAATTGACAACTATAGGGATACAGTGTGACCTTATGCAATGCTTCTGCACTGATAAGACTTATCAAGTCAACGTGATTGGCTGTGATTGGCAGCTGTCACCCCCTCACAGCCAATCACGTTGAAGTCAACCACACATCCACAGCCGAATGGAATAGAAACTGGAAAGTACATTATTTCACACCATTGGAATAGTTGAAAACAACCCACCCTGAACCTCTATTCTCATCTCCTCTACAATCACTCTTCTTAGTACACAGCAGACAGCCACCACAGCAGACAGCCACCACAGGAGACAGCCACCACAGGAGACAGCCACCACAGCAGACAGCCACCACAGCAGACAGACAGCCACCACAGGAGACAGCCACCACAGCAGACAGCCACCACAGCAGACAGCCACCACAGCAGACGGACAGCCACCACAGCGACGGCCAGCCACCACAGCAGACAGCCAGCCACCACAGCAGACAGCCAGCCACCACAGCAGACAGCCAGCCACCACAGCAGACAGCCAGCCACCACAGCAGACAGCCACCACAGCAGACAGACAGCCACCACAGCAGACAGACAGCAACCACAGCAGACAGACAGCAACCACAGCAGACAGACAGACACCACAGCAGACAGACAGACACCACAGCAGACAGACAGCAACCACAGCAGACAGATAGCAACCACAGTAGACAGATAGCAACCACAGTAGAAAGACAGCAACCACAACATACTGCCACGACAGCAGACTGCCACCACTGGAGAAAGCCACAACAGGATACAGCCACCACCACAGCAGACAGACACCACAGCAGACAGCCACCACAGCAGACAGACACCACAGCAGACAGCCACCACAGGAGACAGCCACCACAGCAGACAGCCACCACAGCAGACAGCCACCACAGCAGACAGCCACCACAGCAGACAGCCAACACAGGAGACACACAGCAGACAGACATACATCACATGAGCAAGACAGACACCACAGCAGACAGACAGATACCACAGCAGACGGACAGACACCACAGCAGACGGACAGACACCACAGCACAAGGACAGACACCACAGCACAAGGACAGACACCACAGCACACAGACACCAAAGCAGACGGACACCAAAGCAGACAGACACCACCACAGCAGACAGACACCACCACAGCAGACAGACACCACCACAGCAGAGAGACACCACCACAGCAGAGAGACACCACCACAGCAGACAGACACCACCACAGCAGACAGACACCACCACAGCAGACAGACACCACCACAGCAGACAGACACCACCACAGCAGACCGACACCACCACAGCAGACAGACACCACCGCAGCAGACCGACACCACAGCAGACACAGACTGACTTCACAGAAGACAGACAACACCACAGCAGACAGACACCACAGCACAAGGACAGACACCACAGCACAAGGACAGACACCACAGCACAAGGACAGACACCACCACAGCAGACAGACACCACCACAGCAGACAGACACCACCACAGCAGACAGACACCACCACAGCAGACAGACACCACCACAGCAGAGAGACACCACCACAGCAGAGAGACACCACCACAGCAGAGAGACACCACCACAGCAGAGAGACACCACCACAGCAGAGAGACACCACCACAGCAGACAGACACCACCACAGCAGACAGACACCACCACAGCAGACAGACACCACCACAGCAGACAGACACCACAGCAGACAGACAACACCACAGCAGACAGACACCACAGCAGACAGACACCACAGCAGACACAGACTGACTCCACAGGAGAAGGTAGGTGAGTAGAGGGAGAAGTCAACGAGGTAGCATCACCAGCATTACTATTATCACATAATGCAAAAGCAGACTAATATTGGAATATTTTCACAAATGTGTCCTGTTTTTCCAATACATGATACCATGAATGACCTTCCCATCAGCTGGACCCATAACTTCCTCTGAGGGCAGAGAGAGGGTAGAGAGAGGGTAGAGAGAGGGCAGAGAGAGGGCAGAGAGAGGGCAGAGAGAGGGTGGGAGGGTAGAGAGAGGCAGAGAGAGGGCAGAGAGAGGGCAGAGAGAGGGCAGAGAGTGGGTAGAGAGAGGGTAGAGAGAGGGCAGAGAGAGGGTAGAGAGAGGGCAGAGAGAGGGCAGAGAGAGGGCAGACAGAGGGTAGAGAGAGGGTAGAGAGAGGGCAGAGAGAGGGTAGAGGGGTCTCGTGTGGTTCAGTTGGCAGAGCATGGCGCTTGCAACACCAGGGTTGTGGGTTCGATTCCCACGAGGGACCAGTATGGGGAAAAAGTACAGAAATGTAACCACTCTGGATAAGAGCATCTGCTAAATGACCGAAACATGAAGCAGTATTCTCTTTTTGAGCGACTGAACAAAATGTAACAAATTGCAATTAAAATACAGAGTAGCTTTATTTATAGAAGACAGCATCAGTTTTTGCAAAAATAGTTCTATCATAGACAAAAAACTGCGACCCCAATGACACACTATTCACTATACACTGAGTGTACAAAACATTAGGAACACCAGCTCTTTCCATGACACAGACTGACCAGGTGAATCCAGGTGAAAGCTATGATCCCTTATTGATGTCACCTGTTAAATCCACTTCAATCATTATAGATGAAGAGGAGGAGACAGGTTAAAGAAGGATTTGTAAGCGTTGAGACAATTGAGACATGGATTATGTATGTGTGCCATTCAGAGGGTGAATGGGCAACACAACAGATTTAAGTGCCTTTGAGCGCGGTATGGGTATAGGTGCCAGGCACACCGGTTTGAGAGGATTAAAAACTGTGGGAAGAATTGGAGTCAACATGGGCCAGCATCCCTGTGGAACGCTTTTGATACCTTGGAGTGTCCATGCCCCAACGAATTGAGGCTGTTCTGAGGGCAAAAGGGGGCGCAACTCAATATTAGGCAGGTGTTCTTAATGTTTTGTACACTTAGTGTATAGTGCACTATATTTGACCAGGGCCCCATCCCAGTTTATAGTAACAGAGTCTCCAAGACATACATTAACTAGCAGAAGTGTCCCGATGAAAATAGTAAAAAGACAGGACAAGATGAAACAGCATGAAAATGAAATAGGCGAGACTTGTCATAATAATAAACAGCATATTGTGTTCAGGAAGAAGGAAAAACGACCTCTTGAAACATGCGATGCATAATGTGAGGGTGTGGAAATACCATGCCAAGTGTTTTCTCTTTATTTATGTTCAAATAAAAATGTAAGAAACCAAACCGAAAAGGAGAACAAACAGCACACTGGGAACAGACGTCTAGTTTCGATTTACATGTGGTCAAGTTGTCAAATACTGTGAATTCAACGTGAGATTAACAAAACAATTCACCATGTCATTTGATTTAAGTTAAAAGTTGGGTGGAAAGAAAAATACGAAATTGCTTTACATTGATGACTTTTTTCAAATCCAATCAGTTTTCTGTGTTGATAACGTCATCACATTGAATTATTTGGTTGAAATGATGTGGAAACAACGTTGATTCAACCAGTATTTGTCCAGTGGGAAGAAATTGGTCATCTACTTTTATTCTCTTATCAGAATGGACAGTAATTCAGGATTACACATAACAATGTGGATCTGTTTATATCATCTTGTGAACTCAAACAGACTGGGACCAAGGCTAGAAGTGATTGGAATGCATAGAAAGAAAAAGCATGTTTGTTTTCAACTGTCACTCCTACTCTGGGAATGTCGGTGTCAACTATCTATCAGTATTTATAAATGTAATGCAGGGATGGGCACCTTTGATGGGGGTGGGGGCCACAACAAATCTAAAATCATCATGAGAGGCTGCAGTGGCTCGCGGGTCTGCGTACCCACATCCATACCCACACATGTAGTCAGAGCTACATTTTGTTGTTAGTGGCCCCCATCTTGACAGTGGAGATAATCTATATAGATCTTTTTTTATTATTCATTTCCTGCAATTATACACATTTTGCCATGAGTCATAGAGAAAATGTTGCAGTTTTAAAGCAAGTTTGATGCAATTCTACACTTCTTGACATGTGGAGTAGAGAAGATTTTGCAATTTTATATCTCATTCCATGCAATTCTACTCATTTTGCTGTGGGGCTGGGAGAAAGATTTGCAGTTTTTAAGCTAATTTCCTGCAATTCTACACATTTTGTTAATATCCATGGGCACCCCCAGTCTGTAATTTGACCATGATTACTACAAGTTTAGATAGCTGGATAGACTAATTTACCAATCTAAAAAATGTAAATTGACATGGGCTAATTGAGTGACTGTCAGTGACTGACATAAGAGACAAACTGCTGATGCACAACCACATGTATAAAATGCACCTTGTGTATTCTACTATTCTAACTCTCAACAGTAAGTTGAGACATTTTTAAATGTCTTATTATTTATACATTTTTCCGTTTTTGGAAATAAATCCCCGGGCCTACAAAAGGGGGGCCGTGGTCCCTGATCGAATCAAAATGTAGGGACATAAACATACATTTGAGTAAAGTACATACAAATGAATGAAATGGGTTATGTCCCAAATAGCACGTTACTCCCTATACTATACAGTGCACTACTTTGGATTACAGCCTTATGGGTGCTGGTCAAAAGTAGTGCACTATAAAGGGAATAGGGTGCCATTTGAGACGTAGGCATAATGCTTGAAACTTAACAAGGTTCATCATCGTCTTTGATAGGCCATTGTGGAGCGGATTTACAAAATATTTAAATGGACACGGATTTCCTGATTTATCAATAACTCAGCCATCTCTTAACGTTAAGGCCTCCCGAGTGGCGCAGCGGTTTAAGGCATTGCATTGCAGTGCTAGAGGCGTCACTACAGACCCTGGTTCGATTCCAGGCTGTGAATAGGAGTCCCATAGGGCGGCGCACAATTGGCCCAGCGTCGTCCGGGTTTGGCCGGGGTAGGCCGTCATTGTAAATAAGAATTTGTTCTTAACTGAATTTCCAGGTTAAATATATATATATTTTTTTATGTGTTTGTTGGTGAAATGGTGCTTTATTTATTTAAACAGCTCAGGACATCTGCTGGTATATGTAACATGTTCGTAAAAATGTCCTTTACACGACTTCTTCTGTCCGTTTCTATGCAATAACACGCTTTGTTGACCACATCTCCAACTCATCAAGCATAAAAAAAACACCTCCAGTACAATGAAAATATTTACTGCAAGACTGCTAGGTTCCTCTAACCTTCTTCGTCTGCATCAATAGGAATCATATGCCTATTCTTCACATATATATTTTATAACACATACACTACCGTTCAAAAGTTTGGGGTCACTTAGAAATGTCCCTGTTTTTGAAAAAAAGCCAAATTTTTGTCCATTAAAATAACATCAAATTGTTCAGAAATACAGTGTAGACATGGCTAATGTTGTAAATGACTATTGTAGCATATTCACATACACACATTGTTTGGTGTGTATTCCCCAATCACTGATGTCAAACTGATGAAATTAAGTTGTGTAAAGTACCTTTCACTTTGTTTTAATACTTGGCAATGTAAAGATACCTTTTCATAGTAAAACTGGAATAATTTAAATAACCTCAAGCTTTTGAGAAATGAGTAGATGTATCCTTGCTGAATCGCTACCATATTGTTGTGGATGGTGGATTGTCTTCATATTATCATGCCCTTCCCCACCCAGATCAACCAAAAAGACATGACATCCCTCTCAAGAGTATCTCGGCAGTAAGTTCAACATTCTGGTCAATTCTTATATCATACCAAATCAACGTTCCCATAATCCTCCTCTGTAATGCTTCCTTAGGGAAGTATTCTGACTTGAGATCCGCAACCTTAACTCAGATTTCCGCGCAAATCGCCCACTGACATCAACGAATGATTTACACGGAAATCCCAGTTACTTGTGCCTTTTTCAACTCTGAATGGTTCCCCATAGTAACCGGATGGAACCTAAACACAGCAGAGAGACAGGGAGACATTTATAAACTATACTGTAGCAATGGGGTGGTAGTTGGGTCTAGGTCTAATCAGACTTGTCCTTTTTCTTTGGTGTAACTTTACTGGCTACAGCAGACCCTACCGCCCCCACTCCTCCCGTCACCATGGAAACGCTGCCCTTGACCAATCCCACGCCGGCGGCCGGCACGCTGGTCACCACCGTCTTGGTGATGTCATAGCTCTTACAGCCCACCCAGGCCACGCCTCCCCATGTCGCTCCGACTGCCCCTCTGGTCATGTTGAAGAGACCGCCGGTCACCCTCCAGATGACCCCCGCCTCGGTCTTAGGGTGGTCCTTCTCTCCATCTGCAGGGGGGAGGGGTGGGAGAGAGAAAGAGAGAGGCAGGGAAAGGGAGAGGGAGAGAGAAAGAGAGATATAGATAGAGAAAGAAAGAGAGAGGCAGGGAAAGGGAGAGGCAGAGAGAAAGAGATTGAGAAAGAAAGACAAAGATAGCGTAAAAAAAACATAATATATAGATTCATCATTTGTGTCTAGGTGCCTGAAAGAAAGTTCCAGGTGAAAGCTTTCCATGAGTTTTCTCAATGGTGTTTATAGCGGTAGACGTTAAACAGAGGAAAACAAAGGAGATTAACATTCCAGTCCCTCAGAGGAACAAACAGGACCACTGACTACAATAACGCCAATCCATCAATCCCAAATGGCACCTTATTCCCTACATAGCGGACAACTTTAGACTTGGGCCTAATGAGGCTCTGGTCAAAAGTAGTGCACTATGTAGGGAATAGGGTGCCATTTGGGATGCAAAGGGACGCTGGGAAATGTAAGATTGATGTATTGGAGTTATTGTAGTCAGTGGTCCTCCCTAAAGTACAACATCTCAATACGAAGATTAATGTCACATATCTGATATTTATATCTGCATGTAGCCCAGCGGTTAGAGCATTGGGCCAGTAACCGAAAGGTTGCCGTTTCAAATCCCCGAGCCGGCTAAGTGAAAAATCTGTCGATGTGCCCTTGAGCAAGGCACGCAATCCTAATTGCTCCTGTAAGTCACTCTGCATAAGAGCTTCTGCTAAATGACTCAAATGTGAAATGTACCTAGGGATGGAGGAGCATGTTCTTGTCTGCTCTAAAGCCTCAGGTCCACAAACAAGGTCTACACGAACTGGCTGATGACTCAAGAGTTTATTATTATCTCTCATTCTGTCAACATCTCCTATTTATGTCACAATATAATTGCTAGGGTTTACCACCTGGTCACTAATAATAGGGACAGTTTTCCATCACAGTGGAATACAAGCCTGTTTATATAAAACGCTTATTAGTGGAAACTTCGCTCTACAGCTTGGGGAAAATAAAGGCACCTATAAAATGGGTTATGGTGTTTATGGTCTATGTATGGTGTGTGGCTGTAGTGAACCACAACGCATGGCCATGGTTGTTTTCACTGCTTACAGCTGACAGACTTTCAAAGTGAATGGCACTAAAGTGGTTGTCTGAGTCATAGGCCAAGGCTTTAAAATGTGGCATAAAATATGGACAGAAAAAGCTTTTAAAATAAACTTTATGAGAGAGGAACTGAGAGCGAGAGAGAGAGCGAGAGAGAAAGAGAGAGAGAGCGAGAGTGAGGGAAAGCAAGAGAGGTCCATGAACTTGTAATGGTACTCTCCAAAGTGTACCACACTAATAAATGTCTAGTGAAGTCATTATCATTCCCTGATTAGTGCATCGTCATTTTTGGGTGAAGCGCAGTAAAAAGGCCTTTACGGCCACATCACCCAATCTCCCCATAGCCCAGAAATCATATACGACTCCACCCTAGCAGATAAAGTAGTCCCTGTCACATCTTTGCATGATTTGACACAGTTCTGTTTATTTCCCCCTCTCAATCCAAGCAGAACATTGAGGTGACAGTTCTGTATGTCTTCCAGCTCCATTTCCCCTCCCACCCCCTTTTGGCTTAATAAAACATGCATTAACTAATGTACTGTGGTAACTAGCAAGGGGTGAGTGGGAGAGAGACACTCAGCCAGAGTGAGCTGTTCATGTCATGCCTTTTTACACCGACAATGTCTTTATAAAAAAAACTTACGATTAGCCCTCCTGCTCCTCCTCCCTCCTTAAAAAATAATATTCAATAGGCCTCCTATTCAATAGCCACCTGGAATAAGCCTACTACAATAGCATATAGGCCAAATGTTCAATAGCTTCCTATCCACATGAGGTACAGATATAAGGGGCTCCTGAGTGGAGCAGCGGTCTAAGGCACTGCATCTCAGTGCTAGAGGCGCCTGGTTCGATTCCAGGTTGTATCACAACCGGCCGGGATTGGGAGTCCCATAGGGCGGCGCACAATTGACCCAGCGTCGTCCAGGTTAGGGTTTGGCCGGGGTAGGCCAAGAATTTGTTCTTAACTGACTTGCCTAGTTAAATAAAGGTTACATTTAAAACCAACAGCGTATTAATTTGTAGGCACGACAACAAATTCTGTCTCTTTAAATATATGGGTGTCTGGATTGACGAGAAGCTATCTTTCAGAAAACATATTGATGAGTTAGTTAAGAAGTTAAGAATGAAATGAATGGGCTTCCTTTATAAGAATCGGGCCTATTGTGAAACAGCAGAAAACAAATCATTCAGTAAACATTCATTACTGCTATTGACTATGGTGATATTGTTTATATGAATACAGGTGCCACTGTATTGAAGCCACTGGACGCAGTTTATCATGGCACACAACGCTTTATTACGGGTGATATGTTCTTTACACATCATCCCTCCTTGAAGTCTCCTAGATCGATGCATTGTACTCTTTTTGTTTCTAAAGCCCTCCAGCATACAGTACACTTCCACCATACCTTAATTCATTGTTAACCTGCAGATGTATGAACTACCAGACTCGGTTTCAGGGATGGCTAAATCTGGAGATTCCTTCCATCTCCACTGAGTTAGTTAAATCTGCTTTTAGTTTTTTTGCACCTTACTTGTGGAATAATCTCCAAAGCTCTCTAAAATTGGAAGAGTTGGTGCCTCTAGGGTAATTCAGACGGCTGATTGATGACCTTTTTACTAAAGAATGGGTTTGTTTTATATGATTGTGTTGCTTTTCGTGTATTAATGTGTCTGTGTATATTGAGTTGTAAATTGATGTGTGTAGGGAAGGGAGATACCTCGTCAGTTGCACAACTGAACGCATTCAACTGAAATGTGTCTTCCGCATTTAACCTCTATCAGAGAGGTGCAGGGGGCTGCCTTAATCCACGTCCACAGCATCGGCGCCCGGGGAGCAGTTGTTGTTCAGGGGTTAACTGCCTTGCTTAAGGGCAGAACGGCAGATTGTTCCAACTTGCCGGCTCGGGGATTCGAACCAGCGAGCTTTCGGTTACTGGCCCAACGCTCTTAACCACTAGGCCACATGCCACCCATATAGTGTATATTGATGTGTATGTTTGATACAGGGCTCATCTATAAAAGAGACCTTGGTCTCAGTATGACTCCCTGTCAAGGTAAAAATAATAATACAAATAAACAAATACAAGTGTTTTGGCAGGGCTGTTAGCATTATGCTATTTTAGACATCTTTATCTGTGGCTGAAAGAAGCACATCCATACAGCACCTCCTACACGATGTCACCATCTTTACCAAGGCAACCTGTGGCTCTGAATGGGGGAAGATCTGTAGTAGCCTGTATTCATAGCCACAGCAGAGGGTTGGTCTGCACCGCAAAGGGCCCTGGTTAAAAGTAACACACTATATAGGAAATAGGGTGCCATTTGGGAAGTGTGCCCTAGATCTCTTTTTTGCTGTCAACCCTCAAACAGAGGCTTCTCATGAACAATACTGGAGGCCAAGACACCAACACCAACTGTCACTAACACTCAGTATCTTCTCATCCCTGAGCTGTGAGCTATAGTGTATACACCTTATGGAACAGCGGGGACCGTGAAGAGACACACTCAGGCACAGACACACGCATACACATACACATGATAACACACACACACACGTACACATGGATTTTGCATTGCAGATACGTGGTAGTAGAGTAGTGGCCTGAGGGAAAACAAAGTGTTGTGAAAAGTGTTATGAAATGTAATATATGTATATAACTGCCTTAATGTTGCTGGACCCATGGAAGTGTATCTGCTGCCTTGACAAGAACTAATGGGGATCCATAATAAACCCCAGGAAGAGTTGCTGCTGCCTTGGCAGGAACTAATGGGGATCCATAATAAACCCCAGGAAGAGAAGATGCTGCCTTGGCAGGAACTAATGGGGATCCATAATAAACCCCAGGAAGAGTTGCTGCTGCCTTGGCAGGAACTAATGGGGATCCATAATAAACCCCAGGAAGAGAAGATGCTGCCTTGGCAGGAACTAATGGGGATCCATAATAAACCCCAGGAAGAGTTGCTGCTGCCTTGGCAGGAACGAATGGGGATTCATATTAAATACAAATACAATTAGTAGAATGTCACAACCTTACACCTCCTAAGCAACACCATAACGTGCTACATCGTTAAGAGTACAAGGAATTCAAACACAAAACATCAACAACACTGCGGTTGTCATGTCTATTAATATCTTATATGACTATGGCTCTAAACAGGGCTTCAGACAACACAGATGACACGTTGTGGAACGTCTTCGTATGTACGACAAACTCCCAAAACATTGTTGGGAACAAACTCCCAAAACATTAGCTTGATGTTGGTCTGTAAGAAGTAGAAATAAATTCCCAAAACATTAGCCTGATGTTGGTCTGTAGGAAGTAGAAATAAATTCCCAAACCATTAGCCTGATGTTGGTCTGTAGGAAGTAGAAATAAATTCCCAAACCATTAGCCTGATGTTGGTCTGTAGGAAGTAGAAATAAATTCCCAAAACATTAGCCTGATGTTGGTCTGTAGGAAGTAGAAATAAATTCCCAAACCATTAGCCTGATGTTGGTCTGTAGGAAGTAGAAATAAATTCCCAAAACATTAGCCTGATGTTGGTCTGTAGGAAGTAGAAATAAATTCCCAAAACATTAGCCTGATGTTGGTCTGTAGGAAGTAGAAATAAATTCCCAAAACATTAGCCTGATGTTGGTCTGTAGGAAGTAGAAGTAAATTCCCAAAACATTAGCCTGATGTTGGTCTGAAGGAAGTAGAAATAAATTCCCAAAACATTAGCCTGATGTTGGTCTGTAGGAAGTAGAAATAAATTCCCAAAACATTAGCCTGATGTTGGTCTGTAGGAAGTAGAAATAAATTCCCAAAACATTAGCCTGATGTTGGTCTGTAGGAAGTAGAAATAAATTCCCAAAACATTAGCCTGATGTTGGTCTGTAAGAAGTAGAAATAAATTCCCAAAACATTAGCCTGATGTTGGTCTGTAGGAAGTAGAAATAAATTCCCAAAACATTAGCCTGATGTTGGTCTGAAGGAAGTAGAAATAAATTCCCAAAACATTAGCCTGATGTTGGTCTGTAGGAAGTAGAAATAAATTCCCAAAACATTAGCCTGATGTTGGTCTGTAGGAAGTAGAAATAAATTCCCAAAACATTAGCCTGATGTTGGTCTGTAGGAAGTAGAAGTAAATTCCCAAAACATTAGCCTGATGTTGGTCTGAAGGAAGTAGAAATAAATTCCCAAAACATTAGCCTGATGTTGGTCTGTAGGAAGTAGAAATAAATTCCCAAAACATTAGCCTGATGTTGGTCTGTAGGAAGTAGAAATAAATTCCCAAAACATTAGCCTGATGTTGGTCTGTAGGAAGTAGAAATAAATTCCCAAAACATTAGCCTGATGTTGGTCTGTAAGAAGTAGAAATAAATTCCCAAAACATTAGCCTGATGTTGGTCTGAAGGAAGTAGAAATAAATTCCCAAAACATTAGCCTGATGTTGGTCTGTAGGAAGTAGAAATAAATTCCCAAAACATTAGCCTGATGTTGGTCTGTAGGAAGTAGAAATAAATTCCCAA
Organism: Salmo salar; assembly: GCF_965601325.2. NCBI lineage: Eukaryota > Metazoa > Chordata > Actinopteri > Salmoniformes > Salmonidae > Salmo > Salmo salar. Next base: position 115,275,367 of record NC_138300.1, read on the forward strand.
AACATTAGCCTGATGTTGGTCTGTAGGAAGTAGAAATAAATTCCCAAAACATTAGCCTGATGTTGGTCTGTAAGAAGTAGAAATAAATTCCCAAAACATTAGCCTGATGTTGGTCTGTAGGAAGTAGAAATAAATTCCCAAAACATTAGCCTGATGTTGGTCTGTAAGAAGTAGAAATAAATTCCCAAAACATTAGCCTGATGTTGGTCTGTAAGAAGTAGAAATAAATTCCCAAAACATTAGCCTGATGTTGGTCTGTAGGAAGTAGAAATAAATTCCCAAAACATTAGCCTGATGTTGGTCTGTAAGAAGTAGAAATAAATTCCCAAAACATTAGCCTGATGTTGGTCTGTAGGAAGTAGAAATAAATTCCCAAAACATTAGCCTGATGTTGGTCTGAAGGAAGTAGAAATAAATTCCCAAAACATTAGCCTGATGTTGGTCTGTAGGAAGTAGAAATAAATTCCCAAAACATTAGCCTGATGTTGGTCTGTAGGAAGTAGAAATAAATTCCCAAAACATTAGCCTGATGTTGGTCTGTAAGAAGTAGAAATAAATTCCCAAAACATTAGCCTGATGTTGGTCTGTAGGAAGTAGAAATAAATTCCCAAAACATTAGCCTGATGTTGGTCTGAAGGAAGTAGAAATAAATTCCCAAAACATTAGCCTGATGTTGGTCTGTAGGAAGTAGAAATAAATTCCCAAAACATTAGCCTGATGTTGGTCTGTAGGAAGTAGAAATAAATTCCCAAAACATTAGCCTGATGTTGGTCTGTAGGAAGTAGAAATAAATTCCCAAAACATTAGCCTGATGTTGGTCTGTAAGAAGTAGAAATAAATTCCCAAAACATTAGCCTGATGTTGGTCTGTAAGAAGTAGAAATAAATTCCCAAAACATTAGCCTGATGTTGGTCTGTAGGAAGTAGAAATAAATTCCCAAAACATTAGCCTGATGTTGGTCTGTAGGAAGTAGAAATAAATTCCCAAAACATTAGCCTGATGTTGGTCTGTAGGAAGTAGAAATAAATTCCCAAAACATTAGCCTGATGTTGGTCTGTAGGAAGTAGAAATAAATTCCCAAAACATTAGCCTGATGTTGGTCTGTAAGAAGTAGAAATAAATTCCCAAAACATTAGCCTGATGTTGGTCTGTAGGAAGTAGAAATAAATTCCCAAAACATTAGCCTGATGTTGGTCTGTAAGAAGTAGAAATAAATTCCCAAAACATTAGCCTGATGTTGGTCTGTAGGAAGTAGAAATAAATTCCCAAACCATTAGCCTGATGTTGGTCTGTAGGAAGTAGAAATAAATTCCCAAAACATTAGCCTGATGTTGGTCTGTAGGAAGTAGAAATAAATTCCCAAAACATTAGCCTGATGTTGGTCTGTAAGAAGTAGAAATAAATTCCCAAAACATTAGCCTGATGTTGGTCTGTAGGAAGTAGAAATAAATTCCCAAAACATTAGCCTGATGTTGGTCTGTAGGAAGTAGAAATAAATTCCCAAAACATTAGCCTGATGTTGGTCTGTAAGAAGTAGAAATAAATTCCCAAAACATTAGCCTGATGTTGGTCTGTAGGAAGTAGAAATAAATTCCCAAAACATTAGCCTGATGTTGGTCTGTAAGAAGTAGAAATAAATTCCCAAAACATTAGCCTGATGTTGGTCTGTAGGAACACGTATCAGTGGTTTGGGACCTAAAGGTTTTAAGAAGGCAGTATTCAGACCCCTTGACTTTTTCCACATTTTGTTACGTTACAGTCTTATTCTAAAATGGATAAAAAAAAATAAACATCCTCAGCCATCTACACATAATATCCAATAATGACGAAGCGAAAATAGGTTTTTAGAATTTTTTGCAAATGTATTAAAATGTAAAAACAGAAATACCTTATTTACATAAGTATTCAGACCCTTTGCTATGAGACTTGAAATTGAGCTCAGGTGAATCCTGTTTCCATTGATCATCCTTGATATGTTTCTACAATTTGATTGGAGTTCACCTGTGGTAAATTGAATTGATTGGACAAGATTTGAAAAGGCACACACCGGTCTATATAACGTCCCACAGTTGACAGTGCATGTCAGAGCAAAAACAAAGCCACAAGGTCGAAGGAATTGTCCGTAGAGGTCCATGACAGGAATGTGTTGAGGCACAGATCTGGGGAACGGTACCAAAATATTTCTGCAGCATTGAAGGTCCCCAAGAACACAGTGGCCTCTATCATTCTTAAATGGAAGAAGTTCGGAACCACCAAGACTCTTCCTAGAGCTGTCCGCCCAGCCAAACTGAGCAATCGGGGGAGAAGGGCCTTGGTCAGGGAGGTGACCAAGAACCCGATGGTCACTCTGACAGAGCTCTTGAGTTCCTCTGTGGAGATGGAGAACCTTCGAGAAGGAAAACCATCTCTGCAGCACTCCACTATTCAGGCCTTTACGGTCACAGCAAATGAACATTCTTATTTCATCAACACTGTCAAGTACAAGTCTATTAAGGCTATAATAATGTAGAAAACAATCGAATGATTAATTATATGTAATTTATAAATGACATAGGGTAAAGAAAACTATGTTTTGACATTCATTTAGTCTCTAAACAGCAGCCTTTCTTTGCATCCTCTACAGTGAGCATGAAACACCATATATACCATGTTCTCTGCTTCTGATTGGTCCATACAACCTAATGTCACGGGCCGATAATAAACCCAGATGCTGATGGAGCCAAATATTCCCTCACCGTCTGTGTTCTGGAACAACCTTTAAAACCATCCTTGTCTGCGTCCCAAACGAATCTCTATTCCCTATTTAATGTAGTACTTTTGTCTAAGGTAGTGCACTATATAGGGAATAAGGTGCCATTTGGGATGAAACCCATGTCTCTTCTTAGTGAGGAACCTCTCTCAGGAGGCCAGTAAATTGCAGAGGTAAGGTATGCCTGCCGTAATGCTTGCCATAAATAATAATCCCATAAAACAAAGACAATGTCTGTGTCCAAAATCGCACCCTATTCCCTATGTAGTGCACTGCTTTTGACCAGGACTCTACTCAAAAGTAGTGCACTACATAGAGCATTTCCTGATATTAGGGACCAGCCAATCAACCTGTTGAGGGTATCATACCTGTATGGTAGGCTAGTTCAATTCTACCAGGGGAGGAAGCTTTAGCAGCCTGCAGGCTAATTCAGCCTCTGCTGAGTCTGAGGGGATGAGGTTACGTCCCAAATGAAACCCTATTCCCTTTACAGTGTACTACTATTGACCATAGGCCTCATAGGCTCTGCTCAAAAGTAGTCCACTATATAGAAAATAGGGTACCATTTGGGATGCGACGCAAGCAGGAAGAGAATCCAGATACTGCAGTGTGGCGACTCACTGAGTCCCAGACGGTCTATTAGAGACTGACACACACACACACACAAGACAATTAGAGACTAGCTTTAATGTGAACCAATGAGCTTACAGGAAGCTGGGAGCTGCTGCTGCCACGGCATCATCTCTCTGCTCTACTCTGTATGCGTCTGTGTATTTTACAGTGAACCCTGGTCAATAAGAAACCCAGGATACCTCTCCTGTACAATATGCAGATCCTCACTCAGACCATTCCTTCTCCTCCTGCATAGTAACTACCTCCTAACATCTTAATGGGAATACTGATTACACAACCAAGAGCTCCACACTGCTATAACAGACCAGATCTACCTACTGTACCATATCTCTAGCAGATCTTTAGTGTCGTCTTGCCAACTATGTTTTTGGCTATATACCGACAGCAGATGGTATTCATCCTAGGCCTGCATTGTAGCTTAACAAGTTAAATAAAGCTAGAATCCTTAGTTGCTACATACATTTTTTGGACTTATAAATTAATTATATATACCCATTAATTGTTGATGAATATAACTTATAAATGCCTCATGAGCTTAGTTCAACAGTCGTACCCCATCAGAACCCCAAATATAAGCTTGTTTTACTTGTTTGTAAACAATGTCAATGTAAACAATCACTGTATCGCCTCAAAACATGATTACAACTATAATTTGGATATTGTGGATGGTCAGTCCTCGCATCCATAGTTTATGACTTTAAAAGTGGTTGAATTTCTCCAGGTTCATCAATCAGCTTTTTACCTAAACAGAGGTGCGGTGTCCGCTTTGTTATTGTTTCAACGAAGGATTCTAAATTTAACCAGGACTTTCTGTGTTTATTTATTTGAGAGCTTTGTGCGAAATACGGCTAGCCTCTCTAAACCTTTAATATCCTTGTGTTTAGGTAAGTATGACTTCACACTTGACCGACCCATAATAAAATCATCAGATCAGCGAGAGTCCTCTTTTGTTCGATTTTTCCTACTTCTCCAACACAGTTTAGTGATCAAACTATTCTGCATTACACACAGGTTGGGAACTAGAGAATGATATCAATACCATACTGCTCTCTCAATCGATACCTCAGAGTATTTGGGACAAGGTGCAAAGAGGGGAATAAGAGCTGAACCTCTCCCTTAGATCGAATGGAGACAGGCAGGATGGCCTCCGGGTAAAGACAAACCACAGGTCTATGTAAACAAGGAGAGCAGTCGAGACTACCACCACCACCTCAGTGTCTTAGTGGAGGGAGAAAACAGGAAACAAAGATAAACAACATGCCATCTGATAAAGTGTAGCCTGAAAATATTTCTGGTATCTCAGATTGTTCTGGCAATTCTCACATAGAAAGCTAATTGAGAGGAAGGATGTTTGATATGCTTTTTACATTTGCATCACAAACAATTTTTGAGAAAATCATGATGAAGGTGGCCATTTTAGTCCATTTTTAGACCTATACATGCCTCCTGTAAGAACCCTGACCCGATTCAGGAGACTAGGCATATGTCACAAGTCACGACATCACAGGAGAGCAGTTTGAACAGAAAAAATATTTTTTATCAAAATGCAATTTTTGGAAGAAATGCCTTCTTGAACATGTGAACTTTCATGTGCCTTAATAACAAACTTGTATGCCATCTATAAATATGATTACAATTGTTAAATTGCGAGCCTTGTTGGTTAAGCCACATGAAAAGACAGCAACCTTCCCACTAGCCATGATTGGCTGAGATGAGTGGGCTGGACATGCCGAGAGAGGAGTTCAGATTGGTCTGCCATATAGAAGGCTTTTGTCTATTTGAGCTGTTTAGTCTGTGTTGGTAAACCTGTCGACCGCGTCTTTTATTAATGTATCGTGTAATGGAGCTGCATAAGTATTGCTCTCCACTTTCTGGAGGGTTGAGTTTTGAAATCAGTGGAATTAGAGTATGATAGCTAAAGAGATGGGAAAACACCTGTTCCCTTATCACATCTTCAAACTAAGGGCATTTCAAATCAAAAATCAAATCAAAGTTTATTTGTCACGTGCGCCGAATACAACAACCTTACAGTGAAATGCTTACTTACAGGCTCTAACCAATAGTGCAAAAAAGGTATTATGTGAACAATAGGTAAGTAAAGAAATAAAAGTAGAAAATAAGGGAAAGCCGCACACTCTAAGAGCTCAGATGCAAAAATGTAATAACCTAATAACCAACGTTTCGACAGCAAAGCTGTCTTCATCAGGGTAAAGAAATTAAAACAACAGTAAAAAGATAGTGACAAATAACAATAGCGAGGCTATAACAGTAGCGAGGCTGCATACAGGCACCGGTTAGTCGGGCTGATTGAGGTAGTATGTACATGTAGATATGGTTAAAGTGACTATGCATATATGATGAACAGAGAGTAGCAGTAGCGTAAAAGAGGGGTTGGCGGGTGGTGGCTGGCGGGACACAATGTAGATAGCCCGGTTAGCCAATGTTCTTTGTACACTGGTTGGTCGGGCTAATTGAGGTAGTATGTACATCAATGTATAGTTAAAGTGACTATAGTGAGGAAAAAAAGTATTTGATCCCCTGCTGATTTTGTACGTTTGCCCACAGACAAAGAAATGATCAGTCTATAATTTTAATGGTAGGTTTATTTGAACTGTCACGTCCTGACCAGTAAAAAGGGTCATTTGCCGTTGTAGAATGGTCAGGGCGTGGCAGGGGGTGTTGTTTTTGTGTGTTTTGGGGTTGGTTTGTTTCATAGGGGTTTGTTCTAGTTGTCATTTTCTATGTTTCATTTTTCCATGTGTGACCGAGTATGGTTTCCAATCAGAGGCAGGTGTCTTTCGTTGTCAGCCTGTTTTTTCCTGTGGGTTTGTGGGAGGTTGTTTTCCGTATCGTCTGTGCACCTTACGGAACTGTTTTGTCATATTGTTTATTTTGGTTAAGTGTTAAAGTTAATAAAAGAAGATGAGCACTTTACACGCTGCGCCTTGGTCCAATCCTTCCGACAGCTGTGACATGAACAGTGAGAGACAGAATAACAACAACAAAAATCCAGAAAAACGCATGTCAAATGTTATAAATTGATTTGCATTTTAATGAGGGAAATAAGTATTTGACCCCCTCTCAATCAGAAAGATTTCTGGCTCCCAGGTGTCTTTTATACAGGTAACAAGTTGAGATTAGGAGCACACTCTTAAAGGGAGTGCTCCTAATCTCAGCTTGTTACCTGTATAAAAGACACCTGTCCACAGAAGCAATCAATCAATCAGATTCCAAATTCTCCAATATGGCCAAGACCAAAGAGCTCTCCAAGGGTGTCAGGGACAAGAATGTAGACCTACACAAGGCTGGAATGGGCTACAAGACCATCGCCAAGCAGCTTGGTGAGAAGGTGACAACAGTTGGTGTGAAGGATCTTGTCAATGATCTCAAGGCAGCTGGGACCATAGTCACCAAGAAAACAATTGGTAACACATTACGCCGTGAAGGACTGAAATCCTGCAGCGCCCACAAGGTCCCCCTGCTCAAGAAAGTACATATACATGCCCGTCCGAAGTTTGCCAATGAACATCTGAATGATTCAGAGGACAACTGGGTGAAAGTGTTGTGGTCAGATGAGACCAAAATGGAGCTCTTTGGCATCAACTCAACTCGCCGTGTTTGGAGGAGGAGGAATGCTGCCTATGATCCAAGAACACCATCCCCACCGTCAAACATGGAGGTGGAAACATTATGCTTTGGGAGTGTTTTTCTGCTAAGGGACAGGACAACTTCACCGCATCAAAGGGACGATGGACGGGGCCATGTACCATCAAATCTTGGGTGAGAACCTCCTTCCCTCAGCCAGGACATTGAAAATGGGTCGTGGATGAGTATTCCAGCATGACAATGACCCAAAACACACGGCCAAGGCAACAAAGGAGTGGCTCAAGAAGAAGCACATTAAGGTCCTGGAGTGGCCTAGCCAGTCTCTAGACCTTAATCCCATAGAAAATCTGTGGAGGGAGCTGAAGGTTCGAGTTGCCAAACGTCAGCCTCGAAACCTTAATGACTTGGAGAAGATCTGCAAAGAGGAATGGGACACAATCCCTCCTGAGATGTGTGCAAACCTGGTGGCCAACTACAAGAAACATCTGACCTCTGTGATTGCGAACAAGGGATTTGCCACCAAGTACTAAGTCATGTCTTGCAGAGGGGTCAAATACTTATTTCCCTCATTAAAATGCAAATCATTTTATAACATTTTTGACATGTGTTTTTCTGGATATTTTTGTTGTTATTCTGTCTCTCACTGTTCAAATAAACCAACCATTAAAATTATAGACTGATCATTTCTTTGTCAGTGGGCAAACGTACAAAATCAGCAGGGGATCAAATACTTTTTTCCCTCACTGTATGCATATATGATAAACAGAGAGTAGCAGCAGCGTAAAAGAGGGGTTGGGGGGACACAATGCAGATAGTCCGGGTAGCCATTTGATTACCTGTTCAGGAGTCTTATGGCTTGGGGGTAAAAATTGTTGAGAAGCCTTTTTGTCCTAGACTTGCCACTCCGGTACCGCTTGACTGGGGTGGCTGGGGTCTTTGACAATTTTTAGGGCTTTCCTCTGACACAGCCTGGTGTAGAGGTCCTGGATGGCAGGCTGCTTAGCCCCAGTGATGTACTGGGCCGTACTCACTACCCTCTGTAGTGCCTTGTGGTCGGAGGCCAAGCAATTGCCGTACCAGTCAGGATGCTCTCGATGTTGCAGCTGTAGAACCTTTGGAGGATCTCAGGACCCATGCCAAATCTTTATAGTTTCCTGAGGGGGAATAGGTTTTGTCATGCCCTCTTCACGACTGTCTTGGTGTGTTTGGACCATTCTAGTTTGTTGGTGATGTGGACACCAAGGAACTTGAAGCTCTCAACCTGTTCCACTACAGCCCCGTCGATGAGAATGGGGGCGTGCTCAGTCCTCCTTTTCCTGTAGTCCACACTCATCTCCTTAGTCTTGGCTACGTTGAGGGATAGGTTGTCATTCTGGCACCACCCGGCCAGGTCTCTGGCCTCCTCCCTATAGGCTGTCTCGTCGTTGTCGGTGATCAGGCCTACCACTGTTGTGTCGTCTGCAAACTTATTGATGGTGTTGGAGTCGTGCCTGGCTATGCAGTCGTTGGTGAACAGGGAGTACATGAGAGGACTGAGCACGCACCCCTGGGGGCTCCAATGTTGAGGATCAGCATGGCAGATGTGTTGCAATCTTCCCTCACCACCTGAGGGCGGCCCGTCAGGAAGTCCAGGATCCAGTTGCAGAGGGAGATGTTTAGTCCCAGGATCCTTAGCTTAGTGATGAGCTTTGAGGGTACTATGGTGTTGAACGCTGAGCTGTAGTCAATTAATAGCATTCTCACGTAAGTGTTCCTATTGTCCAGGTGGGAAAGGGCAGTGTGGAGTGCAATAGAGATTGCATCATCTGTGGATCTGTTTGGCCAGTATGCACATTGGAGCGGGTCTAGGGTTTCTGGGATAATGATGTTGATGTGAGCCATTACCAGCCTTTCAAAGCACTTCATGGCTACGGATGTGAGTGCTACGGGTGTGTAGTCATTTAGGCAGGTTGCCTTTGTGTTCTTGGGCACAGGGACTATGGTGGTCTGCTTGAAATATGTTGGCATTACAGACTTAATCAGGACATGTTGAAAATGTCTGGCCCCGCAGCCTTGTGAATGTTGACCTGTTTAAAGATCTTACTCACGTCGGCTACAGAGAGCGTGATCACACAGTCGTCCGGAACAGCTGATGCTCTCATGCATGCCTCAGTGTTGCTTGCCTCGAAGCGAGCATAGAAGTGGTTTAGCTCGTCTGGTAAGCTTGTGACACTGGGCAGCTCTCGGCTGTGCTTCCCTTTGTAGTCTGTAATAGTTTGCAAGCCCTGCCACATAAGACGAGCGTCGGAGCCGGTGTAGTATGATTCAATCTTAGCCGTGTATTGACGCATTGCCTGTTTGATGGTTCGTCGCAGGGCATAGCAGAATTTCTTATAAGCTTCCGGGTTAGAGTCCCGCACCTTGAAAGTGGCAGCTCTACCCTTTAGCTCAGTGCGAATGTTGCCTGTAATCCATGGCTTCTGGTATGTACGTACAGTCACTGGGTGGACGACGTCTTCAATGCACTTATTGATAAAGCCAGTGACGGATGTGGTGTACTCCTCAATGCCATCGGAAGAATCCCGGAACATGTAACAGTCTGTGATAGCAAAACAGTCCTGTAGTTTAGCATCTGCTTCATCTAACCACTTTTTTATAGACCGAGTCACTGGTGCTTCCTGCTTTAATTTTTGCTTGTAAGCAGGAATCAGGAGGATAGAGTTGAGGTCGGATTTACCAAATGGAGGGCGAGGGAGAGCTTTGTACGCGTCTCTGTGTGTGTAGTACAGGTGATCTGGAATTTTTCCCCTCTGGTTGCACATTTAACATTTGGTAATTTGGTAGAACTGATTTGCTTATTTCCTTATACAGCTGACTGAGTGCGGTCTTAGTGCCAGCATCTGTCTGTGGTGGTAAATACACAGCCACGAAAAGTATAGCTGAAAACTCTCTAGGCAACTAGTGTGGCCTGCAATTTATCACAATATACTTTACTTCAGGTGAGCAAAATCTAGAGACTTCCTTAGATTTCGTGCACCAGCTTTTGTTTACAAATATGCACAGACCGACCCCCCTCGTCTTACCGGAGTGTGCTGTTCTATCTTGCCGTGGCAGCGTATTTCCCTCTAGCTGAATATCCATGTCATCATTCAGCCACGATTCCGTGAAACATAGGATATTACAGTTTTTGATGTCCTGTTGGTAGGATATTCATGATCGTACTTCGTCTAATTTATTGTCCAATGATTGCATGTTGGCGAGTAATATTGACGGTAACGGCAGCTTTCCCACTCGCCTTCTACTGATCCTTCCTCTTGCAAATAACTTGGATGTTAGCCTTGGCGGGTGTTAGGAGAATGTCCTGTGCTTCCTGCTTGTTGAAGAAAAATTATTTGACTAATCCGAGGTGAGTGATCACTGTCCTGATATCCAGAAGCTCTTTTCTGCTGTAAAATACGGTGGCAGAAACATTATGTACAAAATAAGTTACAAATAACATGAAAAAAAAACCACATAATAGCACAATTGGTTGGGTGCCCGTAAAACTGCTGCCATTTCTTCCGGCGCCATTTTCATTATCATTTCATTATTATTTGTGGCATGGATCCATGACATGCATCCATCATGCATGATGAAGTATAAGGGTAAGACAGTCTAGCTAGCTACATTTTCAGATATTACACATTTCTAATTTTGACAGAAAGTGGTTTCATTTCAAGCTAAAGTGTACTGTTAGCTATCCCTAGCTAGCGTTAGGTGGCTGGCTTGTTAGCTAATGTGATGTGTGTGATCTTACATGTTGTTTACCTAGCTAGGTTAATTGTTTATCTAGGTAGCTAGCTACATGTCTTAAGCTAAAGTGTACGACACCGTTGAATATATCTGGTGTCATTAAACGTTGGCAAAAAATAATGAAATTGTTGCCAGCAGAGATGGTTAGGCTGTTTTCATGTTATCCAGAGGTAAACAAATCATTGGCCAGAGTGTCAAGTGAGTGCTCTGAACGCAAGGAGATGGGTGGCGCTAAAGCTTAAGAGGGGGTAAAACGATGCTGAATGGGTGTAGACAAATAAGAGCTCTCTCACCGAAACACTAAAATGGCATTTTCTCAAAACTGAGTTTACAAGTTTATCAACTTTCAAAGCAGAATTACTTTCCCATTGTTCCTCAAATGCAGATTTGACAAGATTGACCATTTTGTAGCTCTGAGTCTCTACTTTTATCCAATGTAAAAAACAGAAATGAAAATGTTGCTACATAAGACCGAATCCAGGTGGTGAGTCACCTATGATCCGTGAAGGTACATGACACAGACAACATCTTGGTGTCATTGTACTCCTTACAATGTTCTCTCAAACATGGAGAACGTCTAGATTCTGAAAACAAAAATTACATTCATTTCTTCAGCATTAAAAATACTAATATGAACTTTGGATTTAGTTCATTTTGAAACATATTATTTTAAACAATATACTCTACAAGTAGGCCTACATCACATTTCCAGAGTGGGTGCTCTTCTACTTTTTAAGTTCTGAGAAATGTTATGAGCACCACCAACACAGGAAATGGGAAAATTGATTCAAAGGGAACTCCCTCTGTTGGTGATTTGCTGAATGTGGAATCCTAAAGGAGTGATGTGATTAGTTAATGACCTGTAATGTCATTTTCTATGTATAAAATGGGTAATGTCTTCAAAATTAGCAGAAAACCCACTGAATATATTCTTCCAAACAATATGTCGAAAAATAAACAACATTGAAAAGGGTAGTTTTTAGGTATTCATATTAATAGTTTTAATGTTGAATCAATTAATGGACACTCCATATTTTAGAGCACACTATAAGGAGTACAATGACATCAAAATGCTGTCTGTATCATGTGTCCACGGATCATAGGGTCTTACAAAAGGCATGTATACATGTAGGTCTAAAAAGGGCCTGAAATGAGCACTTTCATCAAAAAAACATGTCTGATAAAAATGCAAAAAAGCATTGAAGTTTCTATGAGAGAATTGACAGAATAATCTGAGATACCAAAAATATTTTTGGGCCCGTTAGTATTCACACCCTGGAAATAGTTGCTAAGTGTACACCAAACACAATCATTTAGATAGCCAACAGTTTTCCAGATTGAATGCTTTGTAAGATAATAACTGTTGTAGAAAACAAACATGTATTATTTAAGGATTACTTTTATTTAACTATTGACCTCATCTAAAGGCAATGGTGGCAAAAATTGACAATAAATAAACCTGTTATTTACATATCAGACAGAGTTTGAATCACATGGTCACATTTGGTCACACATTGTAGACTGATTTCACACTGTTCCTCAACTACCTGAAAATAAAATGTCTGTTTACCGACTGTTTTTGTCACAATGCAGCCTCCTCCACGTCACCCCACATTAGCGTAAGAAAATACTTCACCCTAACAGCCCAGCCCGGCAGCGCCCCACCCGCCCGCCCGCCCGTCCGGCCGCCCGTCTCTGTCTTTATCTGTCTCTCACTCAGCCTCAATCTCAGCTTCTGTCTCAGTGCTTCTTAACTAGTGTTGTCTACAGGAAGACAAGGCAAGGTGATGCTGAGCTCAGCAGTGCTGTTAACTGAGGTGATGATGACTCAAGTCTCAGTGAACTTAAACCTCCTCCACAGCACAGCACACATATCTGCAATGCAATTAAAAGATAGCTGCAAGTATCTAGACCCGACGACTGGTTATTATGTCTTTGTCACTCAATTAACACATTAAGTCTGCATCCTATGGGCCCTGGTCAAAAGTAGTGCACTTCAAAGGGAATAGGGTGCCATATGAGAAGCAGTCTAAAACATTAAAACCGAGCTACGTTTTTCTTAGCTTTAACCTTCCTACAGTGGTCTCAAATAGGACACCGAATCATCTGGACTCAGATGTTTGCAGCAAGGCCAGATCCTGTATTTCTGCTACTGGCAGTGACTATATCGGATTGCATTCTTTATTTATACTTCAGTCAAATTTGACTTGCTACCTGCACACTCAATATTATAACAACAAACTCTCGTCATAGGCTGAGCTATAGGTTTGAGGTCGTACGCTCCTTATGTAAGATAGGGAAATACAGACCTCTCCCAGCTACCCAGCACTAAGACATTATACACACACATCACATAGCCTTCATACAAGTACACGTACTGTCAGTCACGCAAACACACACGGACGAACAAACACATACCCCCCAACACATACACAGGTCCATAAGTCAACTGCAATATCTACAGGCAGAGGCTCTTCAACTAGCATCGCTGACAGGCGGTGTCCGTGCCTACACTGCTAACGCATGAACATGGTCCCTACAGACAGCAGGGCCAGTAAAGGCCAGTCAGTCCTAAGGATAACCAGAGCAGGGTGATGGAGACATGTACAAACATCAAGCAAACCAATCATGTCTCAGCTTTGTATTTTCCCTCATGACTCTGCATACGACCCATTGACTAATGCTGATTATCCTCCCACACATTCCTCTCCTCAAGGCTGCATAACTCAACCTAACTCCCAACAACACAACCTTCCCTAGAATAATATCACTATGATCTACACAGCTTCTGGCTATATATGACCTGACCACCCTTTCCCTCCCATCTCCCACCTGTCAGACTGTCTGCTATCATATGTTCCTTCTAGGAATTTGCCATTACACTGTTAGTTGCTGTTGTTGGGTAGAAGTAAGTGTCTAAGACAGAGTTCTGTTGAACAATTAGCAGGCTATAGCAGTGGGGAAACCAGGCAGGCAGCTGAACAATACATCAGTCTGTCACAAAATGGAGTGCCTGTGCTCAATGGTAAATTAGCTCCCGAATATATGTGTGTGTGTGTGTGTGTGTGTGTGTGTGTGTGTGTGTGTGTGTGTGTGTGTGTGTGTGTGTGTGTGTGTGTGTGTGTGTGTGTGTGTGTGTGTGTGTGTGTGTGTCAGTCGGCAGACATCTGAATCAGTATTGGTCTTGTGGGTTGTTGATTTCATGCAGCACCTTATTTCTTCAAATATCACGTCGACCAACACTTCATCGCCCCGTTACCAGGCAACTACCACTTGTGTCAAAAAACAACAACAAAACATCACTCGTTCCATCGCTGAATTTCCATCCATTTTTCAGAAGATGCTAGACTTAAAATGATACTCCCTGTGTTATTTCCCTCTTATTCAAGCCTGAAAGTCTGAATTATTTTTTCTCTTCAACCCAAACCTCAAAGAAACCTTCCGTTTGTCATCCTGTGAAGAAAATGCTAAATAATAATACTTTCGCTCCTCTCTCCATTTCCTCTCACCCTCTTCTGGGAAAATAGCTCTTTGTACTTTCCAACAAGAGTGCTAAAGATCAATCCAATTCCACAGTCATGAATAAAATGTCACTTTGTATTTTGATACAGAACTATGACATTTCAAGGGTCTGCCAAAAAGGTTAAATTAAGATGTTCCTCTTTCTAGGGACCAGGAGGGGGGGGGGGGGGTCTTCCAATGAGTGTAAGTAGTTCTCAGTCACTGATACTAAGAGCGTAATAGTTATTTTCTCATTTTAGCATGTTTCTTTTGCTCATTTTTATGCACCTTAGCAGCCTGGTTGATTGTACCAATGTGGTGTGTGTGGAAACAACATGTAGCCTAATGACTGGTGAAATGACAAAAGCCTGAATGAGAAACTAAGCTACATAGTAAACTGTGTTAAAAGTAATTAGTCTAACTATTTTCAACCAGAAAAAGATCCCATATCATCGGTCCCCAAAGTAAAATTCAGAAAAATTATTTATAACTTTGTTCTGGTCCCCCGACCATCCGCTCAAGAAAAAAATCGCCCCGCGGCTGAATGTAATTGGAGTAGAGAAGAGGGTGATATTTGAGACACATACTCGCCTGAACAGAGTAAATTACCATATTTCGGCATAGTTTACTTCCATCATTACATCCAACAGTGTCTTCTCTCTCTCTGACCTGATGGAATATATCATCATCTATCGCTGCCAGATGCGGCAGCAGCTCTGACTCTGGGATATATCATCAGAACATCTCTGACCTTGGGATATATCATCCTCTCTGACTCTGGGGTATATCATCAGCTCTGACTCTGGGGTATATCATCAGCTCTCTGGGGTATATCATCCTCTCTGACTCCGGGGTATATCATCAGCTCTGACTCTGGGGTATATCATCAGCTCTGACTCCGGGTTATATCATCACCTCCGACTCCGGGGTATATCATCCTCTCCGACTCCGGGGTATATCATCAGCTCCGACTCCGGGTTATATCATCCTCTCCGACTCCGGGGTATATCATCCTCTCCGACTCCGGGGTAGTTCATCCTCTCCGACTCCGGGGTAGATCATCATCTCCGACTCCGGGGTAGATCATCATCTCCGACTCCGGGGTAGATCATCCTCTCCGACTCCGGGGTAGATCATCCTCTCCGACTCCGGGGTAGATCATCCTCTCCGACTCCGGGGTAGATCATCCTCTCCGACTCCGGGGTAGATCATCCTCTCCGACTCCGGGGTAGAACATCCGCTCCGACTCCGGGGTAGATCATCATCTCCGACTCCGGGGTAGATCATCATCTCCGACTCCGGGGTATATCATCCTCTCTGACTCCGGGGTATATCATCAGCTCTGACTCCGGGGTATATCATCAGCTCTGACTCTGGGGTATATCATCAGCTCTGACTCTGGGATATATCATCCTCTCTGACTCTGGGATATATCATCCTCTCTGACTCTGGGATATATCATCCTCTCTGACTCTGGGATATATCATCCTCTCTGACTCTGGGTTATATCATCAACTCTGACTCTGGGTTATATCATCAACTCTGACTCTGGGATATATCATCAGCTCTGACTCTGGGGTATATCATCCTCTCTGACTCTGGGGTATATCCTCCTCTCTGACTCTGGGGTATATCCTCCTCTCTGACTCTGGGGTATATCCTCCTCTCTGACTCTGGGGTATATCCTCCTCTCTGACTCTGGGGTATATCCTCCTCTCTGACTCTGGGGTATATCATCAGCTCTGACTCTGGGGTATATCATCAGCTCTGACTCTGGGTTATATCATCCTCTCTGACTCTGGGGTATATCCTCCTCTCTGACTCTGGGGTATATCCTCCTCTCTGACTCTGGGGTATATCATCCTCTCTGACTCTGGGGTATATCATCCTCTCTGACTCTGGGGTATATCATCCTCTCTGACTCTGGGGTATATCATCAGCTCTGACTCTGGGGTATATCATCAGCTCTGACTCTGGGTTATATCATCAGCTCTGACTCTGGGGTATATCATCCTCTCTGACTCTGGGGTATATCATCTCTGACTCTGGGGTATATCATCTCTGACTCTGGGGTATATCATCTCTGACACTGGGGTATATCATCTCTGACTGGAATATATCATCAGCACAACTGCATACTCAAACAAAAATGATCATAATTGGGGAAAAATATGAATAAAAAAAGTTTCAGAAAGAGGAGAGAAGACAGGAATAAACCATTGTGCTCGTATAGAAGGCGTAGTCATGCTGAAGCCAAACGTGGTGGGAATGAAAACTAGCCTACACTGAGAGAATATAATACAGTCTAGTACAAGGCTTGTTCTACAGTAGGACAATAGGAACCAGGTCCCTGATGATGAATGGTTGTAGGCTCCGTTAAAGAAAAATAACTATAATGCTTCTAAAAACAGCTTGACGAACAATCACCAGATTCCAAGTCAGATAATAGACATAAAACATGTCCTGTCCCAAGCACTCAACGTTTAGTAGAGGCTGAGAAGGCAGCAAGGATTTAGTTTGCTGGTGAAAATACTTCTACATATAAGCCTAGCTAGCTACACTGCTCAACAAAAAACTATTCTCACTATTGGGCTTGGTAAAAGACCTGAGGAAATGTATGCTAATAATAGACCCATAGAACCACTATGCAATACAACATATAGCAGGCCAGGTTTGTACAGCACAGAAGCTTTTCAAGAAAAGGATACATTATTTCCTTGATATGAAATAGCATGGTCTGGTAAACAAAACTAGTATTGTCCTATAAGCAATTCCTATGCCTCCTGTCAACTACTCTGTCCGACACATAACAAGAAAGACATTACAGACAAAATCTTTACAATTTACATACATTTAAAACATTAACATGTAGTGTAGTGGAAAAAAAAGTCTGAATAATTGTCCTATTGCATGGCTGAAAATACAAGTGAGTGGTGTGAAACTATAATAAGCCATTTCCATGCTTCCTGTTCACTACTCTGTTGAGTGGTCTGAAACTACAATCTAGCCTATAGTCATGAATCTTGTCCTTGAGGCAAGGCGATTTCCACTAGATGGGCCAGCTGCAAAAAAAAGAAAGAAAAAAAAAAGAAATCTTTATCTTGTCCAGGTCGCAGTTGTAAATGACAACTAGTTCTCAACTAGCCTACCTGGTTAAATAAAGGTGAAATAAAGAAAATAAAGAAATAAAAAATATTTTCTATTTGAGATTCTTCAAATAGCCACCCTTTGCCTTGAATATATGCTTTGTGGTCTTAATTTAAGGTTAGGGTTAGGAATTAGGTTCAGCAGTGTGGTTAAGGTTACGGTTAAGATTAGGGTTAAGATTAGGGTTAAACATTAAGGTTAAGATTAGGGTTGAGGACTTTGTGGCTGTGCCAGCTAGTGACCACTCAGCAGGGCAGCCTCCAGATTCACAATGAGAAAAAGGTTAAACATGCAATACGTCTTGTCAACAGCAACCTTTAAGCACCGTAGCTTATTGATATCAAATGTGTGATTCGTCCTGTTTCTTTTTGTAATATCCCTTGTTGTATGGTGTGTTTCCATGTGATTTCATTTCCACATCCATACTGCCTGCTTTGAAAGGTACAGACTGCGATTCAACTTCTTGTCGTTTGTAAACAACAGAGTAATAAAACCATATATTTTGGGTCATAATAAAGACAGACAGTGGTGCTAAACTCATTATATTCTTCAGGAATCAATGGGTATACATCAATCATTGAAATGACCATTAAACAGCTTCCCAAATCCCAGACTGCCCGCTTTAGGTCCAGCTCTCCCTTCTCTGAGACTCTCCCGTCAGCCCACTCTGACTGGGAGGCTGGATGAGAAACAAGGCTGAATTTCTGCTGGCCCTGACAGGACCCAATCCCTCATCTGCTGGGATTTATGGAAAAAAATCAAAGTTGTTCAGTTCCTACATCTCATCTCATCTCATACACACACACACACACACACACACACACACACACACACACACACACACACACACACACACACACACACACACACACACACACACACACACACACACACACACACACACACACACACACACACACACACACATACACACCATTTCATGTCAGTGTTTGTGCTTTGAAGGATCTAACAGAGACATCCATCCATCACCTGAGCCATTGCCACAGCAGCCAGACAGGGTCTGTTTATGGGATGTATGGCCACATTTGGATGGTAGCAGAGTAAAAGAGGGGACGAGACAGAGAGAGAGAAAGAGACAGAGAGTTTGAGTTTTAAAGAACCTTTATTGGGTCTGGGAACCCATAGCACAATAAATGCTCAAACAACAATGCAGATCTCATGGGGTGTCCAGGCTAACCAAGATAGTAAGGATTTCATGGTTTCCTTTTGTCATCAGTGCTTCAAGATCTGCCAACTGCTCACGTGGACAAGAGAATGCTATACATCCAAAGGCTGTCCCATGATCTACTGTCCCAACAATGTTGTGAAGCTCTAGTTTACACTGAGTGTCTGTGAATCCCATCAGCACAGTCTTCTTCTCCTCATTTCTCTCTTTCACCTTCATCCCCAGAAGGGAGGAGCAGCAGTGTATTGATTTCTGCAGGTCAGTCCCTGCCAGACTCAACTTCTGCACGGGATCATTGGGAGGCTGTTCTTTGTCCACCAGGTAGAAGTGATAACCTCCTGGGGCCTCAGCCAGATAGAGGGCCTTTCCAACCTCAGTGAGGGGCCAACCAAGCTGCTTAGCATTGCTGACAGCCTGGCTAGACTGTAGAGTCAGACACAGGAAGTCCTACTCCATAATTGTAGATCAGTTCAGCCACAAAGCGACCTTCCTCTGGCCCAAAGCCGATCATTGTCTTGCTCCATTTTCCATCATAAGGGCCATTACAAGTTGCTTTACATCCCTCTTTAAACTCTTTGAAATGTTCATGCCGAGCACATCTCGGTAAAAGGTTTTGCTTCTGTCAGCCACTTTGAAAACTAACTGCAAGGCTCGCCTCAAAGCCATGATAACCCAAGTATATATCACACTCAGTTTGTCTACGTTGATTGAGGATCCTTGAAATTGATTGCCATATAGAAAAGATACAGGAAAAGCAGAAGAAACCACAGAAAAACCAGACAAAGAGAAAAAAACACCCTATAAGGCATGAAAATCATTATTGTTTTAATTTTCTCTTAACCTTACCCCGTTTCCCACTACCTTTTGTTGCAGTGACAGCAGTAACAAATTTCCTCAAGCTGAAACGCTTCTTCACACTCAACTGGTCTAATCCCACCCTCTTCTGTAACACCACAGCTGACCTCACAAACTTATCAACATAAAAAACATCTGCCAATTTCACAGATTTCACAAAAGCCTGATCCAGGAACCCATTTACCTCCTCTAGATTGTAAATTGCATCGTCACCAGATGCTATCATATCAACAGAGACGTCCATATCCTTCTCCTGATCCTCCTCAACTGAGGCCACAGACCCCTGACTCCCCTCAGCCACATCCCTCTGAACACTCCCACATGCACCCATCACTCATACCGGGCATCTCCTCCACTACCTGGGAGACTAGCCCCACCTGAACCTCCTCCTGTACCCCATCAATCATGCTGCACATCTCCTCACCAGTCTGGGGAAGTGGCTCCCCAGATCTAACCTTACCTCCTACAAGAATATTTTTCTGCTACACATCAGACGCTCTCCCTACATCAGTGGGCCCAGGCGTTACGAGGACCACCTCTCCCTACATCCGTGGGCCCAGGCGTTACGAGGACCACCTCTCCCTACATCAGTGGGCCCAGGCGTTACGAGGACCACCTCTCCCTACATCCGTGGGCCCAGGCGTTACGAGGACCACCTCTCCCTACATCAGTGGTCCCAGGCGTTACGAGAACCACCTCTCCCTACATCAGTGGGCCCAGGCGTTACGAGGACCACCTCTCCCTACATCAGTGGGTCCAGGCGTTACGAGGACCACCTCTCCCTACATCAGTGGGCCCAGGCGTTACGAGGACCACCTCTCCCTACATCAGTGGACCCAGGCGTTACGAGGCCCACCTCTCCCTACATCAGTGGGCCCAGGCGTTACGAGGACCACCTCTCCCTACATCAGTGGGCCCAGGCGCTGTCGGCCCAGCTCTCTCTACATCAGTGGGCCCAGGCGTTACGAGGACCTCCTCTCCCTACATCAGTGGGCCCAGGCGCTGTCGGCCCACCTCTCTCTACATCAGTGGGCCCAGGCGTTACGAGGCCCACCTCTCCCTACATCAGTGGGCCCAGGCGTTACGAGGACCACCTCTCCCTACATCAGTGGGCCCAGGCGCTGTCGGCCCACCTCTCCCTACATCAGTGGGGCCAGGCGTTACGAGGCCCACCTCTCCCTACATCAGTGGGCCCAGGCGTTACGAGGACCACCTCTCCCTACATCCGTGGGCCCAGGCGTTACGAGGACCACCTCTCCCTACATCAGTGGGCCCAGGCGTTACGAGGACCACCTCTCCCTACATCAGTGGACCCAGGCGTTACGAGGACCACCTCTCCCTACATCAGTGGGCCCAGGCGCTGTCGGCCCAACTCTCTCTACATCAGTGGGCCCAGGCGTTACGAGGACCACCTCTCCCTACATCAGTGGGCCCAGGCGTTACGAGGACCACATCTCCCTACATCAGTGGGCCCAGGCGTTACGAGGCCCACCTCTCCCTACATCAGTGGTCCCAGGCGTTACGAGGACCACCTCTCCCTACATCAGTGGGCCCAGGCGTTACGAGGACCACCTCTCCCTACATCAGTGGGCCCAGGCGTTACGAGGACCACCTCTCCCTACATCAGTGGGCCCAGGCGTTACAGGACCACCTCTCCCTACATCAGTGGGCCCAGGCGTTACGAGGACCACCTCTCCCTACATCAGTGGTCCCAGGCGTTACGAGAACCACCTCTCCCTACATCAGTGGGCCCAGGCGTTACGAGGACCACCTCTCCCTACATCAGTGGGTCCAGGCGTTACGAGGACCACCTCTCCCTACATCAGTGGGCCCAGGCGTTACGAGGACCACCTCTCCCTACATCAGTGGACCCAGGCGTTACGAGGCCCACCTCTCCCTACATCAGTGGGCCCAGGCGTTACGAGGACCACCTCTCCCTACATCAGTGGGCCCAGGCGCTGTCGGCCCAGCTCTCTCTACATCAGTGGGCCCAGGCGTTACGAGGACCTCCTCTCCCTACATCAGTGGGCCCAGGCGCTGTCGGCCCACCTCTCTCTACATCAGTGGGCCCAGGCGTTACGAGGCCCACCTCTCCCTACATCAGTGGGCCCAGGCGTTACGAGGACCACCTCTCCCTACATCAGTGGGCCCAGGCGCTGTCGGCCCACCTCTCCCTACATCAGTGGGGCCAGGCGTTACGAGGCCCACCTCTCCCTACATCAGTGGGCCCAGGCGTTACGAGGACCACCTCTCCCTACATCCGTGGGCCCAGGCGTTACGAGGACCACCTCTCCCTACATCAGTGGTCCCAGGCGTTACGAGAACCACCTCTCCCTACATCAGTGGGCCCAGGCGTTACGAGGACCACCTCTCCCTACATCAGTGGGTCCAGGCGTTACGAGGACCACCTCTCCCTACATCAGTGGGCCCAGGCGTTACGAGGACCACCTCTCCCTACATCAGTGGACCCAGGCGTTACGAGGCCCACCTCTCCCTACATCAGTGGGCCCAGGCGTTACGAGGACCACCTCTCCCTACATCAGTGGGCCCAGGCGCTGTCGGCCCAGCTCTCTCTACATCAGTGGGCCCAGGCGTTACGAGGACCTCCTCTCCCTACATCAGTGGGCCCAGGCGCTGTCGGCCCACCTCTCTCTACATCAGTGGGCCCAGGCGTTACGAGGCCCACCTCTCCCTACATCAGTGGGCCCAGGCGTTACGAGGACCACCTCTCCCTACATCAGTGGGCCCAGGCGCTGTCGGCCCACCTCTCCCTACATCAGTGGGGCCAGGCGTTACGAGGCCCACCTCTCCCTACATCAGTGGGCCCAGGCGTTACGAGGACCACCTCTCCCTACATCCGTGGGCCCAGGCGTTACGAGGACCACCTCTCCCTACATCAGTGGGCCCAGGCGTTACGAGGACCACCTCTCCCTACATCAGTGGACCCAGGCGTTACGAGGACCACCTCTCCCTACATCAGTGGGCCCAGGCGTTACGAGGACCACCTCTCCCTACATCAGTGGGTCCAGGCGTTACGAGGACCACCTCTCCCTACATCAGTGGGCCCAGGCGTTACGAGGACCACCTCTCCCTACATCAGTGGACCCAGGCGTTACGAGGCCCACCTCTCCCTACATCAGTGGGCCCAGGCGTTACGAGGACCACCTCTCCCTACATCAGTGGGCCCAGGCGCTGTCGGCCCAGCTCTCTCTACATCAGTGGGCCCAGGCGTTACGAGGACCTCCTCTCCCTACATCAGTGGGCCCAGGCGCTGTCGGCCCACCTCTCTCTACATCAGTGGGCCCAGGCGTTACGAGGCCCACCTCTCCCTACATCAGTGGGCCCAGGCGTTACGAGGACCACCTCTCCCTACATCAGTGGGCCCAGGCGCTGTCGGCCCACCTCTCCCTACATCAGTGGGGCCAGGCGTTACGAGGCCCACCTCTCCCTACATCAGTGGGCCCAGGCGTTACGAGGACCACCTCTCCCTACATCCGTGGGCCCAGGCGTTACGAGGACCACCTCTCCCTACATCAGTGGGCCCAGGCGTTACGAGGACCACCTCTCCCTACATCAGTGGACCCAGGCGTTACGAGGACCACCTCTCCCTACATCAGTGGGCCCAGGCGCTGTCGGCCCACCTCTCCCTACATCAGTGGGCCCAGGCGTTACGAGGACCACCTCTCCCTACATCAGTGGGCCCAGGCGTTACGAGGCCCACCTCTCCCTACATCAGTGGTCCCAGGCGTTACGAGGACCACCTCTCCCTACATCAGTGGGCCCAGGCGTTATAAGGACCACCTCTCCCTACATCAGTGGGCCCAGGCGTTACGAGGACCACCTCTCCCTACATCAGTGGGCCCAGGAGTTACAGGACCACCTCTCCCTACATCAGTGGGCCCAGGCGTTACGAGGACCACCTCTCCCTACATCAGTGGTCCCAGGCGTTACGAGGACCACCTCTCCCTACATCAGTGGGCCCAGGCGTTACGAGGACCACCTCTCTCTACATCAGTGGGCCCAGGCGTTACGAGGACCACCTCTCTCTACATCAGTGGGCCCAGGCGTTACGAGGACCACCTGCGCCCCTCCCTCCGCCTTCTCCCTTTTCAGGCAAGCATGTCATTTATGACCAACATCCCCACACTCAAAACACCGTTGACTACCTGTACTAGCATAAGCCATATATAGTCTGTTGTCATACTTGACTTTAAACGATACCGCCAAAGTATGCTCACGTGAGTCCAAAAACATAAAAAACTGTCGCCGAAACGACATAACCTGTTTCAACGCGGGGTGTTTGAAACGACATAACCTGTTTCAACGCGGGGTGTTTGAAACGACATAACCTGTTTCAGCGCCGGGTGTTTGAAACGACATAACCTGTTTCAACGCCGGGTGTTTGAAACGACATAACCTGTTTCAACGCGGGGTGTTTGAAACGACATAACCTGTTTCAACGCGGGGTGTTTGAAACGACATAACCTGTTTCAACGCCGTGTGTTTGAAACGACATAACCTGTTTCAACGTCGGGTGTTTGAAACGACATAACCTGTTTCAACGCCGGGTGTTTGAAACGACATAACCTGTTTCAACGCCGGGTGTTTGAAACGACATAACCTGTTTCAACGCCGGGTGTTTGAAACGACATAACCTGTTTCAACGCCGGGTGTTTGAAACGACATAACCTGTTTCAACGCCGGGTGTTTGAAACGACATAACCTGTTTCAACGCCGGGTGTTTGAAACGACATAACCTGTTTCAACGCCGGGTGTTTGAAACGACATAACCTGTTTCAACGCCGGGTGTTTGAAACGACATAACCTGTTTCAACGCCGGGTGTTTGAAACACAACAGGACAATCATAATTGAACTCGTAAACTTCCCAAACCGCAATAACTCACACTCCAATAGCTCATTGGGAATAAACGGCGATACATTCTAAATCGTTACCCTTGTTGACGGAGAAAAAAGTGGCGTAACTTGAATAAACATACCTTTAAGAAGTACACCATGCTCAACCATCCAATCAACAAGACTCTCTTCTTTAAGAAAAACCACCACAGCTTTATTCATCCGCAACGCATAAGCAACATTTTCATATCCTACCTTCTCTCCTACGGCGACCAGAAACTCCTCCACAGTGACAGTAGCTTCAGTAGCACACCTGAAGCCGTGCCCAAGTGACAGGGACCAGAAACTCCTCCACAGTGACAGTAGCTTCAGTAGCACACCTGAAGCCGTGCCCAAGTGACAGGGACGGGGTCCCCATGTGGGTTGCTATCCCCACCAAAGCCAGGGCAATTCCAACAAGAAATGCAATATACCTAGTTCTATCACAAAAACATTTAATAATGATAACCTTAATCATGCCTTGAAAAAGGAAAACCACACAGAAAAGGAAAGCAAGAAAGAAGGCAATCTAACTCCACATCAAACACTCAGACCCCCCCAAAAAAACTCACAGCATGCACAGAGAGAGAGACAGAGAAAAAGAGAGAAGAGAAAGAGAGAGACACAGAGACACAAAAAGAGAGACGGAGAGAGACAGAGACAGAGACCGAGAGCGAGAGAGACAGACAAAGAAAGAGAGCAAGAGACAGAGAAAGAGTCAGCGAGAGAGAGATACAGAAAGAGAGACAGAGCCAGACAAAGAGAGAGAGAGAGACAAAGAGAGACAGAGAGAGACAAACAGAGACAGAGAAAGAGAGAGACCGAGAAAGAAAGAGAGAGATAGAGAGAGACAGAGAAAGAGAGACAGAAAGACAGAGACAGAGAGAGGCCGAAAAAGAGAGAAAGAGAGAGAAAGAGAGAGACAGCGAGAGAGACAGAAAGAGAGAGAGAGAGAGACAGAGACAAAGAGAGACAGAGAAGAGAGAGACCGAGAAAGGGAGAGACATACAGAGACAGAAAGATACAGACAAAGAGAGTGACAGAGAAAGAGAGCGACAGAGAGAGAGACAGAGAAAGAAACAGACAGAGAAAGACAGAAAGAGCAAGAGAGAGAGAAAGTAAGACAGAGAGAGAGAGAGAGAAAGAGAGAGAAAGTAAGACAGAGAGAGAGAGAGAGAGAAAGAAAGAGACAAAGAGAGAGACGGAGAGACAGAGAAAGAAAGAGACAGAGAGAGACAGAGAGAGAGAAAGAGAGAGAGAGAAAGACAGAGAAAGAGAGCGAGACAATCAGAGAAAGAGAGAGAAAGACAGAGAACAAGAGAAAGAGAGAGAGAGACAGTGACAGAGAAAGAGAGAGTGAGAGACAGAGACAGAGAAAGAGACAATAGTAGGCAGACAGCTTCCTTTGATCATGTCGGAGATGAAAGCTGATCTGGTGATTTAACTGATCAATAAGTAATTATGATCAATAAGTAATCACTACGTGCAGCACACTGCATAATGCAGTAAGGTACACCTGGAGGTTTCAATGGGAAGGTGAGAGGTCAGAGGTTACAGGTAAAGATTATTTTCAATACTTCAACACACAAAGGCATGTGGTGTTGGGTTGTCTTGGAGCCCTGGGAGTTTACAGCGAAAGCTGTGCTTTAATCTGAGCCAAGGTTCTCTATCCTCTGTCTACTCTGTCCTTGTGCTACGGCCATATGGCAGAACAGAAGACACAGGAAGTATTGAAAAGGAAAGGTGAACTGTGAAGTAGTAAAGCAACTTTTGACAGGTTGGTTGATGACTATGCTTGTAGCGTGTCTCTCTGACCAATCCCTTGTGTCCCTGGAAACCAAAGAGGACCAAAGTGAAAGCTGTGCTCCGCTCTCATCTAAGCCAAGGCTCTCTCTCCTACAATGGTTGTCCTTGTGATCTGGCCAGATGGCAGGAGATACAGCAGGATTCAGAAGTGAAGGCATTGTCAACTACAGAACAGTTACTTGGTACACGTTGGTTGGTGGTAATGCTTGTAGTATCTTTGAAGACTAGCATCCCTTTGTGTCCCCAGAAAACCAAAGAGGGACAAAGCTCTGAGTTCCATTTTCCTCTGCAACCATCAATTCATTTATTCAATATCCATGCACCCGGGGCAGACGAGGAATGTGACTTTAATTCCTGAGTAGCTGAGCCAGTTTAGGACCAGACAGATGAGTTAGGCAGAGTTAGGCCAGTTTCGGTCATTTCTCCACCCAACACAGGAAATACTCGCAGATGCTCGTATTGTCATAAACATTGTGTTAGACCAGCAACAGAAGGTAAATATTACATCTAGATTTGGCTAGATTAACCCCTGATTCCTTGTGCTACAAAAGGTAGGCTAACTACTGTGGGTTTCAGAGAGAGATAAGGTTGAGAGAAGGAGACAAGAGAGAGAGATGGGAGAGAGGTGGGAGAGAGGTAGGAGAGAGATGGGACAGACATGGGCCAATAAAGTAATGAAGTGTCATAATTTGCCAGCACAGATGGCAGACTTG
Organism: Salmo salar; assembly: GCF_965601325.2. Classification (NCBI taxonomy): domain Eukaryota; kingdom Metazoa; phylum Chordata; class Actinopteri; order Salmoniformes; family Salmonidae; genus Salmo; species Salmo salar. The sequence continues at coordinate 115,302,228 of NC_138300.1, forward strand.
GCGCCTTGCTGATTTTCATTGTTCTTGCAGAAAGACTGCTATAGAGAGACTGTCAGTTCTTTGAACACAGCAGCAGCGAGGAAGGAGAGTTGTTCTCTCAACCTGTCAGCCCTACCACATTATCAATGTATGCCTTCTGACAGAAACGTGCTGATAAGGCAAAATAACACGCTGTGGAAAATAATTGGATATGAACATCCACAACACAAACAGCTCACTTTTCTTCATCTAAATTGCTCATATTTGACAAGTAGACATTCTCTCTCGATGTCTCTCTGTCTGTCTCTCTGTCTGTCTCTGTCTCTCTCTCTCGCTCTCTCTGTATCTCTCTCTCTGTCTCTCGCTCTGTCTCTCTCTCTGTCTCTGCCCCTCGTCTCTCTCCCTGTCTCTGTCTCTCTAAGAGACAGCAAATGTTGTTTTCATCATTTTGTTCAAATGCCTCCTCACTTGCTCCTGTCTGCATGTATCCTCTAGCAAGCCTCCCAGAGGAGGATTTAGTTTACAGTAACACAGAGATGTGAACAACCATTCAGGGGATGTCTTTAATAAAAATACATTTATGCAGTCAAATGGGATATAAACACAGTGAACAGTGATCAAATATTTTCCTGTATTTCTGTTTCATGACAAACCATGGCGTAGTTGTGTTCCATCCCTGGGATAATACTATCTATATTCTCAAATCTTTAGTAGGCCTATCATATACGCTTGTATGCCAATGGTGTGATCCACACTTGAATGGGTGAGTGATATTGTCAGACCAGTGATGTTGATCGTGACTGATGGACTGTGATAGACTGTGGAGCTTTCTCCCAGTCAGACCAGTGATGTTGATTGTGACTGATGGACTGTGATAGACTGTGGAGCTTTCTCCCAGTCAGACCAGTGATGTTGATCGTGACTGATGGACTGTGATAGACTGTGGAGCTTTCTCCCAGTCAGACCAGTGATGTTGATCGTGACTGATGGACTGTGATAGACTGTGGAGCTTTCTCCCAGTCAGACCAGTGATGTTGATCGTGACTGATGGACTGTGATAGACTGTGGAGCTTTCTCCCAGTCAGACCAGCGATGTTGATCGTGACTGATGGACTGTGATAGTCTGTGGAGCTTTGTCCTCAACCAACAGTTTGGCACCTCAGAATCACGGTGCATTTTGTGGCCAAATGACCATTTCCACTGAGCCGACAACGCATCGAAGTGACACAAATTTGAAGCGAGGTCTTCCTGGAAGCAGGCAGACACGGGCTGAATTTGAAATGGCACCCTATTCCCTAGACTGTATGTAGTGCACTACCTAGGCCCTACACAGGCACTACATACAGTGTAGGAAATAGGGTGTGTGTGTGTTTCCTGCTCATTAAACACAGAAGGGTCATCTTCCCCCCAACTCCTCGCAGGAGGGCTTTGCTGGAGATGGACGGACACACACACACACACACACACACACACACACACACACACACACACACACACACACACACACACACACACACACACACACACACACACACACACACACACACACACACACACACTTCACGGTGAGGAGATGGATACATTTACAGCAGCCTGAGGGCTGTGAAGTATAAACAACATAACTCATAGCCCCTCCATTACAAGCCACAGTGATAGGCTTCTGTTTGATTATATCATTAGGATAAAACTCTAATGGCTCTATCGTTTCAAAATACTGATGACAATCATGGAAAGCATGATCTCGTTTAAAGCACGCTGCTGCCCTGATTAATACAGTGTAACCTCACAGAGACACACAATTTGATCACCCTGTAGCAGGATAACTTTCCTGCAATGTAGAATATTTGAGTTTTAAAAAGGCTTCTGAAGTTTGTCATTTCCACTTTGAAATGTAAGACATGATGTATCAACCCCTACAGAAATGTCCCCTAATAATCATCATCTACATAACAATTCACTTTTCCTGTTTGTGCAGGATTATTTTCCTGCTTTAGCAAACTAGCTCAAATGAAGATCTTACATGATGTCTGGGATCGGGTCACACAGAAGACTGGAGCTGGGAAGTGTTCTCCTTCTAATGAAAAGCTAGGCAGAGACACAGGTGGACAGGCTGTTGGGATAGGACTTGGGGGGAGTAGCACGCACGCACGCACGCACACACGCACACACACACACACACACACAGTGTCTGGCTGAGAGTTCAGCTGTGTGATAGTCCATCCATCACAGTTACTCTGAACATCACCATCTTCCCCTGATGTGTACTGGACCTGTCAGCATGATGGAGCAGCCTACACCGCGCCACAAAACACGACAGGACAAACAGGGAGGAAAAGTCGATCAAACTTCATTTGGTTCTATTAATAACTCGCAACAGATGGAAATCTAGCCGATACCTGCTGGAGAAACTTTGGTAAGAAGTTATGACAAAGAACAAACAAGCCCTGTCTTTTAGGCTGTTCTGATGTTGTAGTGGTTTGGAAGGGATGTGAAGGTCGTGTTGTAGTGGTTTGGAAGGGATGTGAAGGACGTGTTGTAGTGGTTTGGAAGGGATGTGAAGGTCGTGTTGTAGTGGTTTGGAAGGGATGTGAAGGACGTGTTGTAGTGGTTTGGAAGGGATGTGAAGGTCGTGTTGTAGTGGTTTGGAAGGGATGTGAAGGACGTGTTGTAGTGGTTTGGAAGGGATGTGAAGGACGTGTTGTAGTGGTTTGGAAGGGATGTGAAGGTCGTGTTGTAGTGGTTTGGAAGGGATGTGAAGGTCGTGCTGTAGTGATTTCTACTGAGGATGTGTGACTCATTTGAATGACTGTTTCAAGTAGCTATGTAATTAATTGACGATTTATTTCTGATGGGTACAGTACTCATACTGCAGGTGAACATAATGGCAAGTAAATAGACATCTCCTAACTTCACATCCCACATTATCTATAGGATGGAGTCCTTGAGCTGCACTGAACGATATAATTGATCAATTAAATGTATTTAATGCCTGACATGGTTATCGTTCACAATCGCATCCAATAAAAAAACGAATAGAAAAAAAACCCAACTAGGCCTATTCAATCTGGTACAGTATGCAATACAATGGCCACCCACTGGAACTAATCAACCTTTCTATGATTGAAAAGAAAGCATAGAAGGCATGCCCAGTAGAACAGATGGGTTCTAGGGGCACAGTACACTGGCTGACTGATGCTGATTCTGTGAACATGGGCACAGCATATCCTTTTGTGCATTTTCTGTTTTAATCCTGTTTGTTTGGGTTACAGAGAACACAGATTTGTACTGGGTCTTAGACTAGCTCTCAACTGCAGCTGGGTAAAATGAAGAACTACTAAAGTAGAAAATCACTTTAAGTTCCTCTCCTCCTATGAAAGATGGTGATGAAAAATATATTAATTTAAACTCTTGTAGACTGATAACGACAACTGACTCCATGCTGGGAAATTGTCAAAAGCAGAATTTTATAGGATGTAAAACACTTAACATTCACATAGGCTATTCAGAGAGGAAACTATTGGGATAGGGATGAAATGCAACCTAGTTATTTTACCAGACATCAGATACACGCAATTAAAATAACCATACCAAGCTCATACCAACTGGCATGCAATACAATAGTTTCAACGTGGGATGAAAAGCCCAAAAGCAGCACAATGCCCTAATATAGCCTGATCACCAGATATACTGTAATAACTTCACATTCTGGCAATGCCTCTGTAAATTATAGCAACATATTGTTTCAAATATACAGCAGTGATACTTTGGTGAATCAGATTGCAGCTATTTCCAGTCCTTGACCAAAAATTGGGTTTGTTTGTTTCCAGAAAGAGAATTACCATAAATGAGTTGCTTTGTAGTGTCCACAAATGACATTAAAAAAGAGAGAGGCATAAAAACAGTTTTCTCAAAGAGAAGATGAAGGCAGAGTTTATATCTGTATTCTGTTTCATGTTTCCTAAAATGTACTGACAGACCTCAATTACCTCGACACTGGTGCTCCCGCACATTGACTCTGTACCGGTACCCCCTGTATATAGCCTCCACATTGACTCTGTACCAGTACCCCCTGTATATAGCCTCCACATTGACTCTGTACCGGTACCCCCTATATATCGCCTCCACATTGACTCTGTACCGGTACCCCCTGTATATAGCCTCCACATTGACTCTGTACCGGTACCCCCTGTATATAGCCTCTACATTGACTCAGTACCGGTACCCCCTGTATATAGCCTCCACATTGACTCTGTACCGGTACCCCCTGTATATAGCCTCTACATTGACTCAGTACCGGTACCCCCTGTATATAGCCTCCACATTGACTCTGTACCGGTACCCCCTGTATATAGCCTCCACATTGACTCTGTACTGGTACCCCCTGTATATAGCCTCCACATTGACTCTGTACCGGTACCCCCTGTATATAGCCTCCACATTGACTCTGTACCGGTACCCCCTGTATATAGCCTCCACATTGACTCTGTACCGGTACCCCCTGTATATAGCCTCCACATTGACTCTGTACTGGTACCCCCTATATATCGCCTCCACATTGACTCTGTACCGGTACCCCCTGTATATCGCCCCACTATTGTTATTTACTGCTGCTCTTTAATTATTTGTTATTTTTATCTCTTGCCTTTTTTTTAAGGTATTTTCTTAAAACTGCATTGTTGGTTAAGGGCTTGTAAGTAAGCATGTCACTGTATTCGTCGCATGTGACAAATAACATTTTACTTGATGCTTTCTTTACACATGGGACTAGGAGTTAGGTGAGTTAGGCTTACATTTCTTTCCACTGAAGTTGGATATTGACAGGCACAATTAGGCCTAGATCTGATTAATGTAATGTGTTGGGAGGAAAGTGTGGAAAGTGGAAGGCATTAGCGTGAAAGACAGATGTATGAATGTCTTCATCTTAACAGCAGATCTTGGTTCAAATACTATTTGATTATTTAAAATACTTCACCTGCTTGAATGCGCTATCCTGGCACAATTGAACTAATAGAATAGTTGGAAAAGTGCAAACCCCATCTGGCACTCCAGGCAGACTAAAGCCAACGATAAAAGTTTCTAAAGATATGGAATAGTTTCTGATTTGAAATAGTATTTGAACCCAACAATAGCCTGTATCAGAAGATCTGGAATAATTATGAGGCAGTTAGTTGATCATGATTTCAGTCATTTACATACAGTTCTGTTTGTCCCAAATAAAACCCTATTCTCTACATAGTGCACTACTTTTGACTGGCGCCCATAGGGCTCTGGTCAAATGTAGTGCACTATATAGGGAATAGGATGCCATTTGGGATTCAAGCCTGTGTCTTGAAGAAATGAAATATCTCATTATCCCCACCAGACAGATAGCAATCGCCTCATATAATTTTATTTTAGCGCAGTCTCGTCTTATGCGAATTGGCATACAAGGTTGTACTGCAGAATAATTGGTTGAATTAAATGTAGCATTTACTCTGAAGTAATGTCCAATGACCTTACATTTTAGCCTGTCTAAGTGTAACCGATGTGAAATGGCTAGTTAGTTAGCGGTGGTGCGCGCTAATAGCGTTTCAATCGGTGACGTCACTCGCTCTGAGACTTGAAGTAGAGTTTCCCCTTGCGTTGCAAGAGCCGCGGCTTTTGTGGCGCGATGGGTAACGATGCTTCGTGGGTGTCAGTTGTTGATGTGTGCAAGGGTCCCTGGTTCGAGCCCGGGTTGGGGCGAAGAGAGGGACGGAACCTACACTGTTACATAAGCACGGCAAATCACAGATAGAGCCTAGGTCTTGGGATATGGCTTCACTACCACCTACTGTTTCTATGTTGTTGCATGTTAAATGATGATCAAAACCTTCTGTTGGCCAATATGCCCCTCTGCAGGTCGTTAGGCTGTACTGCATCATGAGATATACTGCATCATCAGACACGATCATGAGGCGAATGACTTGACTATTTCTGAACGACGGATGCACGCCCTCTCAGAGCAAATACAAACTGCTGTTACAGTGGTTTCTGAGTGGACATTAAATTTATGTAATCTATATTTCTATAAGAGCATGGTGCAAGGAAACCAAGACATCCACATCAAAGAACGTTGGATATAAATTATATCCCATGTTGATTAATGTTCATTGCAATGGACTCATCAGACACAAACACAAAAAAATACATGTTTCAATGTTAAAGCCCTTTTCAGTAGTTAGTTTGAATCGAAATTCCGATATATCTGATTGATTAGAGAGCATGATCGTACCTTCAGGAGGTTCTTCACGTAGATAAGGAGGAATCTCCTCGTTGTTGGAGTTGTCTACTGATGTTGAACTGCTACTGGCTTCCTCCACCACCTCATTTTCATCAGGAACCTACATGACAAGTCAGTGTGAGAACTGCATCCACATAGGCCTAACTGAATAAATAATATCATATTGGGCTATTATATCTCATATAGGTAGTTGCATTTCGTAGTTTAAATGAGGACATCATTCATGATAACATAATAATAATCTCATGTAGTATGCCTATGTTGATCAATTGTGCAGGGATCAAATAAATACATTGAGAATAAAGAAAGTTAAAAAAAATTTAAAGCTTAAAATGAAAACGTTATGTTTGATCTAGAGAATTGAGAATCATAGAATTAAACTGTGATCATAATCCTATTACATTGACACACTCATAATTGGCCCGACAATAGAGACAGCAGCAATACTGTTACAGTATCATGTCAAAGTGGCTGCTGTGTATCACGTGTCTGTAACACACGAACACAAAGTAATCAGCAACATGTTCTGCAGCAGTGAGGTCGCTACATACGTAGCAAACAAACAATAACTTGTTTTCACTGAAAGAGCATCACAGTGGGCTGGCTATTAAGGGGGAGGAACTCGAGTGATGTTCACGGTGTTCATTTTCCTGTATGACACCAGCATTGTACACTACCTGAAACGTCTGTCATACAATTGCAATAAAAACACATTTTCTTTTTCTTGAATGCGAAAATGTGAGATTGCTACCAAAGACGTGCATTTCAAAAGCGTAGCTAACGGTACGATTACAACAAAAACAAAATCCCCCCATATACTCACTTTCATCTTTTACTGGAAGCAGAAGACTGATCTCTTTCTGAACACTGTCAATTCCGCCACACAAGTAAAATTGGCTAATAAATGTGGAGCATGAAACACAAAATGTGTTAAAATAAACATATAACGAGGATCAGAGTTTCGTTTAGCTAAAATGTGCAGTGTTTTGCTGTCAAAAATGTAACCGGAAGTGACGCTTGGGATGTTTACGGAATTCTTCTGTAACCTGCTGTAATGGTGATTTTCAGTCGGAAGGGGATAGCATCGAGTCAAATGATTCAATGAGGAGCCGCAGCAGCATATTGGTTCAGCTTTAGGCACTTTTAGGTGACTGACTATAGAAAAGACAAATAAATAAAAATAAATGAGGAATCGTATGAGGTGCAATATAGGTGGTATCTATTTACAGTGAAGGTGATAGAGAAGACTAGATCCAGAGATGTAGATTATTTACACAATTAAGAAATGGCGAAAATTGATAGTTGTTAAATACTTGAAAAACGAATGTTAACGTAGGCTTACTTGGCCAAATTTTATATAGCAATACTCCTCTCAAGCACAAAAGGCAAAATGCCTACTGGCCTATACACTATATCACCAAAAGTATGTGGACACCCCTTCAAATTAGTGGATTTGGTTATTTCAGCCACACCCACTGCTGACAGGTGTATAAAATCGAGCACACAGCCATGCACTCTCCATAGGTAAACACTGGCAGTAGAATGGCCTGTACTGAAGAGTGCAGTGACTTTCAACGTGGCATCGTCATAGGATGCCACCTTTCCAACACTTTCTTAGAGCTCTGACTTTCAGACCTGAAAATCACTGACGTCATGATTTGACCACATTTTTTTCCAGAGTTCCCTAGTTGTCTTGAAAGCACTACGTTTCACCACTGACCTTTAACCTTTTAAACCAAAAGATGACAACAAATACATGTTTGACAATTATAACCTTATCAATATGGAGAATGTAGTTAATTTATTTGACCATATTTCAATGTTAAGCAAACTAGCTAACTTTATTATTAGCAATTTTAGCAAGATGAATTGTTCCAAGGCACCTCAACACATTCATGTCGGACTTATGACTTTCCACTTCCCAGTGGAAGCCACCCTAAGGTAGGCCTAGACCTCTGTAACCCCATGGCTGCGTTTACAAAGGCACCCTAATTCTTTTTCCAACTAATTGGTATTTTGGCCAATCAGATCAGCTATTTTGTTAATAATTGGGCAATATATCAGAATTGGGTTGTCACGTCCTGGCCAGTATAAAGGTTAATTAGTATTGTAGTTTGGTCAGGACGTGGCAGAGGGTATTCGTTTTATGTGGTTCGGGGTGGTGTGTTTTGTTGAAGGGGCATTTGGTTTAAGTATTCTGGGGTTTTTGGGCACTGTTTGGTTTTCAGGTATTCTATGTTTAGTCTAGTATGTCTGTTTCTATGTTTGGTTTATTGGGGTTGGGACTCTCAGTTGAAGGCAGGTGTTGTCTATCTGCCTTTGATTGAGAGTCCCATATATTAGGGTGTGTTTGTGTTTGTTATTTGTGGGTGATTGTTCTGTGTTGAGCCTTATGCTTTGCAAGACTGTCTGTTGTTGTTGTTGTTGTTGTTGTTGTTGTTGTTGTTGTTGTTGTTGTTGTTGTTGTTGTTGTTGTTGTTGTTGTTGTTGTTGTTGTTGTTGTTCATTCTAGTGTTTTGTTATTTTGGTATTCATTTTGAAAATAAATAAACGTCAAGATGAGCCTGCACTTACCTGCTGCGTTTTGGTCCTCCTTCACCGACGACAAGCGTGACATGGGTACCTTTGTAAATATAGCCCATGTTATCTCAAAAGCAGCTCTCCTTGAATAAGGAGCACGTGTCAGACTTGCCAATTCATAGACAGTAATGTTAAACATATAACATCTATTCATGAACCTGTCTGCTGCCTGGGGCAAATGCACCAATGCTGTCCCAAAGCTTACTCTAAATGTCAATACACGTCACTTGCGATACGGTTTTAGAAACATTTGGAACTTAACTTTCACATCATCAATTAAAAAATGAAAGGTTAAATTACTACACACCTTTAAAGGATTATGGTTATTACAGGGCCATATTTCCATGTAACAGCACATGTTTACAGAAGACAGAGGTGACCATGTGATCTAATTAGCTATTGGAGCGTCTCCTAACCCCTGGAAGAAGGACCCCAGCATCGTGCTGTAACTGAAAAATACTGTCGGCTGCAATTTGTGTTAAAACTGTTTAAACAGTAATTGTTTATTTTGCGTTTGTGTGATGTGAAAGTAGAGGGCTTTATTTTTCCAAAACGTTTCTACAGTAAATGCTAAAACAGTGTCAGATTGTAGTTCAACGTGATCAAGACAAAGGAGATGATTGTGGACTACAAGAAAAAGCTGACCGAGCACACCCCCATTCTCATTGACGGGGCTGTAGTGGGGCAAGTTGAGAGCTTCAAGTTCCTTGGTGTCCACATCACCAACAAACTAACATGGTCCAAGCACACTAAGACAGTCGTGAAGAAGGCATGCCAAAACCTATTCCCCCTCAGGAACAACGTCATGGAAAATATAAATTTAGCTGTTTTTTCTATACATCGGCAGGCCATTAAGTTGCCATTAAGTACGACAAAAGCTATTCTCCCTCAGGAGACTGAAAATATTTGGCATGGGTCCTCAGATCCTTAAAAGGTTCTACAGCTGCACCATCGAGGGCATCGTGACTGGTTGCATCACTGCCTGGTACGGCAACTGCTCGGCCTCCGACCGCAAGGCACTACAGAGGGTAGTGCGAACGGCCCAGTACATCACTGGGGCCAAGCTTCCTGCCATCCAGGAACTCTATACCAGGCGGTGTCAGAGGAAGGCCATTAAAAATGTCAGACTCCAGCCACCCTAGTCATAGACTGTTCTCTCTGCTACCGCACGGCAAGCGGTACCGGAGCGCTTTTGCACTGCACCCCCTCTTTTACACCGCTGCTACTCTCTGTTATCATCTATGCATAGTCACTTTAATAACTCTACCTACATGTACATATTACCTCAACTAACTGGTGCCCTCGCACATTGACTCTGTACCGGTACCCCCCTGTATATAGGCTCGCTATTGTTATTTTACTGCTGCTCTTTAATTACTTGTTACTTTTATTTCTTATTCTTATCCGTATTTTTTAAAACTGCATTGTTGACTAGGGGCTCGTAAGTAAGCATTTCACTGTAAGGTCTACACCTGTTGTATTCGGCGCAATGTGACTAATACAATTTGATTTGATTTGATTTAGTTCACATGGAGCCGTCTGTTGTCCTTACCATCAGCTGAGAACCCAAGAGGGTTCTGTAGGTCGCCTTGGGTTCTCGAGAGTTGGGGTCGGACATCCCAAAAGGACTTTCCCTGACCTGGCATAAACGATAACAAGGTATTTGATATAGGCTAGTAACAATCATACTTCAGAAACCATTACAAGGTATTCGATATAGGCTAGTAACAATCACACTTCAGAAACCATAACAAGGTATTCGATATAGGCTAGTAACAATCATACTTCAGAAACCATAACAAGGTATTTGATATAGGCTAGTAACAATCACACTTCAGAAACCATAACAAGGTATTCGATATAGGCTAGTGACAATCACACTTCAGAAACCATTACAAGGTATTCGATATAGGTTAGAGATAATCACACTACAGAAACCATAACAAGGTATTTGATATAGGCTAGTAACAATCACACTTCAGAAACCATGACAAGGTATTCGATATAGGCTAGTGACAATCACACTTCAGAAACCATTACAAGGTATTCGATATAGGCTAGTGACAATCACACTTCAGAAACCATTACAAGGTATTCGATATAGGTTAGAGATAATCACACTACAGAGGAAATTATTACACTTTACATTAGATTGACCAATACCAGGTGACATGGCCATGATTTTATCACCAGTAATTTTAACCCATGAATTCATTTGGAAATAAAAATGTTGAATATCTATATCATTTTCGCTCAGTGACATTCAATATTGAAGACAATATAATGCTCTCAGAATGTAATACTTGAATGTAGAATGAAAATGCAATATTTTCTTTTAAAAAGTACTATGTAGGCCTATACAAGCAACATAGGATAAGCCAAGAGCTACTGTACATTCTTCTTGGCCTATAAGCCAAAACAAACAATCTGATTGTAAAAACAATGTAGATTGGCGTTGGAGGGAATAGCAGCCGTTTTACACACTCCTGACCAAGTGCTGTTTTGTGTGCGCTTTTTTTTCGCTGATCTTACACATTTTTGTACTTAATGTTTCCGCCATCGTTATATTATATTATATATATATATATATATATATATATATATATATATATATATATATATATATATGTTTTTTTTTTAAAACTACATTCACTTGTTGACAACTATGATGTGATGACTGCAAATAGTAATTGCCTGTGGTCGGTGTCAGAGCCCTCTACAGTATAGGGTTGGGATATACTGTATACTTGACATGCATGCCTAAGTTGTGAAAGACCTATACATCACGGCTGGACTCTTACTCATTTAGGTGAGCCGGTCTCGTGTTGAAGTAGAGGGACTTTCTTATTGGGCTATTGGTTAAGACGTTGGTTTCTCCAACGGTGGATCAGGGTTCAGATCGCACCTGTGATACTCATGAAGTGGTTTGTGTCCAGATCCCAGTTACATTTAAATACACATTGTGCATTTGAAGGTTGACCTCACCTGGCCTACTTATTCCTTCTTTCTTCATATGAAAGAGCTCCTGGAATTGAAACTCGTATCATAGATAAGAGACTGAATGAACCAACTGATGAGGTGCTGGATCATTCTACAGAAAGTATGTGTAACATACCGTATTCAAATGTTAAGCTGTACATAAGAGTATCTGTATATTTTCCTTGCCATATTGCTTGCCATGACTTGCCTTTCTGCCAGGATTTGAGTGGATTCAATTTGATATCTCCATTTCTAGAAGTACATTTATATGCAAATTGTGTTGACTAATTTTGAGTTCAAATTGAATCAATTATTCTACAATTTTCCCCCTGGGCCTTGGTTTTCAAGTTCAGTCCATTTAATCTGACAGTCATTTCATCTCAACCTGTGACTGTATTCAGTGTTTTATGCTAATTCAGTGTATCCTTCACTTCTATTTTACTGCATATTGCATTGATGAATACATGATGAAGTGACATTGAAAGTTGTGTATGTCATGAAAAGAATTTGCAGAAATGTAACCTCTTATCCTTTCACTCTTACACATTAAAATTATATAATCACTCTTATGATAAATATCATTATGTATATCTTCATGAATGTGTACATGTTCAATACCAGTATGTATATATCAAATATATAAACAGTAACAAGTGGGGTACTATTTTTTTTTCTTCTACCACTGTGAATAGTACCTCGTTGCCAGGCTAATTGTGACGGGGAGAGAGTGAGCCAGCGGGTGAACGAGACTACTGTCAATAGTGTATAGTGGAAATAATAAGAATCTCCCCATGGTTCTTTACCCATCATTCTATAAACTCTTAGAGAGACCTGAGCACCTAATCTCTCGTGACCTATAGCCCCACAAGCTTAATTAAGAGAAGTCAACCCCCCACAATAAGTAAAGACTGATCGACTGGTAACCCCTCTAACACACAACACTAATTACTAGTTTAAGCCCCTCATAGTCATAATAATTTTCTGTCTTTCTTCTGTATACAGTGTCTGTGGAAAGTATTCAGACCCCTTCACTTTTTCCACATTTTGTTATGTTACAGCCATATTCTAAAATGGATTAAATTGCCTTTTTTTTGGTAATCAATCTAGACATAATACCCCATAATGACAAAACAGGTTTTTAGACATTTTTGCAAATGTATTAAACATTTTAAAAAATGTAAATATTATGATGCTGGCACCACCATGCTTCACCGTAGGGATGGTGCCAGGTTTCCTCCAGACCTGACACTTGGAATTCAGGCCAAAGAATGTTGTTTCTCATGGTCTGAGAGTCTTTAGGTGTTTTTTGTAAAACTCCAAGTGGGCTGTCTTGTGCCTTTTACCGAGGAGTGGCTTCCGTCTGGCCACTCTACCATAAAGGCCTGAATGGTGGAGTACTAAAGAGATGGTTGTCCTTCTGGAAGGTTCTCCCATCTCCACAGAGGAACTCTAGAGCTTTGTCAGAGTGACCATCGGGTTCTTGGTCACCTCCCCTGACCAAGGCCCTTCTCCCCCGATTGCTCAGTTTCACCGGGCGGCCAGCTCTAGGATGAGTCTTGGTGGTTCCAATCTTCTTCCATTTAAGATTGATGGACACCACTGTGTTCTTGGTACCCTTCCCCAGATCTGTGCCTCGACACAATCCTGTCTCTGTCACGACTTCCGCCAAAGTCGGCTCCTCTCCTTGTTCGGGCGGCGTTCGGCGGTCAACGTCACCGGCTTTCTAGCCATCGCCGCTCCATTTTTCATTGATCCATTTGTTTTGTCTTGTTCCCTGCACATCTGGTTTTCATTCCCCAATCACACTGCATGTATTTATTCCTCTGTTCCCCCTCATGTCTTTGTGTGGAATTGTTTGTGTTACGTGTTAATTGTTGACGCGCCAGACTGGTTTGCTTATACCGTGTTGTTCACGAAGATGTTTATTGTTAAACATAAATTATTATGACTGTTTTGCGCGTTTTGCACTTTTGCCTATTGGCTGGAGGTTTTGACGCAGTTGCGTCCGTCTGTTGGTTTCTCCTGCCTCAATAAAGTGTACGCCTGTTCGCAACTCTCTGCTCTCCTGCACTTGACTTCGCTACCAGTACGCACATACCTGACAGTCTCGGAGCTCTACGAACAATTCCTTCGACCTCATGGCTAGATTTTTGCTCTGACATGCACTGTCAACTGTGGGACCTTATAGACAGTTGTGTGCCTTTCCAAATCATGCCCAATCCATTGAATTTACCACAGGTGGACTCCAATCAAGTCTCATAGCAAAGAGTCTGAATACTTATGTAAATAATGTATTTTTGTTTTTTATTTTTAATACATTTGCAAAAATGTAAAAAAAACTGTTTTCGCTTTGTCATTATGGGGTATTGTGTATAGATGGCTGAGGATTTCTTTTTTAAAATCCATTTTAGAATAAGGCTGTAACATAACAAAATGTGGAAAAAGTCTAGGGGTGTGAATACTTTCCAAAGGCACTGTATATTATGTGTTTTATGGACATGCTCTTCCTTTCACAATGTTGTGAATTAGCAGTCCAGTCCTTTAGGTGTAATTTAGCTTAATGAGCGTGCTGTTCATTTCTCTCAGGATAATCAATTTATTGGATTACTCGACCTGTCTACGACAGATTTTTACTGTAACATGGGTGACTGTGAATAGTGGCACTGGGACACATGAGTAAGGCCAACTCCTGCCTTGTAACCATGTACTATATGCTCACTGCGAGTTAAACAATATGGAGAATGGAGAGGAGATAATGAAATGATAACCGAAAATGTTTTTTTTTTTGAGAATGGTCATGTTTGGCTAGCCATGTTTTTATCCGTGCACCCTTGCTCCTTCTCGGCTAACATGTTACAGTTGTATACTTCTCAGAAATACACGTGATAACACACATATTACAATCTAAGGATCAGCCCACTCAGTGGTCTGTCTTGTTGTCCTTGCGAGGTCACTAGTCCAAAGGTGAAAGGTCAGCCAATGAGACGAGTTTCTTCTGTAGCTGTCTCCCGTGTTGATATGTAAAAGGTTATTTATACATCAAGAGGCATGCATGCTAGTGTGGGTCTTAAACAATGATGTACAGTACCATTCAAAAGTTTGGACACACCTACTCATTCAAGGGTTTTTCTTTATATTAACTTTTTTCTACATTGTAGAATAATAGTGAAGACATCAAAACTATGAAATAACACATATGGAATCATGTATTAACCAAAAAAGTGTTTTACAAATCAAAATATATTTTATATTTGAGATTCTTCAAAGTAGCCACCCTTTGCCTTGATGACAGCTTTGCACACTCTTGCCATTCTCTCAACCAGCTTCATAAGGTAGTCACCTGGAATGCATTTCAATTAACAGATGTGCCTTGTTAAAAGTTAATTTGTTGAATTTCTTTCCTTCTTAATTCGTTTGAGCCAATCAGTTGTGTTGTGACAAGCTGGGGGTGGTATACAGAAGATAGCCCTATTTGGTAAAATACCAAGTTCATATTATTGCAAGAATATCTCAAATAAGCAAAGAGAAACGACAGTCCATCATTACTTTAAGACATGAAGGTCAGTCAATCCGGAAAATTTCAAGAACTTTGAAAGTTTCTTCAAGTGCAGTCGCAAAAACCATCAAGCGCCATGATGAAACTGGATCTCATGAGGACCGCCACAGGAAAGGAAGACCCAGAGTTACCGTTGCTGCAGAGGGTTCATTAGAGTTACCAGCCTCAGAAATTGCAGCCCAAGTAAATGCTTCACAGAGTTCAAGTAACAGACACATCTCAACATCAACTGTTCAGAGGAGACTGCGTGAATCAGGCCTTCATGGTCAAATTGCTGCAAAGAAACCACTACTAAAGGACACCAATAAGAAGAAGATACTTGCTTGGGCCAAGAAACACAATGTGTGGTTCCCACCGTGAAGCAATAAGGAGGAGGTGTGATGGTGTGGGGGTGCTTTGCTGGTGACACTGTCAGTGATTTATTTAGAATTCAAGGCACACTTAAACAGCATGGCTACCACAGCATTCTGCTGCGATACGCCATCCCATCTGGTTTGCGCTTAGTGGGACTATCATTTGTTTTTCAACAGGACAATGACCCAACACACCTCCAGGCTGTGTAAGGCCTATTTGACCAAGAAGGAGAGTGATGGAGTGCTGCATCAGATGACCTGGCCTCCACAGTCACCCGACCTCAATCCAATTGAGATGGTTTTGGATGAGTTGGACCGCAAACTGAAGGAAAAGCAGCCAACAAGTGCTCAGCATATGTGGGAACTCCTTCAAGACAGTTGGAAAAGCATTCCGGGTGAAGCTGGTTGAGAGAACGCCAAGAGTGTGCAAACCTGTCATCAAGGCAAAGGGTGGCTACTTTGAAAAATCTCAAATATAAAATATATTTTGATTTGTTTAATGCTTTTTTGTTTACTATATGATTCCGTATGTGTTATTTAATTGTTTTGATGTCTTCACTAGTGTTCTACAATGTAGAAAATAGTAAAAAATAAAGAAAAACCCTTGAACTTTTGACTGGTACAGTATATATATATATATGTCTGGTTTTGACTGGTTTTGACTGGTTTTGTCTGGTTTTACTGGTTTTTAACCACACACTGTATTGTGACTGAGTGTCTGTGGCTGTCGTCACAGTAAATCAACATTTCAGAGTGACAGATATATGATGATTGACAGGTTGTCTGTTGCATTGCGTTAATTGTTTTGGTACATGGGCTACTTTTGAATCAGACCCAAAAGCCCACCCCATACTGGCCTGATGCCAGAAATGAATGCTCCCTTTATTTTCTATTTGATAAAATAGTGCCTTTACCAAGTAGATATTAAATCCAATAACAAAGGCCGTCTACAAATGCCTACTATGGTGCCCAGTGCTCACACCACTGAGCTGCTCCTATCCAGGGAAACCATTTGAGGAAATAATGACTAGGTCTACCCCCACCTGGTCATAGATGTGGGGGAGGTGGTGCTATTTCTAGTGATGGGAGAATGCTGGGGGGGTCACAAGTAGGACCTTAGTCACATGATCTCATGGCAACAGGACTTCTCATAAAACAATAGGCTACCGTGTGTTTGTGTGTGTGTGTGTGTGTGTGTGTGTGTGTGTGTGTGTGTGTGTGTGTGTGTGTGTGTGTGTGTGTGTGTGTGTGTGTGTGTGTGTGTGTTTTGCAGGGCACCAACATGAAGGCCTAGTTTACAAGGTCAAAACACACCCCAGACCCTTAACCATAAACAAATACCATGCATCGCATGTGGCCAGTTGTCGCCCTCTAATACAAGAGGTCAAGGCTTTATGTACTTCTTTTATATGCTTTATGTCCAATGGGCCCTGAGTAAGAAAGTCATGAACGAGGTAATGATCTCCTAGCCTGATATAAAACAAAGGTGAGGTTAGAGGTTAGACTGGTTTACGAGGCTAACAACCTCCATGTCAAAATAATCTAATGTTAGAGCTTCTGTAAGGAAGACAATGCAAAGCATTTATGCTTCTACTTTTGTGGCGTTAAAACGTTGTGTCTGTATCTGTGTCTCTGGGTTTAAAGTGGTTCTCAGACTGAGTTTGTCCGTTTGTCTATCTGATGCACCTTCTGGGGCGGCAGGTAGCCTAGTGGTTAGAGCGTTGGGCCAGTAACCGTAAGGTTGCTGGATCGAATCCCTGTGCTAACAAGGTAAAAAATCTGTCTTTCTGCCCCTGAGCAAGGCACTTAACCCACTGTTCCCCGGGTGCCGAAGACGCACCTCTCTGATTCAGGTTTATCCAGTTAACATAGCAAACTGCTGTTGGGCTGCAGGTTTATCCAGTTAACATAGCAAACTGCAGGTTTATCCAGTTAACATAGCAACCTGCTGTTGGGCTGCAGGTTTATCCAGTTAACATAGCAAACTGCAGGTTTATCCAGTTAACATAGCAAACTGCTGTTGGGCTGCAGGTTTATCCAGTTAACATAGCAAACTGCAGGTTTATCCAGTTAACATAGCAACCTGCTGTTGGGCCGCAGGTTTATCCAGTTAACATAGCAAACTGCAGGTTTATCCAGTTAACATAGCAAACTGCAGGTTTATCCAGTTAACATAGCAAACTGCAGGTTTATCCAGTTAACATAGCAAACTGCTGTTGGGCTGCAGGTTTATCCAGTTAACATAGCAAACTGCTGTTGGGCTGCAGGTTTACCAGTTAACATAGCAAACTGCAGGTTTATCCAGTTAACATAGCAAACTGCAGGTTTATCCAGTTAACATAGCAAACTGCTGTTGGGCTGCAGGTTTATCCAGTTAACATAGCAAACTGCAGGTTTATCCAGTTAACATAGCAAACTGCTGTTGGGCTGCAGGTTTATCCAGTTAACATAGCAAACTGCAGGTTTATCCAGTTAACATAGCAAACTGCTGTTGGGCCGCAGGTTTATCCAGTTAACATAGCAAACTGCAGGTTTATCCAGTTAACATAGCAAACTGCTGTTGGGCCGCAGGTTTATCCAGTTAACATAGCAAACTGCAGGTTTATCCAGTTAACATAGCAAACTGCAGGTTTATCCAGTTAACATAGCAAACTGCTGTTGGGCCGCAGGTTTATCCAGTTAACATAGCAAACTGCAGGTTTATCCAGTTAACATAGCAAACTGCTGTTGGGCCGCAGGTTTATCCAGTTAACATAGCAAACTGCAGGTTTATCCAGTTAACATAGCAAACTGCAGGTTTATCCAGTTAACATAGCAAACTGCAGTTGGGCCGCAGGTTTATCCAGTTAACATAGCAAACTGCTGTTGGGCGCAGGTTTATCCAGTTAACATAGCAAACTGCTGTTGGGCCGCAGGTTTATCCAGTTAACATAGCAAACTGCAGGTTTATCCAGTTAACATAGCAACCTGCTGTTGGGCCGCAGGTTTATCCAGTTAACATAGCAAACGCGTGGCGCAGGTTTATCCAGTTAACATAGCAAACTGCTGTTGGGCCGCAGGTTTATCCAGTTAACATAGCAAACTGCAGGTTTATCCAGTTAACATAGCAAACTGCTGTTGGGCTGCAGGTTTATCCAGTTAACATAGCAAACTGCAGGTTTATCCAGTTAACATAGCAACCTGCTGTTGGGCCGCAGGTTTATCCAGTTAACATAGCAAACTGCAGGTTTATCCAGTTAACATAGCAAACGCGTGGGCGCAGGTTTATCCAGTTAACATAGCAAACTGCAGGTTTATCCAGTTAACATAGCAAACTGCTGTTGGGCTGCAGGTTTATCCAGTTAACATAGCAAACTGCTGTTGGGCTGCAGGTTTATCCAGTTAACATAGCAAACTGCAGGTTTATCCAGTTAACATAGCAAACTGCAGGTTTATCCAGTTAACATAGCAAACTGCTGTTGGGCTGCAGGTTTATCCAGTTAACATAGCAAACTGCAGGTTTATCCAGTTAACATAGCAAACTGCTGTTGGGCTGCAGGTTTATCCAGTTAACATAGCAAACTGCAGGTTTATCCAGTTAACATAGCAAACTGCTGTTGGGCCGCAGGTTTATCCAGTTAACATAGCAAACTGCAGGTTTATCCAGTTAACATAGCAAACTGCTGTTGGGCCGCAGGTTTATCCAGTTAACATAGCAAACTGCAGGTTTATCCAGTTAACATAGCAAACTGCAGGTTTATCCAGTTAACATAGCAAACTGCTGTTGGGCTGCAGGTTTATCCAGTTAACATAGCAAACTGCAGGTTTATCCAGTTAACATAGCAAACTGCTGTTGGGCCGCAGGTTTATCCAGTTAACATAGCAAACTGCAGGTTTTCCAGTTAACATAGCAAACTGCAGGTTTATCCAGTTAACATAGCAAACTGCAGTTGGGCCGCAGGTTTATCCAGTTAACATAGCAAACTGCTGTTGGGCGCAGGTTTATCCAGTTAACATAGCAAACTGCTGTTGGGCCGCAGGTTTATCCAGTTAACATAGCAAACTGCTGTTGGGCTGCAGCTTTATCCAGTTAACATAGCAAACTGCAGGTTTATCCAGTTAACATAGCAAACTGCAGGTTTATCCAGTTAACATAGCAAACTGCTGTTTGGCTGCAGGTTTATCCAGTTAACATAGCAAACTGCTGTTGGGCTGCAGGTTTATCCAGTTAACATAGCAAACTGCTGTTGGGCTGCAGGTTTATCCAGTTAACATAGCAAACTGCAGGTTTATCCAGTTAACATAGCAACCTGCAGGTTTATCCAGTTAACATAGCAACCTGCTGTTGGGCTGCAGGTTTATCCAGTTAACATAGCAAACTGCAGGTTTATCCAGTTAACATAGCAAACTGCAGGTTTATCCAGTTAACATAGCAAACTGCAGGTTTATCCAGTTAACATAGCAAACTGCTGTTGGGCCGCAGGTTTATCCAGTTAACATAGCAAACTGCGGGTTTATCCAGTTAACATAGCAAACTGCAGGTTTATCCAGTTAACATAGCAAACTGCAGGTTTATCCAGTTAACATAGCAAACTGCAGGTTTATCCAGTTAACATAGCAAACTGCTGTTGGGCCGCAGGTTTATCCAGTTCACATAGCAAACTGCAGGTTTATCCAGTTAACATAGCAAACTGCAGGTTTATCCAGTTAACATTACAAACTGCAGGTTTATCCAGTTAACATAGCAAACTGCAGGTTTATCCAGTTAACATAGCAAACTGCAGGTTTATCCAGTTAACATAGCAAACTGCAGGTTTATCCAGTTAACATAGCAAACTACTGTTGGGCTGCAGGTTTATCCAGTTAACATAGCAAACTGCAGGTTTATTCAGTTAACATAGCAAACTACTGTTGGGCTGCAGGTTTATCCAGTTAACATAGCAAACTGCTGTTGGGCCGCAGGTTTATCCAGTTAACATAGCAAACTGCTGTTGGGCTGCAGGTTTATCCAGTTAACATAGCAAACTGCAGGTTTATCCAGTTAACATAGCAAACTGCTGTTGGGCTGCAGGTTTATCCAGTTAACATAGCAAACTGCAGGTTTATCCAGTTAACATAGCAAACTGCTGTTGGGCTGCAGGTTTATCCAGTTAACATAGCAAACTGCAGGTTTATCCAGTTAACATAGCAACCTGCTGTTGGGCCGCAGGTTTATCCAGTTAACATAGCAAACTGCAGGTTTATCCAGTTAACATAGCAAACTGCTGTTGGGCCGCAGGTTTATCCAGTTAACATAGCAAACTGCAGGTTTATCCAGTTAACATAGCAAACTGCTGTTGGGCTGCAGGTTTATCCAGTTAACATAGCAAACTGCTGTTGGGCTGCAGGTTTATCCAGTTAACATAGCAAACTGCTGTTGGGCTGCAGGTTTATCCAGTTAACATAGCAAACTGCAGGTTTATCCACTTAACATAGCAAACTGCAGGTTTATCCAGTTAACATAGCAAACTGCAGGTTTATCCAGTTAACATGGCAAACTGCTGTTGGGCTGCAGGTTTATCCAGTTAACATAGCAAACTGCTGTTGGGCTGCAGGTTTATCCAGTTAACATAGCAAACTGCTGTTGGGCCGCAGGTTTATCCAGTTAACATAGCAAACTGCAGGTTTATCCAGTTAACATAGCAAACTGCTGTTGGGCCGCAGGTTTATCCAGTTAACATAGCAAACTGCAGGTTTATCCAGTTAACATAGCAAACTGCTGTTGGGCCGCAGGTTTATCCAGTTAACATAGCAAACTGCAGGTTTATCCAGTTAACATAGCAAACTGCAGGTTTATCCAGTTAACATAGCAAACTGCTGTTGGGCCGCAGGTTTATCCAGTTAACATAGCAAACTGCAGGTTTATCCAGTTAACATAGCAAACTGCAGGTTTATCCAGTTAACATAGCAAACTGCAGGTTTATCCAGTTAACATAGCAAACTGCAGGTTTATTCAGTTAACATAGCAAACTACTGTTGGGCTGCAGGTTTATCCAGTTAACATAGCAAACTGCTGTTGGGCCGCAGGTTTATCCAGTTAACATAGCAAACTGCTGTTGGGCTGCAGGTTTATCCAGTTAACATAGCAAACTGCAGGTTTATCCAGTTAACATAGCAAACTGCTGTTGGGCTGCAGGTTTATCCAGTTAACATAGCAAACTGCAGGTTTATCCAGTTAACATAGCAAACTGCTGTTGGGCTGCAGGTTTATCCAGTTAACATGGCAAACTGCTGTTGGGCTGCAGGTTTATCCAGTTAACATAGCAAACTGCTGTTGGGCCGCAGGTTTATCCAGTTAACATAGCAAACTGCTGTTGGGCCGCAGGTTTATCCAGTTAACATAGCAAACTGCAGGTTTATCCAGTTAACATAGCAAACTGCTGTTGGGCCGCAGGTTTATCCAGTTAACATAGCAAACTGCAGGTTTATCCAGTTAACATAGCAAACTGCTGTTGGGCCGCAGGTTTATCCAGTTAACATAGCAAACTGCAGGTTTATCCAGTTAACATAGCAAACTGCAGGTTTATCCAGTTAACATAGCAAACTGCAGGTTTATCCAGTTAACATAGCAAACTGCAGGTTTATTCAGTTAACATAGCAAACTACTGTTGGGCTGCAGGTTTATCCAGTTAACATAGCAAACTGCTGTTGGGCCGCAGGTTTATCCAGTTAACATAGCAAACTGCTGTTGGGCTGCAGGTTTATCCAGTTAACATAGCAAACTGCAGGTTTATCCAGTTAACATAGCAAACTGCTGTTGGGCTGCAGGTTTATCCAGTTAACATAGCAAACTGCAGGTTTATCCAGTTAACATAGCAAACTGCAGTTGGGCTGCAGGTTTATCCAGTTAACATAGCAAACTGCAGGTTTATCCAGTTAACATAGCAACCTGCTGTTGGGCCGCAGGTTTATCCAGTTAACATAGCAAACTGCAGGTTTATCCAGTTAACATAGCAAACTGCTGTTGGGCCGCAGTTTTATCCAGTTAACATAGCAAACTGCAGGTTTATCCAGTTAACATAGCAAACTGCTGTTGGGCTGCAGGTTTATCCAGTTAACATAGCAAACTGCTGTTGGGCTGCAGGTTTATCCAGTTAACATAGCAAACTGCTGTTGGGCTGCAGGTTTATCCAGTTAACATAGCAAACTGCAGGTTTATCCACTTAACATAGCAAACTGCAGGTTTATCCAGTTAACATGGCAAACTGCTGTTGGGCTGCAGGTTTATCCAGTTAACATAGCAAACTGCTGTTGGGCTGCAGGTTTATCCAGTTAACATAGCAAACTGCTGTTGGGCCGCAGGTTTATCCAGTTAACATAGCAAACTGCAGGTTTATCCAGTTAACATAGCAAACTGCTGTTGGGCCGCAGGTTTATCCAGTTAACATAGCAAACTGCAGGTTTATCCAGTTAACATAGCAAACTGCTGTTGGGCCGCAGGTTTATCCAGTTAACATAGCAAACTGCAGGTTTATCCAGTTAACATAGCAAACTGCAGGTTTATCCAGTTAACATAGCAAACTGCAGGTTTATCCAGTTAACATAGCAAACTGCAGGTTTATCGAGTTAACATAGCAAACTGCAGGTTTATCCAGTTAACATAGCAAACTGCAGGTGTATCCAGTTAACATAGCAAACTGCAGGTTTATCCAGTTAACATAGCAAACTGCAGGTTTATCCAGTTAACATAGCAAACTGCAGGTTTATCCAGTTAACATAGCAAACTACTGTTGGGCTGCAGGTTTATCCAGTTAACATAGCAAACTGCAGGTTTATTCAGTTAACATAGCAAACTACTGTTGGGCTGCAGGTTTATCCAGTTAACATAGCAAACTGCTGTTGGGCCGCAGGTTTATCCAGTTAACATAGCAAACTGCTGTTGGGCTGCAGGTTTAGCAGTGTTCATGTTCATGTTTAGCAGTGTTCATGTTAATGTTTAGCAGTGTTCATGTTCATGTTTAGCAGTGTTCATGTTCATGTTTAGCAGTGTTCATGTTCATGTTTAGCAGTGTTCATGTTCATGTTTTGCAGTGTTCGAGTTCATGTTCATCCAGCTGATTTGTGACCAGCTGTGCAGTAAAGCAGTTCAGTAATGTAATATAAACTAAAGTAAGGGGGTCAATGAGGCTGTAAGATTAGCGAAGGACAGAGTTAAAAGACGGGAAGGAGGCCAACGTTCCATAAGCTCACATAACCTCCCCCTCCTCTCCTCTTCCTCTCCTCCTCCTCTCCTCTGCTACCCCTGGCTGCCAAAGACACTGACACAAATAATCCTAAAGTGTTATTACCTTGGCTTGATAACATTCTCTGGCCTTCAAGTTTGCTGACGACTAGAAGAAATGGAGTGCCGAGCACGCCCCCATCCACATCGATGGGTCTGTAGTGGAGTGGGTCGAGAGCTTCAGGTTCCTCGGTGTCCACATCACTAAGGAATTAACATGGTCCACACACACCTACACAGTTGTGAAGAGGGCACGACATCACCTCTTCCTCCTCAAGAGGCTGAAAAGATTTGGCGTGGGCCCTCAGATCCTCAAAAAGTTCTACAGCTACACCAATGAGAGCATCTTGACTGGCTGCATCACCGCTTGGTTCGGAAACTGGAAGGCACCCGACTGCAAGGCGCTACAGAGGGTGATGAGTATGGCCCAGTACATAACTTGGGCCGAGCTCCCTGCCATCAAGGACCTTTATACCAGACGGTGTCTGAGGAAGCCCCAAAAAATTGTCAAAGACTATAGCCACTCAAGCCATAGACTGTTCTCTCTGCTACCGCACGGTAAGCGGTACCAGTGCACCAAGTCTGTAACCAACAGGAACCTGAACAGCTTCTAACCCCAAGCCATAAGACTGCTAAACAAGACTGGTAAACAAGACTCAATACTGGTACTCCCTGCATATAGCCATGTTAATACCTCGTACCCCTGAACAACAACTCAGTACTGGTACTCCCTGTATATAGCCATGTTATTACCTCATATCCCTGCACATTGACTCAGTACTGGTACTCCCTGCATATAGCCATGTTATTACCTCATACCCCTGAACAACGACTCAGTACTGGTACTCCCTGTATATAGCCATGTTATTACCTCATACCCCTGAACAACAACTCAGTACTGGTACTCCCTGTATATAGCCATGTTATTACCTCATACCCCTGAACAACGACTCAGTACTGGTACTCCCTGTATATAGCCATGTTATTACCTCGAACCCCTGCACATTGACTCAGTACTGGTACTCCCTGTATATAGCCATGTTAATACCTCGTATCCCTGAACAACGACTCAGTACTGGTACTCCCTGTATATAGCCATGTTATTACCTCATACCCCTGAACAACGACTCAGTACTGGTACTCCCTGTATATAGTCATGTTATTACCTCGTACCCCTGCACATTGACTCAGTACTGGTACTCCCTGTATATAGCCATGTTATTACCTCATCCCCCTGAACAACGACTCAGTACTGGTACTCCCTGTATATAGCCATGTTATTACCTCATACCCCTGAACAACGACTCAGTACTGGTACACCCTGTATATAGCCATGTTATTACCTCATACCCCTGAACAACGACTCAGTACTGGTACTCCCTGTAATTAGCCATGTTATCATTTACTCCTTATTGTTATTTATTATTCACTGTGTATTTATTCCTCGTATCCCTATTTCTATTATATAAAATAAACATCTGTGTCTTTAAATCTGCATTGTTGGAAAAGAACCCGTAAGCATTTCACTGTTACTCTACGAAGCATTTGACTAATTACATTTGATTGATTTAATTCTAAAATAACATGAACCTTACTACTTAACTGCAGCATAATTTAATGACCTTGCTACGCTAACAGTCTTATCCTAGGCCAACCGATTAGTTAGTGTGTTAGTGTGACTTAATGGCTGCGTTTACACAGGCAGCCCAATTCTTATATTTTACCCAATTATTGGCAAAAGAGGTGATCTGATCTGTCAAAAGACCAATTAGTGGATAAAGATCAGAATTTCTCCCTTTACTTGTTATAATTTGAATAGTCTCTTTTTCCACCAGCAACCTTGTCGACTGTGGGTGAAATAGGCTACTGTTCCATGTGCATGGCTGGAAAGAGAGACTATCATCTGATTCTGAATCTTGTCTTCTTGTCAGTAATTGAATGGCCACTGGGGGACATCTAGGGATGTTTCAACCACCCCATTCAGTAGAAGTGCTGTGGATGCCCCTCCTTCAACACCATTCAAACCATCAATTCCTTTTTTGGTCATCTCCTGAACAACTTCCTCTGGTCTGTGGTTGACAATGAGACCTGGTAACCAGGTTACAGTAACTATGGTCAACGAGGGTCAGTATGGAATAGAGTCTGCTGTCACTGTGGTTTACCACTGTGTAAAGATTACTTCATTGATTGAGGACAATAGTTTTACTATAGGAACATCAGGGTTGGGATCAATTCAAACAGTAAATTGAAATTCCAATTTCCCAATTGTTTTTTTATTTTTTTATTTCACCTTTATTTAACCAGGTAGGCTAGTTGAGAACAAGTTCTCATTTGCAACTGCGACCTGGCCAAGATAAAGCAAAGCAGTTCGACACATACAACAACACAGAGTTACACATGGAATAAACAAACAAACATACAATCAATAATAAAGTAGAAAAATCTATATACAGCATGTGCAAATGAGGTAGGATAAGAGAGGTAAGGCAATAAATAGGCCATGGTGGCAAAGTAATTACAATATAGCAATTAAACACTGGAATGGTAGGATGTGCAGAAGATGAATGTGCAAGTTGAGATACTGGGGTACAAAGGAGCAAGATAAATAAATAAATTAATTAATACAGTATGGGGATGAGGTAGATTGGATGGGCTATTTACAGATGAGCTATGTACAGGTGCAGTGATCTGTGAGCTGCTCTGACAGCTGGTGCTTAAAGCTAGTGAGGGAAGTAAGAGTCTCCAGCTTCAGAGATTTTCGCAGTTCGTTCCAGTCATTGGCAGCAGAGAACTAGAAGGAGAGGCGGCCAAAGGAAGAATTGGCTTTGGGGGTGACCAGTGAGATATACCTGCTGGAGCGCGTGCTATGGTTGGGTGCTGCTATGGTGACCAGTGAGCTGAGATAAGGCGGGGCTTTACCTAGCAGAGACTTGTAGATGACCTGGAGCCAGTGGGTTTGGCGATGAGTATGAAGCGAGGGCCAGCCAACGAGATCATACAGGTCGCAGTGGTGGGTAGTATATGGGGCTTTGGTGACAAAACGGATGGCACTGTGATAGACTGCATCCAATTTGTTGAGTAAAGCTATTTTGAGCTATTTTGTAAATGACATCGCCGAAGACGAGGATCAGTAGGATGGTCAGTTTTACAAGGGAATGTTTGGTAGCATGAGTGAAGGATGCTTTGTTGCGAAATAGGAAGCCGATTCTAGATTTAATTTTGGATTGGAGATGTTTAATGTGAGTCTGGAAGGAGAGTTTACAGTCTAACCAGACACCTAGGTATTTGTAGTTGTCCACATATTCTAAGTCAGAACCGTCCAGAGTAGTGATGCTGGATGGGCGGGAAGGTGCGGGAGCGATCGGTTGAAGAGCATGCATTTAGTTTTACTTGCATTTAAGAGCAGTTGGAGGCCACGGAAGGAGAGTTGTATATCATTGAAGCTCATCTGGAGGTTAGTTAACACAATGTCCAACGAAGGGCCAGAGGTATACAGAATGGTGTCGTCTGCGTAGAGGTGGATCAAAGAATCACCACCAGCGAGAGCGACATCATTGATGTATACAGAGAAGAGAGTCGGCCCGAGATTTGAACCCTGTGGCACCCCCATAGAGACTGCCAGAGGTCAACAGGCCCTCCGATTTGACACACTGAACTCTATCAGAGAAGTAGTTGGTAAACCAGGCGAGGCAATCATTTGATAAACCAAGGCTGTTGAATCTGCCAATAAGAATGTTGTGATTGACAGAGTCGAAAGCCTTGGCCAGGTAGATGAATACGGCTGCACAGTAATGTCTCTTATCGATGGTGGTTGTGATATCATTTAGGACCTTGAGCGTGGCTGAGGTGCACCCTTGACCAGCTCTGAAACCAGATTGCATAGCGGAGAAGGTATGGTGAGATTCGAAATGGTCGGTAATCTGTTTGTTAACTTGGCTTTCAAAGACCTTAGAAAGGCAGGGTAGAATAGATATAGGTCTGTAGCAGTTTGGGTCTAGAGTGTCTCCCACTTTGAAGAGGGGGATGACCGCGGCAGCTTTCCAATCTATGGGAATCTCAGACAATATGAAAGAGAGGTTGAACAGGCTAGTAATAGGGGTCATTGACATTGACATGACAGAATTCAATTAACTTAATTGGAAGGAGTCAAGCCCAAGCCTGAGGGACACATTCTCTGGTCATTGAACACTGAGCAGTTGTAACTGTGTTGCTTCCTTCCCTCTCCTTGTCCCAACCTGGACTCGAAACAGGGACCCTCTAAACACATCAACAACCATCGCTCCACAAAAGCAAGGGAAACAATCACTTCATGGTCTCAGAGTGAGTGACGTCACCGATTGACCACTACTAGCGTGCACCGCTAATTAGCTATGCATTTCACGTAGGTTACACTCACCTCCCTTTGACTTCCTCCTCCACAGCAGCAATCCTAGCAGCTGGACAGAGCCTAACAGAGTGATCCGGGTCAATAACATTAATATTACAGTGTTGCTCCCGTCCCTCTCCTTGGCCCAACCTGGGATCGAACCAGGAACCCTCTGAACACATCAACAACCATCGCTCCACAAAAGCCACAACCCTTGCAGAGCAAGGGATACAACCACTTCAAGGTCTCAGAGTGAGTGATGTCTCCGATTCAACACTACTAACGCGCACCGCTAACTAGCTAGCCATTTCACATCGGTTACACAGTCACCATAGATGTTTATTTTGGTTTGTTAAAGTATGTCCTACATTTATATTGATTAAAACAGTCTTGTCATTGTATGTCTTTATATGACTTTTGTCCACTCCCATTGCTACTGAGTCTCTGAAACGTCCTTTGAAGGCCTGGCGGAGGTTCCATAAAGGCTTTGCGTTGTCACTTGTCTCTGGTTGGTTGGCTGTAACACTGTGTTATGAATTACAGACAGACATACAGACAGACAGACAAAGGGCCATATCTCCATTATGACTGATGCACCAGACCTTATTAATAGTGGCCTCCAACATGCCTTTCTCTGCAGACGCATCATCAACCTGTCTTCCAGTTGTCCAACTATAGACCAGGGCTCCGCCAACCAGCTATAAATTATCAGAGGCCAAATGAGACTCTTGAGTGAGTGTGTGTGCACGTGTGTGTGTGTGTGTATGTGCTTTTCAGTTCCGCATTGGTTTGTAAGGGTGACAATGTCTCCTAAAAAGGCCTGAGGTTTTGAAGGTATGTGATGGCATGGGTCCTGCCTATTCCTATTTAAATTCAGAGAGCAGGTGAGCCAGGCGCACTCTCCTCTCGTCTCTCTCTCTTTCAAGGGACTGTAACACATCGCCTCCTGTCCAGCTCTCCAGGGTAAGTCCTGCACACATGCAATACTCTGTTTCAATGGGATTATGGGATTACCGTAATAGTAATTTATCTCATAGTATTACATTTACGCTAGTCATTTGGCAGATGCTATTCTCTCAGTGACAACTATTCTCTCAGTGGCAACTTACGACCAGTGGCTTTATCATAATTACCACACATGACCATGTAATCTATACGTATCATTTATACTTAAACACAGAACACACAGTATGTTACAGGCATGTGTGGACCCCAGGAAGAGTAGCTGCTGCTTTTGCAACAGCTACTGGGGATCTTATTAATAAATACCAAATACCAAATATGAGAGAAAAAGAGCCATTCAAGCATTTTCTGACAGATTATGTTACTATATAAGTGATCTCACAACCACCCTGCTAATATGGGTAGGAAATGCAATACAAGTCCTTGCTTTAATAGATTTTTAAGAACTTCTTTTGGTTGTGTTTTAGGCTGTTGGTTAAGACCAACACAGAAATACCTTTTAAGCACTTAAAGCGATTAAAATGTAACACTAGCCTCTGTTTTGTACATTACAATAACATAACAGTTAGTCAATCAAATCATTGGTCAGTCAACTAAAAGTGAGTTATGGGTCCAGCATGGCATATGAGAACAGCACAGACAGTCAGCACAGACAGTCAGCACAGACAGTCAGCACAGACAGTCAGCACAGACAGTCAGCACAGACAGTCAGCACAGACAGACAGACAGACAGACAGACAGACAGACAGACAGACAGACAGACAGACAGACAGACAGACAGACAGACAGACAGACAGACAGACAGACAGACAGACAGACAGACAGACAGACAGACAGACAGAATGAGACCACAATGGGAAGGGCAGCTACTGTTAAAGACATGCTCTGGAACTTTGGCAACTATTAAGCCTTTTTTAAACCTTCCGCTTTGGGCTGGATGTGTCAATGTGTAGTTCATACATCCATAATCTATGAGCAGAATTACTGTTTTACATCAATTAGCCACAAAATCCCTAGTTTGAAGTGACTGTTTTTCTGGAAGCTGTGCTTCTCCATTTTCCCTCCATTTTCCCCCATGTGAGCCAGCAACCTAGTAATTAAATGTAAACCAATGAGCTTCAGTCCCTCGCCACTTGAGTGACAGCTAGCAAGAGTCACATCATGCACACACAGCAGAGAGAGAAAGCAATGACATGGTGCACATATCTGCACATATGTGACGTAGTAATTTTCAGGGACCACTCGTGAGCGCTACTTTCAGAACTACTGGCTAAAAAGTAAACTCTAATGCGGTAATACCTTATTTTGTTACTACCATATGCTGTGTGTGAAACACATTGCACTCTGATACACCTGACAACTGGTCTGTTGGTGGTGTGTGTGTGTGTGTGTGTGTGTGGTGTGTGTGTGTGTGTGTGTGTGTGTGTGGTGTGTGTGTGTGTGTGTGTGTGTGTGTGTGTGTGTGTGTGTGTGTGTGTGTGTGTGTGTGTGTGTGTGTAGGCCCACAGTAACCAGACTCAACCATGTGTGACGAGGAAGAGACAACAGCCTTGGTATGCGACAACGGCTCAGGACTGGTGAAGGCTGGCTTTGCCGGTGATGATGCCCCCAGGGCAGTGTTCCCCTCTATTGTGGGGCGCCCCCGTCATCAGGTCAGACCCCATCTTACTCTCCTCTACTACCCTTCCATGTCAATCAGAGGGTCATTCCTGAAATAGAGCCGCAACACTATTGTTAGTCTGTCATTGCTTCTACAGTATGGCTAACCTGGGCTCAGATCTGTTTGTGCTCTTGCCAACTACATTGCTGTCATTACCAAGCCAAACATGGCATGACGACGAGTGAAAAGGAGTTGGCATGATGGCACAAACAGACTGGCACTCAGACTACAGTACGGGCACGTTTCCTGAAGCCAGATGAAGCCTAGACCTGGGCAAAAAAAAAACATTCAATGGAGATTCTCTATTGAGCATGCTTTTTAGTTTAGTAGGTTTAACCTGGGTCTGGGAAACCAGACCGTGTGTGTGTCATTTGCAGATCAATATGTGTCTGTTGCTGTTCACGTTCACATCTGGACCACAGGAGGCTGCTGAGGGGAGAACGGCTCATTATAATGGCCGGAATGGATTAAATGGAATGGCATCAAACAGCTGGAGACCATGTGTTTGATGTATTTGATACCATTCCACTAATTCCACTCCAGTCACTACCACAAACCCGTCCTCCCTGCTGTGACCTGTACCTACTGTACACATGAATGAGCCTTGCCTGTCTCTCGATTCCCCTGCAGGGTGTGATGGTGGGTATGGGTCAGAAGGACTCCTATGTTGGAGACGAGGCCCAGAGCAAGAGAGGTATCCTGACCCTCAAGTACCCCATTGAGCATGGCATCATCACTAACTGGGACGACATGGAGAAGATCTGGCATCACACCTTCTACAATGAGCTGCGTGTGGCCCCTGAAGAGCACCCCGTCCTGCTCACTGAGGCCCCCCTCAACCCCAAGGCCAACAGGGAGAAGATGACCCAGGTGGGTCACCTGCCTTAATTAATCCAATTACCTGGCTGGTAATCTTATGCTGTTGAGCATTACAACATAACTAATGTTGATTGATGATATTATTATATTTGCGTTATATATTTGCGTTATATTATTATTATTTGCATTGCCAAATAATGGATTTATGAGCCTGTTTTCTTCCTGGCAGATCATGTTTGAGACCTTCAATGTGCCAGCTATGTATGTGGCCATCCAGGCTGTGCTGTCTCTGTATGCCTCTGGTCGTACAACAGGTGAGTGCGCCTCCTAACCCAAAACTGACTACTGTAAAAAAGTGACTTACGGTACAGCGAATGCATACATTTTAGAATATTTGGCACCAGCAGGAATGAAAAACCCACAACCCTGGCATTGACCACTATGATGCTCGTCAGTGTGTTTGTACTAATGTGTCTCACCTGTGCAGGTATTGTGCTGGACGCTGGTGATGGTGTGACCCACAACGTGCCCGTGTATGAGGGTTACGCCTTGCCCCACGCCATCATGAGACTGGACTTGGCTGGCAGAGACCTGACTGATTATCTGATGAAGATCCTCACTGAGAGAGGATACTCTTTCGTTACCACCGGTAACCATGGAGACCTTTTAGATACAACCAAACTCATCTACAACTATATCAATATTGACAGAAATGTTTATTTTGTACCTTCTAACAGTATCATAAAAAATGTCACCTTTCACCCAGTTTATATGATGTGTCAACACCTGACTTTTTTGTTTAATTGCATCTTGTCACCTTTGTTGATCTCTCATTATCTTACAGTGTATCCTATTGGCAAAATAGAGTAACTGCAATCCTTCTTTATTTTCCTAGTGTAGTGACTGTGCCTGTAGAAGAGCCTAATCAGTGTAGTTAGAATTGACACATAGGTTAAGGTCCCCCCTACAGTTACCGTTTCTTCCTTTATGCCTGTCCACGGTTGGCAACATGATCTCACAAACTCAATGCTATACTTGAATCCCACAGCTGAGAGAGAGATTGTCCGTGACATCAAGGAGAAGCTGTGTTACGTGGCCCTAGACTTTGAGAATGAGATGGCCACCGCTGCCTCCTCCTCCTCTCTGGAGAAGTCCTACGAGTTGCCCGATGGACAGGTCATCACCATCGGTAACGAGAGGTTCCGTTGCCCAGAGACCCTCTTCCAGCCCTCCTTCATCGGTCAGTACAAAATCTTACAACTTCACAATGTTCTATAGCCTGGTCCCAGATCAGTTTGTCTTGTCAACTCCTATATGGCTGTTGTCTCCTATATGGCTGTTAGATCTGGGACCAGGCTAGATATTCTGTGCTGTAGCACAAGTAATGCATACAAGATCATGCAGGATAAGAGGAAGTAAAAGTCACCATATGGGTCATTCATGAAGGATATTTATTATTTATTTATTTATTTATATCATTTTCACGAGAGTACTCTATGTGTCATTATTTCATTGTCTATTATATCTTGCTTATGAAGTTTGTGGTTTGGTTTTATCCTCTCTTTTCCAACGGAGGCTTCACTACACATGACAAGGCTCAGAATCCATTGCTCTGTTGCTCTATTCTCTTGCCCAAGACTGTTTGTCCCATACGTATGCAGTTCAGAATATGGGTGTAAAGACTGTTATTTGTTATCCCCATAGGTATGCAGTTCAGAATATGGGTGTAAAGACTGTTATTTGTTATCCCCATAGGTATGCAGTTCAGAATATGGGTGTAAAGACTGTTATTTGTTATCCCCATAGGTATGCAGTTCAGAATATGGGTGTAAAGACTGTTATTTGTTATCCCCATAGGTATGCAGTTCAGAATATGGGTGTAAAGACTGTTATTTGTTATCCCCATAGGTATGCAGTTCAGAATATTGGTGTAAAGACTGTTATTTGTTATCCCCATAGGTATGCAGTTCACAATATGGGTGTAAAGACTGTTATTTGTTATCCCCATAGGTATGCAGTTCAGAATATTGGTGTAAAGACTGTTATTTGTTATCCCCATAGGTATGCAGTTCAGAATATTGGTGTAAAGACTGTTATTTGTTATCCCCATAGGTATGGAGTCTGCTGGTATCCATGAGACCACATACAACGGCATCATGAAGTGCGACATTGACATCCGTAAGGACCTGTACGCCAACAACGTCTTGTCCGGCGGTACCACCATGTACCCTGGTATCGGTGACCGCATGCAGAAGGAGATCACAGCCCTGGCCCCCAGCACTATGAAAATCAAGGTATGTATAATATATGCATCTTATTCTCTTTGATAATTACATCCACCTAACCTTACCACCATCCAATTACTGTGAGTCAATTATTTAACAGTGATGAACCTAAAAGTACTTTGAAGAAAAAGTTTCAAAGTACCCTTGGTGAAGCAAAGTTTGATTAGTATAGACACTTGACTTTGCATAAAACCCCAACTTGACTCGGTCCTAACCGCTGACTATCGCTCCCTGTAGATGATTGCCCCCCCTGAGCGTAAATACTCTGTCTGGATCGGCGGCTCCATCCTGGCCTCCCTGTCCACCTTCCAGGCCATGTGGATCAGCAAAGACGAGTATGAGGAGGCCGGGCCCTCAATCGTCCACAGGAAGTGCTTCTAAATTACACTCACCTCTTATCTCGACTCTCTTCCTGCCCTAAAATCATTGCTCTCTGTTTTTCTCATGTGTCTCTAATCCCCACAAACAACCCATTGTATTTGTTTACTATTTGTGCAATCTGTATTATGGGTCATCGGACTATCAGGATATTTACAAGAATTTCGCTACACCCGCAATAACATCTGCTAAACACGTGTATGTGACCAATAAAATTTGATTTGATTTGATATTGCTAAATAAATGAATTCTGCCTTTTGACTTCCCTGTGCAGTTGCCCATGTGACCTTATGACCTGTTAGTTGTTATGCAGTTGCCCATGTGACCTTATGACCTGTTAGTTGTTATGCAGTTGCCCATGTGACCTTATGACCTGTTAGTTGTTATGCAGTTGCCCATGTGACCTTATGAAACGTAATATAATCAGGTTCATCAAAAGTAGTTTGACAAAAATGACTTCTTCCAGGACAATTTTGCACAATCACAAGTCTACAGTGTTAACAGATGTCACAGAGCATGGAGAGTAACTGCATTTCCATTCCACTAATTAGACATTCTGGGATATGCTTATATATTATTTACACATATGACATTTGACATTTTCTGTTGAAAGCTTTCTCAAACATAGAAAAAAAATGCTAATATACTTCCATTATTATCTGAGTGGACTCCATACATTTACATTACAACTACACATCAAATGAAGTGGTTTGGGTTTGATGTTTAGTTTGATGTAGATGAGGTCCCAGTTGAAATATACTGTAATGTGACGCAAAGCCCACTGGGTGGCAGAAGTTAGTCTTTTCAGGGCGGTGAAGTCACTCGCCACGACCCGTTTAGTAAGCTCTTGGGTGTTGTTTGCACACTAGCTATATGATGACAAACAGTCAAATATGTTGCAGGCAACAGATACATCAACATACAGAGAATATTATTTAATCTGTACAACAGGTTAGATAATATTTAGAGCCACAGCCAAATGTAGTAGCAGTGTAGACATGCACTGTTGTCTCCATCCTCCCAACATGAGAAGAAGACATGTAATTACAATCTAGGACAGAAGCGGTGTGTACCATGGACGTTTCTTTCTAACGACACTCTGCTACATGCTGTATTCCCTGCTGAAAAGGGAATGTCTCGTCTGCTTCTTCACGTGGTACCAATCAGAGGGAGATTGCAGTACTACTGTCCAGGGAACACGAGAGCGTCTTGATTATCTGACTTGGGTTACTTCTGAAATCCTGTTCCCTGTACAGTGCAACACTTTCGACAGTAGCTTAGTGCACTACTTTTGAGCAGCGCCCTAGTCAAAAGTAGTGCACTACAGTGAATTTGCACTTCACCTGGAAAAAAACTATCTTCCACAGAGATTTTTAATTTATAGACATGAATACATTTGCAATTCTGTGTTGAAAACAGAATGTTACTACACCCGCAATAACTAAATATGTGTATGCGACCAATAACATTTTATTTGACTGTTATGTAAATGGTTTGATTGGTCTAGCAAGCTGTCTGAAAGAGAAAATGACAAATAAGACTAATCCCACCCTGTAAGTTGCTGCACCTCATTTCACATTTCACAGTACAAAAATGCAATTCATTTGTTATTACTGTGTAGGTACCATGTACTTTTTGAATAAATAACAGTTAAGTTTTGTATTGAATGGGCTTCTGTACCCTAATATCTCTAGACAAATCCATTGACTTCTATATATTTGTGCGGTTGACAAGGGCCACAATGTCGTGATTATGGGCACAACTGACCAGAAAATTCAGACACAATAGAAGAATGGGGAAACAACATATTTAGCTGTTTGTCTTTCTTTGAGCAGCCAGACAGACATGAACTTCCTTCACCTGCATGCTTGGTTATAATACATCCCAGGGTTACTTCTCAGTTTCTTGCTCTGTGAGTGGTTGTGATTTCTCATGGAGCGAGCTACTGTAACATAAGGTTATGATGCCAAACTTAGTTCTGCAGCCAGCCAGCCCAGCAGCCTCTGACCCACTTCTCTCTCGCCTCTCCTCTCCAGGCTGGGTAGAGGAGTTAAAGATAAATTAAGGTGGAGGTATCAGGGATGGGGGGGTGATTTATTTTCCCCGACCACATCTCTCTCACAGGAAGGAAGGAAGGAATCAAACAGGAAGAGAAAGGGACCACAGAGGTGGATGTATGCTTCAGAAGATGACACCTTTCCAATCGGGTTGGGTGTACAGTAGTCTACATATTAATGGTCGATCCCCATTCAAATAAAATTATACTGTATGTAGTTCTATGCTGTATATGATTAAAATGTTGTTTTGAATATTTAGAATTGTTTACAAATATGTTATACTGTAGATTTAAAAACATATGCTTACAGGGAATTATCTTCATATGTTTGGTTCTATAATTCAAGCATCACTTAAATATTGACCAATGTTTACAACTATGTTATAGGCCTAGACTAAGAAATAAAGCTGTATTTGTATTGATTTGAGTTGAAAAGATAAAGTTACAGGTAATATTCATTACCATTTATTATACTTAATTAATACTATTCCCAGCAGGTTCCTGGTAAATATCTAATGATGTTGTTTTATTTGTCTATGTGTGTAAAACAAAATATGTGGGAATATAACTATTACAAAACAGAATTATTAGGGGGGAAATATTTCCCCCTGGGGTCCATACTGTAGCTTAGCTGTGGTGTTAAGACAGTTGCAATAACGACCCCTCCTCCATCGTGAAGCCCTCTCTCTCTCTCTCTGCTCCCCTCTCCTCCACTCTACTCTGCTCGGTTTATCAGCCGCCTGTTTCTAACTCCCATCATTCCCTGCGATACCCCGGGCGCGCGAGCTCAGCAGATGTAGCGCACACACCACGTTCCATTTCAGAAAACGATACTTAAAACAGAGAGAAAAATAACATTACAATCGTTTTACCCAGTCCACGAAGCCTTCAAAGTTTTGGCAGTTTTGGTTTCACTCCAAACGAAGGTGAAGACGTAGGCTAGAGGAGGAGAAAAGGAGAAGTCGCGTACCCACTGCTCCAATTTCTCAAGGTAAGTGGTAGACTATTGTTTTATTCTCTCATCGCTATATGTTAAAACAACAACAACAACTAAAGAATACGGATCTGGTATATGGAATCGAAGTTCAAGTACAGAATAAGTACATTTAAATTTACATTTTGTATAGCCTATAGACTAGCCTATTACTGATTTGAATAATATACCGTTTTCCCTGTCTCACTTCAAAATCATGGTCACTTGAAAAACTACAGTGATATGTATAAAATGTGTGGTTTCATTTGGGCAATAAGACAGGGATCATCAACTAGATTCAGCCTCGGGACGATTTCTTCTTAAGTGGATGGTCAGGGGACCAGAACATCATTTCAAATAATTTGAAGAATGCAAATTGACTGCAAGAACCCAGACAGATGGGTATAGCATTTGACTAAAACATAATCATTTCAAACCTTGTTTACATTTGTATACGATCACATATACAGTATCTCCCTATTATGTGTGGAAATACTTTGATGGAAATCTGTATATATATATATATATATATATATATATAATATATATATATATATATATATATATATATATATATATATATATATATATATATATATGTGTGGAAATACTTTGATGGAAATCTGTATATATATACAGATATATGTTGTTTATATATATATACAGATTTCCATCAAAGTATTTCCACACATCACACACACATATATATATATATATATATATATATATAGTGCCAGTCAAAAGTTTGGACACACCTACTCATTCCAGGCCTTTTCATTATTTTTACTACTTACTACATTGTAGAATAATAGTGAGGACATCAACAATATGAAATAACACATATGGAATCATGTAGTAACCAAAAAAGTGTTAAACAAATCAAAATATATTTTATATTTCAGATTCTTCAAAGTAGCCACCCTTTGTCTTGTTGACAGCTTTGCACACTCTTATCCTTATCTTAACCAGCTTCATGAGGTAGTCACCTGGAATGCATTTCAATTAACAGGTGTACCTTGTTAAAAGTTAATTTGTGGAATTTCTTTCCTTCTTAATGTGTTTGAGCCAATCAGTTGTGTTGTGACAAGGTGGGGGTGGTATACAGAAGATAGCCCTATTTGGTAAAAGACCAAATCCATATTATGGCAAGAACAGCTCAAATAAGCAAAGAGAAACGACAGTCCATCATACATGAAGGTCAGTCAATCCGGAAAATTTCAAGAACTGTGCAGTCGCAAAAACCATCAAGCACTATGATGAAACTGGCTGTCATGAGGACCGCCACAGGAAAGGAAGACCCAGAGTTACCTCTGCTGCAGAGGATAAGTTCATTAGAGTTAACTGCACCGGAGATTGCAGCACAAATAAATGCTTCATAGAGTTCAAGTAACAGACACATCCACAGCTACCACAGCGTTCTGCAGCGATACTCCATCCCATCTGGTTTGCGCTTAGTGGGACTATCATTTGTTTTTCGACAGGATAATGACCCAACACACCTCCAGTCTTTGTAAGGGCTATTTGACCAAGAAGGAGAGTGATGGACTGCTGCATGAGATGACCTGGCCTCCACAGTCACCTGACCTCATATTGTTTGGGAGAAGTTGGACTGCAGAGTGAAGGAAAGGCAGCCAACAAGTGCTCAGCATATGTGGGAACTCCTTCAAGACTGTTGGAAAACCATTCCAGGTGAAGCTGGTTGAGAGAATGATAAGAGTGTGCAAAGCTGTTATCAAGGCAAAGGGTGGCTACTTTGAAGAATCTAAAATCTAAAATCTATATTTGATTTGTTTAACACTTTTTTGGTTACTACATGATTCCATATGTGTTGTTTACTAGTTTTGATGTCCTCACTATTCTTTTACAATGAAGAAAAAAGTTAAAATAAAGAAAAACCATTGAATGAGTAGGTGTGTCCAAACTTTTGACTGGTACCGTGTATATATATATATATATATATATATATATATATATGTAAATAGGTATTTCAGAAAACTTGGCGGGCCTAATCACCCACAGACCAAATTCGGCTGTGGATTGCCAGTTGGGGAGCTGCTATAAGACAATTCCATGTTCTCTGTTTTCAATGCCGTTGCTTGGCACAATTTCAAAGGTCTGCATTCAAAAAGGAGATCAGTCTTAATGGTTAACATTTTAGAGTAATCAATTGATCAATGTAGCCGGAAAAATGTTTATGTCTCTTGGCAAGCTAGGAACGCCAGACTGTGCTGTTCCTAACAAGACTATACTTCACAATAGTACAATGAAATTAGTGGAGTCTGGCAAGTGCAATACTTTTGTCCTCAGATATAAATAAGTCAAATATTAGCCTACTTAAAAATGATTATTGTCAGAAATATGAAATCAGTTACCACCTACCATCCAGTCAATGCTGCTGAAACTTCTTGAACATAATCTCTCTTGACAGAAAACTTGCTCACCCTGAGATACTGTTTTGCATTCCAAATGGCACCATTTACATTTTTGTCATTTAGCAGATGCTCTGATCCAGAGAAACTAGAGTTGCAGTAAATGCCTCACTGAAGGCCACATCAAGAGATTTTTGACCTTGTCAGCTCAAGGATTTGAAACAGCGATCTTTCAGTTATTGGACCAACACTCTTAACCGCTAGGCTACCTGGCACCCCATATTTGACCTGGACACTATGGGCCATTGTCAGAAGAAGTGCACTATATAGGGGATGGGGTGCCATTTGAGACTAAGGCACTGTGTACATTGTTTTTTTGACCTTTGGTCAAAACAGCTGGCCATTTCTCCTCCCTTTAACAACTTTATTTTGGCGATTCATTCACTCACTCGTTGCTACTCTTACATGAAGGTGAGGAGGACAGAGAGGTGTTTTGTTACTCTGTCTGGATGATGAATAATCGATCTTGGCTACAAGAGAGGGGGGAGTTGGGGTGGGGGAGAGTGTGTGGAGAGAGAGAGAGAGAGAGAGAGAGAGAGAGAGAGAGAGAGAGAGAGAGAGAGAGAGAGAGAGAGATGGCGTGGCTAGCTGGCTGGCAAGCAGGCAGGGTAATGAGGAACTCACGACTTAAAGCTTTCTGACACATTTATCTGTGTCCTTTCAAAGTCACTGGGCTAGCTTCAAGGCTGGAAGCTGTTTGTTTGCCAGAGCCATAGAGTTAAATAGAACACTTTCATTTATTTTATGCCCATTTTCACAAGACTACAATGATTAGCAGATGTGAAGTTCATTTCCCGATGGTTCATTTCCCAATGGTATATTTCCCAATAATAATAGTTCCATTGTAGACCTACAGTAGTAGATGGTGACATCTGTTTGAATTATCAGGCACCAGTCAGGTACAGATCTACTGAAGGGATCTGAGGACCATCATTGAGAAATGCAATACCACATTTCATTATTTAAGTACAGAAGGGACAACTGTATACCAACACCACCCTTAACTTCAGAAACTTAACCCTGTACATATCCTGTACATCGTTAATGTTGTCACATTTGATCATGACCTGCAGTTAAGGTAGGGTGCAGTGCAGTAAAAGCGCTGGCAGGCAGCAGAGCAGTACCTGGTGTTCTATGAACATTCCTCCTCTGTTAGACACGTTCCCTCAAGGTGTGTTTCTCCTTTGAGATCTGGTTGATTTAAAAAAAAATGGTTTTACTAAGTCCAATATCCCCAGCAGACTATGCAGCCTACCAGGAGTTTACAGTACCGCTCTACTTGATTTGTTTCTTCAGTGAATATCTTCAGTCAATATCCCCAGCAGACTATGCAGCCTACCAGGAGTTTACAGTACCGCTCTACTTGATTTGTTTCTTCAGTGAATATCTTCAGTCAATATCCCCAGCAGACTATGCAGCCTACCAGGAGTTTACAGTACGGCTCTAATTGATTTGTTTCTTCAGTGAATATCTTCAGTCAATATCCCCAGCAGACTATGCAGCCTACCAGGAGTTTACAGTACGGCTCTAATTGATTTGTTTCTTCAGTGAGCTTTTAGGACAGCAGCATTGTTCAAGCATGCAATATTATGCAGGCAAGCAGTTTGTTCTCTCCCCTCTTCATTGTTATACCGGTGGCTGAGGGTCCCATGGGGTTTCCAAGCAGGGCCTCCATAGCAACGGAGACAGAGATGAGAGGGTTTTTGCGGTGGCACCTTTAATCTGGAAGAGATCCTGGTGGCTCTGCATCACTGTGACAAATGGCTGGATGTCACACCACCCAGTGACCTCTGCAGGTCAGTTGGCAAGTTAGTCCACTCCTATACTCCTCACAGCTCACTTACAATGTATTACACATAACTTGCAACCTGGAAGATACAAACCAAATGTGCATGTTACGGGTACTGTTAATAATTGCACAAAAAATTATTACGGTCAATTGGCTCAAACCACAGCCGTAAGTCAATGGACTCAACGACTGAAAAATGTGTATGCAATGGAAAATATGACAACCAGGTTGCAACTAAAGATGGCTACTTTTTTGTCCAAATGGACTCCCATCAGATTGTACCTTGCCCAATAACTGTATAGACAAAAAGAGGGACGTACGTGGGGGTGTGTGGAATAAATCCCTTCATTTTATGAATCCTGTAATTCTTAGTATTATTTCTTATCTTGGTCCTTTTAGGGATGTTTTCTTTTTAAAGAAATGACTTAATTTCATGTTTATTTTGTTTGTTTTTCTGGCGCTCTTTCCTTTGTCCTCTAAAAACAGAGCATGACGTCGAGGTTCACATGGTGTTCTATAACTTCTTTTCTTTTTACTTTTTGAACTTCATAAATAAAGATATGTAAAAAAAAAATGTATTACACAATAACGGAGCATCTAAGAGTTTTTCACTCACTGGATGCTTTCTACTATACAGTCGAACAATCTAGTTCATCTTCCGCATAGACCTACTGTAGGTCCTCCACAGCTCACCTAGATGTTCTCAGAGAGCATACGTTTTTACCTGCACTCAACTGGATATCTCCTTTCTGTCATACAAATACAATACATCTTTGTTGCTTCATTATACAGAGACAATGGAATTGTTGTTATTTTTGCTGTCACAGTTCAGTACCCTACCCAGACCCACCACACAGACGACAGGCTTTTAATATAAACAATATAGTCATGCAATGTAGCTGTCAGTTAAACTATAATTTCCATCCTACAAGGCTTCCTTTGACACAGAAGGGTACTGTAATGTTACTAATGAAGGAAAGAGCTAAATCAATATTTAAATCTATTAATGATCACATTCACCACACTCCTTATCAATAATGCAAGATAGCAGGGCAGATTCACAGATACATATATCATCTGGATAGAACTGTGCCTCCCATGGGCAGGGCTGGCTGTGAAGTTTTATTTTCATGTTGCCCTTTCTAGCACAGTTCCAGCAACTACAGAGAATGTGGAACCAGGCCATAGCGGTACAGGCTTGGTTTGGCTCTTTCAGCTGGATTCTAGGCCTGGCAGGGTAGGTTGCTCATCATGCGCCATAGCAGACCTGAGTTCAAATATGATTGGAAATCATTTCAAAAACGGAATCTGGGCAAATAGAAGAGTCGCAGTAACTGTCAACCTATCCGGCACTCCAGGCAGGCTAATGCAAACGCTGAAAGGTTTCAAACAGTGTTTGGACCCAGGCTTTCTCCAAAGTGGTAAATATAAAAGCCGTGTTCACAGGGAGCAGTCTGTCATCTGTTTTGGGCTCCAGATAAGAGCATATAACAGAGTTTGAAAGTTAGTGAAGAGAGTGTAATGTAAAGGCAGATAAATAGAGGGTATATAATATGAAGCATAACCAGTGAGGCACAAGAAACTCTGTGTTTGAAATTTCTCTCATCTCCTCGAGAGACACTGGCTTCCTGGCTCTGGCAATTCCCTTACACTGAGAGAGGTTTATAAAGAATTCATTACCCTTTTGTATCCATAGGAAAGTTAATTTGTATTTTTAGTGTCTCGGTGTCTCTGACCCGTGTGTCTAAATATTGACTGTCTCTGACCCGTGTGTCTAAATATTGACTGTTTCTGACCCGTGTGTCTAAATATTGACTGTCTCTGACCCGTGTGTCTAAATATTGACTGTCTCTGACCCGTGTGTCTAAATATTAACTGTCTCTGACCCGTGTGTCTAGATATTGACAGTCTCTGACCCGTGTGTCTAAATATTGACTGTTTCTGACCCGTGTGTCTAAATATTGACCGTTTCTGACCCGTGTGTCTAAATATTGACTGTCTCTGACCCGTGTGTCTAAATATTAACTGTCTCTGACCCGTGTGTCTAGATATTGACAGTCTCTGACCCGTGTGTCTAAATATTGACTGTTTCTGACCCGTGTGTCTAAATATTGACCGTTTCTGACCCGTGTGTCTAAATATTGACTGTCTCTGACCCGTGTGTCTAAATATTGACAGTCTCTGACCCGTGTGTCTAGATATTGACAGTCTCTGACCCGTGTGTCTAAATATTGACTGTTTCTGACCCGTGTGTCTAAATATTGACTGTTTCTGACCCGTGTGTCTAAATATTGACTGTCTCTGACCCGTGTGTCTAAATATTGACTGTCTCTGACCCGTGTGTCTAAATATTGACTGTCTCTGACCCGTGTGTCTAAATATTGACTGTCTCTGACCCGTGTGTCTAAATATTGACTGTCTCTGACCCATGTGTCTAAATATTGACTCTCTGACCCGTGTGTCTAAATATTGACTGTTTCTGACCCGTGTGTCTAAATATTGACTGTCTCTGACCCGTGTGTCTAAATATAGACTGTCTCTGACCCGTGTGTCTAAATATTGACTGTT
Organism: Salmo salar; assembly: GCF_965601325.2. Lineage (NCBI taxonomy): Eukaryota > Metazoa > Chordata > Actinopteri > Salmoniformes > Salmonidae > Salmo > Salmo salar. Next base: position 115,346,462 of record NC_138300.1, read on the forward strand.
TCTGACCCGTGTGTCTAAATATTGACTGTCTCTGACCCGTGTGTCTAAATATAGACTGTCTCTGACCCGTGTGTCTAAATATTGACTGTTTCTGACCCGTGTGTCTAAATATTGACTGTCTCTGACCCGTGTGTCTAAATATTGACTCATGGACATGGGTCGCATTTCAGTTAACTTTAGTAAGATAAGAGGCTGTTGGATCTGATACTGAGATTGACAGGAATGGAGATGAGATCAAATGTGTTTCTCTGGACACCAGGGATTTACTCAGGAGAGTGGAACATCACCAGCCTGGTACCATTATCTGTTTGTGCTGTCTTGCCAACTCCAATGGTCATTGCCATGGCAAGACAGCACAAGCAGATTTGGGACCAGGCTAGAAGGTCTCAGAGTGTTCAGATGTAGATGTTGTTCTGTGTTGATCTGGACATCACCCTATGTTGTGGAAGGTGTTGTTTCAGCTCTACTGAGTGTCGCAGCCCACTGTGCAGTATAAGCCCTAGGTGTTACACTTGATGGATGGACATCCTTTTCCAGCCCACGAGATAATTGATTTGTTCCGCCAGTGATGCGTTGAACTGTTAAACCTACAGTATTTCCATTTTACACACACATCTGAGACCAAGACCTTTTGGCCTGCTTAACTGCCTGTCATATGTCTGTTGCCCTATTTACTGTGTTGTAGCTAACGATGCTTTCAACTCACCCAGAGGAGACGAACTGGACTAAGCTAGATCAGTGGGCATCCATCCACTGAGAACCCAAATGCAGTGTTGATTTTGGCTCTCATTTTTTTATTTAGTCTAGTCTTAGTCATTTTGACAAAAATATCTAAATTTTTTGTAATTTGAATAATGATTTAGTCTAGTTATTGTCAAAATGACAAAAACAGTGGACCATTTTAGTCAACTAAATACACCTTCATTTTACTGAAATCATAATTTGTTTTGCCTAACATCCTATTCTCTTCCCAACAGCAGAAATATGACAAACATATGAGAAAAATATTATATTGTATAAGAATTATCTGGCCATGTAAATTCCTAATTCAGCCTACATAGATACTGCACATTACATACAGAACGAACAGGCACAAGCAGAGAGAAAGACAGAGAGAGAAAGAAAGAAAGAAAGAAAGAAAGAAAGAAAGAAAGAAAGAAAGAAAGAAAGAAAGAAAGAAAGAAAGAAGAAAAGAAAGAGAAGCACAATCACCAGATGGTGCTTCAAAGTACTGGCAAAGTAGTATGGGTTGCACCTCTGTCACTCGGTCGCATCATTGCCATTGTTATCAAAGTTCCACAGACGCCACAGACACATTAATGTCCACAAGTTGAACGGGAGCTAATGACTGTTTCACCCAGTGATGTAGTCGAGTCACTAAACCTCGAGTCCGAATCGAGTCCCAAGTCCCCTGTGCTTGAGTTCGAGTCCAAGTCCCCAGTCCCTATTGCTGAAGTCCGAGTCCCAGTGCTCGAGTCCTGGTCCAAGTGCTCAACTAGCGTAGTTTTAGAACGGCCATCGATATGCTTTGTGAACGTAAAAAGCGGCCTGCCTATGTACGATAGGAGAAAAAAAAGCTGTTTTCTCAGAGGAAAAGAGGGAAACTTGACCACGTTGTCTACAGCACCTTTATATGAAATGCAGTGGGAAAAGTGGTAGGATTGAGCAAGCAGGAAATTCAAAGACAGCCTATTTTTCTGGAGCCTGCTCAAGTGAGAGAAAAATATAGCTAGACTGTTTGTTTTACTATTAAACTCAATTCTGCTATTGTTTTTAATTTTGTAAAGCAGCTTGTGTTTCTTAACCATGCAAATGATAGCTAACTAGAAGGCTGGTGGTGACTGGTTAGCTAAAGTGAAGCATTTCATGGGGCACTATAACCACATATGAGTTCAATTGGTACAGAATTCTCACTCACGGGTTCAACAAATACGGCCTCTTACAAGGCACTTCTCAAAATATGTTAACGAGCCAATACCGTGCACCCACTAGTGGTCAAAAGGTTTTTGGCGCAACAAAGATACAGTACGGTATTGTGAGTACCAATCGAAATACAGCAATTTTCCCACAGTACACCATGTTACACATTTCAACGTTTTTTTTACTCTTGATAATACCTCATATGTTACAGTGTGTGGACTGACTATGTCTGTCTGCTTCATCCAGAATTGGCCTAGATCAAATCCACTCAATATTGTTATGGAAATACCTAGTCAGTGGTATAGGGAAAGGAGGATACCTAGTCAGTTGTACAGGGAAAGGGGGATACCTAGCCTTGCTCAGGGGCAGAACCACAGATTTTTACCTTGTCAGCTCGGGGATTCAATCCAGCAACCTTTTGGCTACTGGCCCAACACTCTAACCACTAGGCTACTGTACCTGCCACCATGGAGCATGGAGAAGTGGTGCAGTATTTGGGGTTGTACTCCTTGAAGGACCATTTCCTCTTTGTTATTTATGTCTGTTCCATGCTAATATTGAGTTTAAGAAAACATATATTTGTACAGTAGTTTTTAGGGATGCGTGTTGGAAAATTAGCCCAGGATATATGTCTTCACCAGTGGTCCTCAATTACATTCAGCCGGCGGTCCCCAATGACATTTTCCTTGAGTGGGTGGTCGGGAGGCCGGAACATAGTTATAAATAATTTGTACACTTCAAATTGACCGAAGAATCCCAGACATATTTCTGAAAAACGGAATCATTTCTAACCTCGATTTTCTTTGGGATACGATCACATATGCCTGTTTATTTATGTGTGGGAATACTTGGGAACAGATTTCTATAACAAAATCCCCCAAAACTCTGGCCTAACGCTGTGGCGCAGTATTGCTGTTAAAGAGAGATGGATCTCCAAATGTCGCTGTCCAATCCGTGGTGCTGGTATCACAGCAGTCTCTATTGCTAATGGTCCATGGTGAGAAAGCATTTTCCTCTCTGATTTGACTGTTTCAGTGGCTGGACCCATTGCTGTCCTAGTCGTGGTGCTACTGTATGGCCATGTATCCCCTAAGGGTGGGTGATTTGCACCTCGATAGCGTCACACATGTCTGCAATTTTCTTAATTTCTTTCTTCAGTGAAATAGTGAAGAAATCTGGAATATACCGTGATATAAAATGTATTTTATACCGCCCACCTATATGAATTACTGAATCGTTTACAGTAGGTCCTTGTCATCTCTGCCCTGATTCAGGCAGACGGATGCTGGACGCTAAGGCAATATGGCACATCATCTAGAGTCAAGGTGTTGTGTTCAGTTGTTGATTGAACAACATGTCACTCTGGGAATGCAAAATGGTAGAATTCTCCTTAAAAAAAAAGCAACTACAAATTTTGACATGGCAAAATAATTTCACATTGGGAACTCCCATGGGTTTCTTCCCAATTCCACCCTGGATTGTGTTCTTCTGCTGGAGGTTGGTTCACCCTAATTTGATTTATTTTCTCCCTCTGGCCCTGCCCCTGGCCCTGCCCCTAGAGAGCATTCATGGCCACAATGTGACCCCCGTGTGTCAGTGAGGTCCCTCAATGTCGACCAGAGTCCAGGTTAATGACACCAACAGGGACACAGCAGAAACAACAGTACACTGTTGTAGAACAGTTACAGTGCTATTCAACAGGCATGGTGTGTCGTACACTCTTAGAAAAAAAGGTGCTGTCTTGAACCTGAAGGGGTTCTTCGGCAATAGCAGAACCCTTTGAAGAACCCTTTTTGGTTCCAGGTAGAACCCTTTTGGGTTCCATGTAGAACCCTTTCCACAGAGGTTTCTTCATGGAACCCAAACGGGTTCTACATGGAACCAGAAAGGGTTCTACCTGGAAGCTAAAAGCATTCTACCTGGAACCAAAAAGGGTTCTCCTCTGAGGACAGCCCCAAAAAACTTTTGGAACCCCTTTTTTCTAAGGGTGTAAAATCACTGAGAGGTGAAACTTGTCCCTGAATCCTGACCCAGGGATGGCCAGCTATGGTCCCTGACCATGTCAGATTGCTCTTCTGTAGTGTTAAGTCCTCTCTACCATGACAAAGTTAATTACTGAGTGCCAGCTGATCCCTGTCCCGTCCACTGGGGTTCTCATTAGAGCTCAGGACATAGTAAATGGGATAGACTTACAGAACAGTACAGGGTTTGGTTATAGTGCCCACGTGTCTTATAGTACAGTACAGGGTTTGGTTATAGTGTCCACTTGTCTTACAGAACAGTACAGGGTTTGGTTATAGTGCCCACCTGTCTTACAGAAAAGGACAGGGTTTGGTTATAGTGTCCACGTGTCTTACAGAACAGAACAGTACAGGGTTTGGTTATAGTGTCCACGTGTCTTACAGAACAGTACAGGGTTTGGTTATAGTGTCCACGTGTCTTACAGAACAGAACAGAACAGGGTTTGGTTATAGTGCCCACGTGTCTTACAGAACAGTACAGGGTTTGGTTATAGTGCCCACGTGTCTTACAGTACAGTACAGGGTTTGGTTATAGTGTCCACGTGTCTTACAGTACAGTACAGTACAGGGTTTGGTTATAGTGTCCACGTGTCTTACAGAACAGTACAGGGTTTGGTTATAGTGTCCACGTGTCTTACAGAACAGAACAGGGTTTGGTTATAGTGTCCACGTGTCTTACAGAACAGTACAGGGTTTGGTTATAGTGTCCACGTGTCTTACAGAACAGTACAGGGTTTGGTTATAGTGTCTTACAGAACAGTACAGGGTGTGGTTATAGTGTCCACGTGTCTTACAGAACAGTACAGGGTTTGGTTATAGTGCCCACGTGTCTTACAGAACAGTACAGTACAGGGTTTGGTTATAGTGCCCACGTGTCTTACAGAACAGTACAGGGTTTGGTTATAGTGTCTTACAGAACAGTACAGGGTTTGGTTATAGTGTCCACGTGTCTTACAGTACAGTACAGTACAGGGTTTGGTTATAGTGTCCACGTGTCTTACAGAACAGAACAGAACAAGGTTTGGTTATAGTGCCCACGTGTCTTACAGAACAGTACAGGGTTTGGTTATAGTGCCCACGTGTCTTACAGTACAGTACAGGGTTTGGTTATAGTGTCCACGTGTCTTACAGTACAGTACAGTACAGGGTTTGGTTATAGTGTCCACGTGTCTTACAGAACAGTACAGGGTTTGGTTATAGTGTCCACGTGTCTTACAGAACAGAACAGGGTTTGGTTATAGTGTCCACGTGTCTTACAGAACAGTACAGGGTTTGGTTATAGTGTCCACGTGTCTTACAGAACAGTACAGGGTTTGGTTATAGTGTCTTACAGAACAGTACAGGGTTTGGTTATAGTGTCCACGTGTCTTACAGAACAGTACAGGGTTTGGTTATAGTGCCCACGTGTCTTACAGAACAGTACAGTACAGGGTTTGGTTATAGTGCCCACGTGTCTTACAGAACAGTACAGGGTTTGGTTATAGTGTCTTACAGAACAGTACAGGGTTTGGTTATAGTGTCCACGTGTCTTACAGTACAGTACAGTACAGGGTTTGGTTATAGTGTCCACGTGTCTTACAGAACAGTACAGGGTTTGGTTATAGTGTCCACATGTCTTACAGAACAGGACAGGGTTTGGTTATAGTGCCCACGTGTCTTACAGAACAGGACAGGGTTTGGTTATAGTGTCCACGTGTCTTACAGTACAGTACAGTACAGGGTTTGGTTATAGTGTCCACGTGACTTACAGTACAGTACAGGGTTTGGTTATAGTGTCCACGTGTCTTACAGAACAGTACAGGGTTTGGTTATAGTGTCCACGTGACTTACAGTACAGTACAGTGTCATGACGTGGCCCTTTCTGGGTATATATAGTGGCTTCCCCCTCTCTCTCACTCTCTCCTACACCCAGGTTCTGTTATCTCAGGTTGTAAATTCCTGGAGGAGACTCTCCCCCTGGCCATGCAGAAAGAAAGACTAAGAGAGAACAAAGGATTTCACATGGCAAACTCCTAAATCCCCAAAATGGGAATTTGAAACAAAATGTCCACTTGTGAGAAGGTGGGAATGGTCCACGGACACTTAAGGGACGGGCATGACGAGTGTGTTTCATTTGGTGACCTCAGAGAGGACAGGAAACACACATTACTATATCTCTGAATGTGTACATTTCTCAGTTATGGGGTTTGCATCTGATTCTTGTATAAAATGAATTAGTAAAGATGAAACTATTTGTGAAATGATGTAATGTGATGTTAAACCTTTAATGTGAGAGAATTGTATTCCCTTTAAAGTTTAACTAAGTCATTGGCCTGCCCCCGTGAGTACAGACATGATCTGGCATCATAGACCCGCCTTCTCTATTGTTAATAAAACCCCCTCCTAGGGAAATCCTCTTCAGACCACAAAAACCTCAGTGTAAGCTAAGGTTGCAATGGTTGTTGAATTCCTAACCATACCACGTGGAACATTAGCTACACGACTGGAAATGGTTAAACTCTGAGACTATCGATCCCGACAGAACAAGAGCAAATCTTAGATACTAATTACTAGTCTGCAGCTAGAAATGATGTAAACCTGGGATGCTATTACCGACAACCACCAAAACATTTGTACTATGAGAACATTTCTGAATGGTATTCTGAAGTATCCATTCTAACCACGAAAGACTTTGATCTTCAGGGAAGCAGAGAGAGAGAAAGGGACTTGGATGAACTCTCCAACAGACGGACTGACAATTCCAACAGAGATCACAATGACACACTGGGCGTAAATATATATTGATTGCAATTATTCCCGAATGAGTGAGCATTCATGTGCAAAGGATTAGCATTTCAATTAATATAATTATCAACTGTGTAGTGATCCCTTTTGTCTTTCCCGCATGTTCTCAGTCCACACCCACTTCCCTTTGTCCACCAAGCCGTCATATCGGCTTAGCCCACTAGGGAACCTCCCTTATCATTTCCTTGTAACCATATCTACTGTTTGTTTGTTTATGCATTTCTGTGATTGTTTAGTTAGATAGATGTTTGGAATGAGACTGATGTGAGGTAAATAATAATTCATTAATAAGAAGACTAATTGATCAGATATTAAAATATCTGAAGAGTTATATTAGGAAAATTATAACTTTGTAATCTGAAGATTTTCCTTGGTGCCCCGACTTCCTAGTTAATTACATTTACATGATTAGTTTAATCAAGTAATAATAATTACAGAGAATTGATTTGATAAAATAACAGTCCTCAATTTTAATGATGCCAAAGACACGACAACAGGGTTTGGTTATAGTGTCCACGTGTCTTATAGTACAGGACAGGGTTTGGTTATAGTGTCCACGTGTCTTACAGAACAGTACAGGGTTTGGTTATAGTGCCCACGTGTCTTACAGTACAGGGTTTGGTTATAGTGCCCACGTGTCTTACAGAACAGTACAGTGCAGGGTTTGGTTATAGTGTCCACGTGTCTTATAGTACAGGACAGGGTTTGGTTATAGTGCCCACGTGTCTTACAGTACAGAACAGAACAGGGTTTGGTTATAGTGTCCACGTGTCTTACAGAACAGAACAGAACAGGGTTTGGTTATAGTGTCCACGTGTCTTACAGAACAGTACAGGGTTTGGTTATAGTGCCCACGTGTCTTACAGAACAGTACAGTACAGGGTTTGGTTATAGTGTCCACGTGTCTTACAGAACAGTACAGGGTTTGGTTATAGTGCCCACGTGTCTTACAGTACAGTACAGTACAGGGTTTGGTTATAGTGTCCACGTGTCTTACAGAACAGTACAGGGTTTGGTTATAGTGTCCACGTGTCTTACAGAACAGTACAGGGTTTGGTTATAGTGCCCACGAGTCTTACAGTACAGTACAGGGTTTGGTTATAGTGCCCACGTGTCTTACAGAACAGTACAGTACAGGGTTTGGTTATAGTGTCTTACAGTACAGTACAGGGTTTGGTTATAGTGTCCACGTGTCTTACAGAACAGTACAGGGTTTGGTTATAGTGTCCACGTGTCTTACAGAACAGTACAGGGTTTGGTTATAGTGTCCACGTGACTTACAGTACAGTACAGTACAGGGTTTGGTTATAGTGTCCACGTGTCTTACAGAACAGTACAGGGTTTGGTTATAGTGTCCACGTGTCTTACAGAACAGTACAGTGACAGGGTTTGGTTATAGTGTCCACGTGTCTTACAGAACAGTACAGGGTTTGGTTATAGTGTCCACGTGTCTTACAGAACAGTACAGTACAGGGTTTGGTTATAGTGCTCCACGTGTCTTACAGTACAGAACAGTACAGGGTTTGGTTATAGTGTCCACGTGTCTTACAGAACAGTACAGGGATTGGTTATAGTGCCCACGTGTCTTACAGTACAGTACAGGGTTTGGTTATAGTGTCCACGTGTCGTACAGAACAGTACAGGGTTTGGTTATAGTGCCCACGTGTCTTACAGAACAGTACAGGGTTTGGTTATAGTGTCCACGTGTCTTACAGAACAGTACAGTACAGGGTTTGGTTATAGTGTCCACGTGTCTTACAGAACAGTACAGGGTTTGGTTATAGTGTCCACGTGTCTTACAGAACAGTACAGGGTTTGGTTATAGTGTCCACGTGTCTTACAGAACAGAACAGGGTTTGGTTATAGTGCCCACGTGTCTTACAGAACAGAACAGAACAGGGTTTGGTTATAGTGTCTTACAGAACAATACAGGGTTTGGTTATAGTGTCCACGTGTCTTACAGTACAGTACAGTACAGGGTTTGGTTATAGTGTCCACGTGTCTTACAGAACAGTACAGGGTTTGGTTATAGTGTCCACGTGTCTTACAGAACAGTACAGGGTTTGGTTATAGTGTCCACGTGTCTTATAGTACAGAACAGTACAGGGTTTGGTTATAGTGTCCACGTGTCTTACAGAACAGTACAGGACAGGGTTTGGTTATAGTGTCCACGTGTCTTACAGAACAGAACAGGGTTTGGTTATAGTGCCCACGTGTCTTACAGAACAGTACAGTACAGGGTTTGGTTATAGTGTCCACGTGTCTTACAGTACAGTACAGGGTTTAGTTATAGTGTCCACGTGTCTTACAGAACAGTACAGGGTTTGGTTATAGTGTCTACGTGTCTTACAGAACAGTACAGGGTTTGGTTATAGTGTCCACGTGTCTTACAGAACAGGACAGGGTTTGGTTATAGTGTCCACGTGTCTCGTACAGTACAGTACAGGGTTTGGTTATAGTGTCCACGTGTCTTACAGAACAGAACAGTACAGGGTTTGGTTATAGTGCCCACGTGTCTTACAGTACAGGACAGGGTTTGGTTATAGTGTCCACGTGTCTTACAGTACAGTACAGGGTTTGGTTATAGTGTCCACGTGTCTTACAGAACAGAACATTGTGATCATATCATACTGCATGAATAGAATGTTAGAGATTTAGAATAAAGGGTCTGCCTACGGTGCTGTCCAAATCCACTTCAAAGCTGAAATCCTCTTACCTCACACTTGTCATATATTTAGCTACCTTGGGTTTCCATACATTAATCTACCTTGGGTTTGTCATACATTGAACTACCTTGGGTTTGTCATACATGAATCTACCTTGGCTTTGTAATACATTAAGCTACCTTGGGTTTGTCATACATTAAGCTACCATGAGTTTTTCATACATTAAGCTATCTTGGGTTTGTCATACATTAAGTTACCTTGGGTTTGTCATACATTAAGCTACATTCGCTTTGTCATACATTCAGTTACCTTGGGTTTGTCATACATTAAGCTACCTTGAGTTTGTCAGAAATTAATCTACCTTGGGTTTGTCATTCATTTAACTACCTTGGGTTTGTCATACAGTAAGCTACCTTGGGTTTGTTATACATTAAGTTACCTTCGGTTTGTCATACTCCACCCTACCTTGGCTTTGTCATACATTTATCTACCTTGGGTTTGTCATACATTAATCTACCTTGGGTTTGTCATACATTAAGTTACCTTGGGTTTGTCATACATTTAACTACCTTGGGTTTGTCATACATTAATCTACCTTGGGTTTGTCATACATCAAGTTACCTTGGGTTTGTCATACTCCACCCTACCTTGGGTGTGTCATACAGTAACCTACCTTGGGTTTGTTATACATTAAGTTACCTTGGGTTTGTCATACTCAATCCTACCTTGCCTTGTCATACATTTATCTACCTTGGGTTTGTCATACATTAATCTACCTTGGGTTTGTCATACATCAAGCTACCTTGGGTAGGTCATACATTTAGGTACCTTGGGTTTGTCATACATTTATCTGCCTTGGGCTTGTCATACATTAAGCTACCTTGGGTTTGTCATACATCAAGCTACCTTGGGTTTGTCATACATTAATCTACCTTGGGTTTGTCATACATTAAGTTACCTTGGATATGTCATACATCAAGCTACATTGGGTTTGTCATACATTAATCTACTTTGGGTTTGTCATACATCACGCTAACTTGGGTTTGTCATACATTAATCTACCTTGGGTTTGTCATACATTTAGCTACCTTGGGTTTTACATTTTGATAATTGTTCTGTCTGGCTGACTGCAGAGATTATTTCTGGGCCCAGCATGCTTTTACTGTATGCTGTAACACCCATGTAATATCAGAGGCATATCAGACCTATGCCAGCCAAGCATTTTTTTAATTGCCTCCTGAACCCTATAGGCTAAACAAGTGTTAAACAAGCTGATATGATACTAACTGCCTTTTGGGTCTAGTGTGTCTCAGTGGTGATTGGAGGGGTCTGGCTGGAGGAAGGAGGAAGTGGAGGTGACAGACAGCCATGATGAAGGATGTGGTTGTCTGGAGAAGTGGCTCTGGGGAGGTTATGTGCTGCTGGAGCACTTTTTATGGAGCTAGTCATTTATGACTGTGTCTGTGGCCTCATCTGAGATTGGACCGAGGGAGAGACACAATGTAGCGTGTTTACTGGATGAAGTCAAATGCTCTCTATCATACTGTTGTTTTTCTGGACGGTTATTAGGGGAAGGAGGGACCCTGAGATTAGGGACCTCTCGGGGTGTTTCAATTTTATTACAAAATAAAATCAGCCATACAGGTTCAGATTTCTGTGGCGTCATGGCAGTGGTAAAATGTAATGTTATACGTGGTGGATTTTGTGGTTTAAGATTCTCACACCGCTATTCTCTGGTTACAGGATGGATCACTCCACTTGGTACTGTCAAGGTCGTCTGGAGGGATTCTCTAACTGACACTATCCATGGCAGTTGATTTCATGCGCTCCGTCAGTTTCTTGACTGTCTGAAAAACAACATGTAGAAAAGGTGAGCCTCTGGTCTGCTTCCTTTACTTCACAGGTCAGTCTTAAATTACATTGGTGAGCAGTGATTGAGAAACTCTCAGCACAGATCTATAAAAGGGATGCTTAGAACAATGAGAACCAGACATCACACTATGAGAAAAATGGGCTGGAAATGAATGAAAGGAAGAACAGTAGAACCATTTTAAACGTATAATGGGTTGGGTCTCAGTTACAGGACTGTGCACACACCTGGTATCAGTCACATATAACCAGTATAAAGTCTAGCCTATATACAGGGTTTTCTATTTGAAAAACATCCCTGTTGGACAGAATCGAGGGTTTGACAAAGTATTATTGTTACATTTCGTTTGAAGCACCATCAATATCAAAATTTAAAGCAGTGCCTGTTTGAATTAAGGGTACTGGTCGTTGTCTGTGTCATCCAGAGCTCTAAACTAGGGCAATGATATAGAAAAGGCTGCATGGTGTGTGTGTGTCTTATATGTGGGAAGTACACACCGTGTGTGTGTGTGTGTGTGTGTGTGTGTGTGTGTGTGTGTGTGTGTGTGTGTGTGTGTGTGTGTGTGTGTGTGTGTGTGTGTGTGTGTGTATCTGGGGTGGGTAAAGCTTACTGTATGCTTCCCAGTCTAAACAGTTTGTGCATATATTATGACATTTATTTTTGACGTTTTTGTTCGTTTTGGTCTTCAGCAGGTTTTGTTTTTCAGCTCTTTTGTCAGTCAGCAACTGTACTACTCATAGTCAGTGGCATAGCACAGTTTCGCCCCGCATTTGTTTTTCTGCAAAACATTTTTTGCCATGGGACAGAGAGAAACATTTTCATTTTTATAGCTAATCTCATGCTATTTTACACCTTTTACCATGAGGCTAAGAGAAAATGTTGCTATTTTATCATACTTGCTCAAACCTACATGTTCCCACAGTATCCATACCCATCCTGTTTGTTCTCACATTTTTTCAAATGTTACATCCTTTGGACATTTCTAGAACTTGTAATACTTTATGCCATATGGCTTCAAATTGTTCTGTTTTTTTTCTATCTGTAGCCGGCATTTTTTCAACATTTAAATGATTATGCATTTAATTCATCCACTGTCTTGACGATGGAGCATCATTTGATTTCCAGTTCATAAGTAAAAGAATGGTCCAAGAAAATAATGGTCCAACCCATTGGGTATCTCACCGCATCCTCACACGCCATGTCTTGAAATATGCAGATAGACGAATTAAAAGTACGTTTACATGGCAAACTTCTGATAGTCAGCTTTTCTAACTCCAGCCATAACTTTTGGACTTTATACCACTCCCAGAAGGCATGAATTATTGAGTCATTGTTTGTTTTACACTTAAGACATGACTCCGCCTTTGTGCTGTAGAATTTGTCTATTGGTTTATACTGCACTCTTAGAAAAAAAGGGTTATTTGGGGTGACTGTATATAGAACCTTTAGGTTCTTTGGAAGAGATTATAGAACCCTTTACTAAAAAAAGGTTCTATATACACTCTATACCCAGTGAAGGTAAAGAGCCTTGAGGGTTCTAGCCCTACCCCAGAGTGTAATGGAGGATTTTAGAAATCATCAGATAACAAAGCTAACTCAGTCACCTCGAAATCTGAAATGACAGCTAACGTTCCCTTTTAATTTGTTTTAGGCATTTTCTTTTGACATTTTTATCCATATTAATGATGCTGCTGCATAATTTCGCCTGGTCAGAAAAATGGTTAGCTGACGTCCACATCGTTCGCTCTATAGGCAAGGGGAAGATCACATTTATATTTTGTAACATTGTTGCCAAGGTCTGAGTGGCAAACAGCAAGGTTCATACAAACCTGTGTTGTTGCAAACTAAATGCTAGCTAGAAGCAAGAGGAAATACTGTGTTTAATAAAATCATACAGTCTTAGATAAAAATGGGGTTCAATATAGAACCTTTTGGTCATTTCAAAATTGAACTGCCATTCCGATTCAAAAACCAACTTCCAATCCATTCCAGCATGACTAATCAATGGGATGGTGTTTGAACCAACTTGCAAGTAGCACTATCAGAGGCATAGGATCTCTCTTCTGGCTTCTGCTGACAACAACTGCATGTAAGTTGTTCTTCTACATCATAATAATTATGTGTCTACATAGCATTTTGTCTTCACTGTTATAACGTGTGATTATTAGTATCACACATAGTGTTAAGAAGATGGAATGGAATGCGAATTTTAATGATTGTGCTTTTCTTATAACTCATTTCTGTGTTCTATTTATGTGCTGTTCTATAAGCAAAGTTCCGTGGCAGTACACCCAGACGTTGTTTTGAGAACGAACGAACGATATCTCAGTTTCAAGGTCTCAGCTTATGGAGGAGAAGCCTCGTGAGGTGTTGGTCTGTCACATGTTATGAAACAGTATTTGTCGGTCACATGAATGAAACAAAACGGTAATGATTAATTAATTATGCTAAATCATGCAAATATAACTTGTCTTTGTATTGTCTGTGTATAGCCGTCCCTGTGTAAGAACTTTTCCACAACACTCCTTTTCCTCTTCTTCTCTGAAACATGTCAAGCAGGTAGCCCAGCAGCTAAAGAGTTTGACCTGTGGCAGGGGTTGGGCCTGTGGCCGAAAGGTGGCCGGTTCAGAATCCTGGCAAAAAATGGGCGGAATTGACCTGACACCTGTAGGGCTGCTGGGTTCACATCGTTGAGCAAGGCCCTTAACCCACAACATGCTCTTCATCCAAGGCTGCTGCTTAAACCTGTGCTTGTATCAACTGTATGTGTGAGGTCTGCTGTTTGGGGTGGTTGAGAACGGAGCAGAAGACACATTTTTGTGGTTCACTGTAACTAATGGATATTGTATTGTATTGTATTGTATTGTATTGTATTGTATTGTAAAGAAGTCAGCCAGAGTTGATGTGGGTCATCATTCAAGCAAAGAGATGCCTCCCTGGCCACCAGTGCATCTTTCCAAACTATGTTTGCATGTAATGAAAATAAATTCTCAAAACTATGCTGGAATTCGTTTGGTCATTATTTAATTATTGATTAAATAATATTCTTAGCTCAAAAATATTACTATTTAATAGTAGTAGCCACAACTAATACATGGCACCATGCACCCCCCCTTTTGTTCACAATGACTGCCTACACCAGCCAAACCCGGACGATGCTTGGCCAATTGTGCACCACCCTATGGGACTCCCAATCACGGCCAGTTGCAACACAGCCTGTATTCGAACCAGGGTGTCTGTAGTGACGCCTCTAGCACTGAGAAGCAATGTCTAAGACCGCTGCACCATGTGGGAGTCCAAACTTGCAGGGTTCTGATCAAAGAACCCTGTAAAAGGGTTCTTAATACAGTTGAAGTCGGAAGTTTACATACACATTAGCCAAATACATTTAAACTCAGTTTTTCACAATTCCTGACATTTAATCCTAGTACAAATTCCCTGTCTTAGGTTAGTTAGGATCACCACTTTATTTTAAGAATGTGAAATGTCAGAATAATAGTAGAGAGAATTATTTATTTCAGATTTTATTTCTTTCATTACATTCTCAGTGGGTCAGAAGTTTACATACACTCAATTAGTATTCGTTAGCATTGCCTTTAAATTGTTTAACTTGGGTCAACGTTTCGGGTAGCCTTCCACAAGCTTCCCACAATAAGTTGGGTGAATTTTGACCCATTCCGCCTGACAGAGCTGGTGTAACTGAGTCAGGTTTATAGGCCTCCTTGCTCGCACACACTTTTTCAGTTCTGCCCACACATTTTCTATAGGATTGAGGTCAGGGCTTTGTGATGGCCACTCCAATACCTTGACTTTGTTGTCCTTAAGCCATTTTGCCACAACTTTGCAAGTATGCTTGGGGTCATTGCCCATTTGCGACCAAGATTTAACTACCTGACTGATGTCTTGAGATGTTACTTCAATATATCCACATCATTTTCCTTCCACATGATGCCATCTATTTTGTGAAGTGCACCAGTCCCTCCTGCAGCAAAGCACAACATAATGCTGCCACCCCCGTGCTTTACGGTTGGGATGGTGTTCTTCGGCTTGCAAGCCTCCCCCTTTTTCCTCCAAACATAACGATGGTCATTATGGCCAAACAGTTCTATTTTTGTTTCATCAGACCAGAGGACATTTCTCCAAAAAGTACGATCTTTGTCCCCATGTGCAGTTGCAAACCGTAGTCTGGCTTTTTTATGGCAGAGATGAATAATATTGAAAGTATACTTATAAAATTCCCCTCAATGTAAAGTTTAAGTTCAAATAATGCAACAAAATCTTCTTCAACTATAAAAATAACGTTTCTCTGTGGGACAAGGATTGTCCCAACTTTCAAGAATACCTGAGTTAATTTCCTGCAATTCTACACATTTTGACATGAGGCTGAGAGAAAATGTTGCAGTTTTAAAGCTAATTTCCTGTAATTCTAAACATGTTTTTCATGACTTATAACATCTTCATATGCTATCTATGGGGCCCGAGCTCCGGGTGACCCCAAGCCACACCCTGCAGGGGCTGTGGGGTTGTGTGCTACACCAGTGCTCCTAGTACGAGTGAGAACATGAAGTGTTTGTTGTCATTCAACGAGAGATGACTAGTTTTCATGCAAATTGTTTCACTCGAGAAATACTGCACCAATAATCTAAGCTAGATGTAAAATTGCACAACTAAGACTTCCTCGGCAAAAAGGTCAAAATGTATGACTGACTTATTGATTTATTTGACTATTTTGAGGAAGTGTTTCTGTCTGTGTTGTTGCTAGGGTAGCCAAGCGGGACAAACAGCAGTAAAATGTATGCTTTTTTTCACGTTTTTCAACGAACATCTTTAGGGGGTATGAGAGCACAGACAGTCGCTTTGCCTAGCAGAGTTCTGAGGACACCTTAACTGTATGATGAAGCCTGATAACACTGTGTCCTCTCCCCGTGGTCAGGCCACAGTAGAGTCCAGCATGCCTCCAGAACTTGTGTGTGTTAGTTGTACACGGTATGTATAACGCTGTCTCCTCTCTCTCTCCAGTAGAGTATCATGCCTCGGAGTCCTACATCCAGTGAGGAGGAGATGGCCCAAAGTTTCTCTGACGGCTCTGGAGGTTTTGAGACAGACAGCTCAAAGGAGGAGCCTGGCCATGGAGGACCTGGAGGGGAAAGGGCTAGCAGGAGGACAGACAGGAGGGCAGAGAGGGACAGGGCTGCCCGTAGGGAGTCACTGGAATTCTGTGTGGTCATCCCTGACCTGCAGCAGTCTGTGAGTACACACTTATCTCGTTGTACACTGTTTTCTTATCATACTGCAGGAGTATGCTACACTGTAAAAAATTATGTATTGTTTCAACTAATTATTATTAAGTAATTGGTTCCATAGCCTTTTTTTGGGGGTTACTCAACTTTTCGATCCAAGTATTACCTGAACCCAAAAAATATAGTTGGCCAAACTTAGATAAAACTTGAGAAACTTAGGCATAAATTCAGTCAATTTTAAATGATGTGTTTGCTTAACTCATATGTTTATTCAACCATAATTATTATTTGGTCATCTTACCTAAAAAAAAGCTGTGGAACTAGTTACGCACACACAGCTTTTAACATACAATGTTTCCAACATACGTATTTAACACACGTTGAGCATTTACACAGTAATTCATTTTCAACGTGTCCTCACAACCTCCTGGTCTCATGGCATTCCAATGTTCCTGCTATGCCACTATGTCTGTCTCAATTATCAGTTAATCTTACTATTCTCTCATAATTGATATGATTCACTTATTTCAGAAAAAAAAAAATCTGTATTGTTGTCTGTTGGTGGGGCATCTAACTCTGTTTTAATGTTACTTCTTGATCACTATGATAAAAAACATCATTTTTCTTGAGTGTATTTTTAACAGCTGAGATTTACTTTCAAGTCCAAAGTGTAGAAATACAGGTGAAATCATACATTGACACAGACATGGTGGGGTAGCAGCAAGATTGGAATGCTGTGAACCAAGAAACTGTGAGTTCAAATCCCAGGTGAAGACATATGAATTACTGTGTAAATGATCATGTGCAATGTGTGCCAAATATGTATGCTGAAAACATTGTATGTATAAAGCACTCTAACTAGTTCAACAACCTTTTAGGTGGATTAATTTATGAGACAATTTGAGCAAACACATCATTTTAAGTTGACTGAATTTTTGCCTATGTTGATTAACTAAAATAAGGCTGTTGAACCAGTTACTTAATAATAATTAGTTGAAATAACTCAAAGTTTATAAAACATTTTTTACCTTGCATCTAAATCCACTGTAAAGTCAAACCATAACTACCTTTCACTTTTCAACTGTGTGGTCATTCCTGAACCTTTTTTAAAACATATTAGTCATTTAGCAGAAGCTCTTATCTAGAACGACATACACTCAGTGAATTCGGCTAAAATAGCTGCTATCTGCAGAATCAATGCTAGTGAGAGTAGATGAAAAGACAAGTACAATAGTCTGGGCTACAACATAGTTTACCCACTGCTTTGCTCTAGGCTCCAAAACCAGTAGTTCTACTGCACTGAAAATAATTGGGGTGCTGCGCGCTGGTTGGAATTACAACATGGTTACTGCAGTTTGTCACTGCATGTTGCTGATGTGAAAGACTGTAAAGCAAAAAGCTGTAAAAAAAAAAAAAAAAAGAGATCATAGCAATTGTGGAATATGTGGGATGTTTGCCCCAGCCTAGCAGCATAAAGTCAATGTGAAAGAGTGAGCTACAATAGCTATGCACTGTATGTTGTATAAGCTAAATGTCACACTGTTCTCAGCCAAGCAGTTTGATAGACATGAATGAGGGAGAAAAAACAGCTATTGGAAATCGGTGGCGAGGTTATTCTGCCACAGAAATACACACTTGCAAGTTGAGTGCTGCTGTTTTCAAATGCCTTATCACAAAAGAACATGCACCCTCAAATAAACCAATAAGAAAAATGATTTTCTGGATAACAGGCGTAACGCTCTGCTATAATCCTTACTAATTGATTGAACTAATTCCAGTTATTGTTTTTCCACCACCAATACTGTGTAACGGGCACCTCTGCCAAACAACTTTATGAATATGAAATGTCCTGCTTCTGTAGAGGAAAGGCATAGCTAATTACTGAAACAGAATACTGCTAGGAGACATTTCCATGCTGTTTTATACTGTGATTCCTAATCTTTTCTACTGTAAATAAAAGCCTATTTATTCACAGACACTGGTAGCTTGGCAAGGAGACGTGAGCTATTGTTTCTCCATCTGTTAGCACCTGCTGCCAGAATGTTAAATCTGCATGTGTGTTTTGTGTTTGTTTGTTTTGGAGCAGAAATGTATGTTTTAAACCCAAAGCTAAATGTGTCGTCTAATGTTTTGGAGCAAAACATATCAAACTCCAGGTTTGTATAATCTCTGAATGTTTTGTATTTGTGTTGCAACAGAAGGTTTAAAACTGACACCACTGTGTGCAGAGATGGGCAGTATTTATTTTACATGTATTTGAAATACATATTTTAATTACTTCTGAGTATTTTGTCATTTGAATTACACTGGGTTGAACTATAGTCCAATGTATTTTGTATTTTCAAAATACTGTCATTTGTGTTTTCAAAATACTTTTCCATTCAATGTTTTATAGCAGTTCAGATTTTGTGCCCCCCTTTCACCCTGCATTAGTATCAGAAGTCTAATAGCACTATGGTGTGATAGAGTGTCTGCTAAATGAACAAAATATAAATATATATGTGAAAATGTTGATAAATAATGTACTTGATTTGGTTGTGATATGAATGCACTAATTGTAAGTCGCTCTGGATAAGAATGTCTGCTAAATAAGTAAAATGTAAATGTAAAAATGAACAATTGCAAAGCATGCTGAGTATTATTCTAATGAGCTCTGCCCGAAACAAGGCC
Source organism: Salmo salar (assembly GCF_965601325.2). Classification (NCBI taxonomy): domain Eukaryota; kingdom Metazoa; phylum Chordata; class Actinopteri; order Salmoniformes; family Salmonidae; genus Salmo; species Salmo salar. Next base: position 115,365,633 of record NC_138300.1, read on the forward strand.
AATAATAATACCCATTGTGCTTTGCAGTTAATTTGGGTTTGTTCATTTTCACATATACATTTACATTTTGATCATTTAGCAGACACTCTTATCCAGAGTGACTTGCTCAACTAAAGTAGATAAACAACACCATATTACAGTCATTTTTGTAACCGGTACTGAGAACGTTGTTGCTATTCAGGCTGTCTACTTGCAGGAGTAATTTTTTATTTGAAATACTAAATGCATGTATTTTAATTAAATACTTTACAGAATACAAGATTATTTTGATACACTGATCTTTATGGTATTTTCTATCTGTATGTATCCCTGATTGTGTGTGTGTGTTTTGGAGCAGAAACGTATGAGGTTTAAGCCCGAGGCCACGGTGTGGGTTGCTAAGCAGCAGATCCTGTGTACACTGACCCAGACTTTGAGGGATGTGCTGAACTACGGCCTCTTCCAGCCCGCTGTGGAGGGCCGAGAGTCCGGCTTCCTGGATGAGGAGTGTCCCCTTAAAGACTACCCCACTCCCACCAACACTAAGGGGGTCCCCACTCTGGAGGTACAGGAACCATTCAGTTCTCCATCCCCCAGGTCCAGCACTAACCCTAACCTTAGTCCGAACCCTAGACCTAACCCACCGTACCCTAACCCTAACCCTGAGACTACCCCACCCACCACCAGCAAAGTGATCCCTGGTGGTGCAGTAACAGTTCTGCTCCATAAGTCTGTATGGTCAAATCACTGATTTCTCCACAACACACAGTACCTTCGTCAGACTAGCACATTTTGATCCAAGAGTGGATCTTCGTCACGTCACAGAGAGGTATTCTTGGCTCAAAATGTTATACTAGCCCATAAAGTATGTGGTGGAGAAATCGTTTGTGCATCGCATGCCCTACTTAATTTCTCCAGTACTGCTCCATCACGCAGGACCAGTCCTGCTGTATTGTCAAACATACGTTACTGATTGTTCAAAAATATACCTTATTAGGCTAGCACAACGTTGCTGTGGATTGTGTGTGCAGGCCCTGTCTACTTCATTTCTTAAGCACTGTTCAATCCCTGGGATCCAGTCCTAACACAGCACTGGACATGCTGATGTATACCACCCAGGGCTGCTGTAGCCCACCCAGGGGTGCTGTATACCACCCAGGGCTGCTGTAGCCCACCCTGGGCTGCTGTAGCCCACCCTGGGCTGCTGTAGCCCACCCCATCCTACAGAAGCACTTCTCCTGTTTGATCATTATAAAAGAATCTCATCTGGAAGAATTCAGCCACTTAATGAATGATCAAGGGACTGCATCACTATAACAAGTCTTTGTTTTCCAAACAGCTCAGCTGAATTGTGATGAGGCAGCATAGCTGGAAACTCCCTCATGGCTCTCCCTGGCTCTGTTCTTTGTTCTATATCTCCTCAGTCAGGGGGGTCCCCTGGTATCGCTAGTACTTGACTGAAGTTTTAATTACTGGCTGCCTGCGCGATCTTCTCTGGTAGTATTAAATATATAGATCATCATCAGCAGTGCTGCCAGATGGGTATGATAGTGACTGGTTGTTTAATCAGGGTCATTGGGAGATGATTAGAAGTGTTGTGTCGTTGACTATCATTAAATGTGAAGACTGTATATTATCAAATCAATTCTCTGTGTGTAATTCAATTACGTGATTAAACTAATCATGTAACTTTAATTAACTAGGAAGTCGGGGCACCACGGGAACATGTTGTTTATAGACTTTCAATTTTCCGAATATAACTCAAAACAGTTGCTTCTTAATGAATTTTACCTCATCAGTCTCATTACTGAACGTCGCAAACCCTTGGATATCTACACGAACCCTAGCATAGAATCATGAATCAGCGATATATAAATTGGCTTAATTATTTATTTACTAACTAACTTAATCAATCACAAAATTACATAAACACACACAAATAGTTAATATATTGGTTACTACATGATACAAAGAAAAAGTCCCTAGCGGACGAAACCGATATGATGGCTTGGTAGACAAAGGAAAAGGAATGGGGACCAAGTGCGGGAAACTCATAGAGGATTACTACACTCATAGAAATTGCTAATACTTTGAACATGAACAACCGCTCATTCGAAAAGAAATTGCAATTGACATATTTACGAGTGTCTGCCTTTGTTTTCCCTCTCAGTGATTGCCGGTCTGTCTGCTGGATGGAAATGTTCTTAGATTGGATGCGTTTACCAGAGTAAAGTATTTAAACAGCTGCAGTCTGAATAATTGTTCTTTAGTTTGTAGATGTCTTTGCCATTTCAACGTGGGAATGATCTCCACGTTCTCTGGTCTTGTCCTTTGGTAGAGTTGTACGTACATTTCACACTATTTAGATGTAAACCTCATAATTGAGAAGTGCACACAACCAAAGACACAGTAATGTGTGTTTCCTGTCCTTCATGAGATCACCAAATGAAACACACTCGACATGACTGTCCCTTTAGTGTCCACGGACCATTCCCACATTCTCAAAAATATAAATATTGTTTAATTCTCCCATTTTGGGGATTAGGTGTTTTGGCAAGGAGAATGCCTTTGTTCTCCATAGGCTCTCTCCCGCCATACTGAGAGTTTCTACCAGGAATTTATGACCGTTGTAAAACCTGATGTGGGAGAATAAGTGAGAGGGGGTGGAGACACGATATACACCCAAAAGGGCTACGTCGTGACAGAAGTCTTGACAAGTCTTACACTACATCATAATGTATTATACTTTTTTGGCTTTAAGTAAAGTGTTGAAGGAACGTTTCTTCTTCCATTTGCAGTTCCGTTACAAGAGCCGGGTCTATCAACAGCCCAATGTGAATGAGAAGCAGATCGCCAAAATCCACACGCAGGTGAGAAAAATACATTCTATTTATTTTCGCTTCTTTCAGGATGTACAATAGATTCATTATATTCATTTAAATGAATGTGAATATCAATGGCTGGTGTAAGTTCTTGTATTGGAACGGGTGAAAGCTATACCTTGGACAGTTATACCCTGTATCCAACATTTCTGTAACCATGTTGAAAAGGTCAATGTGAAAAGGAAATGTCAAGGCCAGTAGAGTTATTACAGTCGTGTGGAAAAAGATATTATTAAGGGAGCTTGTCTTTGATATATTCATTATATTATGAGTGAAAGAACATTTCAGGTCCTCTCCCTGTAATGCTGATAGAATTAATGCCCTATTAATCTACAAGCTGAATATAAAGTGTGAATTATTGAAGTGTAGAATTTCCATGGGCTCACTATTCAGCAGGTATGTATTTAACATGATTCAGTATTTGATTGAGACAGACAGACAGCTGAGTCCAGGACAATTCCCATCAATGTCCTCCTTCTGGATCAAACAGGAATGCCATACTAAATCATTTACCCATCGAATTCCCTTCACACTGTTTTCCCTGGTCTTTCAAGTTCACTGTGTGTGTGTGAACTGCTTATACAGTATGTGCACTGGCTGGCGTAAGTCCCCCTGCAGTGTCTCTGTCCTGCCTGAAGGCTGCAGACAAGCCTTTCTCCCTCACTGCCTGCTGCTGTTCAGCTCAGCTCTGGGACCTGCTCTCTTAACTATTTATAAGTGGCCTCAAAAGCAGCATGTGTCCCTGGATCAGTCCTTGGGAAAGCACCATGAGAGGAACAGCAGTGGAGAGACCTGAGGAACCATCACGTGACACCCATACCTCAAATCAAATCAAATGTTTTTTGTCCATCTGCCGAATACAACTGGTGTAGACTTTACCATGAAATACTTGCATACGAGCCCATAACCAACAATGCAGAGTTAAAACATATAAATAAAATAGTAACAGAAGAGGAACAAAATCAAATACACAAGAATGGAGCTATACACAGGGAGTACAATATCAATGTGGAGCTAAATACAGGGAGTACCAGTACCAGATCAATGTGGAGCTATATACAGGGAGTACCAGTACCAGATCAATGTGGAGCTATATACAGGGAGTACCAGTACCAGATCAATGTGGAGCTATATACAGGGAGTACCAGTACCAGATCAATGTGGAGCTATATACAGGGAGTAACAGTACCAGATCAATGTGGAGCTATATACAGGGAGTAACAGTACCAGATCAATGTGGAGCTATATACAGGGAGTACCAGTACCAGATCAATGTGGAGCTATATACAGGGAGTACCAGATCAATGTGGAGCTATATACAGGGAGTACCAGATCAATGTGGAGCTATATACAGGGAGTACCAGTACCAGATCAATGTGGAGCTATATACAGGGAGTACCAGTACCAGATCAATGTGGAGCTATATACAGGGAGTACCAGATCAATGTGGAGCTATATACAGGGAGTACCAGATCAATGTGGAGCTATATACAGGGAGTACCAGATCACTGTGGAGCTATATACAGGGAGTACCAGATCAATGTGGAGCTATATACAGGGAGTACCAGATCAATGTGGAGCTATATACAGGGAGTACCAGATCAATGTGGAGCTATATACAGGGAGTACCAGATCAATGTGGAGCTATTCACAGGAAGTACCAGATCAATGTGGAGCTATATACAGGCAGTACCAGTACCAGATCAATGTGGAGCTATATACAGGGAGTACCAGTACCAGATCAATGTGGAGCTATATACAGGGAGTACCAGATCAATGTGGAGCTATATACAGGGAGTACCAGTACCATATCAATGTGGAGCTATATACAGGGAGTACCAGTACCAGATCAATGTGGAGCTATATACAGGGAGTACCAGTACCAGATCAATGTGGAGCTATATACAGGGAGTAACAGTACCAGATCAATGTGGAGCTATATACAGGGAGTACCAGTACCAGATCAATGTGGAGCTATATACAGGGAGTACCAGTACCAGATCAATGTGGAGCTATATACAGAGAGTATCAGTATCAGATCAGTGTGCAGAGGTACGAGGTATTTGAGGTAGATATGTAGATGAAGGCAGGGTAAAGTGACTAAGCATCAGCATAGATAATGAGGTATTTGAGGTAGATATGTATGTGAAGGCAGGGTAAAGTGACTAGGCATCAGGATAGTTAATAATAATGTATTTGAGGTAGATATGTATGTGAAGGCAGGGTAAAGTGACTTGGCATCAGGATAGATAATTATAAGGTATTTGAGGTAGATATGTACGTGAAGGCAGCGTAAAGTGACTAGACATCAGGATAGATAATAATAAGGTATTTGAGGGAGATATGTACATGAAGGCAGGGTAAAGTGACTAGGCATCAGGATAGATAATAATAAGGTGATTGAGGGAGATATGTACATGAAGGCAGGGTAAAGTGACTAGGCATCAGGATAGATAATAATAAGTTATTTGAGGTAGATATGTACATGAAGGCAGGTTTAAAGTGACTAGGCATCAGGATAGATAATAATAAGGTGATTGAGGGAGATATGTACATGAAGGCAGGGTAAAGTGACTAGGCATCAGGATAGATAATAAGTTATTTGAGGTAGATATGTACATGAAGGCAGGGTAAAGTGACTAGGCATCAGGATAGATAATAATAAGGTATTTGAGGTAGATATGTACATGAAGGCAGGGTAAAGTGACTAGACATCAGGATAGATAATAATAAGGTATTAGAGGTAGATATGTACATGAAGGCAGGGTAAAGTGACTAGGCATCAGGATAGATAATAATAAGTTATTTGAGGTAGATATGTACATGAAGGCAGGTTTAAAGTGACTAGGCATCAGGATAGATAATAATAAGGTATTTGAGGGAGATATGTACATGAAGGCAGGGTAAAGTGACTAGGCATGAGGTTAGATAATAATTAGGTATTTGAGGTAGATACAGTGGCTTTGCGAAAGTATTCACCCCCTTGGCATTTTTCCTATTTTGTTGCCTTACAACCTGGAATTAAAATAGATTTTTTGGGGGGTTGTATCATTTGATTTCCATCACATGCCTACAACTTTGATGATGCAAAATATTGTTTATTGTGAAACAAACAAGAAATAAGACAAAAAAAACAGAAAACTTGAGCGTACATAAGTATTCACCCCCCCAAATGCAATACTTTGTAGAGCCCCCTTTTGCAGCAATTACAGCTGCAAGTCTCTTGGGGTATGTCTCTATAAGGTTGGCACATCTAGCCACTGGGATTTTTGCCCATTCTTCAAGGCAAAACTGCTCCATCTCCTTCAAGTTGGATGGGTTCCGCAGGTGTACAGCAATCTTTAAGTCATACCACAGATTCTCAATTGGATTGAGGTCTGGGCTTTGACTAGGCCATTCCAAGACATTCAAATGTTTCCCCTTAAACCACTCAAGTATGGCTTTAGCAGTATACTTAGGGTCATTGTCCTGCTGGAAGGTGGACCTCCGTCCCAGTCTCAAATCTCTGGAAGACTGAAACAGGTTTCCCTCAAGAATTTCCCTGTATTTAGCGCCATCCATCATTCCTTAAATTCTGACCAGTTTCCCAGTCCCTGCCGATAAAAAACATCCCCACAGCATGATGCTGCCACCACCATGCTTCACTGTGGGGATGGTGTTCTCAGGGTGATGAGAGGTGTTTGGTTTGCGCCAGACATAGCGTTTTCCTTGATGGCCAAAAAGCTAAATTTTAGTCTCATCTGACCAGATTACCTTCTTCTATATGTTTGGGGAGTCTCCCAAGTGCCTTTTGGCGAACACCAAGCGTGTTGGCTTATTTTTTTCTTTAAACAATGGCTTTTTTCTGGCCACACTTCAGTAAAGCCCAGCTCTGTAGAGTGTACGGCTTAAAGTGGTCTTATGGACAGATACTCCAATCTCCTCTGTGGAGCTTTGCAGCTCCTTCAGGGCTATTTTTGGTCTCTTTGTTGCCTCTCTGATTAATGCCCTCCTTGCCTGGTCTGTGAGTTTTGGTGAGCAGCACTCTATTGGCAGGTTTGTTGTGGTGTCATATTCTTTCCATTTTTTAATATTGGATTTAATGGTGCTCCGTGGGATGTTCAATGATAGGGATGATTTTTTTTAACCCAACCCTGATCTGTACTTCTCCACAACTTTGTCCCTGACCTGTTTGTAGAGCTCCTTTTGCAAGGCACTGTATGTACATGAAGGCAGGGTAAAGTGACTAGGCATCAGGATAGATAATAATACGGTATTTGAGGTAGATATGTACATGAAGGCAGGGTAAAGTGACTAGGCATCAGGATAGATAATAATAAGGTATTTGAGGTAGATATGTACATGAAGGCAGGGTAAAGTGACTAGGCATCAGGATAGATAATAAGGTATTTGAGGTAGATATGTACATGAAGGCAGGGTAAAGTGACTAGGCATCAGGATAGATAATAAGGTATTTATGGTAGATATGTACATGAAGGCAGGGTAAAGTGACTAGGCATCAGGGTAGATAATAATAAGGTATTTGAGGGAGATATGTACATGAAGGCAGGGTAAAGTGACTAGGCATCAGGATAGATAATAATTAGGTATTTGAGGTAGATATGTATGTGAAGGCAGGGTAAAGTGACTAGGCATCAGGGTAGATAATAATACGGTATTTGAGGGAGATATGTACATGAAGGCAGGGTAAAGTGACTTGACATCAGGATAATTAATAATAGTTGTAAAATAAAGACCATGTAGCAGCACATATGATGAGTGTAAATGTGTGCGTGTGTAAATGTGTATGTATCTGTGTTTGTGTTGTGTCGATCTGCATGTGTGTGTTATGTGTGTTTGTGTGCGTATGTAGTATACATGTATGTAAAAATGTGTGGGGTTTCTGTGGGAGTGTCAATGTACTGTATGTGAGTGAGTGTGTATATGGTTTAGATATATAGTCTAGTGAGTGTATGTAGGGTCAGTGCAAGATAGAGTCAGTGCAGATAGTTTGGGTACTATTAGTTGACTATTTAGCAGTTTGGCTATTTAGCAGACTTATGGCTTGGGAGCAGAAGCTGTCACGGAGCCTGTTGGTCCGAGAGCAGATGCTTCGGTACCATTTGCCTCAGCAGTCATCTGTCACTTACACATCCCTCCCTTCCTCCCTCCCTCTCTCTGCTTTCTCTCTCAATTCAATTCAATTCATGGGGCTTTATTGGCATGGGAAACATACGCTAACATTGCCAAAGCAAGTGAAGTAGATATTATACAAAAGTGAAATAAACTATATAAATGAACAGTAAACATTACACTCACAGAAGTTCCATATGAATAAAGACATTACAAATGTCATATTATGTATATATAAAGTGTTGTAACGATGTGCAAATGGTTAAAGAACAAAAGGGAAAATAAATAAACATAAATATGGGTTGTATTTACAATGGTGTTCCTTCTTCACTGGTTGCCCTTTTCTTGTGCAACAGGTCACAAATATTGCTGCTGTGATGGCACACTGTGGTATTTCACCCAGTAGATATGGGAGTTTATCAAAATCGGGTTTGTTTTCAAATTCTTTGTGGATCTGTGTAATCTGAGGGAAATATGTGTCTAATATGGTCATACTGTCATGTCTGCTCCCACTCTTCCCTCCCCTGGCGCTTGAGGGCGCCAGGCTGCCCTGCATCACACATTCCTGCCATCAATTACGCACACCTGCCATCCCTCGTCACGCGCTTCAACGATATTGGACTCACCTGGACTCACTTATCGTCTGTTTATTACCTCCCCTATATTTGTCAGTTTCCCTGCTCTGTTCCCTGCTGATGCATTGATTGTTTTTTGTCTTTGTTTTCTTGTATGTTGATGCTGTTCCTGTTTCGTTCCATGTCCGTTCCTTATTAAATGTTTGACTCCCCGTACCTGCTTCGTCTCTCCAGCGTTATCACGTGACAGAATGCATCAGCCATCACACGAAGCATCGGGGACGGCTGGCGTTCCGGGTAGTGTGGTGGCATCGGCTCTGGGTCACCACCGATGGAACCGGGGATGCCTAAGCCAGACAGTCGGGCTTTCACGCCCTGGCTGGCTCGAGAGGTTTCCTTGCCTCGGTTGGCTCGGCGGCTTCCCATCCCATGTCACTCTCCATCGGATCATCGGGCTCCCTCGCTGCAGCAGGATCGACAGGCGTCTTGCCTCAGTCGGATTGTCTGGCTTCCATGCCACAGCCGGCTCGCCAGGTTCTCACATGCCTGCCGGTTCGTTGTGCTCCCACGCCCCAACCGGCTTTCCTCGCGCCCATATCTCGGTCGGTTCGCCCAGGTGGGACGCCAGGTGGCGCCCCTAGAGGGGGGGTACTGTCATGTCTGCTCCCGCTCTTCCCTCCCCTGGCGCTTGAGGGCGCCAGGCTGCCCTGCATCACGCACTACTGCCATCAATTACGCACACCTGCCTTCCCTCATCACGCGCTTCAACGATATTGGACTCACCTGGACTTATCATCTGTTTATTACCTCCCTTGTATTTGTCAGTTTCCCTGCTCTGTTCCCTGCTGATGCATTGATTGTTTTTTGTCTTTGTTTTCTTGTATGCTGACGGTGTTCCTGTCTCGTTCCATGTCCGTTCCTTATTAAATGTTTGACACCCCATACCTGCTTTGTCTCTCCAGCGTCATCACGTGACACATACATTTGGCAGGAGATCGCTCTCTCTCTCTCTCTCTCTCTGATCTGATCTGATCTGATCTCTCTCTGTCTCTGTCTCTGATCTGATTTAATCTCTCTCTCTCATAGCTTGTCTTCTCTTGAGAGCCAGATCTGCCAATGGCGTCCTCTATCAATATCAAGGCCATGCTCACTGAGTCTGTACATAGTCAAAGCTTTCCTTAATTTTGGGTCAGTCACAGTGGTCTGGTATTCTGCCTCTGTGTACTCTCTGCTTAGGGCCAAATAACATTCCAGTTTGCTCTGTTTTTTTGTTGATTCTTTACAATGCTTCAAGTAATTATGTTTTTGTTTTCTCATGATTTGGTTGGGTCTAATTGTGTTGCTGTCTTGGGTCTCTGTGTTGTCTGTTTGTGTTTGTGAACAGAGTCCCTGTACCAGCTGGCTGAGGATCATTTTCTCCAGGTTCACCTCTCTGTAGTTGAGGGCTTAGTTATTATTCAGATTCAGATTGTTTAATAGTCATATGAACAGGGTCTCAGGTGTGATTGCAGGGTACAGTGAAACTCTTAGACTCTGAGCTCCAACATGCAGGACCAAGTGAAATAAAATAATGAAAATGGTAATAAAAAACAACAATAGCACTATATAATAACAACAACTGTAGCAGTGATGAATAAATACATGGGGGGGGGGGGGGGGTCCATAGGGGGAGAGGGGAGCAGGTACCTGACTAGTGCTGGCTGTTCAGCAGCCTGATGGTCTGAAAGTAGAAACTATTGGCCAGTCTTTCAGTTTTTGCCATGATGCTCCTGTACTGCCTGTATCTGAGTGACTGAAGCGGGGAGAACAGGGCATGGCTTGGGTGGCTGGGATCCCTGATGATCTTCTTGGACTTCCTGTGACACCTGTTGTTGTAGGTGTCCTGTAGTGTAGGAAGTGTGCACCCAATGGTGCGTTTGGCTGCACGTATCCCCCTCTGAAGAGCCTTGCGGTCCACGGCTTGATACAGCCTGACAGTATGCTCTCGATGGTGCTCCTTTAGAACACTGTGATGGGCCCTCTAGGACAGGCCAAATTTCTTCAGCATCCTGAGGTTGAAGAGTCGCTGTCGTACCTTCTTCACTACGGTGTCCTTGTGGCTAGACCATTTCAGCTTCTCTGAGACGTGTACGCCGAGGAATTTGAAATTATTGACTGTCTCAATGGCAGCCCCGTTGACGAGGATGGGGATGTGTCCAGCCTGGTTCCTCCTGAAGTCCACAATCAGCTCCTTTGATTTGCTAACATTGTGAGAGAGGTTGTTTACCTGGTACCACACTGTCAGAGTGCCTACCTCCTCCCTGTAGGCTGTCTCGTCATTGTTGGTGATCAGGCCTTCTACTGTTGTGTCATCAGCGAACTTGATGATGGAGTTGGAACTGTGTGAGGGCACGCAGTCGTGGGTATACAGGGAATACAGGAGGGGACTGAGGACGCATCCTTGTGGGGTCCCCGTGTTGAGGATCAGTGCCGAGGAGGTAATGTTGCCTAACTTCACCACCTGTGGGGCGGCCCGTCAGGAAGTCCAGGACCCAGTTGCATAGGGAGGAGTTCCGACCCAGGGCAGTGAGCTTTGTAATGAGCTGATAGGACACTATGGTATTGAAGGCCGAGCTGTAGTCGATGAAAAGCATCCTCACATATACATTCCTTTTGTCCAAGTGGGTAAGGGCAGTGTGCAGTGCAATGGCGATTGCATCATCTGAGGATCTGTCAGGGCGGTAGGCGAATTGTAGAGGGTCAAGGGTGTTGGGAGGGAGGAGGTGACATGGTCTTTGACTAGCCTCTCGAAGCACTTCATTATGACGGAAGTGAGTTCAGTTACTTTGCCTTTCCTGGGTACAAGGATGATGGTGGACATATTGAAGCAGGTGGGTATAGAGGCCTGGGCTAGGGAGAGAAGGTTGGAATGTTTGAGAATCGCTTCTTTTTAGGTGGTTGTAGAATTGAATTGCTATTTTCTGGATTTTTATAATTATCAGGATTCATCCTTATTCTGATCTGCATGCATTGTTTTGGTGTTTTACTTTGTACACAAAGGATGTTTTTGTAGAATTCTGCATGCACTCTCAATTTGATGTTTGTCCCATTTTGTGAATTCTTGGTTGGTGAGTAGACGCTAGACCTCACAACCATAGAGGGCAATGGGTTCTATAACTGATTGAAGTATTTTTTGCCAGATCCTAATTGGGATGTCAAAAGTTATGTTCCTTTTTATGGCATAGAAGGCCCTTCTTGCCTTGACTAAGATCGTTCACAGCTTTGTGGAAGATACCTGTGGTGCTGATATTTAGACCAAGGTAGGTGTAGTTTTTTGTGTGCTCTAGGGCAACAGTGTCTAGGTGGAATTTGTATTTATGGTCCTTGCAACTGGACATTTTTTGGAACACTATTATTTTTGTCTTACTGAGATTTACTGTCAGGGCCCAGGTCTGACAGAATCTGTGCAGAAGATCTAGGTGCTGCTGTAGGCCCTCCTTGGTTGGGGACAGAAGCACAAGATCATCAGCAAACAGTAGACATTTGACTTCAGATTCTAGTAGGGTGAGGCCAGGTGCTGCAGACTGTTCTAGTGCCCTCGCCAATTTGTTGATATATATGTTGAAGAGGGTCGAGCTTAAGCTGAATCCCTGTCTCACCCCACGGCCCTGTGGAAAGAAATGTGTGTTTTTGCCAATTTTAACCACACACTTGTTGTTTGTGTACATGGATTTTCTATTGTCGTAAGTTTTTCCCCCAAAGCTGCTTTCCATCAATTTGTATTGCTGACCCTCATGCCAAATTGAGTCAAAAGCTTTTTTGAAATCAGCAAATAATGAGAAGTCTTTGGCTTCGTTTTGGTTTGTTTGTCAATTAGGGTGTGCAGGGTGAATATGTGGTCTGTTGTACGGTAATTTGTCAAAAAGACAATTTGACATTTGCTCAGTACATTGTTTTCACTGAGGAAATGTACGAGTTTGCTGATTTTCCCAAGGTTGGTGTTGACACATATCCCACGATAGTTATTTGTGTAAAATTTTTCTCCACTTCTGTGGACTTTTAGGATACATAAATACCACAGGCCTTTTTGTATTTTGTCCTGTAGTTCATTCAATATAATTGGAGAATCCAGTGGGTTCTGGTAGTTTTTAATAGCTGACTCTAAGATTTGTAATTGATCATGTATATGTTTTTTCTGTTTTTTCCTCTCTCTCTCTTTCTTTCTCTCTTTCTCGTTCTCATTTTCTCTCTCTCTCTCTATATCTCTCTTTCTTTCTCTCTTTCTCATTCTAATTTTCTTTCTCTCTCTCTCTCTCTCTCTCTCTCTTCTCTCTCTCTCTCTCTCTCTCTGTCTCTCTCTCTCTCTCATCTGATTCTCAGTCCACTGGGTAATGTTCATTAGTCACAAAAGAAAATTGAGGAAGGGAACCTGAACCTGAACTTGTCCAATAAGAAATGCTCATTTTAGTTTTTCTTGTTTTGCTACGTTGTACACCAATGAATATGACTCTGGTGTTCACCTGTCCGTCTCTCTCTCCATCCCTCTCTCTACATGCTCCCTCCTACCCCTAGGCCAACTACAGGAAATTAATGGATCACATTCAGCATCACCAGCTGGATAAACTAGCAAAAATGCTGGAGAAAGGCCTCGATCCCAACTACCACGACCCAGACACTGGTGGTACGCTACACACACACACACACACACACACACACACACACACACACACACACACACAGACAATGATTCAATGTGATGTGTTTTGTTTTATACAGCATCTGCTGCTAAGGAGTAAACAATGTCAGGTCAATTATGAATGTCTTAGTTTACTGACGAGAGAAATTAGAGATCAGCTCTCCTCAGATGAAAGTTTATGGCTACAGTACAATTTCTTGTGTTTTTGTGCACCTCATTCTGTTGGACGTATATAGGGCGGGTTTCACAGACAAAGCCTAGTCCTGCACTAAAAATATATTTTGATGGCCATTCTTCATTGAACATGCCGTGTAGTCCAGACAAGGATTAAACTATGTCCAGGAAAAGTACCCATAGTTGATGTTAATACAATAAACAAAAGTTTCTGTTTAAAAAAAAGGTCTATAACAGTAAACAGCATGTTGTGTGTTTGTATTGTAGAAACTCCACTGACCTTCGCAGCCCACCTGGACAATGTGGCGCAGGTCGTCGTTGTACTGAAACACGGTGGAGCACATCTTGACTTCAGATCACAAGATGGGATGACCGCTCTCCACAAAGCAGTCAGGGCCAAGAATCAGGTCACACTGAAGGTTATCCAGCACCTCTATTATTTTTTATAGCTTATATAATAAGTTGGCCCCAATTCACTCTCCACTCCTTCCCCTCGGGCTTACCCTTTGATGTGTGCAGATCTGTAAGGTGGAAGCAATATAGTGGAAGCTCCACCAATACCGCTTCATCTGCACCCTTCAGGTCTGCAAACATGGACGTGTTAGGGCCAAGGGATGAGATAGAGAAAGAATTGTGATCGACTGATACTCTTAGATGTTATGAACAATCTATCCCATAACACCCCACAGTTAGGTGTGATAGTTGAAAACGCCCTACATAGACAGACATAACATATTGTAAAGCAATATATAGGTTCATACATGTTTACAACAAGTTATAAACCATTATACCTGCAGGCTTTAAGTAAAGTGTTTCTCCGGGTGAAGTTTCCCCTACGTACATATGAAGGATCAGCTTCCCCTTCCCCAATCCTAACCTTATCTATCAGTGGGGGAAATGCTAAACTTACCTAAGGTCAGCATCTAGTGGCAACTTCTTTCTCACCTACCCTCGCTGTCTCTCCTCAGGCTCTACTGGAACTAGGCGCCTCCCCAGACTACAAGGACAGCCAAAGTCTGACCCCCCTCTACCACACAGTCCTGGTGGGAGGAGACTCAGGTTGCTGTGAGCTCCTGCTGAGGGCCCGCGCCACCGTCTCCTGCCACGATGAGAATGGCTGGCATGAGATACACCAGGTGTTGCTGTTGTGTCTAATAATTATAATACTAATGATTGATTGGATGTATATAGGGCTTTTCCAAAGGCTCAATGTTATATATGGTATTATAAGCTGGGTGGTTCGAGCCCTGAATGCTGATTGGCTGACAGCCGTGGTATATCAGACCGTGTACCACGGGTATGACAAAATATTTATTTTAATTACGTTGGTAACCAGTTTATAATAGCAATAAGGCACCTCGGGGGTTTGTGGTATATGGCCAATATACCATGGTTAAGGGCAGTATCCAAGCACTCCGCGATGCTTTGTGCATAAGAACAGTCCTTAGCCGTGGTATATTGGCCATATACCACACTCCTTGTGCCTTCTTGCTTAATTAAAGCGAAGAGCGTCAGTTCATCTGCCACCAATGTGGTCTTCTCAGTGGTTTAGAGGAGACCCACGTTTAAGTAGCCATCACACTTTATAAAACCACATTTTAACCCAAGCCATCGCTATATGGACTCTCTTGAATAAGCTATCTTCTAGTTGATTATAGATGTTAGCCTTTTGATAGACCTTGGAGAAACAAGCTTTCCTAGATCATCAGGGGCATAACAACAGTAAGATGCAGTATATTTTAAAGCTCAGCACAGATGGTACTCTGACTGACATCTAGTGTGCAGATCAAGACACTGCATGGAATATGTGTATGACTCCTGAGTGGGTAGTCTATTCAGTAGTTCCCAAACTTTTTATATTCCCGTACCCCTTCAAACATTCAACCTCCAGCTGCGTACCCCCTCTAGCACCAGGGTCAGCACACTCTCAAATGTTTTTTGACATCATTGTAAGCCTGCCACACACACTATACGATACATTTTTTAAACATAGGAATGAGTGGGAGTTTTTGTCACAACCTGGCTCGTGGGAAGTCACAAAGAGCTCTTATAGGACCAGGGCACAAATAATAATAATACTCAATAATTTTGCTCTTTATTTAGCCATCTTACATATAAAACCTTATTTGTTCATAAAAAATGTGAATAACTCACCACAGGTTAATGAGAAGGGTGTGCTTGAAAGGATGCACATAACTCTGCGCTGTTGGGTTGTGTTGGAGAGAGTCTCAGTCTTAAATAATTTTACACACACAGTTTGTGCCTTTATTTATTTTTCATGCTAGTGAGAGCCGAGAATCCACTCTCATATAGGTACGTGGTTGCAAAGGGCATCAGTGTCTTAACAGCGCGAGCGCAGCCCTATCCAGAAATCTGCCAGTGTCTTCTGATTAAATTCAATTTTCACAGAACCGCTTGTTGCTATTTCGATGAGGCTCTCTTGTTCAGATATCGGTAAGTGGACTGGAGGCAGGGCATGAAAGGGATAACGAATCCAGTTGTTTGTATCGTCCGTTTCGGGAAGTGCCTGTGTAATTGCGCACCCAGCTCACTCAGGTGCTTCGCTATATCACATTTGACATTGTCTGTAAGCTTGAGTTCATTGGTACACAAAAAATCATACAATGATGGAAAGACCTGTGTGTTGTCCTTGTTAATGCAGACAGAGAAGAGCTCCAACTTCTTAATCATAGCCTCAATTTTGTCCCGCACATTGAATATAGTTGCGTAGAGTCCCTGTAATCATAGATTCAGATCATTCAGGCGAGAAAAAACATCACCCAGATAGGCCAGTCGTGTGAGAAACTCATCATCATGCCAGCGGTCAGACAAGTGAAAATTATGCTCAGTAAATAAAACTTTAAGCTCGTATATCAATTTTTTTTTAAAGTGTCAATACTTTGCCCCTTGATAACCAGCGCACTTCTGTATGTTGTAAAGCGTTACATGGTCGCTGCCCATATCATTGCATAATGCAGAAAATACACAAGAGTTCAGAGGCCTTGCTTTAACAAAATTAACCATTTTCACTGTAGTGTCCAAAACGTCTTTCAAGCTGTCAGGCATTCACTTGGCAGCAAGAGCCTCTCGGTGGATGATGCAGTGTACCAAAGTGGCGTCAGGAGCAACTGCTTGCACACGCCTTACCACTCCACTATGTCTCCCTGTCATGGCTTTTGCGCCATCAGTTCAGATACCAACACATCTTGACCACCAAAGTCCATTTGATGTCACAAAGCTGTCCAGTACTTAAAAAATATCCTCTCATGTTGTCCTGGTTTCCAGTGGTTTGCAGAAGAGGATGTCTTCCTTAGTTGACCCCCCATTAACGTAACGGACATATACCAGGAGCTGGGCCAGGCCCGCCACGTCTGTTGACTCATCCAGCTGTAACGCATAGAATTCACTGGCTTGTATGCGAAGCAGTAATTGTTTCAAAACATCTCCTACCGTGTCACTGGGCGGCAGGTAGCTTAGTGGTTAGAGCGTTGGACTAGTAACGGGAAGGTTGCAAGATTGAATCCCTGAGCTGACAAGGTAAAACATCTGTCGTTCTGCCCCTGAACAAGGCAGTTAACCCACTGTTCCTAGGCCGTCATTGTAAATAAGAATTTGTTCTTAACTGACTTGCCTAGTTAAATAACGGTAAAATAAAAAAACTGATGCATCGTGAAACAGTGTTGTTTGATGAAGAAATTGTCTGTATAGTTTTTTTTGCCCTTTTCCCCCAGAATTGTCCCAGTCATATCTGTGGCAGCAGGAAGAATTAAGACCTCCACAATAGTATGGGGCTTGCCTGTCCTAGCCACTTGGTAGCTCACCATATAAGATGCTTCTAGCCCCTTCTTATTAATGGTATCTGTTGCTTTTAATGTCTTACTACTCAAAAGTAGTCTTTATTCTTGCTCAAAAACTCCTGTGGCTTATTTTTCAAATGGTCATTTTTCGTTTCTAAATGTCTGCGCAATACTGAAGGTTTCCTGCGAGAGAGTAATGGTTAATGTGATTGGCTGTTAATTATTTGACTAGGCTACCTGTATTTGACATTGTGTTGTTAATTTCGCTGAACACTAGATGGTTTAATTTTATTTTTGGCAGTGAAACAAGGCTACTCAGGCGAGAATAAAACCTCAACCAAATGTATAGCCTTGTTGGAAAATATAAATGTACTGTTTGAAAAAGTAAAGAAATTATTATTATTATAATGACATTTTTATTTGAATAGCATTTTGATTTGGCGTACCCCCGACGGCATTGTGCTTACCCCTGGGGGAACGCGTACCCCAGTTTGAGAATACCTGGTCTATATATCATCCACGTGAACACAAACCAGAATAGACTTCTCTTGCCAATCAATGACTTTCTAAATGTTTGGTTGGTCATATTTTCCTATGATAGTCCCGGTTTGCCTTATGTAAGTTACTGTATGGATTGTTTCATTTTCTTTTGTTTTGACCTGGTCTTTGTGATGTCTTCTGTGTTTGTGTGTCAGGCGTGTAGATATGGACATTATTTGACTTGGTCTCTGTGTTTGTGTGTCAGGCGTGTAGATATGGACATTATTTGACTTGGTGTTTGTGTGTCAGGCGTGTAGATATGGACATTATTTGACTTGGTGTTTGTGTGTCAGGCGTGTAGATATGGACATTATTTGACTTGGTGTTTGTGTGTCAGGCGTGTAGATATGGACATTATTTGACTTGGTGTTTGTGTGTCAGGCGTGTAGATATGGACATTATTTGACTTGGTGTTTGTGTGTCAGGCGTGTAGATATGGACATTATTTGACTTGGTCTCTGTGTTTGTGTGTCAGGCGTGTAGATATGGACATTATTTGACTTGGTCTCTGTGTTTGTGTGTCAGGCGTGTAGATATGGACATGTCCACCACCTGGAGCAGCTGTTGTTCTATGGAGCAGATATGGGTGTCATGAACGCCTCTGGAAACACGGCTCTACACGTCTGTGCTCTATACAAAGAGGTAAGAGACCAGAGTTCAAATCATCAGAGCACCAGAGCACAAACCACTAGGGCGGCATGTAGCCTTGGGCCAGTAACCCGAAAGGTTGCTGGTTCGACTACCCAAGGTGAAACATCTGTCGATGTGCCCTCGAGCAAGGCACTTAACTCTAATTTGCTCCAGGGCGCGCCATACTGCTATGCCTGACCCTGTAAAACAACTAATTTCACTGCATATATCTGGTGTATGTAATATAATCAGCAGTCCATCTACTGTCCAGAGGGGCTTTATATTGTACCATCTACTATACAGAGGGGCTTTATATTGCAACATCTACTGCACAGAGGCTTTATATTGCAACATCTACTGTACAGAGGGGCTTATATTGTACCATCTACTGTGCAGAGGGGCTTTATATTGCAACATCTACTGCACAGAGAGGCTTTATATTGCAACATCTACTGCACAGAGAGGCTTTATATTGCAACATCTACTGTACAGAGGGGCTTTATATTGTACCATCTACTGTACAGAGGGGCTTTATATTGCAACATCTACTGCACAGAGAGGCATTATATTGCAACATCTACTGTACAGAGGGGCTTATATTCTACCATCTACTGCACAGAGGGGCTTTATATTGTACCATCTACTGTACAGAGAGGCTTTATATTGCAACATCTACTGTACAGAGGGGCTTTATATTGCACCATCTACTGTACAGAGGGGCTTATATTGTACCATCTACTGTACATTGCTTTTATTATACCACTAGTACATTATAATGGTAGTGAGTACATTGTATTGGTGTACTAGTACATTGTATTGGTATACTAGTACATTGTATTGGTGTACTAGTACATTATATTGGTATACTAGTACATTAGGCCCATAGTAAACAGGGCTGGGGTCAATTCCGTTTCAATTTGGTCAATTCAGGAAGTAAACCGATTGACTGAATTGAAATGTAATTGACCCCAATCTTGATTATGTTATTAGCAAGGGGGCAATTAGGATGAATAAATATCCTGTTGATTCTTCACATGGGTAAAGATTGACTGGATACACTGATGAGAACCGATCTGAGATGGACACATCCTGAGGGAACACTTCCTTGGGGAACACATCCTGGGGGAACACATCCTGAGGGAACACATCCTGGGGGAACACATCCCGGGGGAATACATCCCGGGGGAATCCATCCCGAGGGAACACATCCTGAGGGAACACATCCTGGGGGAACACATCCCGGGGGAATACATCCCGAGGGAACACATCCCGAGGGAACACATCCTGGGGGAATACATCCTGGGGGAACACATCCCGGGGGAACACATCCCGGGGGAATACATCCCGAGGGAACACATCCCGAGGGAACACATCCCGGGGGAATACATCCCGAGGGAACACATCCTGGGGGAACACATCCCGAGGGAACATATCCCGAGGGAACATATCCCGAGGGAACACATCCCGGGGGAACACATCCCGAGGGAACACATCCCGGGGGAACACATCCCGGGGGAACACATCCCGAGGGAATATATCCCGAGGGAACACATCCCGAGGGAACACATCCTGGGGGAACACAAGACAATATGGTCTTAACATCAATGGCTATGGTATCTAGTTTAAAACCACAGTGATCAATATTTAGACGGCTCTATGTAGTTTAAATGTTAATCTATCCACTGTCATATGAACCCCAGAGGGTATGTTTGGCAGCATGAGTGAAGGATGCTTTGTTGCGATATAGGAAGCCGATTCTAGATTTAATTTTGGATTGGAGATGCTTAATGTGAGTCTGGAAGGAGAGTTTACAGTCTAACCAGACACCTAGATATTTGTAGTTGTCCACGTATTCTAAGTCAGAGCCGTACAGAATAGGGATGCTGGACGGGCGAGCAGGTGCGGGCAGTGATCGATTGAATAGCATGCATTTAGTTTTACTTGCATTTAAGAGCAGTTGAAGGCCACTGAAGGAGAGTTGTATGGCATTGAATCTCGTCTGGAGGTTAGTTAACACAGTGTCCAAAGAAGGGCCAGAGGTATACAGAATGGTGTCGTCTGCGTAGAGGTGGTTCAGAGAATCACTAGCAGCAAGAGCAACATCATTGATGTATACAGAGAAGAGAGTCGGCCCGAGAATTTAACCCTGTGGCACCCCCATAGAGACTGCCAGAGGTCCGGACAACAGGCCCTCCGATTTGACACACTGAACTCTATCAGAGAAGTAGTTGGTAAACCAGGCGAGGCAATCATTTGAGAAACCAAGGCTGTCGAGTCTGCCAATAAGAATGTGGTGATTGACAGAGTCGAAAGCCTTGGCCAGGTCGATGAATACGGCTGCACAGTAATGTCTCTTATCGATGGCGGTTATGATGTCATTTAGGACCTTGAGCGTGGCTGAGGTGCACCCATGACCAGCTCTGAAACATAGCGGAGAAGGTATGGTGGGATTCGAAATGGTCGGTAATCTGTTTGTTAACTTGGCTTTCGAAGACCTTAGAAAGACAGGGTAGGATAGATATAGTTCTGTAGCAGTTTGGGTCTAGAGTGTCACCCCCTTTGAAGAGGGGGATGACCACGGCAGCTTTCCTATCTTTGGGAATCTCAGACGATACGAAAGAGAGGTTGAACAGGCTAGTAATAGGGGTTGCAACAATTTCGGCAGACCATTTTAGACAGAGAGGGTCCAAATTGTCTAGCCCGGCTGATTTGTAGGGGTCCAGATTTTGCAGCTCTTTCAGAACATCAGCTATCTGGATTTGGGTGAAGGAGAAATGGTGGGGGCTTTGGCGGGTTGCTGTGGAGGGTACCGGGCAGTTGACTGGGGTAGGGGTAGCCAGGTGGAAAGCATGGCCAGCCGTAGAGAAATGCTTATTAAAATTCTCAATTATAGTGGATTTATCGGTGGTAACAGTGTTTCCTAGCCTCAGAGCAGTGGGCAGCTGGGAGGAGGTGCTCTTATTCTCCATGGCCTTTACAGTGTTCCAGAATGTTTTTGAGTTGGTACTACAGGATGCAAATTTCTGTTTGAAAAAGTTAGCCTTAGCTTTCCAAACAGCCTGCGTATATTTGTCCCTAACTTCCCTGAAAAGTTGCATATCACAGGGGCTATTCGATACTAATGCAGAACACCACAGGATGTTTTTGTGCTGGTCAAGGGCAGACAGGTCTGGAGTGAACCAAGGACTATATCTATTCCTAGTTCTACATTTTTTGAATGGGGCATGCTTATTTAAGATGGTGAGGAAGGCACTTTTAAAGAATAGCCAGGCATCATCTACTGACGGGATGAGGTCAATGTCATTCCAGGATACCTCGGCCAGGTCGATTAGAAAGGCCTGCTCGCAGAAGTGTTTTAGGGAGCGTTTGACAGTGATGAGGGGTGGTCGTTTGGTCGCAGACCCATTACGGATGCAGGCAATGAGGCAGTGATCGCTGAGATCTTGATTGAAATCAGCAGAGGTGTATTTGGAGGGCGAGTTAGTTAGGATGACATCTATGAAGGTGCCCGTGTTTACGGATTTGGGGTTGTACCTGGTAGGTTCATTGATAATTTGTGTGAGATTGAGGGCATCAAGCTTAGATTGTAGGATGGCCGGGGTGTTAAGCATGTCCCAGTTTAGGTCACCTAGTAGCACGAGCTCAGAAGATAGTTGGGGGGCAATCAATTCACATATGGTATCGAGGGCACAGCTGGGGGCAGAGGGAGGTCTATAGCAAGTGGCAACATTGAGAGACTTGTTTCTGGAAAGGTTCATTTTTAAAAGTAGAAGCTCGAATTGTTTGGCTACAGACTTGGATAGTAATACAGAACTCTGCAGGCTATCTTTGCGGTAGATTGCAACACCGCCCATTTTGGCAGTTCTATCTTGGCGGAAAATGTTGTAGTTAGCGATGGAGATTTCAGGGTTTTTGGTGGTTTTCCTAAGCCAGGATTCAGACACGGCTAAGACATCTGAGTTGGCAGAGTGTGCTAAAGCAGTGAGTAAAACAAACTTAGGGAGTAGGCTTCTAATGTTAACATGCATGAAACCAAGGCTATTACGGTTACAGAAGTCAACAAATGAGAGCACCTGGGGAATGGGAGTGGAGCTAGGCACTGCAGGACCTGGATTAACCTCTACATCACCAGAGGAACAGAGGAGAAGTAGGATAAGGGTACGGCTAAAGGATGGGGGAGCAGTATGGGGGACCATGGGGGACCAGTATGAAAAAGGATGTCATCGCATATGTAGGAGGTGGGACAACATGGTTGGATAAGGCATACTGAGCAGGGCTAGAGGCTCTACAGTGAAATAAGACAGTAATCACTAACCAGGACAGTAATGGATGAGGCATATTGATATTAGAGAGAGGCATGTGTAGCCAAGTGAACATATGGTTCCAGTGAGTGGTTGGGCTGACTGGGGACACGGAGATTCAGACAGTTTGCAGGCCGATGCTAACAGATAGTAGGCCGGGGCTAAACAAGCTAGCAGTTAGCAGACCCGGGCTTGCAAATTATCCTTTGGAGGACTTCGCGATGGGGGTAAGTCTGTTTTTGCCTCTTCGTGCGGTGACGTCGATAGACCAGTCGTGGAATTAGTAGGGTTCCAAGTAGCTCTAGGTAGCTAGCAGGCCGTGGTTAGCAGAATGGGCCTTCAGCGGAGGCCTGAGGGGCCTTTTGGAATCCTCGGGCAGATTATGTCGGTATTCCAGTCGTAGAGGATCGGCGGGGTTCCGTGCCCCGTACCGGCAGTAGAAGGGGTCCGGATATTGTAGCCCAGGAGTGGGCTTCGGTGGTAGCACAGGAGCCCTGGCCGGGCTAGCTTCAGGCTAATTGGTGCTTGCTCCGGGATGGAAACGCTAGCCAGGTGTAGTCACCCGGGATTGCGGTTAGCTAGTTGCGAAGATCCAGATGAAAATGTACAGAGTTTGCGGTAGGAATCCGGGGATATGGAGAATTTTTGTATATATATTATATATAATATATATAGGTCCGTTATGCTCTGGTTTGAGTCATGTTGTTCGAACTGGCGAGAGCTTTCTGAGCAAAAGGCTAGCTGATGACCTCTAGCAATGGTTTGCTGACTAATAGCTGGTAGGTAGTTAGCTGGCTAGCTTCAGTTGAGGGATTCCAGATCCGAAGTAAATAGAAATACTTTAGAAAAAAAAACAGATCCACGCCACATTGGGTGAGGCGGGTTGCAGGAGAGTATTTCGAAATTGAGGTTTAGGAAAATATTTTTAAAAGATATGCGAAGTAAAAGATGTAAAAATATGTAAAAAGATATATACAAGGGACACGACATGACAAAGACGTCTGACTGCTACGCCATCTTGGACTACACATGGGTGTAATACACACTACATGTTTGAAACAGGACAAATACAAGCACTCACCAAATAATAATAATAATTATACACACACACTTTTTTAAGATGGTGGTTTGAACATGGGATGTGTGTGTGAGATATCTCTCCTGTTGTCTGTAGGGGTCACTGCTCCCATTAGCTATGGCATAGATCATTAAGCCTTTCTACACGCTGTGCTCTCTCTGCTGCCATTATTCATAGAGAGCGAAAGAGATAGATAGATAGAGAGGGATAATGAGAGAGAGAGTGAGAGCGAGAGGGAGATGATGAGAGAGAGAAAAAGAGAGAGAGACAGAGAGAGTGTGTGAGAGAGAGAGGGAGAGGGAGATGGAGAGAGAGAAAAAGAGAGAGATAAATAGTTAGAGAAATAGATGATGAAAGAGAGAGTAAAAGAGAGAGAGACAGAGAGAGTGTGTGAGAGCGAGGGAGAGAGAGATGATGAGAGAGGGAAAAAGAGAGAGAGACAGAGAGAGTGTGAGAGAGAGTGAGAGGGAGAGGGAGATGATGAGAGAGAGAGAAAAAGAGAGAGAGACAGAGAGAGTGTGTGAGAGCAAGGGGGAGAGAGATGATGAGAGAGAGGGAAAAAGAGAGAGAGAGACAGAGTGTGAGAGAGCGAGAGAAAAAGAGAGAGAGACAGAGAGAGAGTGTGTGTGAGAGAGAGCGATACTGATAACTTCCTCTCTCTGGGTTTGCTGTTGTGTAATCTCTTCCCTCAACTGCTCTGCTCCTAGAGGCTGGGTTTATTTCCCTGGCTTTCTGATTAGATGCCCTTTTGCATGACAGCTTTAGTGTGATCTAATGACTATAATGACAGCCACTAGGAGGGAAGAAGTTCACTGATTTAACCTTTTTGAATATCAGTCTGATTTGTGTGGGTTGGGGCTTGTACACGTAATATTATTATTGTAGATATCTGCCATATTTTATTTATCTGATGACTAGTGGCAGTATAATTTAATAAGAGCAAGTAGGAGGAGAATGAGCTCGAACATTGGTGTGTGTGTGTGTGTGTGTGTGTGTGTGTGTGTGTGTGTGTGTGTGTGTGTGTGTGTGTGTGTGTGTGTGTGTGTGTGTGTGTGTGTGTGTGTGCGTGTGTGTGCAGGCACTGTGTGTATTGATGTGTGTATGAGCAAGCACTGATTGTGCATGGGCGCGTGCATGCGTGTGTGCCTGACTGTATGTGTGTGTGTGGGCCCGCACGCCTGTATGTGTGTGTTCACATGCACGTGAATGTGTGTGTGTTTGTAGTGGTGTTTCCGTGGGTGGGCTGCTGAATCCAGCTAACAGCAGGCTGAGGCGGGCTGCAGTGCCACAGACAGTTACCAGAGGCTGATTCTCTCTTGATTTTCTCACCGAGCTTCACACTATATGTTTTCACTGCACTAAGATCCTTTCTGGAGAGCTGAGGGAGAGGCCTTGCTTACCTGGAACATAGACAAGACATCATCAGACTCTACCTGGAACATAGACAAGACATCATCAGCCTTTACCTGGAACATAGACAAGGCATCATCAGACTTTACCTGCAACATAGACAAGACATCATCAGACTTTACCTGGAACATAGACAAGACATCATCAGACTTTACCTGGAACATAGACAAGACATCATCAGACTTTACCTGGAACATAGACAAGACATCATCAGACTTTACCTGGAACATAGACAAGGCATCATCAGACTTTACCTGGAACATAGACAAGGCATCATCAAACTTGACCTGGAACATAGACAAGGCATCATCAAACTTTACCTGGAACATAGACAAGACATCATCAGACTTTACCTTGAACATAGACAAGGCATCATCAAACTTTACCTGGAACATAGACAAGGCATCATCAGACACACAGGACAGGGTGAGCTCTAGCTCCAGCAATGATACTTTCTGGAATGTTCTGGAATCACTTAAGTTCTAGAATGTTCTGGATTTGTTGATGGAATGTTTAGTTCTGGAATGCTCTAGAATCGGTGCTAGATTAGTTGATGGATTGTTCAGTTCTGGAATGTTCTAGAATCGGTGCTAGATCAGTTGATGGAATGGAATGCTTGATCAAGATGGTTTTCTCTCTCGTTAAAGGGGTTCAGATAATTACAGAGTAATAATAAACAGTAGCTGGCAGCAGAGAGAGAGAGAGAGAGAGAGAGAGAGAAAGGAGACAGAGAGGGAGAGAGAGAGGGAGACAGAGAGGGAGAGAGAAAGGGAGAGAGAGAGGGAGACAGAGATTGTTTATTTCACTTTTGTATATTATCTACCTCACTTGCTTTGGCAATGTTAACATATGTTTCCCATGCCAATAAAGCCCCTTGAATTGAATTGAATTGAATTGACAGAGAGGGAGGGAGACAGAGAGAGCAATGGAGTTGAAATAGATTAGGTCCTGGTCTTACTCTGTTCTCCCTTCTCTTTTCCTTTGGTCCTCCCTAAGGAACACTGTGCCAGAGTACTGCTTGTTCGTGGTGCCAACAAGGAAGTGAAGAACTACAGAAGCCAGACACCATTCCAGGTATGGACTGACTCACACCTCTAACATTTACTGCTCACAGTACAGGCTTGCTGTAAAACGTAGATCACTACATTCCATTCTCCATACTAGCATGCCACTTGCAATGCATACCCAATCCATTGCCTTGTTCTTCAAAGTGGTATGGTATATAATGATCATTCATTAACCTTCTCAGATGAATTACATCAGTAGAGAGCTACATGTGTAGGATTTTAATTTGAGCCAGTTTTCTACAGCAGGAAAATAATCCTGCAACAACAGGAAATGTGAATTATTATGTGGATTATAATTAATGGACATTTTCTTTGTAGGGGTTGATACATTTTTCTTTAGGGGCAAATCAAGTCTGACATTTTAAAGTGGAAATGACCAACTTTACAAGCCTTTTTAAACCTTGAATACACTACAAGTTTGCATTTCTCAGCAACAAAAGAGATCCTACATCTGGAGTGTAGTATGTGATACCTTTAGATGCTTGTAGTGGTGAAGCTTCATACCATTGCAACCCTTCCTTTTGTTTCTTTGCAGTAGTATTTTGGCAAGCAGATCAGTCTCCATCTGTGTGTTTTCAGTCAAGTTTTGTTCACGTGTGGTTTTAAAAGGGAAAAGCAAGATGGTACTAACATAATGAGCATATTTTTAGATTGTTAAACAAAGCTGTTTAAGAGTCAGTGGTTCCTTATTTGGCAGTCTTTTATGTAAGACATCCCTCTCTCTGAACAAACAGTCAATGGTTCTGGGAGAAATGTTCATGTTTTAATTGTTGTTTATATGCATGTGTCAGCATTCCACAGTGTTCTGAACTCCAACTACCAATTAGTCATAATGTAGGTGTGATGCATTTAGGGGGTTGAAGTCAAAAAGGGATATGGATACTGAATAGCTTCCTAGCTGTTGTTGACTATATTTTCTCCTTTTCCTATTCATCATCCCTACCCTGTTTACCATCATCTTTTAATGCAGACAATTCCATATCCCACAAATAATTAAACTGTGAATTCACACACAAATTGTTTTGACCCATTTTTTATTGGCAGCAGGCCTACACAGCTGCCATTTAAATAACATGGCAAAATAACAACTACTGCACGAGGTTCATTATTATCAAGCACATAAATCATTTTTATTCTGTGAAAGAGTCTCCCTTTGTGACATGTTTATGGTTCAAAGTTGAACATCTTCCAACAAATCTCCTCTTTACCTCCTCATGCTCCCTTAGCAGTGTGAACTCTAAACTCCTCTGCTTTAATCTGAACTCCTCAGTTACTCTAAACTCCTCTGCTTTAGTCTGAACTCCTCAGTTACTCTAAACTCCTCTGCTTTAGTCTAACTCCTCAGTTACTCTAAACTCCTCTGCTTTAGTCTGAACTCCTCAGTTACTCTAAACTCCACTGCTTTAGTCTAACTCCTCAGTTACTCTAAACACATCTGCTTTAGTCTGAACTCCTCAGTTACTCTAAACTCCTCTGCTTTAGTCTGAACTCCTCAGTTACTCTAAACTCCTCTGCTTTAGTCTGAACTCCTTAGTTACTCTAAACTCCTCTGCTTTAGTCTGAACTCCTCAGTTACTCTAAACTCCTCTGCTTTAGTCTGAACTCCTCAGTTACTCTAAACTCCTCTGCTTTAGTCTGAACTCCTCAGTTACTCTAAACTCCTCTGCTTTAGTCTGAACTCCTCAGTTACTCTAAACTCCTTTGCTTTAGTCTGATCCCCAGCTGAGCCAACTGTCTTCTCTTGCATTATGTAGGAGTCAGTGGAGTGATGCTGTTTATATAATGTACACTTCCGCTGAGTGCTGATGCATCCTCTAATTCTCTCTATTATTCATCCATCCCTTCACACTTAAAATACTTAAAATAAAATGATGTTTCCTGCCTCAATGACTCCTTAATTACAGCTCATTTGAAGTGGGCCATAAACCGCATTCACCTCGTCCAATCAAATTCTGATTAAGTTTTCCCAGTTAGGCAGGCATCTGCTGACTGATGGTGGCAAAATTAAGTGCTGAGACTCAGACTGCGCCCTAAATGTCACCCTATTCCCTATATAGTGCACTATGGGCCCTGGTCACAAGTAGTGCACTATAGAGGGAATAGAGTGCCATTTGGGATATACACACTGATTCAGAGGAAATTGGAGCACTTCACTTCGTGCTCCTCTTTCCTGACCCACTTTCATCCCAACATCACATCCTGTCTCACTTCTAGTACACCCAGACATCATACTTCACCTTACCTCAGTATGGTTAGGGACCAGGTAAACCTTCCCTCGCTCAAATCCTTCCTTCCTCATACCACTCTCTACCTCTCTCTCTCGCTCTCTCCCTCTCTTTCAATTCAATTTCAATTCAAGGGGCTTTATTGGCATGGGAAACATTTGTGACTCACCACCTGGATTCGGTCTTAAGTAGCAAAATTTGAAATTGTGTTTTTTACGTTGGATAAAAGTAGAGACTCAGAGCTGCAAAATGATATTGTATACACTGCATTTTTGAGGAACAATGGGAAAGTAATTCTGCTTTGAAAGTTGATAAACTTGTAAACTCACTTTTGAGAAAAAGGCCTTTGAATGTGTTGGTATCTAGTGAAGAGCTTTTCTTTGTCTATACCCATTCAGCATTGTTCACACCCTCTTAAGCCTTAGCCCCACCAATCTCGTTTCGCTCTCTGAGCGTTTAGAGGGTACACTTGACACTCTGGCCAATGATTTGTTTACCTCTGGATAACATGAAAACAGCCTAACCAGCTCTGCTGGCAACAATTTCATTACGCTTTTTTGCCAACGTTTATTGACACCAGCCATATTCAACGGGTGTTGTACACTTTAGCTTAAAACACGTAGCTAGCTAGCTAGGTAAACAGTGAACCTAGCTAGGTAAACAACGTGTAAGATCACACATGTCATGTAACGTTAGCTAATGAGCCAGCCAGCTACCATTAGCTTGTTAAACAACAATGAACATATTACCAAATCATGTCATTACTACCCTGCATGAATCTGCTGCGCGCTAACCAACCAGGTTCAATGTTAGTTAGTTAACATTAGGCTCTAACTAGCAAAGCAAATGGTTCTGGGATACGAATAATAACTTCATACACATAACGTTAGCTAGCTAGCTAACAGTACATTTTAGCTTGAAATCAAATCCACTTTCTGTCAAAATTAGAAATGTGTAATATCTGAAAATGTAGCTAGCTTACGCTAGACTATCTTACCCTTATACATCATCATGCATGATGGACGCGTCACCCTGTCATGGATGCCTTGCCACGATTGCCCTTAGTTTGACGATGTAATCCAGAGACAGGAGTTTTCTCCATCTCTTCAGCTATCATACTCTAATTACACTGATTTCCAAACTCGATCTTCCAGAAAGTGGAGAGTAACACTAATGCTGCTCCACTACACAATGCATTTTTTTTAAAGTCGCGTTCGACAGGATTACCAACACGGATTGACCAGCTGAAATAGACAGAAGCCTTCTATATGGCAGATCAATCTGAACTCCTCTCTCGGCATGTCCAACCCACTCATTATCTCAGCCAATCATGGCCAGTGGGAAGGTTGCTGACTTTTTCTGTGGCTTAATGAACAAGGCTTGTAATTTAACAATTTTATTGCATACAAGTTTGTTATTAAGGCACATGAAAGTTCACATGTTCCAGAAGGCATTTCTGCCAAAAAACAATTTAAAAAATAAATAATTTAAAAAACTTTAAAAACTTTAAAAACTTTAAAATGGCTCTCCTGTGAGGTCGTGACTTGCGACATACGCCTAGTTTCCTGAAACGGGTCACATATGTTTACATTGCCAAAGCAAGTGAAATGGATAAACAAAAATGAAATAAACAATAAAAAGAATAAAGACATTTCAAATGTCATATTATGTCTATATACAGTGTTGTAAAGTAAAAAAGGGAAAATAAATAAAATGTAAGCAGTTGATGTTATTCTTCAATAACACAGACCCCAAAGCAAATTAGGGGGAGAAAAATATATTAATTCATAGAAAACAAATCATAGTTGTTGAGCTGGAAAGCAGATGGTAGATGTTTATTCTTCCCTGTTCTCAGTGTTTTCTGTGCTGAACAAAGAGAAAGGATGTAGTTTATACCCAAGCTTAGCCTGTGGTTGACCAATTAGAATTCCTTGCAGCAAAATTAGGCCAATGGTTGAATACCAAGTATCCTGTTTCAGGCTCAGTGTATAGACAATTTGGTCCAATGAGAACTTGCCACATGTAGCTGTGAGTCCAGGACTGGAACTACACAGATTCTAAACAGATGTTGAACTGAAAAACAACCCATGTCCCTGACCCATTAATCTTCAGTTCCCCATTACTCATAAAACAACTATTTCCATTGATCGTTAATTCCCCGCGTTGGGTATTTATCTTTGAATATTCTTACATTAACATAAATATGGGTTGTATTTACAATGGTGTTTGTTCTTCACTGGTTGCCCTTTTCTTGTGGCAACAGGTCACAAATATTGCTGCTGTGATTGCACACTGTGGTATTTCACCCAATAGATATGTGAGTTTATCAAAATCGGATTTGTATTTGTTTTCAAATTCTTTGTGGGTCTGTGTAATCTGAGGGAAATATGTGTCTCCAATATGGTTAGCATGAGGTTAGGAAGTGCAGCTCAGTTTCCATCTCATTTTGTGGGCATTGTGCAAATAGCCTGTCTTCTCTTGAGAGCCAGGTCTGCCTAAGGTGACCTTTCTCAATAGCAAGGCTATGCTCACTGTCAAAGCTTATGTTAATTTTGGGTCAGTCACAGTGGTCAGGTATTCTGCTACTGTGTATTCTCTGTTTAGGGCCAAATATAATTCTAGTTTGCTCAGTTTTTTTGTTTACTCTTTCCAATGTGTCAAGTAATTATCATTTTGTTTTCTCATGATTTGGTGTTTGTCCCATTTTGGTTGGTGATCGGACCGCAGACCTCACAACCATAAAGGGCAATGGGTTCTATAACAGATTCAAGTATTTTTAGCCAGATCCTAATTGGTATGTCAAATTGTATGTTCCCTTTAATGGCATAGAAGGCCCTTCTTGCCTTGTCTCTTAGGTCATTCATGGCTTTGTGGATTTTTTCTTTTCTTTTCCACCTTTATTTAACCAGGTAGGCTAGTTGAGAACAAGTTCTCATTTGCAACAGCGACCTGGCCAAGATAAAGTAAAGCAGTTCGACACATACAACAACACAGAGTTACACATGGAATAAACAAACATACAATCAATAATACAGTAGAAAAAGTCTAAATACAGCATGTGCAAATGAGGTAGGATAAGGGAGTTAAGGCAATAAATAGGCCATGGTGGCGAAGTAATTACAATATAGCAATTAAACACTGGAATGGTAGCATGTGCAGCAGATGAATGTGCAAGTAGAGACACTGGGGTGCAAAGGAGCAAGATAAATAAATAAATACAGTATGGGGATGAGGTAGTTGGATGGGCTATTTACAGATGGGCTATTTACAGATGGGCTATGTACAGGTGCAGTGATCTGTGAGCTGCTCTGACAGCTGGTGCTTAAAGCTAGTGAGGGAGATATAAGTCTCCAGCTTTAGTGATTTTTGCAGTTCGTTCCAGTCATTGGCAGCAGAGAACTGGACGGAGAGGCGGCCAAAGGAAGAATTGGCTTTGGGGGTGACCAGTGAGATATACCTGCTGGAGCGCGTGCTACGGGTGGGTGCTGCTATTGTGATCAATGAGCTGAGATAAGGCGGGGCTTTACCTAGCAGAGACTTGTAGATGACCTGGAGCCAGTGGGTTTGGTGATGATTACGAAGCGAGGGCCAGCCAACGAGAGCGTACAGGTCGCAGTGGTGGGTAGTATATGGGGCTAGCCCATGCTAGGCCCATTCTCCCGGCTAGCTAAAGAGGCCCATCAGCCACTCCTGGGCTACAATACCCGGACCCCTTCTACTGCCGGTACGGGGCACGGAACCCCGCCGATCCTTCACGACTGGACTACGACGTAATCTGCTCGAGGGGGTACTCAACTGCCCTCTACATCGCGACATCCCCTGAATGCCCATCTGCTAGCCGCGGCCCGCTAGCTGCTTGCTGCAGCCCGCTAGCTGTCTAGAGCATATTGGACTGTTAGCTGTATAGATCCATCGGCCAATTTCTTGGGCCACTATACATATTTTGCCAATTAGACTTGGACCCCTCTGCTACTCGGAACCCTACTAATCCATCACGACTGGTCTATCGACGTCACCACACGCGGAAGCTAAAACAGACTTTCCTCCATTGAGACGTCCCTCTAAGGCCCTTCTGCTAGCTTGCTATCCCCGCCCTGTTAGCTGCCTGAATCGCTGTGTCCCCAGCCAGCCCAACCACTCACTGGACCCCTATTGATCTCCCTAATATCAATATGCCTTGTCCATTACTGTCCTGGTTATTGATTACTGTCTTATTTCACTGTAGAGTCTCTAGCCCTGCTCAATATGCCTTAACCTACCATTTTGTTCCACCACCCACAAATGCAGTTACATCACATGGTTTAAACGTCTCTAGAGACAATATCTCGCTCATCATACTCAATGCCTAGGTTTACCTCCAATGTACTCACATCCTACCATACATCTGACTGTACATTGAATCTATTCTATCGCGCCCAGAAACCTGCTCCTTTTACTCTCTGCTCCGAACGCACTAGACGACCAGTCCTGATAGCATTTATCCGTACCCTTATCCTACTCCTCCTCTGTTCCTTTGGTGATGTAGAGGTTAATCCAGGCCCTGCAGTGCCTAGCTCCACTCCTACTCCCCAGGTGCTCTCATTTGTTGACTTCTGTAATCGTAAAAGCCTTGTTTTCATGCATGTTAGAAGCCTCCTCCCTAAGTTTGTTTTATTCACTGCTTTAGCACACTCTGCCAACCTGGATGTCTTAGCCGTGTCTGAATCCTGGCTTAGGAAGACCACCAAAAGCCCTGAAATATCCATCCCTAACTATAAAATTTTCCGTCAAGATAGAACTGCCAAAGGGGGCGGTGTTGCAATCTACTGCAGAGATAGCCTGCAGAGTTTTGTCTTACTATCCAGGTCTGTACCCAAACAATTCGAGCTTCTACTTTTAAAAATACACCTATCCAGAAACAAGTCTCTCACCATTGCCACATGCAATAGACCACCCTCTGCCCCCAGATGTGCCCTGGACACCATATGTGAATTGATTGCCCCCCATCTATCTTCTGAGCTCGTGCTGCTAGGTGACCTAAACTGTGACATGCTTAACACCCCGGCCATCCTACAATCTAAGCTTGATGACCTCAATCTCACACAAATTATCAATGAATCCACCAGGTACAACCCCAAATCCGTAAACACGGGCACCCTCACAAATATCATCCTAACCAACTTGCCCTCCAAATACACCTCTGCTGTTTTCAACCAAGATCTCAGCGATCACTGCCTCATTGCCTGCATCCGTAATGGGTCTGCGGTCAAACGACCACCCTTCATCACTGTCAAATGCCCCCTAAAACACTTCTGCGAGCAGGCTTTTCTAATCAACCTGGCCCGGGTATCCTGGAAGGATATTGACCTCATCCCGTCAGTAGAGCATGCCTGGTTATTCTTTAAAAGTGCCTTCCTCACCATCTTAAATAAGCATGCCCCATTCAAATAATGTAGAACCAGGAATAGATATAGCCCTTGGTTCTCTCCAGACCTGACTGCCCTTGACCAGCGCAAAAACATCCTGTGGCGTTCTGTATTAGCATCGAATAGCCCCCGTGATATGCAACTTTTCAGGGAAGTTAGGAACCAATATACACAGGCAGTTAGGAAAGCCAAGGCTAGCTTTTTCAAGCAGAAATTTGCATCCTGTAGCACAAACTCAAAAAAGTTCTGGGACACTGTAAAGTCCATGGAGAATAAGAGCACCTCCCAATTGCCCACTGCACTGAGGCTAGGAAACACTGTTACTAGTGATAAATCCACTATAATTGACAACGATTCCCAGCTGCCTCTAATTGGGATCATACAAATCACCAACATAAAAATAAACTGGAACCCCACATAGAAATAATAAACTAGAATACCCCCCAGTCACGCCCTGACCTACTACACCATAGAGAAACAAGGGCTCTCTATGGTCAGGGCGTGACACTCATCCCCATACTGTTTTTATTTTTGCTTTTTTGCACCCCAGTATCTCTAATTGCACATCAACATCTGCACATCTATCACTCCAGTGTTAATGCTAAATTGTAATTATTTTGCCACTATGGCCTATTGTAAGGGCTGTCGTCGTAATAAAACCAAGGTGCAGCGGAGGATGTGTATTCATTTTGAATATTTAATAAAATGAACCACTATAAACAAAACACTAAACAGCAACGACAGCAAACAGTCCTGTCTGGTCAAAAATGAACGAAACAGAAAACAATCACCCACAAACCCCAAAGGAAAAAACAGGCTACTTATGTGTGACTCCCAATCAGCAACAACAAACTACAGCTGTGCCTGATTGGAAGCCACACGGCCAAAATCAACTAAACATACCAACCTAGAAAAAAGAACATAGAACGCCCACCCAATGTAACACCCTGGCCTAACCAAAATAACGAACAAAAAAACCCTTTCTATGGCCAGGGCGTCACACCTATTTATTGCCTTACCTCGCTAATCTTACTACATTTGCACACACTGTATATAGATTTTTTTCTATTGTATTATTGACTGTACGTTTGTTCATCCCATGTGTAACTGTTGTTTTTTGCGCACTGCTTTGCTTTATCTTGGCCAGGTCGCAGTTGTAAATGAGAACTTGTTCTCAACTAGCCTACCTGGTTAAATAAAGGTGATATCACGGCTGTTTGAAGGATCGGACCAAAATGCAGCATGTTCGTAGTTCCAAATATTTATTAAACGTGAAACTGAATGCAATACACTTAAATACTTGAATATACAAAAACAACAAACCGTGACGCAGAGAGGAAAACAACTACTCAAAAGATAATAACCCACAAACAGGAAGAGAAAAACCCCTACTTAAATATGAACTCTAAACAGAGGCAACGAGGATCAGCTGCCTCCAATTAGAGATCAACCCAAACAATCCCAACATAGAAATAGAAAAACTAGAACTTAAACATAGAAATAGAAAACATAGGAAAAACCCAAAACACCCCCTGTCACGCCCTGACCTACTCTACAATAGAGAATGACAACTTACTAGGGTCAGGACGTGACAGGTGAAATATATATATATATTTTTTAATGGTGTCTAGATGGAATTTGTATGTGTGGTCATGGCAACTGGACCTTTTTTGGAACACCATTATTTGGTCTTACTGAAATTTACTGTCAGGGCCCAGGTCTGGCAGAATCTGTGCAGAAGATCTAGGTGCTGCTGTAGGCCGTCCTTGGTTGGGGGGACAGAAGCATCAGATCATCAGCGAACAGTAGATATTTGACTTCAGATTCTAGTAGGGTGAAGCCGGGTGCTGCAGACTGTTCTAGTGCCCTCGCCAATCCGTTGATATATATGTTGAAGAGTGTGGGGCTTAAGCTGCATCCCTGTCTCATCCCACGGCCCTGTGGAAAACATATGTGTGTTTTTTGCCAATTTTAACCACACACTTGTTGTTTGTGAGCATGGATTGTATAATGTTGTCTGCTTTTCCCCCAACACCACTTTCCATCAATTTGTATTGCAAACCCTCATGCCAAATTGAGTAAAAAGCTTTTTTGAAGTCAACAAATCATGAGAAGACTTTCTCGCTCTCTCTATCTCTCTCTCTCTCTCTCTCTCTCTCTCTCTCTCTCTCTCTCACTATCTCTCTACTCTTTGTTTCTCAGTCCCCTAGTTTTGCTGTCCGTCTCTTTCTCTCTCCCCCTCTCTCTGCCTAGCCATCATAACTTACCTACATATGGTATGGAACTAGGTGAGCAGACAGCAGAGGAACAGAGCGTGTGCTGTGTTGAACTGTGCAGGGTTAAGAGAGGTTACCCACATGGCTATACTGTAACATCATAACTTAGCCTACCTCCCCATATGGTGTGTAATAAGGTAAACAGACAGCAGAGCAGAGCGTTTCAGCTTTTCAGTGTAGCAGAATGTTGTTTCTGGGAGGAGACGATGATGGGAAGTAAGAGTTATGTTTTCATGTTTTTATTGCACAGCCTCATTCTCCACTCTAGCAGGCATTATACTGCAACACTACTACTCCATTCCAATAGCTTATGTAGGGTTATTACTGTATTACAATAATAGGTTAATTCATTTAACTCATTTTAGTAGTGTAATTGAAAATTGCTCCATATTTTCAGGTAATGTATTTGTTTTTCCACATGAAACCAATTTCATATTTGGGATAGAGATGGAGGGTTGAGTTTATTCAGGATTTCCATGAGAGAGGTAGTCTAGTCATACAGTTTTCAGTGGCTATACCGTACTCATAGAGATAAAACTTGTTCTGTCTCTATGACTCTACCTTTCTTTGATGCAGCCTGAGCCTCACATTACTTCTCCTATTCCACTGACCCAGAGCCGTATATAGAGAGCGTTTCGGTCAGATTTTAAAACGGAAACCATGTTAACAGAGCGATGTAACAATACAAGAGTGCCTCCGACAGTTCCCTCTGAAATGACCCACTGTAAACAAGAAAAACAGAGCAGGGAATTTTACAGAAGTTTTTATTAATTATAATTTGGAATAATGTGTATTCAAGTCTTTACAGTTTTGTGGTGTCAACAAATTGTACATCTTCATAAGTAAAAAAACAAAAACATCAGAAATAAACAGCACAACACGGAAGCTTCAATTATCACTTAGCAATGGCTATGGAGGAGGAAGTGGCTCTATCGGAACGTTCAGACAGAAACCACATTGGCCAAACTCTCTATATACAGTATATGACTCCGCACTGACCTGTCTTATGTAAAAGTGGCTAAAGGTGGCATCAGTTGGCAGGGTCTACTGGCTGGATATGTGTTGACTCATCCACTGTGACTGTGGCTCTGCTGCCCTCCACCCACTACACTACAACCCTTACCAGGCTTCTGTTTATTGTGTTATTATTAGTACCTATAAGGATTTCAAGTTGCATTTCATGAAAGTGAGTCATTTTACAATGGGAATTAAGTTATTTTCTGACAAATTTAA
The DNA here is from genome assembly GCF_965601325.2 of Salmo salar. NCBI lineage: Eukaryota > Metazoa > Chordata > Actinopteri > Salmoniformes > Salmonidae > Salmo > Salmo salar. The sequence goes on from NC_138300.1 coordinate 115,402,992, forward strand.
CTGAGCCACCGCATGTTGTGGCCATCAGAGCTGGTAGTCAGGAATTTGCTATGAATACCATATCCACCATTGAAGTTGGTGAGATTTTAAAAGCCATTTTGATTGATTTACAAATGTGACTATTATAAATACCTCACTATAAATCTACCATTCTGTTCCAGGTGGCCATCATCGCAGGAAACTTTGAATTGGCAGAATTAATCAAGAACCATAAAGAGACTGATATTGGTAAGTTACTGAACTCAACATTTCTTTGTTTCTGTGTAGTATAAACTGTGTTTATTTACCAGAAAAAAACTATTGCATTATAGGAAACAGTAAGACTGGTAAACCATTGAGCATAGCAGGTTACCAAGCTAGGAAGGGTTGCTGGCAAATGTGTTGTATTGAATGTGAGTTAAGTCATGTGCAATTCATGTGCAATTCACTTGCTTTATGAATGATGTACGTTGTAGACCATAGAGCTTTCCCGGTGTATGGACCTGCTCTGTGCTTCCTCTCTCATCTAAAGACAGTCAGTTCTGCTCCAATCCACACTTAGCCACAGTTCACAATGGAGCTGGCCTACACAGTGGGACTGGGATGAGAACACACACACACACACACACACACACACACACACACACACACACACACACACACACACACACACACACACACACACACACACACACACACACACACACACACACACACACACACACACACACACACACACACACACACACACACACACACACGCGCACACACACACACACACACATACTGCTTACTGTTTATGAGTGGAAATTCCACCCCATACAATTAGTAGAATACTCTCTATAGTGCTGTATATGCATTCAGTAAGATAGCAGCATATATAAACAATGCATTCACTAAGATAGCAGCATATATATAGAATGCATTCACTAAGATAGCAGCATATATAAACAATGCATTCACTAAGATAGCAGCATATATAAACAATGCATTCACTAAGATAGCAGCATATATATAGAATGCATTCAGTAAGATAGCAGCAAACCTTTGAGAAGAACAGACAGCATTCAAGTAGTTATCTGTGATTTGTATGGGACAATCTCCCTCTGTTCTTCACAAAGGGCACATCCTCTTCTATCCTCTAAATACTTTACAATACTGTTGCCGGGTTGGTGACCACTATGATTTTAATAGGCATGGATTGATCAGCTGTGTTATGCCATCTGTCTGTCTGCTACACTGTTCTCTGTCACTCTCATATGTTCTCTGGTATACAGTACAGTACAGTACAGTACAGTACAGTACAGTAGGCTCTACTCTCATATGTTCTCTGGTTTACAGTACAGTACAGTACAGTACAGTACAGTACAGTACAGTACAGTACAGTACAGTACAGTAGGCTCTACTCTCATATGTTATCTGATACAAATATCTACAATGTGGGCCAAAATAGTTAACATTCTCTTGAGACTTTTTCAAGTGGTTCTTCAAGCTTTCTTCCGGATGCCCCAAACAATCGGAAAGGGGTTTCATCAGAGAAAATGACTTTACCCCAGTCCCCAGCAGTCCAATCCCTGTTCCTTTTGCAGAATATCAGTCTGTCCCTGATGTTTTTCCTGGAGAGAAGTGGCTTCTTTACTGCCCTTCTTGACACCAGGCCATCCTCCAAAAGTCTTCCCCTCACTGTGCGTGCAGATGCACTCACGCCTGCCTGCTGCCATTCCTGAGCAAGCTCTGTACTGGTGGTGCCCCGATCCCGCAGCTGAATCAACTTTAGGAGACGGTCCTGGCGCTTGCTGGACTTTCTTGGGCGCCCTGAAGCCTTCTTCACAACAATTGAACCGCTCTCCTTGAAGTTCTTGATGATCCGATAAATGGTTGATTTAGGTGCAATCTTACTGGCAGCAATATCCTTGCCTGTGAAGCCCTTTTTGTGCAATGCAATGATGACGGCACGTGTTTCCTTGCAGGTAACCATGGTTGATAGACGAAGAACAATGATTCCAAGCACCACCCTCCTTTTGAAGCTTCCAGTCTGTTATTCGAACTCAATCAGCATGACAGATTGATCTCCAGCCTTGTCCTCGTCGACACTCACACCTGTGTTAACGAGAGAATCACTGACATGATGTCATCTGGTCCTTTTGTGGCAGGGCTGAAATGCAGTGGAATTTTTGGGTGGGATTCAGTTCATTTGCATGGCAAAGAGGGACTTTGCAATTAATTGCAATTCATCTGATCACTCTTCATAACATTCTGGAGTATATGCAAATTGCCATCATACAAACTGAGGCAGTAGACTTTGTGAAAATTAATATTTGTGTCATTCTCAAAACTTTTGGCCACGACTGTACAGTACAGTAGACTCTAAGGTGCATGGGATGTGGATTACAATCTTCTCTGTCATCTTTCTCTTGATGCCACTTTGTATCTGATGGAATCCGTTTTTTCCCGTGTCCTGAGGCCAAGGGTCCAAGACTATGACATTATGAACTCTCCTTCTGGCATACAGTCAACTTAATGCTAGTGCCAGCAGTCTTACAATCTTGCAATCTTACCGTACAAGTGTCAGGGGATTTCTGTCTCTTCCTCTCCAAATAGACACTGACACATAACTCCTTTGTCATGCATTTACAACCCCCAACAGTCGCTTTTCTCCGTCCTGTTTTGTGACCACATTGTTCTGTAAATAGAAAGGGTGCTGCAAACCAATTATTTCATTATTTAATTGTCGTTTTGCATTTGCCCCTTGAGTCATAGTCGTCCTGATTAGCTTCAGTCTGAGAGTGAAGGTTTTTGTGACAGCTAACCTCATTACATTGGTTTATACACGCTTAGAAAAAAAAGGTACTATTTAGAACCTAAAATGGTTCTTCGGCTGTCCGTATAGGAGAAACCTTTGAAGAACCGTTTTTGGTTCCAGGTAGAACCCTTTCCACAGAGGCTTCTACATGGAACCTGAAACGGTTCTACCTGGAACCAAAAAGGATTCTCCCATGGAGACAGCCGAAGAACCCTTTGGGAACCCTTTTTTTCTAAGAGTGTAACAGAATTTGTATTATATAGTTCAACATCATGGCTGCAGTCATGACACATAAACCTACAGCATCTGCCTTGTTCTACAGTCAACTATGTAAATCCTTGTCCCATATAAATCCAGTCGTGGTTGCCATGGTTCCCATATCCATGTGATAATTGGCTTTAGGGATCTCAGATCTGGTCGGTTCCTCGATGGAAGACCCATGGGTAGGGAGGTAGCCTCTTTATATGGCGTATATCTATACATTGGTGGTTGTTTTTTTCATGATTGTTACTGAAAATGTAGACTCATCAGTGCTGTTTCTTCAGTATCCTTGTCCTGTGATCAATTATCACTGTTGCATCGTTGTATAATCTACTGCATCACGGATCAATGTGACAGAAGTGTTGTTCTATCATTCTATCTCTATGGATCCATCACTCAGGGTTTGTGGTGCTCAAACAAGATGGTTCGTCACTATTTTACCTCTTTGAGATTGATCTACCACAAGCTGCTCTTTCTTTTCATTGTGTTTGATTGATTGAGTGGCTGGTGTTATAACGAGGAGGTTCAGGTTTAAAATGTTAATGCTATTCCTTGGAGAGGAAAGAGGAGGTTGGTGCTTGTCAGGTTGCTATCTAACAATCTGTGTGCCAAAGAAGAGAAGAGGTGGTCCGTAGAGATTCCCCCCATCCACAGTTCCCCTGTAGCCTACAGTCATTTAGATGTTAGATGTTAGGCTGGTTTGAAGTCATGATGCTTTGTAATTCATCATAGACAGTACATTACACAGGATCTAGTATAGGGTCATTATCATATTGCTTTCAATGGACTGGTTATTGTATATTTAGACTACTAACGACCATACCAATGGTTTGAGATTATTTCTGAGCAATTAAGGGAATGTTGATGGAAGGAGTAATTCCAAATGCCAATTCAATATGAATTAAATATGTTGTTTTCCCAATGAAAGTCCTAAAGTTATTCCCAAGAGGGAATAACATTTCATAATATCAGAACATATCTTAATTCTCATCAAATTCCAATAGGATTAGGAATGTGTTGTTCTGTCAGTGCTTGGTTACAAATGCTTGGTAATAACATTACGCATGAACCATTCCATGCCAGCATAGCCCGAAAAATATCTTTGGTATCTCACATTGTTCTGGCAATTCTCACATAAAAACTGAACTGAATGTTTGACACACTTGTATTTTTACAATGTATACTTTTTTTAACCTCTTTTTTTAAATCATCATGAAAGTGGCCAATTTAGACGTGAACATGTCTCCTGTAAGACCCTATGATCTGTGAACATACATGATACAGACAACATCATGGTGTCATTAAATGCCTTATAGTATTTTCTCAAATATGGACTATATCTAGATTCTGAAATACACATTTTCACATTCATTTATTCAACATAATATGAATATGAATTTAAATATGAATGAATAAATATAAATATGAATATGAATATCTCAAACTTTCATCATGCTTTTCTTGAAAATGGTTTGTGATACAAATGTAAAAGGCATGTCAAACATCTTTCCTCCCAATGAAGTTACTATGAGAATTTCCAGAACAATCTGAGATACCAGAAATATTTTCGGCCTATGCTGCCGTGGAATCGCCCACATAATTTCACAACCAACAAGCAACTTGCTAATAACGAATTTAGACTTCCTCGCTAAGGTTGCCTAGCAACACAAAGGGTTTGTTTTCGATACAGCTGTTCCTGCGAAAGCACGGGTTAAAATCCAATCTCTCGCCAAACCTGTTTGCACTGAACATTGATTTATGCATGTTTAATTTGGGTGTTATGTGATTGCAAGCAACACCTCTCTCCACCATGTGTTTGACAGCCACGTATTGAGAATGTGTCCTGCCCTGTCATCAATGGCAATATCAATAATTTGGATTATTATTGAAGTAGTTTTAGATAATACAGTGTTTAGCAATCTGGTTTATATTATAATCAGTGTTAATGATAGTAATCAAAGTGGCTGTGGTTTAGTTGAATTCTCCCAATCCATAATGATTATAATAATTGACACATTCTTGCTGAGATCATGTGCTGCTTGTCTCTGGAATGTTGAACCTGGGTGAAGCAACGCTATATCTAGGGAGTTTTTTCTTCTTCAGTGCATCTATCTGTTAGAGTGTGTTTGTGTGTGAGAGATATATATAGAGAGAGACATAGAGAGAGAGAGAGAGAGAGAGAGAGCAAGAGAGAGAGAGTGAGAGAGGGAGACATATATACGTATATATATATAGAGAGAGAGAGAGAGAGAGAAATAGAGACTGAGTGTGAGAGGACGAGAGGGAAATGGAGATGCGTGGAACTGGTGCGTTGTGATCCCATTCTCATAGTCAGTGACAAGCAGTGTGTCCCCCTGCCTTTCCCCCTGTCTGGCTGTCTTTGTCCCTGTCTCCCTGCATGTCTCCCTGTCTCTCTGCCTGCCTGCCTTTCTCCCTGCCTCCCTGCCTGTCTGCCTTTTTCCCCGCCTTTCTCCCTGGCTGCCAGTCTCCCTCTCCCTGCCTGCTCCCTGCCTGTCTTTCCCCCCTGCCTGTCTCCCTGCATTTCACCCTGCCTTCCTGTCTTCCTGCTTGTCTCCCTGCCTACCTGTCTCCCTGCCTGCCTTTTCCCCTGCCTTCCTGCCTTTCTCCCTGCCTGCCTGTCCCCCTGTCTCCCTGCCTGTCTCTCTGCCTGCCTTTCTCCCTGAATGTCTTCCTGCCTGCCTGACTCCCTGCCAGCCTGTCTCCCTGCCAGCCTGTCTCCCTGCCTGCCTGTCTGTCTCCCTGGTTGCCTGTCTATCTCACTGTCTCCCTGCCTGTCTGTCTATCTGTTTCCCTCCCTGCCTGTCTGTGTGTCTCCCTCCCTCCCTGCCTGTCTCCCTGCCTGCCTGTCTCCCTCCTTTCTTCCTTCCCTCCTTGTCCCTCTGCCTGACTGCCTTCCCAGCCAATCTCTTTCCCTCCCATTGTCACGCGCTTTACCACTGGAACGACTCGCTGCTGCTTTTTCCCACTACAAAACTCGGATACATTTCATATTCTCTCTTTTTCTATTTATTTATATCTCCACATTTCCCATGAACAATTAAGCAATAAGGAAAAGGGGGAAAATGAAGTCTTTTCTGAATGCCTTGAAGAAAGAAGGTAAGCAGTGATACTTGAGCTAGAGGTTTTTTTTAATGGGTTTTGAAGGCTTCCAGTGTTTTAAGTGGTTACTTATACTTTGTGTGGCGTATAGAAACTGAGAGAGTGGGTTCTATTGTTTATACCTTTAGGTTAATCACTGATATCATAGTGTTGTTGTTTCTTACAGGTTATGAGATTGTTGTTATTGGTATAATAACAACTGCTAATGAACTAAAAAGTAAATGATTGAATCCGTATTAGTTACCATTTCATAACTCCTTTTGTTTCTATAAATATTGATGTCTGCTTTCATAACCACTTGAAAAAGTCTCAAGAGAATGTTAACTATTTTGGCCCACATTGTAGAAAATATGAGAGTAGAGCCTACTGTACTGTACTGTACTGTACTGTATACCAGAGAACATATGAGAGTAGAGCCTACTGTACTGTACTGTACTGTACTGTACTGTACTGTACTGTACTGTACTGTACTGTACTGTACTGTACTCCAAAAAACATATGAGTAGAGCCTACTGTACTGTATACCAGAGAACATATGAGAGAAGAGCCTCCTGTACTGTACTGTACTGTACTGTATACTAGAGGTCGACCGATTATGATTTTTCACCGCCGATACTGATTATTGGAGGACCACAAAAGCCGCTGCCGATTAATCGGCCGATTTTTTTACACATGTATTTATTTGTAATAATGACAATTACAACAATACTGAATTAACACTTATTTTCACTTAATATAATACATCAATAAAATCAATTTAGCCTCAAATAAATAATGAAACGTTCAATTTGGTTTAAATAATGCAAAACAAAGTGTTGGAGAAGAAAGTAAAAGTGCAATATGTGCCATGTAAGAAAGCTAACGTTTAAGTGCCTTGCTCAGAACATGGGAACATATGAAAGCTGGTGGTTCCTTTTAACATGAGTCTTCAATATTCCCAGGTAAGAAGTTTTAGGTTGTAGTTATTATAGTACTATTTCTCTCTATACGATTTGTATTTCATATACCTTTGACTATTGGATGTTCTTATAGGCACTTTAGTATTGCCAGTGTAACAGTATAGCTTCCGTCCCTCTCCTCGCTCCTACCTGGGCTCGAACCAGGAACCCATCGACAGCAGCCACCCTCGAAGCAGCATTACCCATGTAGAGGAAGGGGAACAACTACTCCAAGTCTCAGAGCGAGTGACGTTTGAAACGCTATTAGCGCGCACACCGCTAACTAGCTAGCCATTTCACATCGGTTACACCAGCCTAATCTTGGGAGTTGATAGGCTTGAAGGGGTGGGTATAATTTGTGGAACGTTCCAACAGGAATCTGTTCCAAAAAACGTAAAGTAAAAGGTTGCCAACCAACAACGCATACAAAGTAGCAAAGCATACAAACCTAGCTAACTAGCAACTCACCACGTAGCTTATTCTTAATGTTTGTCCATAGGCAACCAGAGTGAGGACAGACATTTTTCAGAATAAACGTGATGAGTGAAAAACGCAATGAAATAGACCACTCCCTACCCGGTATCTTATTCTGCCGCTATACAACTTGTATGCGTTGTTTTTTGGCAACCTTGTTATTTACGAGGTTTTTGGAATAGATTCCTGTTGGAACGTTCCAAAAATTATATTAAATTATAGTTGATAGGCTTGAAGTCATAAACAGCGCAATGCTTGAAGCACAGCGAAGAGCTGCTGGAAAAACGCACGAAAGTGCTGTTTGAATGAATGCTTACAAGCCTGATGGTGCCTACCACCGCTCAGTCAGACTGCTCTATCAAATCATAGACCTAATTATAATATAATAAACACACAGAAATACGAGCCTTAGGTCATTAATATGGTCAAATCCGGAACTATCATCTCATTTTTTCTTTCAGTGAAATACGGAACTGTTCCGTCTTTTATCTAACGGGTGGCATCCCTAAGTCTAAATATTCCTGTTATATTGCACAACCTTCAATGTTATGTCATAATTACGTAAAATTCTGGCAAATTAGTTCACAACGAGCCAGGCGGCCCAAACTGTTGCATATACCTTGACTGCGTGCAATGAACGCAAGAGAAGTGACACAATTTCATGTTAGCAGGCAATATTAACTAAATATGCAGGTTTAAAAATATATACTTGTGTATTGATTTTAAACAAAGGCATTGATGTTTATGTACATTGGTGCAACGACAGTGCTTTTTTCGCAAATGCGCTTGTTAAATCAACACCCATCTGTCGAAGTAGGTTGTGATTCAATGAGAAATTAACAGGCACCACATCGATTATATGCAACGCAGGACACGTTAGATAAACTAGTAATATCATCAACCATGTGTAGTTAACTAGTGATTATGTTAAGATTGATAGTTTTTTATAAGATAAGTTTAAGGCTAGCTAGCAACTTACCTTGGCTTCTTGCTGCCCTCACAGCAGTAGTCAGCCTGCCATGTAGGCTCCTCGTGGAGTGCAATGTAAGGCCGGTGGTTAGAGCGTTGGACTAGTAACCGGAAGGTTGCAAAAACAAATCCCCGAATCCCCCCTGAACAAGGCAGTTAACCCCCGTTCCTAGGCCGTCATTGAAAATAAGAAAGTGTTATTAATCTGACTTGCCTAGTTAAATAAAGGTGTAAAAATTGGCAAATTGGTGGCCAAAAATACCGATTACCGACTGTTATGAAAACTTGAAATCGGCCCGATAAATCGGTCGACCTCTACTGTATACCAAAGAACATATGAGAGTAGAGCCTACTGTACTGTACTGTACTGTACTGTACTGTACTGTACTGTATACCAGAGAACATATGAGAGTAGAGCCTACTGTACTGTACTGTACTGTACTGTACTGTACTGTACTGTATACCAGAGAACATATAAGAGAAGAGCCTACTGTACTGTACTGTACTGTACTGTATACCAGAGAACATATGAGAGTAGAGCCTACTGTACTGTACTGTACTGTACACCAAAGAACATATGAGTAGAGCCTACTGTACTGTACTGTATACCAGAGAACATATGAGAGTAGAGCCTACTGTACTGTACTGTACTGTACTGTACTGTACTGTACTGTATACCAGAGAACATATGAGAGTAGAGTCTACTGTACTGTACTGTACTGTACTGTATACCAGAGAACATATTAGAGTAGAGCCTACTGTACTGTACTGTACTGTACTGTACTGTACTGTACTGTACTGTACTGTACACCAAAGTACATATGAGTAGAGCCTACTGTACTGTACTGTACTGTACACCAGAGAACATATTAGAGTAGAGCCTACTGTACTGTACTGTACTGTATACCAGAGAACATATGAGAGTAGAGCCTACTGTACTGTACTGTACTGTACTGTACTGTACTGTATACCAGAGAACATATAAGAGAAGAGCCTACTGTACTGTACTGTACTGTACTGTATACCAGAGAACATATGAGAGTAGAGCCTACTATACTGTACTGTACTGTACTGTGCTGTACTGTACTGTATACCTGAGAACATGTTAGAGTAGAGCCTACTGTACTGTACTGTACTGTACACCAAAGAACATATGAGTAGAGCCTACTGTACTCTACTGTATACCAGAGAACATATGAGAGTAGAGCCTACTGTACTGTACTGTACTGTACTGTACTGTACTGTATACCAGAGAACATATGAGAGTAGAGTCTACTGTACTGTACTGTACTGTATACCAGAGAACATATTAGAGTAGAGCCTACTGTACTGTACTGTACTGTACTGTACTGTACTGTACTGTACTGTACACCAAAGAACATATGAGTAGAGCCTACTGTACTGTACTGTACTGTACACCAGAGAACATATTAGAGTAGAGCCTACTGTACTGTACTGTACTGTACTGTACTGTACTGTACTGTATACCAGAGAACATATGAGAGTAGAGCCTACTGTACTGTACTGTACTGTACTGTACTGTACACCAGAGAACATATGGGAGTAAAGCCTACGGTACTGTTAACTATTGTTTCCTGGGAAAGTATTTTCTGTTGTTCGAGGATATAATGCACTAAAGATCTAAAACCTTGTTAACTTGTTGATAGTTAAGAATAATAGAATAAGTTTCACCTCACAATATGGATTGTAGATATGTGGTAGTAGATTGTAGATATGTGGTAGTAGAGCAGTGGCCAGTCTGTAGTCTACCTGTCAATAGTTTACCAGTAAATAGTCTACCAGTCAATAGTCTACCAGTCAAAAGTCTACCAGTCAATAGGCTACCAGTCAAAGGTCTACCAGTCAATAGTCTACCAGTCAATAGTGTACCAGTCAATAGGCTACCAGTCAATAGTCTGTCAGTCAATAGTTTACCAGTCAATAGGCTACCAGTCAATAGTCTACCAGTCAAAGGCTACCAGTCATTAGTCTACCAGTCAATAGTCTACCAGTCAATAGGCTACCAGTCAATAGTCTGTCAATCAATAGTTTACCAGTCAATAGGCTACCAGTCAGTAGTGTACCAGTCAAAGGCTACAAGTCAATAGTTTACCAGTCAATAGCCTACCAGTCATAAGGCTACCGGTCAAAAGGCTACCAGTCAATTGTCTACCAGTCAAAGTCTACCAGTCAATAGACTACCAGTCAAAGTCTACCAGTCAATAGTCTACCAGTCAATAGTCTACCAGTCAATAGTCTATCAGTCAATAGTCTACCAGTCAAAGTCTACCAGTCAATAGGCTACCAGTCAATAGTCTACAAGTCAAAGTCTACCAGTCAATAGGCTACTAGTCAATAGTCTATCAGTCAATAGTCTACCAGTCAAAGTCTACCAGTCAATAGGCTACCAGTCAATAGTCTACCAGTCAATAGACTACCAGTCAATAGTCTACCAGTCAGTAGTCTACCAGTCAATAGGCTACCAGTCAATAGTCTGTCAGTCAATAGTTTACCAGTCAATAGGCTACCAGTCAATAGTCTACCAGTCAAAGGCTACCAGTCAATAGTCTACCAGTCAATAGTGTACCAGTCAATAGGCTACCAGTCAGTAGTGTACCAGTCAAGGGCTACAAGTCAATAGTTTACCAGTCAATAGTCTACCAGTCATAAGGCTACCAGTCAATAGCTACCAGTCATAAGGCTACCAGTCAAAGTCTACCAGTCAATAGACTACCAGTCAAAAGGCTACCAGTCAATTGACTACCAGTCAAAGTCTACCAGTCAATAGACTACCAGTCAAAAGGCTACCAGTCAATAGTCTACCAGTCAAAGTCTACCAGTCAATAGGCTACCAGTCAAAAGTCTATCAGTCAATAGGCTACCAGTCAATAGTCTACCAGTCAATAGGCTACCAGTCAATAGTCCACCAGTCAATAGTCTTCCAGTCAATAGTCTACCAGTCAATAGTCTACCAGTCGGTAGTCTACCAGTGCGGCAAGTGCTGCTGGCTACTGGTAAGCTTTCTTGACTTGGACATAATTTTTTGCCAACAGATGGCTAACCTTTGTTCAATCAGCTAAACAGCTGCTCTTAGCAAAAATGTGTTTGTAGTTACTTTTCTAGCTAATTGGCTGTCAAAATAATGAAATACTATTTACTAAATCTATTAATTTTAAAATGTTGATTACTTCTCCTTGCCATTATCATTCACCTGATGATAAGACACATTTTTGTCTAACATTTGATGTGGATTCCTGGGTCGCCGGTTTGCCAAAGAGGGGGTCCCTGGGCAAGAAAAGGTTGAAGACCCCTGATGTAGATCCATACATATCACCAATATTTAATTAGCTACGCCTATGCTGTTGATGATAGGCCATCCAGATATCAGCATTAGTGGGAGAGTCAGGTGGAGAGGGGGTGGGACCTGCCATTGGGGGTTGGACATGTGACCTTTCCTCTCAATGCAGCATGGACCTACTCTATATTATAATGCATTCCATAGGTACAGTCACAGTTTTGAGGGGTTATCGCTTTAAATTGTGCTTTTGAGAGTCTTACACACATACTCAGGCCTTTTGGAAGAGGTATTCTTGAGAGGCCTTTTTATAGAACCTTCTCCTATGACAGTATGGTTGTTTTCTTTTCCAAAGCAGTGTCATCTCTCTCACACAGTGGCCAATCATCTCTGGGTTAAACCCTATATTGCTGTATACAAGCCTCTTATTCCTCCCTGGTATTTAGTAGGCAGCGGAGAAATAAACATCATCATTAATCATGCTTCAGCTGTGTGAGCTGAGCATTGCATCAAACGCAGGGGAATTCCACCAAGGCTCTTATTATAGCTTGAGTTGAATAGAAGTTCTCTCCTCCTCCGTCAGGCAGCCAGGCAGCCTGCTCTGAGCCTGTGAGATCAGCTAGTTAGGAGCTCTCATTGCATCTTCACTAAGGCTCAATTATGCTTATTAATACCTCGAGGTTAGAGACTACCTTTGGTTCTCTATTGAACCCAAATAAGCAGTGTGTGTGTGTGTGTGTGGTGGGGGGGGGGGGGGTTCCGTGTGCGAGAGAGAGAGCGTGAAATACCACTTATTCTGTTATTCAACCAGCTTATTTTGGAGGAACAATGACGAAATTATGAAATGACTAATTATGTAATATTTCTCCGTGTTGAAACTTGTTCTAATCCCCCCCCCCCTCCATCCCTCCCTTCAGTGCCTTTCAGGGAGGCGCCGGCCAAACCCACCCGGCGCCAGCAGGCCCCACGGAGTACACTAGCTGCTCCACGGTCTATGCTCCTACGCTCCAACAGCGACAACAACCTGAACGTGAACAACTGGTCACCCCTGCCCTCGCCGAGCCACTCTCCCCTTCATAGCTTGTCACCCCGTCGGCCCCAGCAGCAGCAGATGCCCAGCCCCAATGGAACAGTCAGGACCATGGGGAAGGGGGCTCCCCGCCCTCCCCGTTCACGTTCGCCCTCCCTGGGGCGCCTGGGGGAGGAGACACCCAGACAGATCCCCCAGCGCCAGCCCAGGTTAGTCACCAACCAGAATTTGAATTATACATTGTCTCTTGAGGGCCCCCAACATCTCTTGTGGGTGCCCAAAACTGAAATCATGGCATTTTTTTATGGGGGTCCATAATGACATGTTAATTTTTATGGGTGGGCCCTGGTTTGTTATGGAGCTGCCCAACCTATTATTTGAACCATGTTACCAACTTTAGGATACACTGATATAGGGTGTCACTTTTCAAAAAGTGCCCTCAATACAGAACCTGCTATTAGGAGTATTTTGGCCCCAAAAATCTGGCCCAAATGTCCCTGGAGTACATGGCAGCTTGGGGAATAGAGATGGAAGATTTGTCACACTCACTGAAAGTCTGATCCGTCTTTCATGAAAATGTGGATGGATGGATGTGTGTGGATGTTGACCCATGAGATGCTAGACGGGCTCAACCATCGGTCCAATCAGTCTCTCTTAACCTTTTTACTGCAGTGGGCTAAATCAGGGTTTCTTGGTAGTCTTAAACAAATCTACTGTGAAACAAAAGTATACACCTCACACACAGGGTTATGGGCTTAGAAAAATAAGACACTTGTTCCATGTCAGATATAGAGTTGAAGTGTATTCAATTCTGAGTTTGCATCCCAATATTACACTTTATATACATCACAGAAGACTGAAATAAAACAAAACCATTGGACATAGAAACACCGGATTTTCGGCATATTTGGTTTATTAATTAGGAAATTATGAAAAATATGAATAACGCTAGGTATTTTGATTGCAGGAAAGGGATCTATGGAGTGGACGTTTGTGTTTTAGACAGTTGTCTGGAGGATTGAGAAAGAGAGGAAGGGGAGGGTTTGTTGTGTTGGGATGAGTGAGGTTGTGCACCCTAATCCCTAAATAGTGCACTAGTTTTGACCAGGGCCCTGGTCAAATCAGTCTCGGTTTATGTGTATGGATTCTGCAACTGCTTTGTGTTGTGTTCATGTCTTTTAGAATAGTGCACATCTGTCATTGTCACCCTAATGTACCATCATATTTGAGTAGAGATCATTTTTGGTCCATGTTAATGACCGTGTGTGTGTGTGTGTGTGTGTGTGTGTGTGTGTGTGTGTGTGTGTGTGTGTGTGTGTGTGTGTGTGTGTGTGTGTGTGTGTGTGAATCTCTTCACCTAGCAGGGGGGTCTATGGAGAGCACAGCATGCTCAGTAAGTGGGCCATGCCAATTACTCACTGCTAACATAAAAGGAAAAAGGAAATTAATCTAAATTGAATCTAAAAATGACAGAAATCACACAAGTGATCCTATGAAAATTTGACCTTTTCTCCCCTTTGCTTTCCCGTGTTCAGTCCGTGTTCACCCCTTGTTCAGTCCGTGTTCACCCCGTGTTCAGTCCGTGTTCAGCCCTTGTTCACCCCTTGTTCAGTCCGTGTTCACCCCGTGTTCAGTCCGTGTTCACCCCTTGTTCAGTCCGTGTTCAGCCCTTGTTCAGTCCGTGTTCACCCCTTGTTCAGCCCTTGTTCAGTCCGTGTTCAGCCCTTGTTCAGTCCGTGTTCAGTCCGTGTTCAGCCCGTGTTCAGTCCGTGTTCAGCCCTTGTTCAGTCCGTGTTCACCCCTTGTTCAGTCCGTGTTCACCCCTTGTTCAGTCCGTGTTCACCCCTTGTTCAGTCCGTGTTCACCCCTTGTTCAGTCCGTGTTCAGCCCTTGTTCAGTCCGTGTTCAGCCCTTGTTCAGTCCGTGTTCAGTCCGTGTTCACCCCTTGTTCAGCCCTTGTTCAGTCCGTGTTCAGCCCGTGTTCAGCCCGTGTTCACCCCTTGTTCAGTCCATGTTCAGCCCGTGTTCAGCCCGTTTTCAGCCCTTGTTCAGCCCTTGTTCAGCCCGTGTTCAGTCCGTGTTCAGCCCGTGTTCAGTCCGTGTTCAGCCCGTATAATGAGTTGTGATTGCATCACATGCCTCCTCTCAGTCGGGTGAGCAGCCTTACTGGCATATGAATACATTATTACTGGCACCGTTACTGCTTACTGGCATATGAATACATTATTACTGGCACCGTTACTGCTTACTGGCATATGAATACATTATTACTGGCACCGTTACGGCTTACTGGCATATGAATACATTATTACTGGCACCATTACTGCTTACTGGCGTATGAAATGCATTATTACTGGCACATTACTGGTGTATTAATAGATTATTACTGGCACGTTACTGCTTATTGGCTTATGAATACATTATTACTGGCACCTTATTGGTGTATGCATACATTATTACTGGCACCGTTACTGCTTATTGGCTTTTGAATACATTATTACTGGCACCTTATTGGTGTATGCATACATTATTACTGGCACCGTTACTGCTTACTGGCATATTAATACATTATTACTGACACCGTTACTGCTTACTGGCATATGAATACATTATTACTGGCACCGTTACTGCTTACTGGCGTATTAATACATTATTACTGGCACCGTTACTGCTTACTGGCATATGAATACATTATTACTGGCACCGTTACTGGCGTATTAATACATTATTACTGGCACCGTTACTGGAGTGCAGCAGTTAAAATGGGACACTGCTATTTCCTCCCTAGTTACAGGAGTGGTTGCTAAGGCCATTACTACAGTATGGTGCATATGTGTTTCAGCTACTAGCTAGCCTACTCCAAGTATATTAGATAATATCCTCTAACTGCAGACCAACAGCTGTAGTGTATTTCATATGTGATGTGATAATTGTTGGTTGCTATTACAGTACTGTTGTCTGCATGGACAAACACGATTCAACCTTGCTCTCTCTATCAAGGCTGTAAGGGTGTTTAACTGGCGGCAGAGAAGTCAGACACAGGAGAGAAATAACTGTGTTTCCAACGTAGCAGTTTATTTACAAAAACCCACCGGAAACCCGACATACACCAGTACAGACGTACACATACACTTACAATAAACAATCACCGACAAGGACATGAGGGGAAACAGAGGGTTAAATACACAACATGTAATTGATGGGATTGGAACCAGGTGTGATGGAAGACAAGACAAAACCAATGGAAAATGAAAAATGGATCAGCGATGGCTAGAAGGTCGGTGACGTCGACCGCCGAACTCCGCCGAACACCGTGACAAAGGCCATAGAAAATAAATGCTTATACTGTCTCAGAAATATACTTGATAATAGACCTCCTCTCAAGGTTTACATACATAACTATCAAACAAAGTTTACAAGTATAGGCCATTTAGTCTATAGTTTTTTTGTACCTATTTCCATGAAAGCGGATATATCCTAAAAATAAGAAATTATTTTCCATGACAGTGAGTGTTACATATCCGCTCTGAGGAGGATGATGATGATGATGATGGACGCTCATATTTTCTTTACCTCAGCATGGCAGTAGATAAAAAAATGTACTCATTATGACAATACTCATTATGACAATGCTCATTATGACAATGCTCATTATGACAATACTCAAATACAAGCTGCTGTGGAGGACCTATTTTCATCCTGTTCTTGTTTCACATAAATACAGTGCCTTGCAAAAGTATTCATCCCCCTTGCCAATTTTACCTATTTTGTTGCATTACAACCTGTAATTTGAATAGATTTTTATTTGGATTTCATGTAATTGACATACACAAAATTGTCCAATTTGGTGAAATTAAGTGAAAAAAAATAATAATTTCAGAAAATGCTAAAGAATAAAAAACGGAAAAGTGGTGCGTGCATATGTATTCACCCCCTTTGTAATGAAGCACCTAAATAACATCTGGTGCAACCAATTACCTTCAGAAGTTACACAATTAGTTAAATAAAGTCCACCTGTGTGCAATCTAAGTGTCACATGACCTGTCACATGATCTCAGTATATATACACCTGTTCTGAAAGGCCCCAGAGTCTGCAACACCACTAAGCAAGGCGCACCACCAAGCAAGCAGCACCATGAAGATCAAGGAGCTCTACAAACAGGTCAGGAACAAAGTTGTGGAGAAGTACAGATCAGGGTTGGGTTCTAAAAAATATCCGTAACTTTGAACATCTCACGGAGCACCAATTAATCCATTATTAAAAAATGGAAAGAATATGGCACCACAACAAACCTGCCAAGAGAGGGCCGCCCACCAAAACTCACGGACCAGGCAAGGAGGGCATTAATCAGAGAGGCAACAAAGAGACCAAAGATAACCCTGAAGGAGCTGCAAAGCTCCACAGCAGAGACTGGATTATCTGTCCACTTTAAGCCGTACACTCCACAGAGCTGGGCTTTACGGAAGAGTGGTCAGAAAAAAGCCATTGCTTAAACAAAAAAATAAGCAAACACATTTGGTGTTTGCCAAAAGGCATGTGGGAGACTCCCCAAACATATGGGAGAAGGTACTCTGGTCAGATGAGTCTAAAATTGAGCTATTTTTCATCGGCAGGGACTGGGAAACTGGTCAGAATTGAAGGAATGATGGATGGCGCTAAATACAGGGAAAGTCTTGAGGGAAACTTGTTTCAGTCTTCCAGAGTTTTGAGTCTGGGATGGAGTTTCACCTTCCAGCAGGACAATGACCCTAAGCATACTGCTAAAGCAACACTTGAGTGATTTAAGGGAAAACATTTAAATGTCTTGGAATGGCCTAGTCAAAGCCCAGACCTCAATCCAATTGAGAATCTGTGGTATGACTTAAAGATTGCTGTACACCAGCGGAACCCATCCAAATTGAAGGAGCTGGAGAAGTTTTGCCTTGAAGAATGTCCAAAAATGCCAGTGGCTAGATGTGCCAACCTTATAGAGACATACCCCAAGAGACGTGCAGCTGTAATTGCTGCAAAAGGTGGCTTTACAAAATATAGAATTTGGGGGGGTGAATAGTTATGCACGCTCAAGTTTTCTGTTTTTTTTGTCTTATTTCTTGTTTGTTTCACAATAAAAAATATTTAGCATCTTCAAAGTGGTAGGCATGTTGTGTAAATCAAATGATACAAACCCCCCAAAAATCTATTTTAATTCCAGGTGCTACAAAATAGGAAAAGTGCCAAGGGGGGTGAGTACTTTCTCAAGCCACTGCCCCTCAACCCACGACTCCTCTTCCATATTTAAACATGCTTCTGTAATCACTTTCTTTATTTTGGGGTATGAGGGGTTGGTTTTTGCATGGCTGAGTCCCAAATGATACCCTATTCCATATATAGTGCACTGACCAGTACCCTAGGGGTGATTTGGAGAGTAGGGTGCCATGTCATCTTGTTGGTAAACAACGATGTGCTCTTTGTAGTGTGCAGCTGGTAATGACTATTGTTGGGGTATTTATACCGTCCGCATATGTTGGTATGTATTGTTCCTTCCAGTTTGTAAGCATCTCTTATGTGTTACACAGTACCTTCCACAGCACAAGTTCACAGTACAATACCCTAGTGTTGCAGCAATGTTAACATCGGGTCCAGGCTTCTATTTTGGAGTATGGTAACGCAAGACCACAGCAATGGCAAATGAATACAATATTACCTAGACCTGTCTGTTGGCCCAATGTAATCCACAGTTGGCACTGTACGAAATACAACCAGTGTCTGAAGGTACAATAACAGCTCATTTGTCATAATCTCATAACTAGGATTTTTTTTTATCCATCATTTTAGTTTGCACCACACTGCAAAAGTTTTATGGCCACTGTTTAAGCAGATTCTCCAGCCCCTCAATACTCCAGCCTTACACCAACATACTGTAGCAGTTAGCTGATTTAGGCCTTTCTCAAATGCTTAAATGCAAGAGGTCCCTGGTATAAAAAAGGTAGAGAAATATTGATCTAGAGGATAAGTTAGTGTGACAGTGGACAGCTTGACTTTTAAACAGGAAGGAGCAGTCTGTCTGTCAGTAAGCCACGTGGCTCTGCCACCCTCACACACAGACACACACAGACACACGCACGCATGCACACATACATATACACACGGTTATTAAGTGTGTAGTCATGACTTAAAGGTCAATGGTTTGTTTGACTGCTGCCATATAAAAAAAATAGATACACAAAAACATAATGTAACGTAAATTCCAGTATTGTTGGATGAGAACCTATAGTGCTTCACACACAGTGGGAGCTAAAGCAGAGGATATATGCTATGCAAGGTTATGCTAGGTAGTTAGCATGAGGGATGACTTTGACTGTGACTTTGACATAAACTCTAGTGATTTCCATAGTAGGCTACCTAATACCTACCTACAGTTAAACAGAGGAGGCTACGCTATGCTAGCTAGGTACCTACAGTGATGCTACAGTATGCCAGGTAGTTAGCATGAGGGATGCAGATTATGCTATGCTAGGTAGTTAGCATGAGGGAAGCAGAGTATGCTATGCTAGGTAGTTAGCATGAGGGAAGCAGAGTATTCTATGCTAGGTAGTTAGCATTAGGGATGCCTTTGGCTGTGACTTTGACAGAGTCTCTATGGAGGTTTAATGAGGCAGCAGCCACTGAGGGCATGTGGAGCTGCTCTTCTCCTCTCCTCTGGCCCACTTTCTCGCTCTCTGCCGCTGTGCTGGGGCCGCATTTATAAGCGAAAATGTCACACTAAATATCTGCGTGCGCCATTTCTGAAAAGAATGCGTACGTATAAAAATATTGAAAAATGTTAACCCGTTATAAATCAGACCCATCGTAAAACTGTGCGCGTGTGAACAAGCATTATAACTCCGCGTGTAAAACGCTTATGGTGTAAATGACGCCCTTTATTTGCTGTATAATTTGTAACTTTTGGAATTAGGCCACAGCAGTTTCTCAAAGAAATAGCAACGGCAAATTTGATCAAATGGTTTTGGAGGTGTTTTTTATATTTTACTGTAAGCTATTTGGTAACGGACTGTGACAGTGTCAGCAGAACATTTGAATTCAACATTGTCTTGTATTGACTTTTCACCCAACCTAAATATGCTAGACTGCCCGCGAATTCAATTGTCAAGGCTACTGAAAATATGAAATTACAGTAGGCTATCTACAGTAGTTGCATGCATAATTCAATGTAAAAGATCAACTGTCTGTGCACCTGTTATTAAATGTGACTGTAGGCTATGTTATAAACCACGCTGCCTATGGGATTCATAGGTTAGCCTACACACTAAAAACAAAGGGTTCTAAATAGTGCCAATTGAGGGTTATTTGGCTAGCAGATCCCTTTTTGGATCTATTTTAACCTTTTTTTCGAGGTTCTATAAAGAACCATTCTCATAAGTTTCTAAATGTAACCTATATGATCCTATAAAAACCCTTTAAGGTTCTATAAAGAGGCATTAAATAAAAGTTATAGCACCAAAAAAGGGTTCCGCTATTGTTTATAACCCTATATAGAACCCTTTATGGCTCTTTGTAGAACCTTTATGGAGATGTAACGGCCGTCGTTAGAGAAAGACCAAGGTGCAGCAGAGGATGTGTTCATCTTGAATGAATTTTAATACAAAAAGAGAACACTTGACAAAATAAACAAAATGACAGCCGACAGTTCTGTCAGGTACTAACAACGAAACGGAAGCACTAAACAGGCTACTTATGTGTGACACCCAATCAGCAACAACAAACTACAGCTGTGCCTGATTGGAAGCCACACGGCCAAAATCAACGAAACAAACCAACCTAGAAAAAAGAACATAGAACGCCCCCCCCAATGTAACACCCTGGCCTAACCAAAATAACGAACAAAAAAAAAACTTTCTATGGCCAGGGCGTTACAGGAGAAAGGTTATTTACAAAACCATTCTCATTCTCAAAGGTTCTTTGTAGATTCTTTTGAAGAACCATACATGTTTTTTATATTGGTTAGCCATATTATATTGTTAAAATTCCATAGGTTTTATTATTGTGTTTATTAACTATCAGGAATCAAGGTAAGACCCAAATGCGGACTGAGTGAAGTAACAATGTTTATTGTAACAGGGGCGGGCAAATGACAGGTCAAGGGAGGCAGGAGTTGATAATCCAGAGTAAAGGCCAAGGTACAGGACGACAGGCAAACTCAGGGTCAGGTCAGGCAGAGGTCTGTAATCCAGAGGTGGAACAAAGGTACAGGATGGCAGGCAGGCTCAGGGACAGGCAGAGTGGTCAGGTGGGTGGGTACAGGGTTAGGACAGGCAAGGGTCAAAAACCAGGAAGATGAGAAAAAGCGAGACTGGGGAAAAAACAGTAGCTGAGACAAAATGCTGGTAGGCTTGAACAAACAAGACGAACTGGCACAGACAGACAGTAAAAACAGGTATAAATACCCAGAGTATAAGTGGGGAAGATGGGCAACACCTGGAGGTGGTGGTGACAAGGTGAAACAGATCAAGGCGTGACATTAACTAGTTGAATCAGGAGTGCTAGCTCCGGAACAGCTGAGGGTCCCTGAGGAGAGAATTGAGAACCACTTTTCAATTGACACAAGGTCATACATCTTTCACAAGACACCGTCACTGGCCATAATAATATACAGTATAACATGTACTGTAATGGCATAACACAACAGATTAGATAAACTGGAATGACACTCACGGTTGCATAAAATGAGCTGTGAGCAAACCACACCCCAAAACATTCTAATGAGCGGCCACTCCTACAGTTTAATTATCACTAAAAGAGTAAATAACCCTTTTGTGAACTCCAACAAAGGGCTCAAAGGGTTCTTTGAGTCATTATGGTTCCATATTTAACCATCACCCTTCCCAAACAATCCTTGGGGAACCCTCTTTTTTTGTGTGTACAGCAAAAATGTAAATGCATAGCCTATCTATTTACTAGGGTACTAGTCCCAATTAAATGAGAGATGGTCATTTATTGTATGACAACTTCAGGGATGCATCACAGAATGAAAAGGTGAGAAGCTTATTCTGCAATGGCAATGAAAGTTAAATAAATAGAAAATAGATTGTCTAATTAATTTAGATTCCAATAACAAAATACATAGATTTTTGCTTTTCTCACTAACGGCAAATGGCGGTTAGTTATGTTTTCCTTTATAATTTTTTTTATTTTTATGAATAAGCGCGTCGTCATATCATCCATTTGCACAACGTACTTACTTGCCTGCTTGCAATGTATTTCAGAAGAACAGAATATGTGTAACAAGCCTCTTGCAAGAGGGGGGTGTGTGTGGAATCAGGAGCAGGAGAACAGATGGGTTCCAGGGAATCAAATGTTTTAATACAGGCGGTCCCAAAAGGCACAGCACAAACACAAAGGGTAACCGCACGAAATGTAGCATCCATCCACAGGATAGGAACTCAATTCACACAGAGGAGAAACCTCTACTCCGACTATACTAGCGAACACAAATGTCCACGGTAAAACACATACCGCACAAAAACGAAACAAAATCCCGTGGTGCAGGCACGCACCCCTACCGTACTAATTAGTAACAATCCCGCACACAGCCTAACCTGCAGCGGGGAAATATAAACCCACCGAATCAGATACAACAAGACACAGGTGTGACAAACCAGACAGTGCTAAACGAAAAAGTAAAATGGGATCGGTGGCAGCTATTAGGCCGGCGACGACGACCGCCGAGCACTGCCCGAACAGGGAGAGGAGCCACCTTCGGTGGAAGTCGTGACAGTACCCCCCCCCCCGAGCCGCGCGCCGACACCGGCCTCGAGGACGACCCGAAGGACGAGGTGCAGGGTGATCCGGATGGAGGCGGTGAAACTCACTCAGCAGAGAAGGATCCAAGACGTCCCCCACCGGCACCCAGCATCTCTCCTCCGGACCGTACCCTTCCCAATCCACGAGGTACTGCAGGCCCCTCACCCGACAACTGGAATCCAGAATGGATCGTACCGTGTATGCCGGGGCCCCCTCGATGTCCAGGGGGGGCAGAGGACCTCCCGTACCTCAGCTTCTTGAAGCGGACCAGCCACCACCGGCCTGAGGAGAGACACATGAAACGAGAGGTTAATACGGTAATAACGGGGGAGCTGTAACCTATAACACACCTCGTTTATCCTCCTCAGGACTTTAAATGGCCCCACAAACCGCGGACCCAGCTTCCGGCAGGGCAGGCGGAGGGGCAGGTTTCGGGTCGAGAGCCAGACCTGATCCCCAGGCGTGAACACTGGGGCCTCACTGCTGTGGCGGTCAGCGCTCGTCTTCTGCCGGGCCTCGGCCCAGTTTAGGTGCTCCTGGACGGCCTCCCAGGTCTCCCTCGAGCGCTGTACCCACTCCTCCACCACAGGAGCCTCTGTCTTGCTCTGATGCCATGGTACCAGGACCGGCTGGTACCCCAACACGCACTGAAAAGGCGAAATGTTCGTTGAGGAGTGGCGGAGCGAGTTCTGGGCCATCTCTGCCCATGGAACATACCTTGCCCACTTCCCTGGCCGGTCCTGGCAATACGACCGCAGAAACCTACCCACATCCTGGTTCGCTCTCTCCACCTGCCCATTACTCTCGGGGTGAAAACCAGAGGTCAGATTGACTGAGACCCCCAGACGCTCCATGAACGCCTTCCACACCCGGGACGTGAACTGGGGACCCCGATCAGAAACTATGTCAAATCAAATCAAATATATTTATATAGCCCTTCTTACATCAGCTGATATCTCAAAGTGCTGTACAGAAACCCAGCCTAAAACCCCAAACAGCAAGCAATGCAGGTGTAGAAGCACGGTGGCTAGGAAAAACTCCCTAGAAAGGCCAAAACCTAGGAAGAAACCTAGAGAGGAACCAGGCAATGAGGGGTGGCCAGTCCTCTTCTGGCTGTGCCGGGTGGAGATTATAACAGCACATGGCCAAGATGTTCAAATGTTCATAAATGACCAGCATGGTCAAATAATAATAATCATAGTAGTTGTCGAGGGTGCAACAAGTCAGTAACACAAGAGTAAGTGTCAGTTGGCTTTTTCATAGCCGATCTATGAGATTATCTCTACCGCTCCTGCTGTCTCTATGAGAGTTGAAAACAGCAGGTCTGGGACAGGTAGCACGTCCGGTGAAAAAGGTCAGGGTTCCAGCAGGTCTGGGACAGCAGGTCTGGGACAGGTAGCACGTCCGGTGAACAGGTCAGGGTTCCATAGCTGCAGGCAGAACAGTTGGAACTGGAGCAGCAGCACGTCCAGGTGAACTGGGGACAGCAAGGAGTCATCAAGCCAGGTAGTCCCGAGGCATGGTCCTAGGGCTCAGGTCTTCCGAGAGAGAGAAAGAAAGAGAGAATTAGAGAGAGCATATTTAAATTCACACAGGACACCGGAAAAGACAAGAGAAATACCCCAGATGTGACAGACTGACCCTAGCCCCCCGACACAAACTATTGCAGCATAAATACTGGAGGCTGAGACAGGAGGGGTCAGGAGACACTGTGGCCCCATCCGATGAAACCCCCGGACAGGGCCAAACAGGTAGGATATAACCCCACCCACTTTGCCAAAGCACAGCCCCCACACACCACACCACACCACACCATGTCCTCAGGCACCCCGTAGTGCCGGAAGACGTGAGTAAATAGGGCCTCCGCAGTCTGTAGGGCCGTAGGGAGACCGGGCAAAAGGATGAGACGACAGGACTTAGAAAACCGATCCACAACGACCAGGATCGTGGTGTTCCCCTGGGAAGGTGGGAGATCGGTCAGGAAGTCTCCTGATATGTGTGTCCAAGGCCCCTGTGGAACGGGGAGGGGTTGTAACTTCCCTCTTTGCGGGTGTCTAGGAGCCTTGCTCTGAGCGCTCACCGAACAGGAGGAGACGTAAAACCTCACGTCCTTAGCTAGCGTGGGCCACCAGTACTTCCCCCTAAGGCTTCGCACCGTCCTATCTATGCCTGGGTGACCAGAGGCAGGTAACGTATGCGCCCACCGAATCAATCTATTGCGGACACCAAGCGGGACATACCTCCGTCCCGCAGGACACTGAGGCGGAGTAGGCTCCGAACGACATGCCCAGTCCATGTCCGCATCCACCTCCCACACCACCGGTGCCACCAGATAAGAGGCCGGAAGTATGCGGGTGGGATCGATGGGCCGTTCCTCCGTATCATACAGACGGGACAGTGCGTCCGCCTTAGTGTTCTGGGAACCTGGTCTATACGAGATGGTAAATCTAAATCTGGTGAAATACATGGCCCACCATGCCTGACGAGGGTTCAGTCTCCTCGCCGCCCGGATGTACTGCAGATTACGGTGGTCAGTCCAGATGAGGAAAGGGTGTTTAGCCCCCTCGAGCCAATGTCTCCAGACTTCCAGCGCTTTTACGACCACTAGCAGCTCCCGGTCCCCCACGTCATAGTTTTGCTCCGCCGGGCTGAGCTTCCTCGAAAAGAAAGCGCAGGGGCAGAGCTTCAGTGGTGTGCCAAGCGCTGTGAGCGCACGGCTCCTACCCCAGCCTCGGACGCGTCTACCTCCACTATGAATGCCAAAGAGGGATCCGGATGAGCCAATACGGGAACCTCGGTGAACAGCGACTTCAAGCGGTCAAAAGCTCTGTCCGCCTCAGCCGACCACCGCAGACGCACCGGCCCTTTCTTCAGCAGTGAGGTAATGGGAGCAGCCACCTTCCCAAACCCCCGGATAAACCTCCGGTTGTAATTGGCAAACCCTAAAAACCGTTGCACCTCCTTCACCGTGGTGGGAGTCGGCCAATTACGCACGGCCGAAATGCGGTCACACTCCTTTTTCACCCCTGATGTGGAAATGCGATACCCCAGGAAGGAGACGGACTGTTTGAAGAAGACGCATTTCTCAGCCTTGACATATAGGTCATGCTCCAACAGTCGCCCAAGCACTTTGCACACCAGAGACACATGCGCAACGCACGTAGCGGAATATATCAGGATGTCATCGATATAAGCCACCACACCCTGCCCATGCAGATCCCTGAGAATCTCGTCTACAAAGGATTGGAAGACGGCTGGAGCATTCTTCAACCCATACGGCATGACGAGGTACTCATAATGGCCGGATGTGGTACTAAATGGTGTCTTCCACTCATCTCCCGCCCGGATCCGCACCAAGTTATAAGCGCTCCTGAGATCCAATTTTGTGAAAAAGCGTGCTGCGTGGAATGACTCCGTCGCCGTAGCGATGCGAGGTAGTGGGTAACTGTACCCCACCGTAATCAAATTTAGACCTCTATAGTCAATGCACGGACACAACCCTCCTCCTTTCTTCTTCACAAAAAAGAAACTCGCGGAGGCGGGTGACATGGAGGGCCGAATGTACCCCTGCCTCAGAGATTCAGAGACATATATTTCCATAGCCACTGTCTCCTCCTGTGACAGGGGATACACGTGACTCCTGGGGGGTGCGGCGTCTACCTGGAGGTTTATCACACAATCCCCTCGTCGATGAGGTGGTAATTTGGTCGCCCTCTTCTTACAGAAGGCGATAGCCAAATCGGCATACTCGGGGGGGAATGTGCACAGTGGGGACTTGGTCTGGACTCTCCACCGTTGTTGCACCGATGGAAATTCCCACACACCTGCCTGAGCACTCCTCTGACCACCCCTTTAGAGCCCTCTGTTGCCACGAAATGGTAGGATTGTGAAAGGCCAACCAGGGAATCCCCAGCACCACCGGAAACGCAGGAGAATCAATGAGGAAAAAACGAATTCTCTCCTCATGATCCCCCCACGTAACCATGTCCAGTGGAGCCGTGGACTCCCTGACCACCCCTGACCCTAATGGTCGACTATCTAGGGAGTGCACCTGAAGAGGTTTGTCCAGCGGAACCTGGGGAATCCCTAACCTATGTGCGAAACCCCGATCCATAAAGTTTCCTGCTGCGCCTGAATCGACTAGCGCCTTATGCTGGGAATGAGGAGAAAACTCAGGGAAAGAAATCAAAACATACATGTGACCAACAGGGGGCTCTGGGTGAGCCTGGTGCTGACTCACCTGAGGTGTCCGAACAGTGCTCTGCCGGCCATCTCGATTCCCAGACGAGCCCCTCCAACACCGGTCGGCAGTGTGCCCTCTCCGACCACATCCGGTGCAGGAGGAGGCTCCTCCTAACTCCATGGGGGTTGGAGCAGAGGTGCTGGGGGGTGGAACCAACAGGACCCTATCCGGACGCCCGCGGGTAGCCAGCAGGTTATCCAACCTGATGGACATATCCACTAGCTGGTCCAGGTTGATGGTAGCGTCTCTGTAGGCTAGCTCCCTGCGGACGTCCTCATGTAGGCTACACCTATAGTGGTCAATCAGGGCCCTGTCGTTCCAACCCGAGCCGGCGGCCAAGGTCCGAAACTCCAGCGCGAAGTCTTCAGCACTCCTTGTCTCCTGCCGCAGATGGAACAGACGCTCACCCGTTGCTCGCCCCTCCGGGGGATGGTCGAACACGGTCCGGAAGCGGCGGGTGAACTCTGGGTAGTCGTCCCTCACAGAGTCTGGTCCCTCCCAGACCGCGTTGGCCCACTCCAGAGCTTTACCGGACAGGCAGGAGACAAGGGCACTCACGCTCTCCTCTCCCGAAGGAGCCGGGTGAACGGTTGCCAGGTACAGCACCAGCTGGAGCAGCAAACCCTTGCACCCGGCAGCCGTCCCATCGTACTCCCTCGGGAGCGCGAGCCGAATACCGCTGGGCCCGGATGGTGCCGGCACAGGTGATAGTGTAGGGTGGTACACGGTGGGTGCAGGGGTAGACAGACCACCCCTCTCCCATCTCTCCATCGTTGCCATCACCTGTTCCATGGCTGTCCCGAGACGGTGGAGGACGGTGGTGTGATGTAGCACGCGCTCCTCCATGGACGTGGAGGGAGCGTCACCTCCTGCTGACTCCATGAAATGGTGCGGGATTCTGTAACAATCCTCTTGCAAGAGGGGGGGTGTGTGTGGAATCAGGATGAGGAGAGCAGATGGGTTCCAGGGAATCAAATGTTTTAATACAGGCGGTCCCAAAAGGCACAGCACAAACACAAAGGGTAACCGCACGAAATGTAGCATCCACCACAGGGATAGGAACTCAATTCACACAGAGGAGAAATCTCGACTCCGAATATACTAGCGAACACAAATGTCCGCGGTAAAACACATACCGCACAAAAACTAAAAACAATCCTGTGGTGCAGGCACGCACCCCTACCGTACTAATTAGTAACAATCCCGCACACAGCCTAACCTGCAGCGGGGAAATATAAACCCACAGAATCAGATACAACAAGACACAGGTGTGACAAACCAGACAGTGCTAAATGAAAAAGGAAAATGGGATCGGTGGCAGCTAGTAGGCCGGCGACAATGACCGCCGAGCACCGCCCGAACAGGGAGAGGAGCCACCTCCGGTTGAAGTCGTGACAATATGAGTTGGCCTACTGTATGTTAGTTATCTGGCCATGCTCTATGCCAGGTATTCCCAAACTGGGGTACGCGCAATGCCGTCGGGGGTACACCAAATGAAAATGTGATTCACATTTAAAAACGAAAATTAAAATTGTATTTATTTTTATTCACATTTTCCAACAGTCCAACATTTATATTTTCCAATTGGGTTATACATTTGGGTGAGGTTTTTTTCTCGCCTGACTTGCCTCGTTTCACTGCCAAAAATAAAATTAAACCATTCAGTGTTCAGCAAAATAACACAATGTCAAATACAGGTAGCCTAGTCAAATAATTAACATCCAATCATATTAACCGTTACTCTCTTGCGGGAATTCCACTAACGGTCCGTATGTAGCCAAACGTAGCTGCTGCTCATTCTGTTTGCTCGAAAATTGATAAATGGTTAAAAAAAAGTAAGGCCCATGGAGACACATATCAGCTCTACTGGTAGTACTGCTACTACCAGCAGTACTACACCTGCACCTGTCAACGACACAAGTTATTCTGCTTCCACGAGCACATCCAATGCTAGCATCAGTAATTGTACATTTGTTATTAGCCCAGCTAGCATGGACACTGACAGTTGTGAATCTGATGCAGCCGAAGAGCTACTGCCCCCTTACCCGGGAAAGCACCGAACAACAGACAGGGATGTTGGACCATCGAAGAGACGCAAATATGATGAGAACTACATTGATTTGGGGTTCACTTATATTGGGAGTAGTGCCTTTCCTCAGCCACAGTGTTATATGTGCAAAAGTACAATCTCACAACTCGATGAAACCTTCACTCTTGCACAGACATTTAGAAACAAAAGATGGCAATTTGAAAAATAAGCCACAGGAATTTTTGGAGTGAGAATTAAGATTACTTTTGAGTAGTAAGACATGTATAAAAGCAACAGATACCATTAATAAGAAGGGGCTAGAAACGTCTTATATGGTGAGCTACCGTGTGGCTAGGACAGGCAAGCCCCAAACTATTGTGGAGGACTTAATTCTTTCTGCTGCCGCGGATATGGCCAAAAAAAACTATACAGTCAATTTCTTCATCAAACAACACTGTTTCACAAAGCATCGGTGACATGGCAGGAGATGTTTTGAAACAATTACTGCTTCGCAATCAAGCCAGTGAATTCTATGCGTTACAGCTGGATGAGTCAACAGACGTGGCGGGCCTGGCACAGCTCCTGGTATATGTCCGTTACGTTAATGGGGGGTCAACTAAGGAAGACATCCTCTTCTGCAAACCACTGGAAACCAGGACAACATGAGAGGATATTTTTTAAGTACTGGACAGCTTTGTGACATCAAATGGACTTTGGTGGTCAAGATGTGTTGGTATCTGAACTGATGGCGCAAAAGCCATGACAGGGAGACATAGTGGAGTGGTAACGCTCGTGCAAGCAGTACCTATGTGAGAGTGGATTCTCGGCTCTCATTAGCATGAAAACTAAATACAGGCACAGACTGTGTGTGGAAAAAGACAGACTCTCTCCAATACAACCCAACACCGCAGAGTTATGTGCATCCTTTCAAGCACACCCTTCTCATTAACCTGTGGTGAGTTATTCACATTTTTTTATGAACAAGTAAGGTTTTATATGTAAGATGGCTAAGTAAATAGCAAAATTATTGATTATTAATATTTTATTATTTGTGCCCTGGTCCAGTAAGAGCTCTTTGTTACTTCCCACGAGCCAGGTTGTGACAAACACACCCTCATTCTTATGTTTAATAAATGTATCGTATAGTGTGTGTGGCAGGCTTACAATGATGGCAAAAAACAACATTTGAGAGTGCGCTGACCCTGGTGCTAGAGGGGGTACAGCTGGAGGTTGAATGTTTGAAGGGGTACGGGACTATAACAAGTTTGGGAACCACTGCTCTATGCAATAGGCTGTAGGCTTGTTCATTTAACTGACACGATATTCTTGTAAGTCCTGTGCCATTATTTTATATGATTTTATAGTAAGAAGAATATAATTAAACTTAGCTGAATAAAATAGAAAGGATATTCTTCCCATTATGGAGCGAGTGTGCATGTGACGTGGCTATGTTGAGCGTAAAAGTTATCATTTGAAACAGGTCCAATATGCTAGATTTAGAGTAATTTGGCAACTTTAGTTGTGAATAATATGAACCTTAAAATGTCTTAGAAATCAAAACATATATGGGCTGCATGATGTGACTATAGGCTATTGATGATTTGAGAAAGTTGCGAAAAAAGCTTGGCATCTGTTCCTTGCCCCAGGCTGCACAGATGTTTCTCTCATCAGAGCATGATCATATTTTCACAGCGGATCGAGTGTTCTCATATTGGATCATGTGTATTTTGATTTCAGAGCGTGTGCCCATTATCAGATGGAGCATGTGAACAGGATATCAGGGGCATGGGAGAACAATACAGGAGCCATCTGTCTGCACTCGAATAGCGAATGGAGGCCTGTGCGCCTATCCTGGAGCAGGTCCGTTTTGATAGTGCTAGCTTCGTGTTTTTATAGTCGGAGCATGTGTTTTTATAGTCAGAGCATGTGTTTTTATAGTGGAGCATGTGTTTTTATAGTGCAGCATCTGTTTTTATAGTCAGAGCATGTGTTTTTATAGTGGAGCATGTGTTTTTATAGTCAGAGCGTGTGTTTTTATAGTCGGAGCGTGTGTTTTTATAGTGGAGCATGTGTTTTTATATCAGAGCGTGTGTTTTTATATCAGAGCGTGTGTTTTTATAGTGGAGCATGTGTTTTTATATCAGAGCATGTGTTTTTATAGTCGGAGCATGTGTTTTTATAGTGGAGCATGTGTTTTTATATCAGAGCATGTGTTTTTATATCAGAGCGTGTGTTTTTATAGTGGAGCATGTGTTTTTATAATAGAGCATGTGTTTTTATATCAGAGCATGTGTTTTTATATCAGAGCGTGTGTTTTTATATCAGAGCATGTGTTTTTATAGCGGAGCGTGTGTTTTTATATCAGAGCATGTGTTTTTATATCAGAGCGTGTGTTTTTATAGTGGAGCATGTGTTTTTATATCAGAGCATGTGTTTTTATATCAGAGCGTGTGTTTTTATAGTGGAGCATGTGTTTTTATATCAGAGCATGTGTTTTTATAGTCAGAGCATGTGTTTTTATATCAGAGCATGTGTTTTTATATCAGAGCATGTGTTTTTATAGCGGAGCGTGTGTTTTTATAGTGGAGCATGTGTTTTTATATCAGAGCATGTGTTTTTATAGTGGAGCATGTGTTTTTATATCAGAGCATGTGTTTTTATAGTGGAGCGTGTGTTTTTATATCAGAGCGTGTGTTTTTATAGTGGAGCATGTGTTTTTATAGTCAGAGCGTGTGTTTTTATATCAGAGCATGTGTTTTTATAGTGGAGCATGTGTTTTTATAGTGGAGCATGTGTTTTTATAGTGGAGCATGTGTTTTTATAGTGGAGCATGTGTTTTTATAGTGGAGCGTGTGTTTTTATATCAGAGCGTGTGTTTTTATAGTGGAGCATGTGTTTTTATAGTGGAGCATGTGTTTTTATAGTGGAGCGTGTGTTTTTATATCAGAGCGTGTGTTTTTATAGTGGAGCATGTGTTTTTATAGTGGAGCATGTGTTTTTATAGTGGAGCATGTGTTTTTATATCAGAGCATGTGTTTTTATAGTGGAGCATGTGTTTTTATAGTGGAGCATGTGTTTTTATAGTGGAGCGTGTGTTTTTATATCAGAGCATGTGTTTTTATATCAGAGCGTGTGTTTTTATAGCAGAGCGTGTGTTTTTATATCAGAGCGTGTGTTTTTATAGTGGAGGATGTGTTTTTATAGTGGAGCATGTGTTTTTATAGTGGAGCATGAGTTTTTATAGTGGAGCATGTGTTTTTATATCAGAGCATGTGTTTTTATAGTGGAGCGTGTGTTTTTATATCAGAGCATGTGTTTTTATATCAGAGCATGTGTTTTTATAGTGGAGCATGTGTTTTTATAATGGAGCATGTGTTTTTATAGTGGAGCATGTGTTTTTATAGTGGAGCATGTGTTTTTATAGCGGAGCATGTGTTTTTATATCAGAGCGTGTGTTTTTATAGTGGAGCGTGTGTTTTTATAATGGAGCATGTGTTTTTATAGTGGAGCGTGTGTTTTTATAGTGGAGCATGTGTTTTTATAGTGGAGCATGTTTTTTTATAGTGGAGCATGTGTTTTTATAGTGGAGCATGTGTTTTTATATCAGAGCATGTGTTTTTATAGCGGAGCATGTGTTTTTATATCAGAGCGTGTGTTTTTATATCAGAGCATGTGTTTTTATATCAGAGCATGTGTTTTTATATCAGAGCATGTGTTTTGATATCAGAGCATGTGTTTTTATAGTGGAGCATGTGTTTTTATATCAGAGCATGTGTTTTTATAGTGGAGCGTGTGTTTTTATATCAGAGCGTGTGTTTTTATATCAGAGCGTGTGTTTTTATATCAGAGCGTGTGTTTTTATATCAGAGCATGTGTTTTTATATCAGAGCGTGTGTTTTTATATCAGAGCGTGTGTTTTTATATCAGAGCGTGTTTTTTATATCAGAGCGTGTGTTTTTATATCAGAGCGTGTGTTTTTATATCAGAGCGTGTGTTTTTATATCAGAGCATGTGTTTTTATAGTGGAGCATGTGTTTTTATATCAGAGCATGTGTTTTTATAGTGCAGTATGTGTTTTTATAGCGGAGCGTGTGTTTTTATATCAGAGCGTGTTTTTTATATCAGAGCATGTGTTTTTATAGCGGAGCGTGTGTTTTTATATCAGAGCGTGTTTTTTATATCAGAGCGTGTGTTTTTATATCGGAGCGTGTGTTTTTATATCAGAGCATGTGTTTTTATATCAGAGCGTGTGTTTTTATATCAGAGCGTGTTTTTTATATCAGAGCGTGTGTTTTTATAGCGGAGCATGTGTTTTTATATCAGAGCATGTGTTTTTATAGTGGAGCATGTGTTTTTATAGTGGAGCGTGTGTTTTTATATCAGAGCGTGTGTTTTTATATCAGAGCGTGTGTTTTTATATCAGAGCGTGTGTTTTTATAGTGGAGCATGTGTTTTTATAGTGGAGCATGTGTTTTTATATCGAGCATGTGTTTTTATATCAGAGCATGTGTTTTTATATCAGAGCGTGTGTTTTTATATCAGAGCGTGTGTTTTTATAGTGGAGCATGTGTTTTTATATCAGAGCATGTGTTTTTATAGTGGAGCATGTGTTTTTATAGTGGAGCATGTGTTTTTATATCAGAGCGTGTGTTTTTATATCAGAGCGTGTGTTTTTATAGTGGAGCATGTGTTTTTATATCAGAGCGTGTGTTTTTATAGTGGAGCATGTGTTTTTATAATGGAGCATGTGTTTTTATAGTGGAGCATGTGTTTTTATATCAGAGCGTGTGTTTTTATAGTGGAGCGTGTGTTTTTATATCAGAGCGTGTGTTTTTATATCAGAGCATGTGTTTTTATAGTGGAGCATGTGTTTTTATATCAGAGCATGTGTTTTTATAGCGGAGCGTGTGTTTTTATATCAGAGCGTGTGTTTTTATATCAGAGCATGTGTTTTTATAGTGGAGCATGTGTTTTTATATCAGAGCATGTGTTTTTATATCAGAGCGTGTGTTTTTATATCAGAGCATGTGTTTTTATATCAGAGCATGTGTTTTTATAGTGGAGCATGTGTTTTTATATCAGAGCATGTGTTTTTATAGCGGAGCATGTGTTTTTATATCAGAGCGTGTGTTTTTATATCAGAGCATGTGTTTTTATATCAGAGCATGTGTTTTTATAGTGGAGCATGTGTTTTTATATCAGAGCATGTGTTTTTATAGTGCAGAGCATGTGTTTTTATAGTGGAGCATGTGTTTTTATAGTGGAGCGTGTGTTTTTATATCAGAGCGTGTGTTTTTATATCAGAGCGTGTGTTTTTATATCAGAGCGTGTGTTTTTATATCAGAGCGTGTTTTTTATATCAGAGCGTGTGTTTTTATATCAGAGCGTGTGTTTTTATATCAGAGCGTGTGTTTTTATATCAGAGCGTGTGTTTTTATAGTGGAGCATGTGTTTTTATATCAGAGCATGTGTTTTTATAGTGCAGCATGTGTTTTTATAGCGGAGCGTGTGTTTTTATATCAGAGCGTGTGTTTTTATATCAGAGCATGTGTTTTTATAGCGGAGCATGTGTTTTTATATCAGAGCGTGTGTTTTTATATCAGAGCGTGTGTTTTTATATCGGAGCGTGTGTTTTTATATCAGAGCGTGTGTTTTTATATCAGAGCGTGTGTTTTTATATCAGAGCGTGTGTTTTTATATCAGAGCGTGTGTTTTTATAGCGGAGCATGTGTTTTTATATCAGAGCATGTGTTTTTATAGTGGAGCATGTGTTTTTATAGTGGAGCATGTGTTTTTATAGTGGAGCGTGTGTTTTTATATCAGAGCGTGTGTTTTTATATCAGAGCGTGTGTTTTTATATCAGAGCGTGTGTTTTTATAGTGGAGCATGTGTTTTTATAGTGGAGCATGTGTTTTTATATCAGAGCATGTGTTTTTATATCAGAGCGTGTGTTTTTATATCAGAGCGTGTGTTTTTATAGTGGAGCATGTGTTTTTATATCAGAGCATGTGTTTTTATAGTGGAGCATGTGTTTTTATAGTGGAGCATGTGTTTTTATATCAGAGCGTGTGTTTTTATATCAGAGCGTGTGTTTTTATAGTGGAGCATGTGTTTTTATATCAGAGCGTGTGTTTTTATAGTGGAGCATGTGTTTTTATATCAGAGCGTGTGTTTTTATAGTAGAGCATGTGTTTTTATAATGGAGCATGTGTTTTTATAGTGGAGCATGTGTTTTTATATCAGAGCGTGTGTTTTTATAGTGGAGCGTGTGTTTTTATATCAGAGCGTGTGTTTTTATATCAGAGCATGTGTTTTTATAGTGGAGCATGTGTTTTTATATCAGAGCATGTGTTTTTATAGCGGAGCGTGTGTTTTTATATCAGAGCGTGTTTTTTTATATCAGAGCATGTGTTTTTATAGTGGAGCATGTGTTTTTATATCAGAGCATGTGTTTTTATATCAGAGCGTGTGTTTTTATATCAGAGCATGTGTTTTTATATCAGAGCGTGTGTTTTTATAGCGGAGCGTGTGTTTTTATATCAGAGCGTGTGTTTTTATATCAGAGCATGTGTTTTTATAGTGGAGCATGTGTTTTTATATCAGAGCATGTGTTTTTATATCAGAGCGTGTGTTTTTATATCAGAGCGTGTGTTTTTATATCAGAGCATGTGTTTTTATAGTGGAGCATGTGTTTTTATATCAGAGCATGTGTTTTTATATCAGAGCGTGTGTAGAGCTGTGGTTTTATATCAGAGCGTGTGTTTTTATATCAGAGCGTGTGTTTTTATATCAGAGCGTGTGTTTTTATATCAGAGCGTGTGTTTTTATATCAGAGCGTGTGTTTTTATATCAGAGCGTGTGTTTTTATAGTGGAGCATGTGTTTTTATATCAGAGCATGTGTTTTTATAGTGGAGCATGTGTTTTTATAGTGGAGCGTGTGTTTTTATATCAGAGCGTGTGTTTTTATATCAGAGCGTGTGTTTTTATAGTGGAGCATGTGTTTTTATAGTGGAGCGTGTGTTTTTATATCAGAGCATGTGTTTTTATATCAGAGCGTGTGTTTTTATATCAGAGCGTGTGTTTTTATAGTGGAGCATGTGTTTTTATATGGAGCATGTGTTTTTATAGTGGAGCATGTGTTTTTATATCAGAGCGTGTGTTTTTATATCAGAGCGTGTGTTTTTATATCAGAGCGTGTGTTTTTATATCAGAGCATGTGTTTTTATAGTGGAGCATGTGTTTTTATATCAGAGCATGTGTTTTTATAGTGGAGCATGTGTTTTTATATCAGAGCGTGTGTTTTTATATCAGAGCATGTGTTTTTATAGTGGAGCATGTGTTTTTATATCAGAGCATGTGTTTTTATATCAGAGCGTGTGTTTTTATAGTCAGAGCATGTGTTTTTATATCAGAGCATGTGTTTTTATAGCGGAGCGTGTGTTTTTATATCAGAGCGTGTTTTTTTATATCAGAGCATGTGTTTTTATAGTGGAGCATGTGTTTTTATATCAGAGCATGTGTTTTTATAGCGGAGCGTGTGTTTTTATATCAGAGCGTGTTTTTTTATATCAGAGCATGTGTTTTTATAGTGGAGCATGTGTTTTTATATCAGAGCATGTGTTTTTATATCAGAGCGTGTGTTTTTATATCAGAGCATGTGTTTTTATATCAGAGCGTGTGTAGAGCTGTGGTTTTATATCAGAGCATGTGTTTTTATATCAGAGAGTGTATTTTTATATCAGAGCGTGTGTTTTTATATCAGAGCGTGTGTTTTTATATCAGAGCGTGTGTTTTTATATCAGAGCGTGTGTTTTTATATCAGAGCATGTGTTTTTATATCAGAGCATGTGTTTTTATATCAGAGAGTGTATTTTTATATCAGAGCGTGTGTTTTTATAGTGGAGAATGTAACGGCTGTCGTCGGGTAGAGAGGACCAAGGCGCAGCGGGTTGCGTGCTCATCATATAGATTTATTAAATAAATGTGAACACGAGAAAAACAATAAACAAAAGAACTACAGACGACAGTTTCACAGGCTATACTTACTACAGCAGTGCTAAAGACAACTACCCCCATTAACAAACAAAACACATCCCTATATATGGGACTCTCAATCAAAGGCAACTACAAACACCTGCCTTCAATGGAGAGTCCAACACCAATTACCTACATAGAAAATACTAGAAAGAACAAAAAATACAAAAACATAGAACATAACCCAAAACCCGGAAATAATAAATCAAACACCCTTCTAAACAAACCACCACCCCGAACCACATAAAACAAATACCCTCTGCCACGTCCTGACCAAACTACAATAACAAATAACCCCTATACTGGTCAGGACGTGACAGAGCATGTGTTTTTATATCAGAGCATGTGTTTTTATATCAGAGTGTGCGTTTTTATATCAGAGCATGTGTTTTTATATCAGAGCATGTGTTTTTATATCAGAGCATGTGTTTTTATATCAGAGCATGTGTTTTAATAGTGGAGCATGTGTTTTTATATCAGAGCATGTGTTTTTATAGCGGAGCATGTGTTTTTATAGCAGAGCGTGTGTTTTTATCAGAGCATGTGTTTTAATATCAGAGCGTGTGTTTTTATATCGGAGCATGTGTTTTTATATCGGAGCATGTGTTTTTATATCGGAGCATGTGTTTTTATAGTGGAGCGTGTGTTTTTATAGTGGAGCGTGTGTTTTTATATCAGAGCATGTGTTTTTATATCAGAGCGTGTGTTTTTATAGTGGAGCGTGTGTTTTTATAGTGGAGCGTGTGTTTTTATAGTGGAGCGTGTGTTTTTATATCGGAGCGTGTGTTTTTATATCAGAGCGTGTGTTTTTATATCAGAGCGTGTGTTTTTATATCAGAGCGTGTGTTTTTATATCAGAGCGTGTGTTTTTATATCAGAGCGTGTGTTTTTATAGTGGAGCGTGTGTTTTTATAGTGGAGCGTGTGTTTTTATAGTGGAGCGTGTGTTTTTATATCAGAGCGTGTGTTTTTATATCAGAGCGTGTGTTTTTATACCAGAGCGTGTGTTTTTATACCAGAGCGTGTGTTTTTATACCAGAGCATGTGTTTTTATATCAGAGCGTGTGTTTTTATATCAGAGCGTGTGTTTTTTTACCAGAGCGTGTGTTTTTATACCAGAGCGTGTGTTTTTATACCAGAGTGCCACGTCCTGACCAGCAGAGGGAGTAGTTGTTTAGTATTTGGTCAGGACGTGGCAGAAGTTGTGTTGTATGTAGTTTCTAGTTGTTCTGTTTCTGTGTTAGTGTTACGAATCCCTTTGGCCCTGCAGTCTAGGGGAGATGGAACTAAGACCCGTAACATAAATCATGAAAATTATAATAGTGAAAAGTAACAGTGAGAACAAAAACCATAGACAACTGAAATCTACCGTCAAACACTAAAGGTTTGTTTAAACACATGGTAAGGGGGGGTGTGAGAAAAGGGGCTGAGCGGGACCCAAGCAAAGAAACAATAATCCAAAACCACCCCTAAACTAGACTAGCCTATTTCAACAACAGCTAGCTAACTAACCAAAAATACAGGGGGTGGTCCGCCCAGTTCTAACTAGTGTATTTAGACACTGTTTTCCTACTGGTACTGTAGGCCCATGGGCGACTGGTCTTGGTACCCCCTTTTCCCACCAAACAAACAAGTCAAACAAAACAATACTCACAGGTACCGGACAAATGGGACATGTGGGGTGTAAGAAAAACAAAAGAGATGGGTGAGAGAGAGAGCATACAAAGAGAGATTGAGAGAATGACACAACGATTGATCTCACAGAGAGAGATTGAACACAGAGTGATAATGAGCTAGAGAGAGAGCAACTGACTGGGGTTTTTAAACCAAGGGAAAGGGGCTGTGATTGGGTGAGAAAGGGGAGCAGGTATCTTCTGATTGGGGACTGGTTGATGACTGATCAGGGAGTGATGATTGTCACCTGTGAGGGGAGAAGGAGAGAAAAGAAACACACATACAGGATACCTGTATCCGTAACAGTTAGTCTGTGTGACTCCCGATCAGGAACAGCTGGATATCGTTGTTCCTGATTGGGAGTCATATATTAGGTGTGTGTTTTTCTCTTGGGGTTGTGGGTTGTTTATTTCGCACTGCTGTAAGTATTTGTATAGCCTGTGAAACTGTCACGCTGTCATTTCGTGATTATTGTTTTCCGTGTACATCATAGTTAATAAAAATGATGTTGAGCACGCAATCCGCTGCGTATTGGTCCACATTTTCTGACAGTGATTTTGAGATATCTTCAGATGAAGGAGAAGATTATGACACAGAGCATGTGTTTTTATATCAGAGCGTGTGTTTTTATATCAGAGCGTGTGTTTTTATATCGGAGCGTGTGTTTTTATATCGGAGCGTGTGTTTTTATATCGGAGCGTGTGTTTTTATATCAGAGCGTGTGTTTTTATATCAGAGCGTGTGTTTTTATAGCGGAGCGTGTGTTTTTATAGCGGAGCGTGTGTTTTTATATCAGAGCGTGTGTTTTTATAGTGCAGCATGTGTTTTTATAGCGGAGCATGGGAAAAATATAACACTTATTTCACTACACCCATCAACCACTGTTTGTGGAGCATACTTTCGTTGCCCGACAGGTGATAGTCCGCCCAGACTCTGTATGCCATGGGCTCTCCGACCTTGGTCCTGCACCTACCCAGAAGTTCATTTGGAAAACCAAGGGAAATCTGTTCGGTAACATCGAAACTAACATGTTTTCACAACAAAACATATTTCCCTTAACTGTTGACAGCCAGTCTGTGCGCATGAGAAATGAATAAAGGAGAGAGATGAGGAGATGGAAACGCTTGGTGGTCAGATATTATGTAAATTATAGCTAAAGGTAATGTCACCCAATGAATTATCAGAAAATATAAAACATTCCCTATTATTAGGCTATTCAAAATCAAATACAAATTCACCTATTGTAGGCTAACTGTAAGACGCCCTGCACAATCAATGAACCAACAGCATCGCCTAGGGCTATACGTTCTCTCCCAGACTCATGGATACACATTTGGGAGCGTAGCATAAGGTAACCTGTCCATCCAGTATGCACAATAATACAATCCACACTCAAAGGCTAGAACATGTATGTACCGAAAACATTATTATTTTTTTTTTAATGTTTTTCTGCCATGCACTATAGGCTATGTATTGTATGAAGGAGCAATCATAATTGTTATTCAGGTTGCTTTTTTATATGTGTATGCATGTTTTGAATGAATCATCACCTTAGAAAGCATTGTCCATTTTGTTGTGTTAGACTTTGAAACAACATCCACAACAACCATGTTTTACACTGTTTCAACCTGCTGTTGAACTGTTTTAATGATCAGTGTTTGATGTGATTTTCAATTTCATTTGCATTGATGTCCAAGTGGTTAGAGGAACAAGAGTCCTGAGTACCAAACCATTAAGACCTGGTGGAGGGACCATAGAGCCCTGAGTACCAGGCCATCAGGACCTGATGGAGGGACCATAGAGCCCTGAATACCAGGCCATTAGAACTTGATGGAGGGACTATAGAGCCCTGAGTACCAGGCCATCAGGACCTGACGGCAGGACAATAGAGCCCTGAGTACCATAGATCCCTGAATACCAGGCCATCAGGACCTGACGGCAGGACCATAGAGCCCTGAGTACCATAGAGCCCTGAATACCAGGCCATCAGGACCTGACGGCAGGACCATAGAGCCCTGAATACCAGGCCATCAGGACCTGATGGTATTGCCCAATTTGCTAACTATACCCTGATGAAGACAGCTTGTCTGTCAAAACCTTCCCTGTATTCCCTGTAGCCTTCCCTGTAGCTCAGTTGGTAGAGCATGGTGTTTGCAACGCATGGTGTTTGCAATGCCAGGGTTGTGGGTTCGATTCCCACGGGGGGCCATGTATGAAATGTATGCATTCACTACTGTAAGTCGCTCTGGATAAGAGTGTCTGCTAAATGACTAAAATGTAAAACGTTGAACATAATAGTGTGCTGTTTTTCTTTATTTTTTTTAAGTGTTCCACTCCGCTAGCCAGCGCCTCGCCTAAATAGGTGTGCGTTTCTTTCGCCTTTTGCAAATTGGGCACTACCAAAGCATGTGCATAAAAGGAGATTACCGTGACTCAACAGTCACGTGGAATTTGACTTGCTGCCATGACCTAGTCACAGTCACACTGTGGACCTGGGCTGGGGGAGGAGGCTCGGTGCTCATCCCTGGGCCGATCACAGGAAGTGAACTCACCAGGTTGTCACTGCGCTGCTGCTGCCTTGGTTGTGTGAGAGATGTGTACAGTACACCATCGCCACCATCTCTGAGTACCCCATGTCATCTGTGGAGCTTCAAAATGTGTTATTGTCGGTATAAACCTTGTTCTATTACACTGTGTCCCTCAGAGTGACATTGAAGGAATTTCAAGTCTAAACACTCTAAGTCCACACATTATGCTTCTGTGAAAAATAGTCTTGCTGTTACGAATCCCTTTGGCCCTGCAGTCTAGGGAGGATGGAAACGAGACCCGTAACATAACTCATGCAAATTATAATAGTGAAAAGGAACCATGAGAACAAAAACCACAGACAACTTAAATCTACCGTCAAACTCTCAGGGTTTATTTTTAAACACAAGGTAAAGGGGGGTGGGAAAAGGGGCTGAGTTGGACCCAAGGAAAGATACAATAATCCCAAAACACCCCTAAACTAGACTAGCCTACTTCAATACAGCTAAGTAACTAACCAAAAATACAGGGGGTGGTCCGCCCAGTTCTAACTAGTGTATTTAGACACTGTTTTCCTACTGGTAGTGTAGGCCCATGGGCGACTGGTCTCGGTACCCCCTTTTCCCACCATCAAACAAACAGTCAACACTTTAACAAAACAACACTCATAGGTACCAGACAAATGTGACATGTAGGAGAAAAAAACAAAAGACAGATCTCCAAAGAGAGAGAGAGCAATTGAATGACAGAGAGATTGAGCTTCTGACTGGGTTTTTAAACCTAGGGAAAGGGGCTGTGATTGGTTAATGGAAACAGGAGGAGGTGTGTCTTCAGATTGATGACTGATTGGGGAATGATGATTGCCACCTGTGAGGGGAGAAGGAGAGAAAATAAATATACACACAGGATACACACTACGGATACCTGTATCTGTAACACTTGCTTTGCAGGGCTCTTGTGCAAAATAGACAAGATAATCGTAAATTGGGGCCCTTAACTTCTCATTGTAGTGCAGAAGCCATTCTAATGATTCCATCTACACCCTCTTCCCCTGTATCATGTCTCTCTATAAATCAGAGAGAGGTAAAGAGCTGTGTAGATAATTAGTTTCCCTGTTGTTGTGTTGTAGAACAGATAATGTGTGTAGAGAGTAGGTCTGGACCACAGCCAGGGCCGGCAATAAAGCCCCTGTGGAGGGACACACCGTGTAGCTACTTCGCACAACCATTGGACAGAGAGAGTTCACTGCTTTAATTAGC
Organism: Salmo salar; assembly: GCF_965601325.2. Taxonomy (NCBI): domain Eukaryota; kingdom Metazoa; phylum Chordata; class Actinopteri; order Salmoniformes; family Salmonidae; genus Salmo; species Salmo salar. Next base: position 115,445,407 of record NC_138300.1, read on the forward strand.
TAGAAGGAGCATGTGTGTTGTACCAACAGAGGAGCGATTTGTCACTGCCTCAGGCTTCACTATAAAGGATTGTACCCTTATACCAGTGGACCCTCATAGTAATTGAACTGTCCAAGCACTTTCCAATAACGTGATGAGTTGTGCTGGTGTTCTGGATTTAGAAACATTTATGCAGTATTGGTCAATGTTTTTTAGTAAATATGTATTTGTTCCTGTGTCCCAATTGCTACATATTTCACTTGTCCATGCTATTGGATGTCAGACTTTTGAGTGTGAAATGGAACATATAAACTTTGTTTTGAAGATCAGCACAGGTTTGATCATACTCATTATTATGGATGTGTCCAGTTCCAGATATGACCTCATATTGTAGACCGGCAGTTTTACAGCAGTCCAGCAGAGGGGGCCAGTGGCGCATGCCTCTGCTACTGTGGTGTGTTGCTCACTGAGTACAGTACATACCCATATCATAACCATACCATTTAGATGTTATCTGAAAAGATGTTTGTTCCATATCTCTTCCCTGTTTGTCCTGCATATCCCCTCTAAACACACAGTACAATGTTTCAGGGAGTCACATGCTGCAAAAGTGTGCCTTATGCCAAAAGACTGTGCTCCTTTTAACGGACCAGAGTATGTGACCACAGGAAGTCATCAGTCTATTTTTGTGACTATAGACTAACCTTCATCTTACACCACTCTCTGTTCCTCTCCTCTCCTCTCCTCTGTCCCTCCAGCCCACACAGGGGTCGGGAAGAGTTCACTGGTGGCACAGACCGCCAGGGGCCCCATTGTAAGCTGTACAGTGCTGTGGCAGGGAAGCACTTTGTGGTGACTAAGTCCTACCAGCCACAGGCCGAAGGGGAGATCACCCTGTACCAGAACGACAGGGTCAAAGGTGAACATCCCGCCCACTGCTCATTGTTTTTTTCCAGAGGGAAGCAGTGCTTGAATTGGGTCACATGTTCTACTGCTTAAGTACTCGCCCCTCTATATTTGCTATGAAATATGAACATCGTTACTCATTGCGTATTTATTCCTCATGTTATTATCTTTCTATTCTTTTTCTCTCTGCATTGTTGGGAAGGGCCCGTAAGTAAGCATTTCACTGTTAGTCTACACCTGCCAGAGTAAGGCCCAAAAAATTGTCAAAGACTCCAGGCACCCAAGTCATAGACTGTTCTCTCTGCTATCGCATGGCAAGCGGTACCGGAGTGCCAAGTCTAGGTCCAAAAGGCTCCTTAACAGCTTCTATCCCCAAGACATAAGTCTGCTGAACAATTAATCAAATGGCCACCCGGAGTATATTTATATTTATATTTTTACACTGCTGCTACTCTCTGTTTCTTATCTATGCATAATAACTTTACCCCTACCTACATGTACAAATTACCTTGACTATATTGTACCCCCGCAAATAGACTCGGAACCCCCTGTAAATAGCCTCATTATTATTATTTTATTGTGTTACTTTTATTTTATTTTTTACTTTAGTTTATTTAGTAAATCATTTTCTGAACTCTATTTCTTAAACTGCATTGTTGGTTAGGGGCTCGTAAGTAAGCATTTCACGGTAAGGTTGTATTCGGCACATGTGACAAATACAATTTGATTTGATTTGGTTATTTATGAAGCAAGTAACAAATAACATTTTATTTTATTTGATCTTGACATTTAAATGAGCCTTTTTAATTCCACTCCAAGCTCTGGAGGGAAGAGATATTAGAGGGAACAGTCTTTGTAGCCACTCAGAGGGATGTTGGAGGGAAGAGATATTAGAGGGAACAGTCTTTGTAGCCACTCAGAGGGATGTTGGAGGGAAGAGATATTAGAGGGAACAGTCTTTGTAGCCACTCAGAGGGATGTTGGAGGGAAGAGATATTAGAGGGAACAGTCTTTGTAGCCACTCAGAGGGATGTTGGAGGGAAGAGATATTAGAGGGAACAGTCTTTGTAGCCACTCAGAGGGATGTTGGAGGGAAGAGATATTAGAGGGAACAGTCTTTGTAGCCACTCAGAGGGATGTTGGAGGGAAGAGATATTAGAGGGAACAGTCTTTGTAGCCACTCAGAGGGATGTTGTTCAGAAGTGAAGCATTCATCTCCTAGGACATTATGTGTTTTCCTAATGAGTGAGCTGTAATAAGCAACATTTGTCTACAAACGACTGCAGTGCAGTTTATTTACTCTTGGTTATTTCTCTCTTCAGTAGTAGCTATATTTCTTAGGAAAAATTACTATATATTTTACACATGTGTTTTCCTCAGTACTTTCAGTTTTAAAATGAAATTGGGCCTTTTCTATGGTTACATAATATTTATATTTTAGTCATTTAGCAGACGCTCTTATCCAGAGCGACTTACAGTAGGGAATGCATACATTTCATGAAAAAATGTTTTCCCGTACTGGTCCCCCGTGGGAATCAAACCCACAACCCTGGCGTTGCAAACACCATGCAAACACCATGCTCTACCAACTGAGCCACATGATTGACCTATCTAGCTCTTATGTTGTGTAAGCTGGAGTGGAGCTGAAGAGACCACAGTACTGGAGTTGAGCTGAAGAGACCACAGTACTGGAGTGGAGCTGAAGAGACCACAGTACTGGAGTGGAGCTGAAGAGACCACAGTACTGGAGTGGAGCTGAAGAGACCACACTACTGGAGTGGAGCTGAAGAGACCACAGTACTGGAGTGGAGCTGAAGAGACCACACTACTGGAGTGGAGCTGAAGAGACCACAGCCACTACTGGAGTGGAGCTGAAGAGACCACAGCCACTACTGGAGTGGAGCTAAAGAGACCACAGCCACTACTGAAGTGGAGCTAAAGAGACCACAGACACTACTGGAGTGGAGCTAAAGATACCACACTACTGGAGTGGAGCTGAAGAGACCACAGACACTACTGGAGTGGAGCTGAAGAGACCACAGACACTACTGGAGTGGAGCTGAAGAGACCGCAGACACTACTGGAGTGGAGCTGAAGAGACCACAGTACTGGAGTGGAGCTGAAGAGACCACAGTACTGGAGTGGAGCTGAAGAGACCACAGTACTGGAGTGGAGCTGAAGAGACCACAGTACTGGAGTGGAGCTGAAGAGACCACAGTACTGGAGTGGACCTGAAGAGACCACACTACTGGAGTGGAGCTGAAGAGACCACAGTACTGGAGTGGAGCTGAAGAGACCACACTACTGGAGTGGAGCTGAAGAGACCACAGCCACTACTGGAGTGGAGCTGAAGAGACCACAGCCACTACTGGAGTGGAGCTAAAGAGACCACAGCCACTACTGGAGTGGAGCTGAAGAGACCACACTACTGGAGTGGAGCTGAAGAGACCACAGACACTACTGGAGTGGAGCTAAAGAGACCACAGACACTACTGGAGTGGAGCTGAAGAGACCACAGCCACTACTGGAGTGGAGCTGAAGAGACCACAGCCACTACTGGAGTGGAGCTGAAGAGACCACAGCCACTACTGAAGTGGAGCTAAAGAGACCACAGCCACTACTGAAGTGGAGCTAAAGATACCACAGTACTGGAGTGGAGCTGAAGAGACCACAGCCACTACTGGAGTGGAGCTGAAGAGACCACAGCCACTACTGGAGTGGAGCTGAAGAGACCACAGACACTACTGGAGTGGAGCTGAAGAGACCACAGACACTACTGGAGTGGAGCTGAAGAGACCACAGTACTGGAGTGGAGCTGAAGAGACCACAGCCACTACTGGAGTGGAGCTGAAGAGACCACAGACACTACTGGAGTGGAGCTGAAGAGACCACAGTACTGGAGTGGAGCTGAAGAGACCACAGCCACTACTGGAGTGGAGCTGAAGAGACCACAGACACTACTGGAGTGGAGCTAAAGAGACCACAGTACTGGAGTGGAGCTGAAGAGACCACAGCCACTACTGGAGTGGAGCTGAAGAGACCACAGCCACTACTGGAGTGGAGCTGAAGAGACCACAGCCACTACTGGAGTGGAGCTGAAGAGACCACAGTACTGGAGTGGAGCTGAAGAGACCACAGCCACTACTGGAGTGGAGCTGAAGAGACCACAGCCACTACTGGAGTGGAGCTGAAAAGACCACAGTACTGGAGTGGAGCTGAATAGACCACAGCCACTACTGGAGTGGAGCTAAAGATACCACAGTACTGGAGTGGAGCTGAAGAGACCACAGCCACTACTGGAGTGGAGCTGAAGAGACCACAGACACTACTGGAGTGGAGCTGAAGAGACCACAGACACTACTGGAGTGGAGCTAAAGAGACCACAGTACTGGAGTGGAGCTGAAGAGACCACAGCCACTACTGGAGTGGAGCTGAAGAGACCACAGACACTACTGAAGTGGAGCTGAAGAGACCACAGTACTGGAGTGGAGCTGAAGAGACCACAGCCACTACTGGAGTGGAGCTGAAGAGACCACAGCCACTACTGGAGTGGAGCTGAAGAGACCACAGCCACTACTGGAATGGAGCTGAAGAGACCACAGTACTGGAGTGGAGCTGAAGATACCACAGACGCTACTGTAGTGGAGCTGAAGAGACCACAGTACTGGAGTGGAGCTGAATAGACCACAGTACTGGAGTGGAGCTGAAGAGACCACAGTACTGGAGTGGAGCTGAAGAGACCACAGTACTGGAGTGGAGCTGAATAGACCACAGTACTGGAGTGGAGCTGAAGAGACCACAGACACTACTGGAGTGGAGCTGAAGAGACCACAGACACTACTGGAGTGGAGCTAAAGAGACCACAGTACTGGAGTGGAGCTAAAGATACCACAGTACTGGAGTGGAGCTGAAGAGACCACAGCCACTACTGGAGTGGAGCTGAAGAGACCACAGCCACTACTGGAGTGGAGCTGAAGAGACCACAGCCACTACTGGAATGGAGCTGAAGAGACCACAGTACTGTAGTGGAACTGAAGAGACCACAGTACTGGAGTGGAGCTGAATAGACCACAGTACTGGAGTGGAGCTGAAGAGACCACAGTACTGGAGTGGAGCTGAAGAGACCACAGTACTGGAGTGGAGCTGAATAGACCACAGTACTGGAGTGGAGCTGAATAGACCACAGTACTGGAGTGGAGCTGACGAGACCACAGTACTGGAGTGGAGCTGAAGAGACCTTCACGGGCACAGTACTGGAGTGGAGCTGAAGAGACCACAGTACTGGAGTAGAGCAGAAGAGACCACAGTACTGGAGTGGAGCTGAAGAGACCAAGGGCACGGTACTGGAGTAGAGCTGAAGAGACCACAGTACTGGAGTAGAGCAGAAGAGACCACAGTACTGGAGTGGAGCTGAAGAGACCAAGGGCACGGTACTGGAGTAGAGCTGAAGAGACCACAGTACTGGAGTAGAGCAGAAGAGACCACAGTACTGGAGTGGAACTAGGTTTTTTTTAGGTTCATAATGATTTATGCAGTCAGTCTGCATGGAAAAGTACAGGAGTAATTATTCCCTTACATACTACTGTCTCTCTTTGTCTTACACTGTGTATTTTTCTCCTTCTCTCTCTCCCCTATCTCTCTCTCTCTCTCTCTCTCTCTCTCTCTCTCTCTCTCTCTCTCTCTCCCCCTCTGTCTCTCTCTCCCCCCTCTGTCTCTCCTTCCCTCCTCCCCTCTCTCTCTCTCTCTCCCTCCTCTCAGTGCTCTCCATAGGTGAGGGTGGTTTCTGGGAGGGCAGTGCCAGGGGTAAAGTGGGATGGTTCCCAGCAGAGTGTGTGGAGGAGACCCCTAACCAAGAGGAAAGACCATGTAAGTTCTGAGAGAGAGAGACAGAGAGATAGAGAAATCTTGTTAGTCCCAATAATCACCTCACCGTTCAAAATCACTTCTAAATCTCCTTGGCCTTTGTCAAAATTGGCCTTTACATAAAACGTTACAGCTGTCTATTCAAACACCAACCATTGGATAATACAGTTCCTCTAATTCTTGTGAGAGAACCTTGTGCTCGGTCTCGGCCCTAGCTCTCTCATGCTCTGATAACCCTCTGAATAGGAGAAGTCCCTTCTGGCCATGGGCAGGCTGTTAATGCAATTAACACTCAGCAGCAAGGACACAGTACCCAGCCTACACATGCATCCTTCACAACACAGTGTATGCATTGATTCTATACATTCGGTTGGTAAAAGGTTAAGCCACAGGGTACACCCATGTAAAGATGTGTAACCTGACCTGTGTCACCCTTGGTTCACTAACCTCTCCTAGTATGGCATCCTGGTGGATTAGGATGTGTAAAGTAGAGAGAGGGGCTGAAACCAGAGACTTCACAGACTTCACAGCACTAGACTAGACTACAATGCAGTGTATTGCACAAAGTGGCGTGACTGACAGCTGTAGTACTGTAGTGGTTATTCAAAATGTCTGTATGTGTGTTTGTGTTTGTGCTTGCCCCTTGCTCCTGGGGGTAACCTTCTGTTTAAAGTTATTTTGGTCCAAATAAATGCTTTCCACATCAGTACAGCCAGTGTTCAGTAGCAGTGTTCAGTAGCTGAATTCAGTAGCAGTGTTCAGTAGCAGTGTTCAGTAGCAGTGTTCAGTAGCTGAATTCAGTAGCAGTGTTCAGTAGCAGTGTTCAGTAGCAGTGTTCAGTAGCTGAATTCAGTAGCAGTGTTCAGTAGCTGTGTTCAGTAGCTGTGTTCAGTAGCAGTGTTCAGCAGCTGAATTCAGTAGCAGTGTTCAGTAGCAGTGTTCAATAGCTGTGTTCAGTAGCTTAATTCAGTAGCTCTGCTCAGGCCAGAGGCGACGAGGGTATCTCTTGAGTTAAAAGCACACCACTTTGCATGTTCTGGCTGCACAGATGTACTGATGTAATTATAATAACCCAGCAATTGAAACACTTAATAACAAGTGGCAGGTGTATTATTTTTAAAGATATACTCTATGGCGCACTTATAAGCCAAAAGTGAAGCAATTGATGTGATTCATTAATTGTATATTAGCCTCATTATCTATCTGAAAGGTCACTTGCATTCCATTTATACTGTATGTAGCCAGCTTGTGTCATTTATAATGCTCCGTGTAATCCTAACACACACTGACATAGCACACATCCCCGCAGCCCCCGCAAGGGGGGCCCACGAGTTTTAAAATGTACATTCGGGGAATTATTTGTTTTGGGAATTTTCAAAATACTTGAAATTTTATTCATTTACATGTCGACTCTATGCCTGGAAATGCCCTTGTCCAGAGCAAAGGATCCCCATTTTAAATGAATATACTTTGTCACTGATTGTGTCAATATTTTTGGGGGGTCAAGATTCTGAAAAAATATTTGAATCACTGTTCTGCATGGATGCTTAAACAAGTGAAGTATTTGCTGTGCTAGACCTAAGGGGGAATATTTGCTTTATAAATCCTGTTTTATGATCTAAATCTAGAAAAACATGCCAAAATGCTAACACAATTAGCCCTGGAGCATTTACCAGTGCTTTAAAACAAAACAAAAACAAGTTTGGAGATTTGTATTAAATATTTGAATAATCTAATGTTAGAATTAAATAATCAAGGCCTTTAAACACTTGTTGGACAATAATTTCAAAAATGAAGTGTCTTTTATTGTGTCTGACGGAGTTGACATAAATCCAGTTAGTTACATTTTATGAAGAACAAAAAAAATCTGGTGTTTTTTTTACATGGTGTGATAGCTGACACTTTGGTCTATCAAAATATATATTACACATTAGTATTAAGACAAATATTTGCGGAAAAAAAGCTGAGATTGTCCTGTCTTTCAAGAATCTCTGAGCTCTAAAACAGAAACATTTTATCTCATACTCATTGTAAAAAATATATATACACTACCGTTCAAAAGTTTGGGGTCACTTAGAAATGTCCCTGTTTTTGAAAGAAAGCACATTTTTGCCCATTAAAATAACATCAAATTGATCAGAAATACAGTGTAGACATTGTTAATGTTGTAAATGACTATTGTAGCTGGAAACAGCTGATTTTTAAAGGAGTATCTACATCGGCGTAGAGGCCCATTATCAGCAACCATCACTCCTGTGTTCCAATGGCACGTTGTGTTAGCTAATCCAAGTTTATCATTTCAAAAGGCTAATTGATCATTCGAAAACCATTTTGCAATTATGTTAGCACAGCTGAAAACTGTTGTCCTGATTAAAGATGCAATAAAACTGTCCGTCTTTAGACTAGTTGAGTATCCGGAGCATCAGCATTTGTGGGTTCGATTACAGGTTCAAAACGGCCAGAAACAAAGCACTTTCTTCTGAAACTCGTCAGTCTATTCTTGTTCTGAGAAATGAAGGCTATTCCGTGCGAGAAATTGCCAAGAAACTGAAGATCTCGTACAATGCCTTCAGAAAGTACTTTTTCCACATTTTGTTGTGTTACAGCCTGAATTGCAATAGATTAAATTGAGATGTGTCACCCGCCACCACACAAAACTGCATAATGTTAAAGTAGAATTATGTTTTAGACATTTTTACAAATTAATTAAAAATAGGAAGCTGAAATGTCGAGTCAATAAGTAGTCAACCCCTTTGTTATGGCAAGCTTAAATAAGTTCAGGAGTAAATATTTGCTAAACTACTCACATAATAAGTTGCATCGACTCACTCTGTGTACAATAATAGTGTTTAACATAATTTATGAACAACTCCCTCATCTCTGTACCACACACATACAATTATCTATACAATAAGGTCCCTCAGTCGAGCAGTGAATTTCAAACACAGATTCAACCACAAATAACAGGGAGGTTTTCCAATGCCTCACAAAGAAGGGCACCTATTGGTAGATGGGTAAAATATTAAAAAGCAGTCATTGAATATCCCTTTGAGCACGGTGAAGTTATTAATTACACTTTGGATGGTGCATCAATACACCCAGTCATGACAAAGATACAGGCATCCTGCCTAATTTAGTTCCCGGAGAGTAAGGAAACTGCTCAGTGATTTCATCATGAGGCCAATTGTGACATTAAAACAGTTACAGAGTTTAATGGCTGTGATAGGAGAAAACTGAGGATGAACAACATTGCAGTTACTCCACAATACTAACCTAAATGACAGAGGGAAAAGAAGGAAGCCTGTACAGAAGAAAAATATTACAAAACATGCATCCTGTTTGCAATAAGGCACTAAAGTAAAACTGCAAATAATGTGGCAAAGAAATTAACTTTATGACCTGAATACAAAGTGTTATATTTGGGGTAAATCCCACACAATCCACTGGTTACCACTCTTCATATTTTCAAGCATGGTGGTGGCTGCATCATGTTATGGGTATGCTTGTCATCTGCAAGGACTAGGGGGGGTTTAGGATTAAAATAAACGGAAGGGCTTAGAATAGGTAAAATCCTAGAGGACACCCGGTTCCAACAGGCACTGTCAGACTAATTCACATTTCAGCAGGACAATAACCTAAAATACAAGGCCAAATATACACTAGAGTTGCTTTCCAAGATGACATTGAATGTTCCTTAGTGGCCTAATTATTGTTTTCACTTAAATTAGCTTGAAAATCTATGGGAATAGATTTTGAAAATGGCACTTGAAAGACACTTGAAAATGGCTGTGTAGCAACAATCAACAACCAACTTGACAGAGCATGAATAATTATTTTTATAATAATGTGCAAATATTGTACAATCCAGGTGTGCAAAGCTCTTAGAGACTTACCTGTAATGACTCACAGTTGTAATCGCTGCCGAAGGTGATGCTAACATGTATTGACTGATAATTCAGTTTCATTTTCAATAAATGTAAATAAAATATTAAAACATGTTTTCACTTTATCATTATGGGGTATTGGTGTGTAGATGGGTGAGAATTTTTTTTTGAATTCAGGCTGTAACACAATAAAATGTGGAATAAGTCAACAGGTACAGTTTGAATACTTTCTGAAGGCACTGTTTGTATTTTGGGGGGGGAGGTTGCTCAGACCTTGCATTCAAGTACATTAGAGAGTGTTTTTATAGAAAAAAAGTTACATTTGAAAAAATAAATCAACGTTATCCCTGTCACCATCACAATGTTATTAGCCACCTTCTGACAAACAATAGCACAACACATGAGATTTGATTCTGGGTGCCAAGATTACAGTGTTATTGGTCGTCTTTGAACTGTATCCTATGCAGGATGGTGGTGGATAGAAATGAATGTTTTAAACTAGCAGGCAGTCTCGAGAAGTGATGGCAAGCCATCTGTGATTGGCCGGGAGGGTTGTGTGTGTGTGGCAATACACTATGAGTCATTATGACGACAGTATAATGTCAGTCCGCCTGTTACTCCTCTCTGATAGAACACAAATATGCCATTGGATGTTCCAGACACTTGTGTGTGTGTGTGTTCCAATGTGTGTGTTTCAACGTGTGTGTTCCAACGTGTGTATTCCAACATGTGTGTTCCAATGTGTTGTGTGTTAGAACAATGTGCAGTGACAGGAGAGGTCTCTTGATATAGGTGAATGCTAGCTTTGGTGTTTACCCCTCCCTCAAAATGTATTGGCAAAGATGTTTTTAATGTCCGATTCATGATATTTGTAATACTCATATCTATTTGTGAATCCTGAAAGACCTACTTGTTGTACTGAGTGACTGGACAGTGCCACAATGGCCCGATCAGTACATTTTGACCGGATTTTTACATTTACATTTTACATTTACATTTTTGTCATTTAGCAGACGCTCTTATCCAGAGCAACTTACAGTAGTGAATGCATACATTTCATACAATTTCATCTTTTTTTTTGCTGGCCCCCCGTGGGAATTGAACCCACAACCCTGGTGTTGCAAACACCACGCTCTACCAACTGAGCTACAGGGAAGGCAATTATAGGAACCAGTGTTGCTATACAAATGCAATTTATGAAGGATATGATAATTCACTCTGTTTGGGGAAGGGGGTATGATTGATGGATTAAGAACGATTTGACATTGCAATGTCGATGTGGGCTACAGTTGGCTGTCGACTTCTTCACCAATAAATCTGTTTCCCTTTGCTTGAAGGGACAGCTAATGCACACACAGTATTTCAGATGTTGTTATAACTGCTGAAATACCTTCTGAATATATGCTGTAGTCTGGTAGTAGCTATCTATCTGTGCTGCTGCTTGGTTACTAATCTCCCATAGACCGACTATGTAAACGCAACTGGTACCAAATTATGCGAGATTTTAGTTATTGGTTAAGCGAGATTACTTGGTTACTAACATCATGCAGTTGTTCCAGAATCGTAAACCCTTCACTGCAACACTCATGTACATTCCTGATTGATATATTTCCATGGAAACGTCCTCTGTACACTGTACAAGCCCGGTTGCTAAGGAGTGGGCCTTGGCAAGATTTTTTTCTCTTTTTGTACGATTTTTTTCTCTCTCTCACTCTCTCTCTGCACTAAGAACAGAGCTTACGTGGGACTTGTTCATTACCAGATAGAGTTGCTCTTTTTATCTCAATGGGGATGATTATGGCCAATGTATCTTCACATACTGGGATTGGTCAAACTTTCTTGGGATGTTTCTTAAAAGCTTTGTAGCCTGAGGACTAGAGGTGGAGAGGTGAGGTTATTCTGACTGTGAAGGGAACTTGGAGGTGGAGGTGTGAGCGTTTCCGGGAAGCACTCCGTGAGAGGGGAGGAAGAGGGCACAAATGGAAGAGACGGCCAAATCCAGGAAGAAGGTTCATTTTGGAGGTACAGCACTGTGTGAGTGTTGGGGAGGGAAAGGGGTGAGAGCGAGCGAGCGAGGACCATATTTAGCTGTTAGTCTGGTTGTAAACAGGGTTGTATAGTGTTTTTAACAGAACGTGTTTCACCTGGAAAACAGAGGAACATATGGATTTCTGTTTGTTATTATCAGTGTTTTAGTTGGAAGTGTGTGTGTGGGTTTATTTACGCGGACAGTGGATTGTGTACATTTTATTTTCAGGTTGAGTGTAGTGTAACTTATATAAAGGGGGTGGAAGAATCCGTAACAGTCAATTATAATGTTATGTTTTTCATAACCTGTCCTGTATAGCCTATTGTCTGTGTATGTATTCATGTACCTCACTATGTATATATTAATCTTCCTCACTATGTATGTATACACCTTCCTCACTACGTATGTATTCATCTTCCTCAGGGGAAGTATTTCAAGGGATGCAGACGTCTAATCAGACATAACACATGCAGTACAGTTCAGTACAGTGGTTGAATTTATTAATGGTTGAATCTATCCTATTGTGCTAGTTTTGCATTCGATCCACATAGTAGCATTAGCCTGGCTGTGTCACTATCCATTTGAAATGCAGGAGTCAGGTTGAAGCTTGGATTTAGCAAGCTAGCCACTGATTGTGCTAGGCTACGATAGGCTAGCCACTGACTGAGCTAGTCTATGCTAGCTACTGATTGAGCTAGGCTATGCTAGGCTAGCTACAGTACTCCCATGGTATTGCGATTTAGTATTCACCAGCAGCAACTGTCAGCACAGTGCACACTCTGGTCAAGTAGTCTTTTTTTATTCTGCTGTCTGTGCGTTGAGAAGGGGAGGAGAGGGGAGGGAGGGAGGTGTGTTTGCACTCTACTTTTACTGGAGACCAGCAGCAGCAGAGAGAGGGAGCGAGAGAGAGAGAGAGATACGCTGGGTTACTGCACAGAACATACACTACTGACAGGTCCTGAATAGCACTATATTCCCTACTTTTGGCCAGGGCCTGCCCAGAGCCCGACACTGCTATACACTGTACAAATTCTTTGGAATACTTAAACGAGTGCCTCCACCTTAAAGGAGATTAAACCTTAACTTTGCTAGAGTATCGAAACACATGGTTGGCAGGGTATTGGGACAGGTTATAACTACTTTTGACCAGGTTGTGAGGGTATTGGGACAGGTTGATACTACTTTTGACCAGGTTGTGAGGGTATTGGGACAGGTTGGTACTACTTTTGACCAGGGCCCATACACTGTTAAAATAGAAATACTCATAACACAATCATTGTGTAGTAAAACCATGAAAAGTAGTACACCTAATCTGAGATCTGGTGTTTGGAGGGTGTTTGAATGTAAATCCAATATAATTGAATGTATTTCTAAACAGAATGGAAAAAAAGTGGTTCCTTGATCTGAATAATTGCGTGAGAGTGTTCCAGCATCAAAACTCATAAATAATGTTTTGGCAGACTGTGTCTCTCATTCAATCAAATGGTTTTACATTTCAAATTTGTTTATAGCATAAATATTGATTGATGATTTTCAGTCAATATTTTGATTAACATTTTAGAGAAGACACTGGGAAATGAATATTTTTCCTAGGGTAAACTTTGGCACTTATTATAAGCTACAGTTGCCAGGTCCATTGTGAGATTATAAATTATGTTACAATCAAGATTTTTAGGGCTATTCGGTTTAGTGCATTCAGACATTTTCCACATTTTGTTACGATACAGCCTTATTCTAAAGTTTATGAAATATCGTTTTTTTCCTCATCAACCTACTCACATTTCCCCATAATGATACATTTTGCAAATGTACGGGGAAAAAAACTGGAAATATCACATTTACATAAGTATTCAGACCCTTTACTCAGTACTTTGTTGAAGCACCTTTGGCAGCGATTACAGCCTTGGGTCTTATTGGGTATGATGCTACAAGCTTGGCACACCTGTATTTGAGGAGCTCCTCCCATTCTTCTCTGCAGATCCTCTCAAGCTCTGTCAGGTTGGATTGGGAGTGTCGCTGCACAGCTATTTTCAGGTCTCTCCAGAGATGTTTGATCGGTTTCAAGTCCGGGCTCTGGCTGGGCCACTAAAGGACATTCAGAGACTTGTCCCGAAGCCACTCCTGCATTGTCTTGGCTGTTTGCTTAGGGTCGTTGTTTTGTTGGAAGGTGAACCTTCGCCCCAGTCTGAGGTCCTGAGCGCTCTGGAGAAGATCTCTCTGTACTTTGCTCCCTTAATCTTTCCCTCGATCCTGACTAGTCACCCAGTCCCTACCGCTGAAAAACATCCACACATCATGATGCTGCCACCACCATGCTTCACCGTAGGGATGGTGCCAGGTTTCCTCCAGACGTGATGCTTGGCATTCAGGCTAAAGAGTTCAATCTTGGTTTCAGACCAGAGAATATTTTTTCTCATGGTTTGAGAGTCTTTAGGTCCAAGTGGACTGTCATGTGCCTTTTACTGAGGAGTGTCTTCCGTCTGGCCGCTCTACCATAACGGCCTGATTGGTGGAGATCTGCAGAGATGGTTGTCTTTCTGGAAGGTTCTCTGGAGCTCTGTCAGAGTGACCATCAGGCTATTGGTCACCTCCCTGACCAAGGCCCTTCTCCCCGATTGCTCAGTTTGCCAGGCGGCCAGCTCTAGGAACAGTCTTGGTGGTTCCAACCTTCTTCCATTTAAGAAGGATGGAGGCCACTGTGTTCTTGGGGACCTTCAATGCTGCAGACATTTTTTGGTACCCTTCCCCAGATCTGTTCCTCGACACAATCCTGTCTCGGAGCTCTACGGTCAATTCCTTCAACCTCATGGCTTGGTTTTTGCTCTTAAATGCACTGTCAACTGTGGGACGTTATATAGACAGGTGTGTGCCTTTCCAAATCATGTCCAATCAATAGAATTTACCACAGGTGGACTTCAATAAAGTTGTAGAAACGTCTCAAGGATGATCAATGGAAACAGGATGCACCTGAGCTCAATTTCGAATTTCAAAGCAAAGGGTCTGAATACTTATCTAAATAAGGTATTTCTGTTTTTTATTTAATCAAAATCATCAGTCAACATTTATGCTGTAAACAAATTTTAAATGTAAAACCATTTTATTGAATGAGAGACACAGTATGCCAAAACATTATTTATGTGTTTTGATGCTGCAACACTCTCTTAAAAACATAATTATTCAGATCAAAGAACCACTTTGGATGTTTTAAAGTTTTTCCATTCTGTTTAGAAATACCTTGAGTTACATTGGGTTTACATTCACCCTCCAAACACCAGATCTCAGATTAGGTGTATTACTTTTTATGGTTTTACTACACAATGATTGTGTTTTGAGTATTCCTATTTTAACTGTTATGGCTAGGCGGCCCGCTAGTCGCACACCTCGACAACATCTGGTGAAATTGCAGAGCGCAAAATTCAAATGTCAGAAATATAAGTATTTAACATTCATGAAAATACAAGTGTTATAAATCAAAATAAAGCTTAACTTCTTGTTAATCCAGCCGCTGTGTCAGATTTCAAAAAGGCTTTACGGTGAAAGCACACCATGCGATTATCTGAGGACAGTGCCCCGCATACAAAAGCATGAAAAACATATTTCAACCAGGCAGGTGCGCCACGAAAGTCAGAAATAGCGATATAATAAATGCCTTACCTTTGATGATCTTCCTTCTGTTGGCACTCCAAAAGGTCCCAGATACATCACAAATGGTCTTTTTGTTTGATAATGTCCTTCTTTATATCCCCAAAAACTCTGTTTAAAGTTAGCTGACGCGCTTCAGTCAATAATCCACCGGTTTCCCTCCATCAAAATGCATACAAAATGAATCCCAAACGTTACTAATAAACTTCTCCAAACAAGTCAAACAACGTTTATAATCAAACCCCCTAATACGTAAATAAACGATACAATTTAAGATGGAGAATTGTTATTGTCTTTACCGGAGATAAACAATAAAGAACGTGCTCTCATCCACGCGCATGAAAACACTACAGCTAAAATGGGAGCCACTTAGAAAAACTACAAATTCTATCTAATTTTTCCAAAAACAAGCCTGAAACTCTTTCTAAAGACTGTTGACATCTAGTGGAAGCCCTAGGAACTGCAATCTGGGAGGATGTCGCCTCATAATAAACATGACAGCCATTGAAATCAGTGGTAGGCTGAAATTGTTCTTTTTTGGATGGCTTGTCCTCGGGGTTTCACCTGCCATATCAGTTCTGTTATACTCACAGACATTATTTTAACAGTTTTAGAAACTTTAGAGTGTTTTCTATTCAACTCTACCAATTATATGCATATCCTAGCTTCTGGGCCTGAGTAACAGGCAGTTTACTTTTGGGCACGCTTTTCATCCGGACGTCAAAATACTGTCCCCTAGCCCAAAGAGGTTTTAATAGTGTATGGGCCCTGGTAAAAAGTTGTACACCATAAACTATGAAGGGTGCAATTTGGGACGTAGCCGGAGAGACACCACTGACAGGGAGTTTCATTAGTACTGTGGCTGGCTGGGTGCTTTCACCCATGCTTCCCTGTGGCTCAGTTGGTAGAGCACGGTGTGTGCAATGCCACGGTTGTGGGTTTGATTCCCACAACCCTGGGGGGCTAGTACAAAAAACAAATGCATGAAATGAAATGTATGCAATCACTACTGTAAGTCGCTCTGGATAAGAGCGTCTGCTAAATGACTGAAATGTAAATGTAAAAGGTGCGTAACACCTTTGTCACTCCATAGCTTCTCAGAACATAATAGCTTAGCAGTTACCTATGAGTCTTCAAATTTGAACTTTATTTATTTATTTTTATTTCACCTTTATTTAACCAGGTAGGCAAGTTGAGAACAAGTTCTCATTTACAATTGCGACCTTGCCAAGATAAAGCAAGCAGTTTGACACATACAACAACACAGAGTTACACATGGAGTAAAACAAACATTCGAAACCAAACATGGTGATTAATAAGCTATAATGTACATCTCTTATGTAAATGAAATGTAATCGTGGACTTTGATGGAAAAGCAGAAGGAATTGAGGTGTTTGATGTATGTTTACAGAGAAACAGAAGGGCCCTTGACTAGAGTAGACCTACCCTGTATGAGTACACATCTACCTACTACATACATTATATGGCTATGTAATATAAGCCATATAACTCACCCTGCTATCAAAGAGGCTGTGCTTAGAAAATAAATCAGTGACTATGACAACCAGTGAGTAGGCTGGAGGGGAAAGTGAAAGTGTTGAGTCCCACGCAGTCAAGATATCAGCACATATCATCAACATGGAGAACAGAACAATACTAAAATAACGCTCACTGTGGTCTTCAACAACATCTTCAACATCTCCACATTCTATGAATGCATGACGTATGCTATTGTCTAAATAGCTATTTGGATGGCTATTTGACGACGAAATGTTTGCTGTTTTAAAAGGGCCTTTGTTTATTTTTTTATTGGTTTATTGATATTATGCGTCCCAAAAGGCACCCTAAGGACCATGGTCAAAAGCAGTGCACTATATGGGGAATAGGGTGCCATTTAGGGTACAGTCGTGGTCACCCCTTTAATGAATTGGTCTCCCCTTTAATGAATTGGTCACCCCTTTAATGAATTGGTCACCCCTTTAATGAATTGGTCACCCCTGTAATGAATTGGTCACCCCTTTAATGAATTGGTCACCCCGTTAATGAATTGGTCACCCCCTTTTTTACTGATTGTTCTGTCTTTAGATGCCCGAGCAGACAGGGCTGAGAGGAGGAAGCTCTTCAGGCACTACACCGTGGGGTCCTACGACAGCTTTGATGCATCAAGGTAAGCATTGGTTTCTTTCATTCCTCCGGAAAAAAAAGAAGAAAAAAGCCTATTCAAGGGGATGTTCAAAAGAATCATGGTGAAATCATAGTATTATACAGTGTGTTATACGACCTGATCTGCTATAATAAATGACACGTTTTAGATAGTTTGTACAAACAATACAGTTCAAAAGTTTGGGGTCACTTAGAAATGTCCTTGTTTTCCATGAAAACATACATGAAATGAGTTGCAAAATGAATAGGAAATATAGTCAAGACGTTGACAAGGTTATAAATAATGATTTTTGATTGAAATAATAATTGCGTCCTTCAGACTTTGCTTTTGTCAAAGAATCCTCCATTTGCAGCAATTACAGACTTGCAGACCTTTGGCATTCTAGTTGTCCATTTGTTGAGGTAATCTGAAGAGATTTCACCCCATGCTTCCTGAAGCACCTCCCACAAGCTGGATTGGCTTGATGGGCACTTCTTACGTACCATACGGTCAAGCTGCTCCACAACAACTCAATAGGGTTGAGATCCGGTGACTGTGCTGGTCACTCCATTATAGACAGAATACCAGCTGACTGCTTCTTCCCTAAATAGTTATTGCATAGTTTGGAGCTGTGCTTTGGGTCATTGTCCTGTTGTAGGAGGAAATTGGCTCCAATTAAGCGCCTTTCACAGGGTATGGCATGGCGTTGCAAAATGGAGTGATAGCCTTCCTTCTTCAAGATCCCTTTTCCCCTGTACAAATCTTCCACTTTACCACCACCAAAGCACCCCCAGGCCAGCACATTGCCTCCATCATGCTTGACAGACGGCGTCAATTACTCCTCTAGCATCTTTTCATGTATTCTACGTCTCCCAAATGTTTTTTGTGATCCGAACACCTCAAACTTAGATTCGTTTGTCCATAACACTTTTTTCCAATCTTCCTCTATCCAGTGTCTGTGTTCTTTTGCCCATCTTAATCTTTTCTTTTTATTAGCCAGCCTGAGATATGGCTTTTTCTTTGCAACTCTGCTTAGAAGGTCAGCATCCCGGAGACGCCTCTTCACTGTTGACGTTGAGACTGGTGTTTTGCTGGGTACTATTTAATGAAGCTGCCAGTTGAGGACTTGTGAGGCGTCTGTTTTTAAAATCAGACACTCTAATGTACTTGTCCTCTTGCTCATTTGTGCACCGGGGCCACTTCTCTTTCTATTCTGGTTAGAGCCAGTTTGCTCTGTTCTGTGAAGGGAGTAGTACACAGCGTTGTACGAGATCTTCAGTTTCTTGGCAATTTCTCGCATGGAATAGCCTTAGTTTCTCAGAACAAGAATAGACTGACAAGTTTCAGAAGAAAGTGCTTTGTTTCTGGCCGTTTTGAGCCTGTAATCGAACCCACAAATGCTGAGGCTCCAGATACTCAACTAGTCTAAAGAAGGCCAGCATTATTGCTTCTTTAATCAGGACAACAGTTTTCAGCTGTGGTAACATAATTGCAAAAGGGTTTTCTAATGATCAATTAGCCTTTTAAAATGATCAACTTGGATTAGCTAACACAACGTGCCATTGGAACACAGGAGTGATGGTTGCTGATAATGGGCCTCTGTACGCATATGTAGATATTCCATAAAAAAATCAGCTGTTTCCAGCTACAATAGTCATTTACAACAGTAACAATGTCTACACTGTATTTCTGATCAATTTTATGTTATTTTAATTGACAAAAAAAATTGCTTTTCTGTCAAAAACAGGGACATTTCTAAGTCACCCCAAACTTTTGAACGGTAGTGAAGATACACCTCACGTTTGGTGTCTGACTTCAGACTATAGATCTTTATGAACTGTGTCGAGACTGATAAAATAGCATCACTAGCCTAATTCAATCTAAGGAGAATGGACCAAACAACTATGCACAGTAAGCTATTCATCAGAGAATGCTCCCAGATGACGAAGAGAGGAGTTCATGTGACTTGTGAACTCAACCTTACACAGCTAGCACATGGTTTATGTAATGTATTGTCTTTCATTTGGGAATAGCATGCATGGGACATTGCATGATAACCTTTTACCTGATGTTCATATGCATATTTCAGTTTATTCATACATTTCAACTCATTCATTAGTAGTACTGTACTCTAATCTGTGACACCACTGATTACAGCACTAAAAGTAGTACTGAGAGGGTGACAAGGTTCTACCCAGCATGGGTATTTGTGTGTGTGTCTGTTGTGTGTGTGTAAATGCGTGTATGTGCGTGTGTGTGTGTGCGCGTGTATGTGTCCACAGGAAAGGAGATGAGCTGAGCGAGAGTGTGTGTGTGTGTGTGTGTAAATGGGGGTGTGTGTGTGTGTGTGTGTGTGTGTGTGTGTGTGTGTGTGTGTGTGTGTGTGTGTGTGTGTGTGTGTGTGTGTGTGTGTGTGTGTGTGTGTGTGCGCGCGTGTATGTGTCCACAGGAAAGGAGATGGGCTGAGCGAGAGTGTGTGTGTGAGTGTCTGTTGTGTGTGTGTGTGTGTGTGTGCGCGTGTATGTGTCCACAGGAAAGGAGATGGGCTGAGTGAGAGTGTGTGTGAAAACTCTCTCTGTCAGATGGATGGTGATGTAAGAAATACTTGAGCAGGACCTTGCTTGTTCATTCCTGGGCAGTCGTTGCTGTGAATGTTACGCAAACAGCACCGAACTCAAAAACTCTACCCAGGAATGTCCTCAGCTTCTTCTCAGGGATCTGTCCAGATGAGAAATCATACGTTCACTACACGGTTTTGCTGATGAACATCCCAATGAAATCTATTAGTTTTAAAACACATACAAAGCCTCTACAGATCCTCCATGAGCAAAGAGAGAGAGAGAGAGAGAGAGAGAGAGAGAGAGAGAGAGAGATCCATCCAACTGTGCTCATATACCCACCCCCCAGTACAACCAGTACAAGAGCAGAGCATGTTGTCATGGAGATGCAGACAAAGTCCTGGTAGCAGTGCTGTGAAGGCTTGCTGCATGCTGCTCCGCTCATCTGCTCTGGCATCATAGGCGACAGAGGTGAAGGACTCTAGCCTGGTCCCTCTAGCCTGGTCCCAGATCTGTTGCTGCTGTCTTGCCAAACTCGGCATAGTGTAGCAGATCTGGGTCTAGCCAACTGAGCAAGACACAAACAGATCTGGGGACCAGGCTACAGTATAGGGACAGAGCTTTTGGGTAAACTTTGCCAGGATTCTGGTTTGCTGAACAAGGGACATCTAGCAGGTTGGTATTTATCGAGATCTCTGCAGAGTGGTTACTAGCTGGCCTAGCCACAAAGTCATAACATCTGATTTTAAATCTAACCTTAACCTTAAACCTAACCTAAACCACACTGCTAACCTTATGCCTAACCTTACATTAAGACCAAAAAGCAACAACAAAAAAATCATGAATTTTTTACGACATAGAACATTTTGACTTTGTAGCTGGCCTAGCTAGCGAAAACCACTCAGCTCTGCCTACAGGACAAGATTCATCCCAATAAATATCAACCTGGGGATTGTTCTATATTAGGGGGATTTCCATTTTATCCTTTTGACCAGTTGGATCTCTTCAATAGGTTCACGTTATAATCACTTCAAAGTGTGTAGTCCTACTTAGATGTACAGGCGATACATGAAGCAGAAAGGGGACTAATACTACTGATTAGCTGAGCAGAGCCTGTTTGCATTGGGATAGCCATAGGCTGCCTTTTGGGTTCATACTTCAACATTGGAATAGGCATGACTTGATTCTGTTTCCTGAAGGTCTCTGTAAGCCATGTATTACATGTAAATGCCTGTCTGGATGCTACATTGACCTGCAGGAGGAAAATAATAGTCACCATCATAATTACCATCATCATCACCATCATCATCCTTATCACCATCATCGTCATCACCACCATCATCTTCCTTATCACCATCGTCGTCACCATTATCACCATCGTCATCATCACCATCGTCACCACTGTCATCAGAATTATCTTCCTTATCACCATATCGTCATCATCACCATCGTCATCACCACCGTCATCATCATCTCCATCATCATCCTTATCATCATAATAGTTTTGTATTGCTAGGTATTACTGCACTGTTGGAGCTAGAAACACAAGCATTTCACTGCACCTGCGATAACTTCTGGAAATCTGTGTACGCGACCAATAAACTTTGATTTGATCATCATTATCATTATATATAGTGACCTCATCCCCCTGTTTCGATCAAAGGCCACCATCGGTTCACCAGAATCTACCAAAACATGGTCGCACTATGAGGACCTGCAGGTCCACTTTGTCCCTGGAATACTAGGACTAACACCATTCTGACTACCAGCTCAAAGTAGTGTGTTACCATGGCAACCAGACATCCCACCACCAGCACCAGCATCATGCTGCTGCTACCTCTGCTGCTCTCCCCTTCAAATTCCTCCTTGGAACCCAACCAAGGCTTGCAATGCAATACTAATTCTGGAATGCTGTCTACTTGTGTAGCCTAGTTTATGAAAATTAGTCTGACCTACTGTTTGCATCCAAGCATACTAAATTGAAAGAATGCCATGCATCTTAAAAGATTCACGTAAGCTATTCTTTTAGAGATTTTTGGGGGTTTGAAACCCAGCAAATGATTACTGAAAAATATGAGTGATTCCTTTTAAGTAAAAAATAAATAAAAACATTTCACCATTTTATGCTTTTATTTGTGGCACTGGCACTGTATGCTTCCATTTTCTGATGGTTTCGTTTAGTTGATATTGATATTAGGCCAAATCCAATCACATTATTGCAAAATTGTCTATAGGAATATAACTTTTTTTCATCTTTCAGAAATGACACCACAGCATAAGAATGATGCGGTTGTCATCCAGCATCCAGATGTTGCTGCGCGCGCCACAGCCTATAGGATTTACTGCTGGCCGAGGAACGAACATTTTGATAGGCTAAGGGTGGTCACTCCCATTAAATTGAATTAAATGATTGCTTATTTCCTACATTCGTTTATCCATTCATTCGTTCTTTCATTCATCTAGTCAGCCTTGCACCCTATAGGGTGCCCTCATCCCTACCTCCCTCCCTCCTTCCCTGACCTCGCTTCCCCAGCTATGTTTTTTCCTCTCTCATGTTTGCCGCTTGTGGGTTTCCTCTTTGGGTGGAAATGTTTCTCGTGATGGACAACCTAGCTTTGTCGCCGGCTCCTGCCGTTAGTTTATGTTTTCCAGTGCAACAACTGCAACGTTTTCTGCCGAGGCTGACTCGTTCTTTGGAGGTTCACGGTGACGGTGTGTCGCTGTCACATCGCGTGCAGCACTCTTCATTATAGTTAATTAATTCGTTGTGCAACGGACGAACTGTCATAATGAAGCACTCTGGGCGAGCAGCAGTGGCTATGATGAGGATGATAGGATGTAATAATAACGGTCGATTTGCGCGCAATTTTCTCCACAGCAACTGTGTTATTGACGAGAAGACGGTAGTTCTACAGAAGAAGGATAATGAGGGATTCGGGTTTGTGCTGCGAGGGGCGAAAGGTAGGAGACTGACAGACCAAGAGACGCACTCACTCAGTCAGTGTCTGTACCTCCCTTGTTGTGTTCATGTTGCATCGCCGGTCCACCGTCGCGTCAGTGATGAGAATCACGCTCATATTGCTTATTATCAACCCCATGCTGCTTTGTACACCCACTTACTTCAATAGAAATTACTTTTTTCTGTTGGAGACAGATCTCATATCTGTGACTGTTTTGTGTTGTAGTCATCTCTACTCCTTGTCATGTTTTGTGTGACCTTAATAAGTTTATTATAGAAGTCAATAATAAACCGACTGATCTTAGAATAAACAAACACCTAATGATATTCTGTTGACTTAAAAAGCTTCTTCATCACAAACTCTCAACGACATTATTTATCCAGTTCATTCAAATCTAATACCCAGAGCCTGTGCCTCCGCTCCAGAGAATATACATTCATGTAAGCTACTGTATATACATTCATGTAAGCTACTGTATATACATTCATGTAAGCTACTGTATATACATTCATGTAAGCTACTGTATGTACATTCATGTAAGCTACTGTATATACATTCATGTAAGCTACTGTATGTACATTCATGTAAGCTACTGTATGTACATTCATCTAAGCTACTGTGTGTACATTCATGTAAGCTACTGTGTGTACATTCATGTAAGCTACTGTATGTACATTCATGTAAGCTACTGTATATACATTCATGTAAGCTACTGTATGTACATTCATGTAAGCTACTGTATGTACATTCATGTAAGCTACTGTATGTACATTCATGTAAGCTACTGTATATACATTCATGTAAGCTACTGTATGTACATTCATGTAAGCTACTGTATGTACATTCATGTAAGCTGTATTGAATGAGCAGACGACTAACTGCCCGTGGAGTTTTCTTGAAGCACATGGCTGATTTATTACAAGTGTCACTTGTCACCAGCGGTTTGTTTGAGCTGCTGTTACTCCAGTTCTGCAGGAGAAAGATGCTACACAGTATTCTTGTAACATCTGTGACAATCTGCAACATCTAAAGTTAACTTTGATGCAGCTTTGCTGATAGTTGTATGCTTTTATTGGCTTGAAGAGATGGCCAGTTCAGTTTTACACCCCCTAGACAGATCTATGCGTACACACACACACACACACACACACACACACACACACACACACACACACACACACACACACACACACACACACTAATGAACCATACAATGCAGGGAGTTTATTTGGACCAGAGTGGAGGGGTTAGTGATGCGTCTCTCTGTAGCCCCACTACCAGCCCCAGCACATGTCCCATCCCAGCCCCACTACCAGCCCTAGACCCAACACCTGCCCCAGCACCTGTCCCGTCCCAGCCCCACTACCAGCCCCAAGACCTGCCCCAGCACCGGTCCCATCCCAGCCCAACTACCAGCCCCAAGACCTGCCCCACACCTGTCCCATCCCAGCCCCAACACCTGCCCCAGCACCTGTCCCATCCCAGCCCCACTACCAGCCCCAACACCTGTCCCCTTACCTGTCCCATCCCAGCCCCACTACCATCCTCACTACCAGCCCCAGCCCAGCCCCACTACCAGCACCAGACCCACTACCAGCACCTGTCCCATCCCAGCCCCACTACCATCCCCAGACCCAAAACCTGCCCTAGCACCTGTCCCATCCCAGCCCCACTACCAGACCCAGCCCAGCCCCACTACCAGCACCAGACCCACTACCAGCACCAGTACCTGTCCCAACCCAGCCCCACTACCATCCCCAGCCCAGACCCACTACCAGCCCCCACACCTGTCCCACATCTGTCCCATCCCAGCCCCACAACCAGCCCCAGACCCACTACCAGCCCCACTACCTGTCCCAACCCAGCCCCACTTCCAGCCCCAGACCCACTACCAGCCCTATCACCTGTCCCAGCCCAGCCCCACTACCAGCCCCAGACCCACTACCAGCCCCAACACCTGCCCCAGTACCTGTCCCATCCCAGCCCTACTACCAGCCCCAACACCTGCCCCATTACTTGTCCCATCCCAGCCCCACTACCAGCCCCAGACCCACTACCAGCCCTAACACCTTCCCTTTTCACCTGTCCCATCCCAGCCCCACTACCAGTCCCAGACCCACTACCAGCCCTAACCCCTCCCAAGCACCTGTCCCATCCCAGCCCCACTACCAGTCCCAACACCTGCCCCAGTACCTTACCCAGCACCTGCTCCAGCCCAGCACCTGCTCCAGCCCAGCACCTTTCCCAGCACCTTCCCCAGCCCAGCACCTGCCCCAGCCCAGTACCTTCCCCAGGCCAGCACCTTTCCCAGCACCTACCCCAGCCCAGCATCTGCCCCAGGCCAGCACCTGCCCCAGCCCAGCACCTTCCCCAGCACCTGCTCCAGCCCAGCACCTTTCCCAGCACCTTCCCCAGCCCAGCACCTGCCCCAGCCCAGTACCTTCCCCAGGCCAGCACCTTTCCCAGCACCTACCCCAGCCCAGCACCTGCCCCAGGCCAGCACCTGCCCCAGCCCAGCACCTTCCCCAGCACCTGCCCCAGCCCAGCACCTTCCCCAGCACCTGCCCCAGCCCAGCACCTGCCCCAGCCCAGCACCTCCCCAGCACCTTCCCCAGCCCAGCACCTTCCCCAGCACTTGGCCACCGTCTCTGACTCTGTCCAGACAGCATGATTAGGCCTCTGTTTTCCTACATGCATGCTTTTTTAGTGTCCTGATAATTACATTGCATATGATGATCCATCCAAGTACAAATGGTACCGTAGCATTGTTGTAATTCTGTTCCTGCATGTACAGTACATTCGGAAAGTATTCAGACCCCTTGACTTTTTCTTCATTATGTTAGGTTATGTTAGGGTTTGTTCCTTTCCTCCTTTACAATCAGCATTGGCTCATTGGTGAAATTAGCATTATGACAATATCTTTAATTAAATAATTCCAAAACCTTTATTAATGCAATTGCAGACAGAAGTTGACAATCAGGAACATAGCACGCATGTTTTCGAGTAAGTTCTGCATCCAACAAAAGGTCTCCAGTGGTTTTATTAAACCCTAAGTCGCGCCATGGTGATGTCACTGGCTACATCATCATCCTCTACTCCTGGGACCAAAACAGGGCCTTTATTGTTAGCTAAACACTTAGCAGTAAATGTCCCCTTCCCCCAAAGTTGATTTATTATGTAATGTTTACCTAGTCTTATCTCCTTCACTCCCCTGCAGAGTTCTGTCACACACACACACACACACACACACACACACAATATATATATTGTTAATATATAGTCTAGGACCCTATAAATGTAAGGAGGGAGGGGTCTTATAATCCCTCCCCTTCTATTAATATAACGTAAGCATATTCAATTATTGTAATACATCAAAAATTTGTACAGCCCCAAATCATGACTGTTAGGTGAATCCTGACAGTTACAGCCTTATTCAATCTACACACAATACCCCATAATGACAAAGCGAAAACAGTTTTTTTTTTTTACATTTTAGCAAATGTATTAAAGATTAAAAAAACTGGAATACCTTATTTACATAAGTATTTACAGTAGACCCTTTGCTATGAGACTCGAAATTGAGCTCAAGTGCAACCTATTTCCATACCACTTTTTTTTGCAACAGCGAAGGTCCCCAAGAACACAGTGGCCACCATCATTCTTAAATGGAAGACGTTTTGAACCACCAAGACTGTTCCTAGATCTGGCTGCCCGGCCAAATTGAGCAATCGGGGGAGAAGGACCTTGGTCAGGGAGTTGTCCTTCTGGAAGGTTCTCCCATCTCTGCAGCATTCCACCAATCAGGCCTTTATGACTAGGCCGAAGGTTCACCTTCCAACAGGACAACGACCCTAAGCACACAGCCAAGACAACGCACAAGTGGCTTCGGGATAAGTCTCTGAATGTCCTTAAGTGGCCTAGCCAGAGCCCGGACATGAACCCGATCGAACATATCTGGAGAGACCTAAATATAGCTGTGCAGTGACGCTCCCCATCCAACCTGACAGAGCTTGAGAGTATCTGCAGAGAATAATGGGAGAAGCTCCCCAAATACAGGTGTGCCAAGCTTCTAGCATCATACCCAATAAGACTCAAGGCTGTAATTGCTGCCAAAGGTGCTTCAACAAAGTACTGAGTAAAAGGTCTGAATGCTAATGTAAATGTGATATTTCCATTTTTTATTTTTAACAAATTTGCAAAAATGTCTAAAAACCTGTTTTTGCTTTGTCATTATGTGTGTAGATTGATGAGGGGAAAAAACAATTTAATCCATTATAGAATAAGGCTGTAACGTAACAAAATGTGGAAAAAGTCAAGGGGTTTGAATACTTTCCGAATGCACTGTATTTGCATGTATCTTCCATGTACATGTGTATGCAACACAGTTGGCAACATCTTCATTATATGTGGTCCAGTAAAATATGTTCGCCATTTCCCTGATGCTGTCAATTTTGAACGTTAACATTCAAAGGTGTCTATTGTACATCACACTGCTGTGTTGAAGTTCATGGGTGATGTGTTGTTGAATTAACTTCATAACATATGTGTAATAATGATACTGTCCCAGACAGTGATGTTGCTACCTTGCCTTTCTCACCCTTTCTCTGTCTCTGTCTTTACCTGGGCCGTTGTCTGCACCTGCTCACCCACCCCTCCAGCGGACACGCCCATCGAGGAGTTCACCCCTACACCCGCCTTCCCCGCCCTGCAGTACCTGGAGTCTGTGGACGAGGGAGGGGTTGCATGGCGGGCGGGGCTTCGCAACGGAGACTTCCTCATCGAGGTAAGGCAACAGAGGCTCTTTCTCAACACATTTTTCCTCTATTGTTTGCATCTTCTTCTCCTCCTTCTCCTTCTCCTCGTCAAAATCATTGGAGAAGAGGGTGTTAGGGGAGGGACCTTGGATCTTCTCCGATATGGTTGTGAGGAATCACACGTTCCTTCCTGGACTTGAGCTGTGGAATAATCCTTTTCAATGTGAAGAGCATGCTAATGAAGGATTTGTGATGATCTGTTTAAAACTGGATGGAAAGGATAAAGGGAAAAGGGGGATACCTAGTCAGTTGTACAACTGAATGCATTCAACTGAAATGTGTCTTCCGCATTTAACTCAACCCCTCTGAATCTGAGAGGTACGTGGGGTTACCATAATCAACATCCACGTCATCGGATGGGAGGTCTGTCTGAATACGTATATGAATGTGGTCCCGCCAAGTTTTCATTTTTTTTCTCCATTTAGTATCGAGGGAGTTTTGTTTGACCCAGAAAATCATTAGGACAGCACATTATGGCATAGTTGTCTGAGCCTCCAAATCAACTGAACTTCTGCAAAATTAGTTATAAAAGTCTGGATAAGCTCCAGAAGGTTCCATAATGCACTGACCTAATGAAAAATTGGCGTTCTGTTATTGCTGAAATAAGGACGACTAAGCTACTGTGTGGAAAGAGATGAAGGTTTTGGACTGCACCTCGTCTTATGGCTGAAGCTCTGTCTACTCCCCTTAGATATGGTATTGTCCTCAGAGTTGTGTTTAGAGTCTCTTCCATACACTGTCCAGTTCCATTCATCTGTCTTTTTGGTTGTAAGGTGATTGAGTTCATACCCAAGCATAGCCTGAAATCTCAGTTTCACCATTGTTTCACAAAACATAACAAAGCGTATCGGTTTATCAGTTTAATTCCAGGGTAACCCAAGCAGTAGCCACTATGGGTTAGATTTCCTCTTGAACACGTATTAGCTAACATGTAGCCTTGCTGTTAAGACTGTTGAGCAAGGCAATTAACCCTAGTCGCTCTGGATAAGAGCGTCTGCTAAATTTTATATTATTCTTGCTGTGGATTTATCTTTCGTTTTTCAGTACAGCACCACCTCACCTAAATTCTTTATTTCTTTACTTCATTGTCTAACACTTGACCACAACAGGTTGTGTTTGCAAAATGATAAACATAGACTCAGGCCTCGCTCTGTGTGCTGTGGGAGTGTTTTATATACTCATCCAAGATTCCATCACTGTCAGTGTTCTTCAGTGTCACTTCAACAGGGATCGGTTGAAGCCATTTAGTATGAGACAGAAAGGAGGGTAGATAATCATTATGTGTTCATGCAGCACGCTGACACAATGTTCATGGACTCGTTAGGTGCTGATAATCCGTGGACAGCTTGTGTTTTTAAAATCAACTGTTAGAGCAGCATGGCCATGATGTAACACAAAAAAGGGAAAATAACAAAACATGAACTAGAAGAGAGCACAAGGGTGGCAGCTAAACTAATATCATTCTACCACTTTTCATAATGCTGTATAGATGAGATAGACATGGTCCCAGGTGATTGTCCCTTTGAATTCGAAGTTGTTATTGCGTTGTTATATAAGTTATGGAAAGTGGTCACACTTCACAATCTATTTGGTGATCATTCCTCAGAATAGGATTTGATCTTAATTTGATTTAATCTAACTAACCATGCGTGTACAGTACTTCATATGAACTATTATATAGCGCTGCAGTGAGTTGCTGTCAACTATAATGATGGCATGACCGAAAGTGTTCCCTGGCAATCCAGCCGATCCTTAGTCTTGTTAAGAAAATAAAATAAAAGCAGTCCATCGCGGGAATCAACAGTTTAGTCTTGTGTGTTTGGTGTTCTGTTCTGCTCTGCTCAGTCATCCCCACCAGAACAGACCACCTCCAATGACCTTCCAGGCTGTTAGTAAACCCCTCAGTGTAATGGTTCAATGCTTGAGATGTGGATGGCCTTGGGGATGTAGGGTTTATCACCTGTCATCAGGGAGAGAGGATGTTTCTCTGGGGATATAGGGGAATGTTTATCACCTGTCATCAGGGAGAGAGGGTGCTTCTCTGGGGATATAGGGGAATGTTTATCACCTGTCATCAGGGAGAGAGGATGTTTCTCTGGGGATATAGGGGAATGTTTATCACCTGTCATCAGGGAGAGAGGGTGCTTCTCTGGGGATATAGGGGAATGTTTATCACCTGTCATCAGGGAGAGAGGGTGCTTCTCTGGGGATATAGGGGAATGTTTATCACCTGTCATCAGGGAGAGAGGGTGCTTCTCTGGGGATATAGGGGAATGTTTATCACCTGTCATCAGGGAGAGAGGGTGCTTCTCTGGGGATATAGGGGAATGTTTATCACCTGTCATCAGGGAGAGAGGGTGCTTCTCTGGGGATATAGGGGAATGTTTATCACCTGTCATCAGGGAGAGAGGGTGCTTCTCTGGGGATATAGGGGAATGTTTATCACCTGTCATCAGGGAGAGAGGGTGCTTCTCTGGGGATATAGGGGAATGTTTATCACCTGTCATCAGGGAGAGAGGGTGCTTCTCTGGGGATATAGGGGAATGTTTATCACCTGTCATCAGGGAGAGAGGGTGCTTCTCTGGGTATATAGGGGAATGTTTATCACCTGTCATCAGGGAGAGAGGGTGCTTCTCTGGGTATATAGGGGAATGTTTATCACCTGTCATCAGGGAGAGAGGGTGCTTCTCTGGGTATATAGGGGAATGTTTATCACCTGTCATCAGGGAGAGAGGGTGCTTCTCTGGGGATATAGGGGAATGTTTATCACCTGTCATCAGGGAGAGAGGGTGCTTCTCTGGGTATATAGGGGAATGTTTATCACCTGTCATCAGGGAGAGAGGATGTTTCTCTGGGGATATAGGGGAATGTTTATCACCTGTCATCAGGGAGAGAGGATGTTTCTCTGGGGATATAGGGGAATGTTTATCACCTGTCATCAGGGAGAGAGAGTGTTTCTCTGGGGATATAGGGGAATGTTTATCACCTGTCATCAGGGAGAGAGGATGTTTCTCTGGGGATATAGGGGAATGTTTATCACCTGTCATCAGGGAGAGAGGGTGCTTCTCTGGGGATATAGGGGAATGTTTATCACCTGTCATCAGGGAGAGAGGGTGCTTCTCTGGGTATATAGGGGAATGTTTATCACCTGTCATCAGGGAGAGAGGGTGCTTCTCTGGGTATATAGGGGAATGTTTATCACCTGTCATCAGGGAGAGAGGGTGCTTCTCTGGGTATATAGGGGAATGTTTATCACCTGTCATCAGGGAGAGAGGGTGCTTCTCTGGGGATATAGGGGAATGTTTATCACCTGTCATCAGGGAGAGAGGGTGCTTCTCTGGGTATATAGGGGAATGTTTATCACCTGTCATCAGGGAGAGAGGATGTTTCTCTGGGGATATAGGGGAATGTTTATCACCTGTCATCAGGGAGAGAGGATGTTTCTCTGGGGATATAGGGGAATGTTTATCACCTGTCATCAGGGAGAGAGAGTGTTTCTCTGGGGATATAGGGGAATGTTTATCACCTGTCATCAGGGAGAGAGGATGTTTCTCTGGGGATATAGGGGAATGTTTATCACCTGTCATCAGGGAGAGAGGGTGTTTCTCTGGGTATATAGGGGAATGTTTATCACCTGTCATCAGGGAGAGAGGATGTTTCTCTGGGGATATAGGGGAATGTTTATCACCTGTCATCAGGGAGAGAGGGTGCTTCTCTGGGGATATAGGGGAATGTTTATCACCTGTCATCAGGGAGAGAGGGTGTTTCTCTGGGTATATAGGGGAATGTTTATCACCTGTCATCAGGGAGAGAGAGTGTTTCTCTGGGGATATAGGGGAATGTTTATCACCTGTCATCAGGGAGAGAGAGTGTTTCTCTGGGGATATAGGGGAATGTTTATCACCTGTCATCAGGGAGAGAGGATGTTTCTCTGGGGATATAGGGGAATGTTTATCACCTGTCATCAGGGAGAGAGGGTGCTTCTCTGGGGATATAGGGGAATGTTTATCACCTGTCATCAGGGAGAGAGAGTGTTTCTCTGGGGATATAGGGGAATGTTTATCACCTGTCATCAGGGAGAGAGAGTGTTTCTCTGGGGATATAGGGGAATGTTTATCACCTGTCATCAGGGAGAGAGGATGTTTCTCTGGGGATATAGGGGAATGTTTATCACCTGTCATCAGGGAGAGAGGGTGCTTCTCTGGGGATATAGGGGAATGTTTATCACCTGTCATCAGGGAGAGAGAGTGTTTCTCTGGGGATATAGGGGAATGTTTATCACCTGTCATCAGGGAGAGAGGGTGTTTCTCTGGGGATATAGGGGAATGTTTATCACCTGTCATCAGGGAGAGAGAGTGTTTCTCTGGGTATATAGGGGAATGTTTATCACCTGTCATCAGGGAGAGAGAGTGTTTCTCTGGGGATATAGGGGAATGTTTATCACCTGTCATCAGGGAGAGAGGGTGCTTCTCTGGGTATATAGGGGAATGTTTATCACCTGTCATCAGGGAGAGAGGGTGTTTCTCTGGGGATATAGGGGAATGTTTATCACCTGTCATCAGGGAGAGAGAGTGTTTCTCTGGGGATATAGGGGAATGTTTATCACCTGTCATCAGGGAGAGAGAGTGTTTCTCTGGGGATATAGGGGAATGTTTATCACCTGTCATCATACCTCTTGTTCTTTTCAGTGATGTTACTATCTCTTGTTATTTTCACTGTTAGCAGTGATGTTACTATCTCTTGTTATTTTCACTGTTAGCAGTGATGTGTTACTATCTCTTGTTATTTTCACTGTTAGTAGTGATGTTACTATCTCTTGTTATTTTCACTGTTAGTAGTGATGTTACTATCTCTTGTTATTTTCACTGTTAGTAGTGATGTGTTACTATCTCTTGTTATTTTCACTGTTAGTAGTGATGTTACTATCTCTTGTTCTTTTCACTGTTAGTAGTGATGTTACTATCTCTTGTTCTTTTCACTGTTAGTAGTGATGTGTTACTATCTCTTGTTATTTTCACTGTTAGCAGTGATGTTACTATCTCTTGTTATTTTCACTGTTAGCAGTGATGTTACTATCTCTTGTTATTTTCACTGTTAGTAGTGATGTTACTATCTCTTGTTATTTTCACTGTTAGCAGTGAGCTAGCTGGAGCCTATTCCCTGCCGTGTTGTTTTCTTTGGGTGGCCTCTGGTTCTGTCAGCTCTGGTTCTGTCAACTCTGGTTCTGTCAGCTCTGGTTCTGTCAGCTCAAGGTTCTGTCAGCTCAAGGTTCTGTCAACTCTGGTTCTGTCAGCTCTGGTTCTGTCAGCTCAAGGTTCTGTCAACTCTGGTTCTGTCAACTCTGGTTCTGTCAGCTCTGGTTCTGTCAGCTCAAGGTTCTGTCAGCTCAAGGTTCTGTCAACTCTGGTTCTGTCAGCTCTGGTTCTGTCAGCTCAAGGTTCTGTCAGCTCAAGGTTCTGTCAACTCTGGTTCTGTCAGCTCTGGTTCTGTCAGCTCTGGTTCTGTCAGCTCAAGGTTCTGTCAACTCAAGGTTCTGTCAACTCTGGTTCTGGTAGCGCTGGTTCTGTCAGCTCCTTTTATTACAGATGTGAGCCAGCCAGGACGTCCTCTAAAGAAGCAGAACAATGATATGTAATTGGTTGTTCCAGGCATATAGCCCAATAACCTGATATGTAATTGGTTGTTCCAGGCATATAGCCCAATAACCTGATATGTAATTGGTTGTTCTAGGCATATAGCCCAATAACCTGTTGTCTTTATCCCAGGTTATTGTGATGATCCACCAGTATCCTCTTTGACAGTAGTTCTGTCTTTGAGCTGTTCTTGTCTGTTAATGTTCTGTATTATGTCATGTTTCATGTTTTTTTGTGGACCCCAGGAAGAGTACTGTAGTTGCTGTTTTCGCAACAGCTAATGGGGAACCTAATAAAATACCAATACCAAGTTGTAGATGTTTTCCACTCATGTGGTGCTGAAGTTCAGAATTCTGATTCACATTATGTTGCTGTCTGCTTCGTTGGTGCTGAAGTGCAGATGCTCTGTATTACAACTTGTTGGTTTACTTTAGCACCATAGCGTGGCTGCATTCTGGGAAGAAATTATCCACACCACATGCTGCTGATTTTATATATATATATATATATATATATATATATATATATATATGGAATACAAACCATTCAGGATACTGCATCTCCTCTCTTACGTCTCCCCATACTTTCCTCTCCTGGTTGTACTTTTTCTCTCCGTTGTCTTTGCAGATACACTCAGACAGCACTGCGTTTTGTCAAAGCCCTGTAAGTAGAGTTCTGTAGCGAGCTTGTGTTAGCTCTTCTTCTATGCTCATGGAATTATTCAGCATTTGGTCCAAATGAGCTTTCAGTCTGCATAAACACAAACCTGTCCAGGAGGTACACACACAGCAGTAAAAATGAAGTGGCTGTATGTATTTAGGCGAATGCTGATTGCTGAACGAATTACTGATGCACTGCTGTAGATTAATGGACATGGGAAGCCCTTACACCATGCCCAGACCAGACGCGCGCATGCGCCATCGTGCGCAAATTGATTTTGTCCCCGAACACCAAGCGTGGTCACGACACTTAGGTTGAAATATCAAAACAAACTCTGAACCAATTATATTAATTTGGGGACAGGTCAGAAAGCATTAAACATTTATGGCAATTTAGCTAGCTAGCTTGCATTTGCTAGCTAATTTGTCCTATTTAGCTAGCTTGCTGTTGCTAGCTAATTTGTCCTATTTAGCTAGCTTGCTGTTGCTAGCTAATTTGTCCTGGGAGATAAACGTTGAGGTGTTATTTTACCTGAAATGCACAAGGTCCTCTACTCCGACAATTAATCCACACAGAAAAACGGTCAACCGAATAATTTCTAGTCATCTCTCCTTCTTCCAGGCTTTTTCTTCTTTGGTCTTTATATGGCGATTGGCAACTAACTTTCATAATAAGGTGTATTACCACGCCCGACTGACCTCGGTTCATCTTTCAATCACCCACGTGGATATAAACCAATGAGAAGATGGGAGAGGCAGGACTTGCACTGCGTTCAGCGTCCCAAGTAGAACTGACTTCTATTTTAGCGCCTAGCAACACAGACGCTCGCAAGCAGTGTGGGTGCAATGATTGAATAACATCTATGTGTACATTTATTTTGCAACGAGCATGCACGCTACGCGAGCGGTGTGGTCAGCATGTTAGGGTCACATAGCAGGTTGTAGGAAGCTCTTAGGGTCACATAGCAGGTTGTAGGAAGCTCTTAGGGTCACATAGCAGGTTGTAGGAAGCTCTTAGGGTCACATAGCAGGTTGTAGGAAGCTCTTAGGGTCACATAGCAGGTTATAGGAAGCTCTTAGGGTCACATAGCAGGTTGTAGGATGCTCTTAGGGTCACATAGCAGGTTGTAGGAAGCTCTTAGGGTCACATAGCAGCTTGTAGGAAGCCCTTAGGGTCACATAGCAGGTTGTGATATGGTTTGTTAATGTACTTAGTAGATGTGTATTGACATAAATATGTATGCATGGCTCTGGTAGTGGATATAATATGACAATATTGCTGGTCTGAATGGCCATGGCCAAACGGACCTCCACATATTCTGTATCTTACATACACAATACAATGTATTCAGGCTCCAATTTAACCAATTGAAAGTATAGGTAGCCTGGGGGGCGGCAGGTAGCCTGGCGGGTAGGAGCGTTGGGCCAGTAACCGAAAGGTTGCTGGATCGAATCCCCTGACAAGGTAAAAATCTGTCGTTCTGCCCCTGAGCAAGGGCAAAGAAGACATGGATGTTGATTTAAGGCAACCTTTCGAAAACACACTCTGATTCAGAGGGGTTGGGTTAAATGCGGAAGACACATTTCAGTTGAATGCATTCAGTTGTAGAACTGACTAGGTATCCCCCTTTCCCTATACAACTGACTAGGTACCCCCCTTTCCCTATACAACTGACTAGGTATCCCCCTTTCCTATACTGACCTGTATAGGGAAAGGGGGATACCTAGTCAGTTGTATAGGGAAAGGGGGGTACCTAGTCAGTTGTATAGGGAAAGGGGTACCTAGTCAGTTGTATAGGGAAAGGGGGATACCTAGTCAGTTGTATAGGGAAAGGGGGATACCTAGTCAGTTGTATAGGGAAAAGGGGATACCTAGTCAGTTGTATAGGGAAAGGGGGATACCTAGTCAGTTGTATAGGGAAAGGGGGATACCTAGTCAGTTGTATAGGGAAAGGGGGAAACCTAGTCCCCTTTCCCCTAATAGCTAAGGAAATAGTAACCTACCATGAATGGGCCCTGTTGAAAAATAATGCCCTGTATAGGGATATGGAACACGGGGCAGTTTGGGATGCAGCAGCCTCAGTGTATCCTGCCAACAATACAGAATCTCTTAGCAGTGGACGTCTAATTCTCTTATCTGTCTGTGTAGCTTCCTGTCCTTTCACAGAGAACAACAGCAGCTGCTTGAAATAACCTATAATCAAGCATATGTTTAGCACTGATGTTATGTTCCTCACAGGAACAGATTCCAGTGTGAAAGGGCAATGTGTGTGTGTGGGTGAAGGTGTGTGGGTGAAGGTGTGTATGTATGTGGGAGGTGGGTGAAGGTGTGTGTGTGTGTGTGTGTGTGTGTGTGTGTGTGTGTGTGTGTGTGTGTGTGTGTGTGTGTGTGTGTGGAGAAGAAACATATTTTCAGTGTGTAAGTGCAGCGTGTGCGTGTTTTTCATTCTGTTTTATGTGTGTGTGTGTGATGAACTGGCAAGGTGCGATGCTGCCCTACATCATAGATGTCAGCACTCTCCTAAGTCGTTGTCCTCCAGCGGAGCCAGTTTGTCACAGTCTGGGTTTGTTCTACATACAGAGCACTGGTGTGGTACTGTGACCACAAACGCATTGAGGAAGGTGCGAGCCAAAACATTTGTCAGTGTGGTCTATGAGGACTAGGGCTGGGGATTGCCAGGCACCTCACGATACGATATTAACACAATACTTAGGTGCTGATATGATATGTATTGTAGTTTCTATACTGTGATGTTATTGGGATTCGCTGCAGTGGGACAAGAGAGCGCATGAGAAAACGAGTTTTGATCATTTGTGGATTTAAAAGTGCTGAAAACATGTTGGCTCACTATTGAAAAAGAACATGGAGAACGAGCTAGAGAAGAACATGGAGAACGAGCTAGAGAAGAACATGGAGAACGAGCTAGAGAAGAACATGGAGAACGAGCTAGAGAAGAACATGGAGAACGAGCTAGAGAAGAACATGGAGAACGAGCTAGAGAAGAACATGGAGAACGAGCTAGAGAAGAACATGGAGAACAAGCTAGAGAAGAACATGGAGAACGAGCTAGAGAAGAACATGGAGAACGAGCTAGAGAAGAACATGGAGAACGAGCTAGAGAAGAACATGGAGAACGAGCTAGAGAAGAACATGGAGAACGAGCTAGAATTTTGGTACAGGAAGAGCTGACTAGCGCTGGATAACTTTAACAAAAAAATTGTTGTTGGAGAGAATCGCTACTCAGAGTCATACAATAAATGATATCATCAAAAATAATACTGCAATACTCTTCTATATAGACCCCCCCCCATCACTAGGTAAGAAATGTTGCTATAGGAGAAAGAATCAAAGCTTCATTGCAACTGATAGGTATATTTAAACTAGTGCTGCCCTCTCATCAATGACTGTTGTTTCCAAACACCCTTCTCTCTCTTTGCCTGGTACTGTGGAGCTTGTATTGATGTTGGACTAAGCCTGCCCTCGCCAGTCCTTACTGCAGTGCTCTGCTCATCTCTGTGACTATCTCATGGACAGTGAGTTGTTCTGCTCATCTCTGTGACTATCTCATGGACAGTGAGTTGTTCTGCTCATCTCTGTGACTATCTCATAGACAGTGAGTTGTTCTGCTCATCTCTTTGACTATCTCATGGACAGTGAGTTGTTCTGCTCATGTCTGTGACTATCTCATAGACAGTGAGTTGTTCTGCTCATCTCTGTGACTATCTCATAGACAATGAGTTGTTCTGCTCATCTCTGTGACTATCTCATAGACAGTGAGTTGTTCTGCTCATCTCTGTGACTATCTCATGGACAGTGAGTTGTTCTGCTCATCTCTGTGACTATCTCATGGACAGTGAGTTGTTCTGCTCATCTCTGTGACTATCTCATAGAGAGTGAGTTGTTCTACTCATCTCTGTGACTATCTCATAGACAGTGAGTTGTTCTGTGTGGACGGCCGCCAAGAGACACTGCAGAGCATGCCTTGGAGCTACCTCATGGCCTAATAACAACACAACCTGTCACTAAAATAAAGAACTCTGCTTGGTGGTGTAACCTACTTTGAGGATAGGAGGAAAGTAAATTGTGTGGATACGTACGGTAGCAATGTACTAACAGGCTTAACTGTCTCTTAATTGTTTATTTGTCGATATTGTAGTAAATAATTCAATCCAGGCTTTGAACTGATGACCTTGTTCAGTGTTACAATGGCCCTATTCTCCCTGAAGGGACAACATGGGATGTTGAGTCTGAAAAAAAGGACAATGTATTTACAAGAATCCCCATTATTACCCAATGAATAGACAGTAGAATCATTATACTTCCCATTCACTGGCTAATGGGGATTCTTGTAAATACAATCTCATTAGCCATGGTGGGGACCTGTTGGTTCATCGCACATGCTGCTGGATGTCCAGGGCTCACGCATGTCGTAATACGGCTCAGTGGTCACCTAGCAACCAGCTTCACATTGTGTCCCTAAGCTCGCTGGGATGGATGAAAGGGAGGAAGACAGCTGTAAGAGATTTCCCAGCAGCACCCTCTTTGTCTGTCGCTGACGGTCTGCCTACTCTAATATAAACGTGTGTGAAAACGTCAGCAAGTGGCTGGGGTGACGGAGGTGTGAGCTATGTAGCTGTGTGTCCCAAGACAGAAAATGTGCTTTATTGTGTTATTAATATATTATATTGCCAACTGTATAATACAACCTCTATACTATTGCTATTCCTAAATTAGCTGATTAGCTAAATGTGGCATTCACTTCAAGGTCATCTCAAATGTACTCTGATTACACCACAGCGTGGGATACAGTATATAATGGCTTGTAGTGTTTACATTTCAGCTCTTTGGAATACCATTGGTTTATAACATACAGTAACACATCAAATCAGATGTTTTTTGATATATACATTGATTGTGTTTCTTGACATTTTTCTTATATACTTTTCATATGCTTACTCTTCAACCATGACATCACATAGTATCTCCTGTGGTTTATCTCTCTCTTGAATGTCATCAGTGTGTGGGGATCCCTCTCTTCAATAGTGTTTCATCTGCGTATGCCTAACGTATGATACCACTACTCTTAATACATGGGCTTTGTGCTGAAGCGGTTCCAATTCAGGCCACCCAGAAAAGGCTGTAAAAGGGAAGAACGATAGATGGGTCATCTCATCCAGCAGCTCCTCTGTGTACTTGGTAATTAGACTACTCAAAAGGGTTCCACCTGCCCTGAAGACTGAAGAGCAGAATAGCTAGCGAGGAGATTGCATTTGATCATGGAATTGCAATGGGACTGTGGGTGATTGGCCTCTGTTAACCCTCCCTCTCTGAAGTGGCTCAGTGAAACCACAGTGAGACAGTCTTTACTCCATTGATTGCCAGCCACTGGCCTTTTCCCTCTTACGCGATAACATCCCTGTCCAAGAGGGAAGAAAACACTTGGTGGTGCCGAATGGCATCCCATTCCCTACGTAGTGCACTATTATTGACCAGTAGCCTAGTGGTTAGAGCGTTGGGCCAGTAACCGAGCTGACAAGGTAAAATCCCTGAGCTGACCAGGTAAAAATGCTGTGTCTCAGAAGGCTTTTTGCCCATGATTCGAATACATATTTTAGTGTGTCATGTGACTCTTTGAGTGTGTGTAGTATGTGCTTCTTGTTTTGGTGTGTGTAGTTTTCGTGCATTTCATCCAGTGAAGTGGATGAATCAAGGAAGCAATAAATCATTATTGTTGTCTCTTGTACATACTGGTTAAAGGCTGAATCTGGATGTCTGTCTCTGTCCTTCCTTTAATTGTCTGTGTATTGATTGGTTTGTTTTTCTCACAGAATTAGGAATTTTAGGGAGTCTGGGGACAGAATCTTTTTTTTTCTTTTTAGTGTTATTAAATGGCTCATCTCTTTATCTCTGTGGACTGGTCAGAGGTGCCCAAGGGTCTCCTGGTTCACTGAGCAGTGTTATGTAATGCTTGGGCCGCCGAACATAGACATTCAATGTTATATAATGTGTGTGTGTGTGTGTGTGTGTGTGTGTGTGTGTGTGTGTGTGTGTGTGTGTGTGTGTGTGTGTGTGTGTGTGTGTGTGTGTGTGTGTGTGTGTGTGTGTGTGTGTGTGTGTGTGTGTGTGTGTGTGTGTGTGTGTGTGTCACTATGCAAGTGGGTGCACACCCTTTTAGTAAATTGCACATGTTAATTCTGCTGGATATAACCAGAAGTGACACAAAATCCTATTTCCGAACTATGAAAGGGCCTTGTAGACACAGGCACACAACCTCCTTCCCTCCCTCCCTGGTAAATCACTCGCTGCATTCGTTGCTGTCTGTATTTCACATCACTGAGATGTACTGGGCTACTATGATGTAGGATGCGAAACATTGGTGTTTTCCTTTTTTTCACTGGATGGATTGGGTCAGAACCTCTGAGACAGAGCAGCGAGCAGACAAGACTCTGTGAGACAGAGCAGCAACCCTGAGCAGAGTAGACGAGAGTTTGTGAGACAGAGCAGCGACCCTGAGCAGAGTAGACAAGACTCTGTGAAAATGAGGCTGCATCTGAAATGGCACCCTATTCTCTTTATAGTGTACACTGCTTTTGACCAGAGTCGGGTTGTGATCAAAAAGTAGTGCACAATTATTATTAATATTTTTTTAACCTTTTATTTAACTAGGCAAGTCAGTTAAGAACAAATTCTTATTTACAATGACGGCCTACACCGGGCAAACCCCGACGACGCTGAGCCAATTGTGCGCCGCCCTATGGAACTCCCAATCACGGCCGGTTGTGATACAGCCTGGATTCAAACCAGGGTGTCTGTAGTGACGCCTCTAGCACTGAGATGCAGTGTCTTAGACCGCTGCGTCACTCTGGAGTACTTTTTATAGTTGGGTCCGAAATGATTGACATCCTTGATATAGATGAGCAAAAATGACTGTATAAAATAAATAATTCAAATACTGAGCTACATTGTACGCTCACATTTTGGGGGGAAATTATATTATTTTAATAATACAATTGCTCAGACAAAGCGATTTTGTTTAACAAGTAATAAAAATAAAAAATGTTTAAGTATGGGTCAAAATTATTGACACCCCTGTTTTAAATACCTTTCAATACCTCACCTTGTGAGGATAATGGCACTGAATGTTTTTCTAAAATGTTTTATGAGTTGGAGAACACATTGGGAAGGATGCCATTTAGCAAACTCCAGGCATTTACATTTGTTGGATAACATTAAAATAGAGCTCTTTGGCCATGCACACTAGTGGTGGATTTGGCATCGAAATGAGAATGCATGAGCAGAAAATACTGCCCCCACCCCCCCTATCCTTTCGACACACACATGAAGTGCATAGTTTTTAGACCCCTGGAGTTTTTCCACATTTTGTTACATTACAGCCTTATTCAAAAATGTATTAAATCGACATAGAATACCCCACAATGGTAAAGCAAAAACAGATTTTTTGAAATTGTTGCAAATTTATTTTAAAAAACGGAAATATCACATTTACATAAGTATCCTGACCCATTACTCAGTACTTTGTTGAAGCACCTTTGGTAGCGATTACAGCCTCAAGTCTTCTTGGGTATAACGCTACAAGATTGGCACACCTGCATTTGGGGAGTTTTTCCCATTATTCTCTGCAGATCCTCTTAAACTCTGTCAGATTGGATGGAGAGCGTCGCTGCACAGCTATTTTCAAGTCTCTCCAGAAATGATAGATCGGGTTCAAGTCCGGGCTCTGGCTGGACCACTCAAGGACATTCAGAGACTTGTCCCGAAGCCACTCCTGCGTTGTCTTGGCTGTGTGCTTAGGGTCGTTATCCTGTTGTAAGGTGAACCTTCGCCCCAGTCTGAGGTCCTGAGCGCTCTGGAGCAGGTTTTCATCAAGGATCTCTCTGTACTTTGCTCCGTTCATCTGTGCCTTGATCCTGACTAGTCTCCCAGTCCCTGCTGCTAAAAAACATCCCCACAGCATGATGCTGCCATCGCCATGCTTCACCATAGGAATGGTGCCAGGTTTCCTCCAGACATGATGCTTGGCATTCAGGACAAAGAGTTCAATCTTGATTTCATCAGACCAGAGAATCTTGTTTCTCATGGTCTGAGAGTCCTTTAGATGCCTTTTGGCAAACTCCAAGTGGGCTGTCATGTGCCTTTTACTGAGGAGTGGCTTCTGTCTAGCAACTCTACAATAAAGGCCTGATTGGTGGAATGCTGCAGCGATGGTTGTCCTTCTGGAAGGTTCTCCCATCTCCACAGAGGAACTCTGGAGATCCTCCAGAATGACCATCGGGTTCTTGGTCACCTCACTGACCAAGGCCCTTCTCCCCCGATTGCTCAGTTTGGCCGGGCTGCCAGCTCTAGGAAGAGTCTTTGTGGTTCCAAACTTCTTCCATTTAAGAATGATGGAGGCCATTGTGTTCTTGGGGACTTTCAATGCTTCAGACATTTTTTGTTACGCTTCCCCAGATCTGTGCCTCGACACAATTCTGTCTCAGAGCTCGACGGACAATTCTTTTGACCTCATGGCTTGATTTTTGCTCTGACATGCACTGTCAACTGTGGGACGTAATATAGACAGGTGTGTGCCTTTCCAAATCATGTCCAATCAATAGAATTTACCACAGGTGGACTCCAATCAACTTGTAGAAACATCTCAAGGATGATCAATGGAAACAGGATGTACCTGAGCTCAATTTCGAATCTCATAGTCAAGGGTCTGAATACTTTGTAAATAAGGTATTTCTTATTCTTTTTTTGGTTAATTTTTCATTATGGGGTATTATGTGTAGATTGATGAGGAAAACATTTAATTTAATCAATTTTAGAGTAAGGCTGTAGCATATCAAAATGTGGAAAAAGTCAAGGGGTCTGAATACTTTCCGAATGCACTGTACACACACACACATCTGCACACACACACTAATATATATGTGTGTACTGTATTCTATACCATCTATTGTATCTCAGTCTATGCCGCTCTGACATTGGTCATCCATATATTTATATATTCTTAATTCCATTCCTTTACTTAGATTTGAGTGTATTAGGTAGTTGTTGGGGAATTGTTAGATACTACTCGTTAGATATTACTGCACTGTCGGAACGAGAAGCACAAGCATTTCGCTACACCCGCAATAACATCTGCTAATCACGTGTATGTGACCAATAACATTTTAATTTATTTGACACACACATACACAGACACATACAGTCATTATATAACATTGCTTGTCTTTTTGCCATGGGGCAGGGGAAAAAATAGTGCTGTTTTATAGCTCATCTCATGCCTTTGTTCACATTTTTCCATGAGGCTGAGAAGATTTTACAGTTTTAAAGCTAATTTCCTGCTATTCTACACATTTTGCCATGAGACTGAGATAATATTCATATTTTGTTATCATATGCCCCCCGATCTCCAAAAACAACGTTCGGTAATCCGGCCCTGGGCAAAAGCAGTGCTTTGGCACAAAAATAACCCCATACAGTGGCTTGCGAAAGTATTCACCTCCTTGGCATTTTTCCTATTTTGTTGCCTTACAACCTGGAATTAAAATTGTATCATTTGATTTACACAACATGCCTACCACTTTGAATAAGCAAAATATTTTTTATTGTGAAACAAACAAGAAATAAGACAAAAAAACAGAAAACTTGAGCATGCATAACTATTCACCCCCCCAAGTTCAATATTTTGTAGAGCCACCTTTTGCAGCAATTACAGCTGCAAGTCTCTTGGGGTATGCCTCTATAAGGTTGGCACATCTAGCCACTGGGATTGTTGCCCATTCTTCAAGGCAAAACTGCTCCAGCTCCTTCAAGTTGGATGGGTTCCGCTGGTGTACAGCAATCTTTAAGTCATACCACATATTCTCTATTGGATTGAGGTCTGGGCTTTGACTAGGCCATTCCAAGACATTTAAATGTTTCCCCTTGAACCACTCGAGTGTTGCTTTAGCAGTATGCTTAGGGTCGTTGTCCTCCTGGAAGGTGAACCTCCGTCCCAGTCTCAAATCTCTGGAAGACTGAAACAGGTTTCCCTCAAGAATTTCCCTGTATTTAGCTCAATCCATCATTCCTTCAATTCTGACCAGTTTCCCAGTCCCTGCCGATGAAAAATATCCCACAGCATGATGCTGCCACCACCATGCTTCACTGTGGGGATGTTGTTCTCGGGGTGATGAGAAGTGTTGGGTTTGTGCCAGACATAACGTTTTCCTTAATGGCCAAAAAGCTCAATTCTAGTCTCATCTGACCAGAGTACCTTCTTCCATTTGTTTGGGAAGTCTCCATGTTTGTTTATTTTTTTCTGGCCACTCTTCCGTAAAGCCCAGCTCTGTGGAGTGTACGGCTTAAAGTGGTCCTATGGACAATTACTCCAATCTCCGCTGTGGAGCTTTGCAGCTCCTTCAGGGTTATCTTTGGTCTCCTTGTTGCCCCTCTGATTAATGCCCTCCTTGCCTGGTCTGTGAGTTTTGGTGGGCGGCCCTGTCTTGACAGGTTTGTTGTGGTGCAATATTCTTAAAAAAAATCTATAATGGATTTCATGGTGCTCCGTGGGATGTTCAAAGCTTCTGATATTTTTTCATAACCC
This sequence comes from Salmo salar, assembly GCF_965601325.2. Taxonomy (NCBI): domain Eukaryota; kingdom Metazoa; phylum Chordata; class Actinopteri; order Salmoniformes; family Salmonidae; genus Salmo; species Salmo salar. Next base: position 115,490,072 of record NC_138300.1, read on the forward strand.
AACCCTGATCTGTACTTCTCCACAGCTTTGTCCCTGATCTGTTTGGAGAGCTCCTTGGTCTTCATAGTGCTGCTTTCTTGGTGGTGTCCCTTGCTTAGTGGTGCTGCAGACTCTGGGGCCTACTGAGATCATGTGACAGATCATGTGACACTTAGATTGCACACAGGTGGACTTTATTTAACTAATTATGTGACTTCTGAAGGTAATTGGTTGCACCAGATCTTATTTAGGGGCTTCATAGCAAAGGGGGTTAATACATATGCAGGCACCTCTTTTCCGTTTTAAATTTTTGGTAATTTTTTTTTAACAAGTAATTTTTTTCATTTCACTTCACCAATTTGGACTATTTTGTGCATGTCCATTACATGAAATCCAAATAAAAATCCATTTAAGTTACAGGTTGTAATGCAACATAATAGGAAAAAAACGACAAGGGGGTGAATACTTTTGCAAGGCACTGGACCTGCTATAAAATATGGTGGTGGATCTTTGATGTTATGGGGCTATTTTGCTTCCACTGGTCCTTGTTATGGTCAACGGCATCATGACCCAGTACCGGGATATTTTAGCCAAAAACCTGGTTGCCTCTTCCAGGAGGCTGAAACTTGCCCGCAAGTGGATTTTCCAGCAAGACAATAACCCCAAGCACATATAAAAATCCGAAGGGAAATAGTTAATAATATCAACATTTTGAAATGGCCATCTCAGTCTCCGGATTTAAAACCCATTGAAAACCTGTGGTTTGAATTGAAGAGGGCAGTCCATAAGCGCAGACAAAGCATATCAAGGATCTGGAAGGATTCTGTATGGAGGAATGGTCTAAGGTCCCTCCCAGTGTGTCCTCCAACTCATCAAACATTTTAGAAAATGCTCAGTGTTGTTATCCTCACAAGGTGAGGTATTGAAAGGCATTGAAAACATGGGTGCCAACAACCTTTACCCCTACCTACCAAGAAAAAATTATATATCACTTGTTAAACAAAATCTCTTTCTCTAAGCAATTGTATGAGCATACAATGTCCACTGCAATTTCAGCCACACCCATTGCTGACAGGTGTATAAAATCGAACACACAGCCATGCAATCTCCATAGACAAACGTTTGCAGTAGAATAACCTTACTGAAGAGCTCAGTGACCTTCCGTCATAGGATGCCACCTTTCCAACAAGTCAGATAATCAAATTTCTTCCCTGCTAGAGCTGCCCCGGTCAACTGTAAGTGCTGGTATTGTGAAATGAAAACATCTATGAGCAACAACGGCTCAGCCGGAAAGTGGTAGGCCACACAAGCTCACAGAACGGGACCGCTGAAAATCATCCAAAAATTGTCTGTCCTCGGTTGCAACACTCACTATTGAATTCCAAGCTGCCTCTGGAAGCAATGTCAGCACAATAACTGTTTGTCGGGAGCTTCATGAAATGGGTTTCCATGGCCGAGCAGACGCACACAAGCCTAGGTTCACCATGCACAATGCCAAGTGTCGGCTGGAGTGGTGTAAAGCTCGCCACCATTGGACTCTGGAGCAGTGGGAACACGTTCTCTGAAGTTATGAATGACACTTCACCATCTGGCAGTCAGATGGACGAATCTGGGTTTGGCGGATGCCAGGAGAATGCTAACTGCCCGAATGAACAGTGCCAACTGAAAAGTTTGGAGGAGGAGGAATAATGGACTGGGGCTGTTTTTCATGGTTTGGGCTAGGTCCCTTAGTTCCAGTGAAGGGAAATCTTCACGTTACAGCATACAGACTATTCTGTGCTTCCAACTTTGTGACAGCAGTTTGGGGAAGGCCCTTTTCCTGTTTCAGCATGACAATGCCCCGTGCACAAAGCGAAGTCCATACAGAAATGGTTGTCGATTTTGGTGTGGAATAACTTGACTGGCCTGCACAGAGCCCTGACCTCAACCCCATTGAACACCTTTGGGATGAATTGGAACGCCAACTGCGAGTCAGGCCTAATCGCCCAACATCAGTGCTAACCTCACTAATGCTGTTGTGGCTGAATGGAAGCAAGTCCCTGCAACAATATTTCAACATCTAGCAGCAAAGGGGGGACCAACTCCATATTAATACCCATGATTTTGGATTGAGATGTTCGACGAGCAGGTGTCCACATACTTTTGGTCATGTAGTGTAGCTCAGTATTTGAATTATTTATTTTAAACAGTAATTTTTGCTCATATTTATCCAGGGTGTCAATATTTTCTTGGGACACAGCCAAAGACAAAAGCAACCGTTAGTGAACAGATAAGAGGAGTAAAATGGAGGGCTCAGCATCTTCTAATCCATTCTGTGTGTTGTAGAGTCCATGTTGGCTGATCAGGGACAAAGTCATTAATTTCATCAGGCTTTAATGACGCATTGGGATGTTGACCACAGAGCAACACTTTTCCCTTAATTAATGTGTGTGTGTGTGTGTGTGTGTGTGTGTGTGTGTGTGTGTGTGTGTGTGTGTGTGTGTGTGTGTGTGTGTGTGTGTGTGTGTGTGTGTGTGTGTGTGTAAGCCGTGCATGCAGGGTCATTCAGTATAAAGCATTACAGTAAGCCGATTTTGGGATCTGATTTTGTGCGAAATGTTATTTTGTTAAGTTAAGCATCTGGTTCCCCTCCCCCATGTTTTCTTTTGCGTGTGTGTGTGTTGGTGCGTGCATGTGAGCGGGTGTGTGTGGGTGTAGTGCCCTCTCTGTCTCAGACTCGCTGTAGTCCAAATGTAACTAGATTAACCAGATTAAAAGACAAGGGTGAGATTTCCTGTTTGGGGGGTTGACATGGATCTCGTCACGCCCCCTCCAGTCCTGAGCCCTCGTTACAGTGGCTTGCGAAAGTATTCACCCCCCTTGGCATTTTTCCTATTTTGTTGCCTTACAACCTGGAATTAAAATGGATTTTGGGGGGGTTTGTATCATTTGATTTACACAACATGCCTACCACTTTGAAGATGCAAAATATTTTTTATTGTGAAACAAACAAGAAATAAGACAAAAAAACAGAAAACTTGAGCGTGCATAACTATTCACCCCCCCCCCCCCCCCCCCCCAAGTTCAATACTTTGTAGAGCCACCATTCGCAGCAATTACAGCTGCAAGTCTCTTGGGGTATGTCTCTATAAACTAGGCACATCTAGCCACTGGGATTTTTGCCCATTCTTCAAGGCAAAACTGCTCCAGCTCCTTCAAGTTGGGTGGGTTCCGCTGGTGTACAGCAATCTTTAAGTCATACCACAAATTCTCAATTGGATTGAGGTCTGGGCTTTGACTAGGCCATTACAAGACATTTAAATGTTTCCCCTTAAACACTTGAGTGTTGCTTTAGCAGTATGCTTAGGGTCATCATCTTGCTTGTCCTCTCAAATCTCTGGAAGAATTTCCCTGTATTTAGCGCCATCCATCATTCCTTCAATTTTGATCAGTCCCTGCCGATGAAAAACATCCCCACAGCATGATGGCCAGAATAATGGTGTTCTCGGGGTGATGGGAGGTGTTGGGTTTGTGCCAGACATAACGTTTTCCTTGATGGCCAAAAAGCTCAATTTTAGTCTAATCTGAACAGAGTACCTTCTTCCATATGTTTGGGGAGTTTATAGTATGAAGAATACAATTGAACATAGCTGAATAAAGTAGAAAGGATCTTTTCTCCAAACAATTTCTGAGGGAGTGCGCTATTCTGTGTTGAACAGTTGGCAAATAAACTGGTTCTCCTATATGCTTAATTTAGAGTTGTTTTGCAACTTTAGTTGTGATACAAACGTTGGGCTATATGTTAAAAAAATATATACATTATAAGTCTGCATGGTGCAACTCTAATGATAATTTGAAAAAAGTTGCATGAAAGGCATTGGCTCTGATTTGCTTCTTGCACAGGCTGCACACACTTTATCAGTCTCTCATTTATCATTTGACAAGCACTTGATAATGCCTCGAATTTCCCGGCAGCATCCTCCGAGTGCCCCCTAAAAAAATCCATGCCTTTTCCGGTCAGTGGCCGTTGTGCCCTTGGGCTGAATATGATAATATCACGTTTAGGTAAGACACAGATGCAGACAGTGTAGAAGTAACAAGAGTTTATCACAACCACAAGGGCAGGCAAACGACAGGTCAAGGCAAGCAGGGGTCAGTAATCCAGAAAGGGTGAAACGGGTCCAGAATGGCAAGCAGTCTCAGGGTCAGGGCAGGCAGGGGTCAGTAATCCAGAATGGTGGGGTAAGGTACAAAACGGCTGGCAGTCTCAGGGTCAGGGCAGGCAGAACGGTCAAAAACAGGAAGGACTAGAAAAGAGCAGGAAAACAGACAGGACCAGGGAAACAAATGCTGGTAGGTTTTACGAACAAAACAAACTGGCAACAGACAAACAGAGAACACAGGTAAAAATACACAGGGGATAATGGGGAAGATGGGAGACACCTAGAGGGGGGTGGAGACAATCACGAAGACAGGTGAAACAGATCAGGGTGTGACAAATAATTATAATTCCCTTCTCCCGGCTGCGTGTTCCGAAGCACCTCTCACTCACATGGCTCTCTCAGATATCTCAATTCAAATTAGCCATTGCCCATCACGTGATCGGGTTCTTCTCACAGGCATCTATCTCAGCTGCGAATTAGGCTACAAGTGAAGACAGACACATCGACAGGACGCAACTGCGCACTTCCTTCTTATCGAATTCCGAGGCGCATATTGAAGATAGAAAACCTGTCCACATTTACTTTTCGTCAGCCAACAAGATGAGTAAGCCTAACGAACAGCAAATGCACGAGCCTATGGCAATCTACTATCCCCCGTAGTACTAAAGTTGACCTATTCTATTGGTCAACTTTCCTTCTGTGCGAGAAATAAATATTCAAAACATAGTCTGGGACAGTTGTGGGATGCGATGGATCCCAAATTAATACAACCACTTGCATCAAAAAACAGTTTAAAAGCAATGAGGCTGATGCAACAGATGAGAACGTTTAGCTTAAAATGTTGATCAAATATTAGGCTATTTCTTCACATAATAAGCGCAGCAATGCACACACGACAGTAGGCTATAAGCACGAGTGTTCCAAAATGCAATCAATTAGTGTAAAAGACTACAAATGTGATTATGCATGTAACGCTTTATTATAAAGGTGCATATTTATGGGGGAAATTATCTTCCCCAAACTCACACGCTGCCTATGTACAGTATGCACGTTAGGCTCTACACCAGTTGTAAAGTGGATTCATGTGCTTAATTTTAAGAAGTTATTTGGCCAGTTTAGTTGTGATACATGTCCGAACCTTATCAAAACACATAGGCCCATGGGCTAGGCTACATGAGGTGTGGGACTATGATTTGAAAAAGTCGCAAATAAAAGGCATGCGCTGTTTCTTGCCTGCCTACACACAAGCTAGGCATCATTCACAAGTGATAATATATCATTCACAAGGGATAGGGTAATATTGTTACCCATCAGACTATTCACTAAGCTAAGGGCCTGGGACTAAACACCTCCTATTGCAACTCGATCATGAACTACCTGACGGGGGCCGCCCCCAGGTGGTAAGGGTAGGTAACTGTGACGTGGTGAGTTTGGACCTAGGTGCAGAGAAGAGACCAGACGAGGAATCAGTGGTTAAGGATAAACATAAATACTTTACTGATAAACAGTAGCCCCAGGATCACAGTACACTGGAAAAAACAACAAACACTAAGTGACGAAAACTCATCAGGAAACAAACGCACAAGGTAAACAATTCAAGCTTCTGAAAATAAACCAGAAAACACACCTCTTTTAACAGGGAAATCGTAATGAGTAATAGGACGGTCTCTGCTGCCCTCTGGTGACAGGTGGAACCACAACAGGTAGCAACACATCTGCCACGCTGATCCTCAACACGGGGGCCCCTCAGTGGTGTGTGCTTAGTCCCCTCCTGTACTCCCTGTTCACCAATGACTGCATGGCCAGGCATAACTCCAACACCATCATTAGGTTTGCAGATGACACAACAGTGGTAGGCCTGATCACCGACGACAATGAGACAGCCACCCAAGTCTAGGTCCAACAGGCTTTTTAACAGCTTCTACCCCCAAGCCATAAGACTCCTGAACAGCTAATTAAATGGCTGTCCGGACTATTTGCATTGACCTCCCCACACCCATTTTTAGGCTGCTGCTGCTCTCTGTTTGCTTGTAAGCATTTCAATGTAAGGTTGTATTGTAATCAAATTTGATTTGATTTAATCTTGTCTTTACATATACTAAATAATATATGTGTGAAATTAGTTTTGATTTAGTATGGACCATTATCATGCACTTACCTCGGAACAGGAGCAGGGGGAAAAATACATGTCATCTATGCACTTAATTAGATATAGTAGGTCACAGAGGGTGAGGAGACTTTCACTAAGGGGTTTAGTCTTTGGGGGTTGTGTCTTTAGGGGGTTGTGACTGTGGCGACGGTCATAGAGTGCGAGGAGTATTTCACCTCCCCCGGGGGATGTTCCTGCCAGTCTGGGACTATCATCATCATTTTGAAATACATGGCTTACTGTTGTAGTCTCTCTTACTGTACACTTTAATGGAGGTCAGAGATGGTGATGAGACTCACCTTCCCCAAAGTTTCAGCATCTTCCCTGTCACCCTGGGACTCTCTGGGAGTGGTATTATACAAGTTTCAGCATCTTCCCTGTCACCCTGGGACTCTCTGGGAGTGGTATTATACAAGTTTCAGCATCTTCCCTGTCACCCTGGGACTCTCTGGGAGTGGTATTATACAAGCATCAGCATTCTATTAGGCTCGCAGAACCACTATTCATGTTTTCAATAATGATTTCAACGATTCAAACTACTTTCGAGTATCCTTCTCAGGGCAAATGTCACATTTTTCTGGTGTATTATTACAGTAGGTTTTCTGTACTTCGGATTTGTATCTGAAGAGGACAGGGGGCCAGGTTGAAGTGTTTGTGTTTGATAGACCTGGGGTCTAACTAGCTTAGTCCTCTTCTCTGGACGTGTGTAGAGGGTTGAGATCAGGCAGTGTAGAGGGCCTAACTGACCATCGATCATCAACACCATATGTGACCAGCCTTTTGGCCATTTGGACACTTCTCTGGCAGATGGGGGTTATGATGACACTTACACTGCGTGCACAATTATTAGGCAAGTGAGTATTCTGATGTTATCATTGTTTCTATTCACATTTTTGAACTCAAAACCATATAAACTTGAATGCTTATTGGATTTAATCATTTTCAGGTGATATGTATTTGTGTAATGAGGGAGGGTGTGGCGAAGGTGAATAACACCTTATATCAAGGTGTGCATAATTATTAGGAAGCCTCATTACCTCAGGTAAAATGGGCCAAAAAATACATTTAACTGACACTGAAAAGCCAAAAATGTAAAATGCCTTTCAGACGGATGCGACACTCTTTAAATAGCTAAACTATTGAGGTGTGATCACCGGACATTCAAACGTTTTGTTGCGAATAGTCAACTGGGGCGCAAAAAAACGCATGGGGAAGAAAAGGCGCAAATTAACTGCAAAAGACTTGAGAATAATTAAATGTCAAACTACCAGGAACCCATTATCCTCCAGTGCCACCGTATTCCAGAACTGCAACCTACCTGGAGTGTTCAGAAGTACAAGGTGTCAAGTGCTCAGAGACATGGTCAAGCTCAAGAAGACTGAAACAAGACCACCACTGAATAAGATTCACAAGTTGAAGTGTCAAGATTGGGCAAAGAAATACCTGAAGACAGATTTTTCAAAGGTTTTATGAACAGGTGAAATGAAAGTGACTCTTGATGGACCAAATGGATGGGCCCGTGGCTGGATCAGTAATGGACACAGGGCACCACTTTGAGTCAGGTGCCAGCAAGGTGAAGGAGGGGTACTGGTATGGGCTGCTATCATTGAGGATGAGGTAGTTGGACTTTTTCGGGTTGAAGATGGACTGAAACTCAACTCCCAAACCTACTGCCAGTTTCTGGAAGATTATTTTGTCAAACAGTAGTACAGGAAGAAGTCCTCAGCATTCCAGAAGGCCATGATCTTTATGCAGGACAATGCTCCATCACATGCATCCAAGTACTCCACTGCTTGGCTATTCAGCAAGGGCCTCAAAGATGCCTGAATAATGACCTGGCCCCCTTCCTCACCTGACTCAAATCCTATTGAGAACTTGTGGGCCCTTCTCAAACGTGAGATTTACAGTGATGGAAGACAATACACCTTTTTGAACAGCATTTGGGAGGATGTGGTTGCTGCTTCAGCGAAAATTGATCGTGAACAGATCAAGAAACTGACAGACTCCATGGATGGAAGGCTCATGGCAGTTATTGAAAATAAGGGTGGCTATATTGGTCACAAAATATTTTTGAAAGGCCAAAAATGTTATATAATTGTCATTTTGTATTACTTATCTCTTACACTTACTCTAAAAATTGAGAATAAACAAGTGAGTTGAGAGAAATTATTTTTGTAATTTAGTTGCCTAATAATTCTGCACACTAATAGTTGCCTAATAATTCTGCACACTTATATATTTCCCTGAGAAAGACAAAACTCACTTTTCCTTTGTTAAACATTCAGGTTTGAGGTTCAATAACATTTTGGATTGACTGAGAGCATTGTGGTTGTTCAACAATAAAATTAATCCAGAGGAATACAATTTGCCTAATAATTGTGCACGCAGTGTACTTGGCTCAGTACAATACTGTGTGTAGTATGATGAAGACACTCCACTGGCTTTAGGCTTGGATCAATACAATACTGTCCCTATAATGATGAAGACACTCCACTGGCTTTAGGCTTGGCTCAGTACAATACTGTGTGTAGTATGATGAAGACACTCCACTGGCTTTAGGCTTGGCTCAGTACAATACTGTGTGTAGTATGATGAAGACACTCCACTGGCTTTAGGCTTGGCTCAGTACAATACTGTGTGTAGTATGATGAAGACACTCCACTGGCTTTAGGCTTGGCTCAATACAATACTGTGTGTAGTATGATGAAGACATTCCACTGGCTTTAGGCTTGGATCAATACAATACTGTCCCTATAATGATGAAGACACTCCACTGGCTTTAGGCTTGGCTCAATACAATACTGTGTGTAGTATGATGAAGACACTCCACTGGCTTTAGGCTTGGATCAATACAATACTGTCCCTATAATGATGAAGACACTCCACTGGCTTTAGGCTTGGATCAATACAATACTGTGTGTAGTATGATGAAGACACTCCACTGGCTTTAGGCTTGGATCAATACAATACTGTCCCTATAATGATGAAGACACTCCACTGGCTTTAGGCTTGGATCAATACAATACTGTGTGTAGTATGATGAAGACACTCCACTGGCTTTAGGCTTGGCTCAGTACAATACTGTGTGTAGTATGATGAAGACATTCCCCTGGCTTTAGGCTTGGCTCAGTACAATACTGTCCCTATAATGATGAAGACACTCCACTGGCTTTAGGCTTGGCTCAGTACAATACTGTCCCTATAATGATGAAGACACTCCACTGGCTTTAGGCTTGGCTCAGTACAATACTGTCCCTATAATGATGAAGACACTCCACTGGCTTTAGGCTTGGCTCAGTACAATACTGTCCCTATAATGATGAAGACACTCCACTGGCTTTAGGCTTGGATCAATACAATACTGTCCCTATAATGATGAAGACATTCCACTGGCTTTAGGCTTGGATCAATACAATACTGTCCCTATAATGATGAAGACACTCCACTGGCTTTAGGCTTGGATCAATACAATACTGTCCCTATAATGATGAAGACACTCCACTGGCTTTAGGCTTGGCTCAATACAATACTGTGTGTAGTATGATGAAGACATTCCACTGGCTTTAGGCTTGGATCAATACAATACTGTCCCTATAATGATGAAGACACTCCACTGGCTTTAGGCTTGGCTCAATACAATACTGTCCCTATAATGATGAAGACACTCCACTGGCTTTAGGCTTGGATCAATACAATACTGTCCCTATAATGATGAAGACACTCCACTGGCTTTAGGCTTGGATCAATACAATACTGTCCCTATAATGATGAAGACACTCCCCTGGCTTTAGGCTTGGATCAACACAATACTGTCCCTATAATGATGAAGACACTCCACTGGCTTTAGGCTTGGATCAATACAATACTGTCCCTATAATGATGAAGACCTTTATGATGAGTAAAAGTGGAGAGACTGTTTGATATGATAGAGTTGTTTATGACAGGAACCCCGTTTTGAGAGTGATTGTTGGCTCTAGCTCCCAAAGCATATGCTGATTCTGTCTTTGTCTGTGTCACCCAGAACAGATCTACTGTAATGTTATTGTATGTTATTAGAAGAGGATGATGTCATACTGTACTGTGTTATTAGAAGAGGATGATGTCATACTGTACTGTGTTATTAGAACAGGATGATGTCATACTGTACTGTGTTATTAGAAGAGGATGATGTCATACTGTACTGTGTTATTAGAACAGGATGATATCATACTGTACTGTGTTATTAGAACAGGATGATATCATACTGTACTGTGTTATTAGAACAGGATGATGTCATACTGTACTGTGTTATTAGAACAGGATGATATCATACTGTACTGTGTTATTAGAAGAGGATGATATCATACTGTACTGTGTTATTAGAACAGGATGATATCATACTGTACTGTGTTATTAGAACAGGATGATGTCATACTGTACTGTGTTATTAGAACAGGATGATGTCATACTGTACTGTGTTATTAGAAGAGGATGATATCATACTGTAGTGATGATGTCATACTGTACTGTGTTATTAGAAGAGGATTTAGTCATACTGTACTGTGTTATTAGAACAGGATGATGTCATACTGTACTGTGTTATTAGAACAGGATGGTGTCATACTGTACTGTGTTATTAGAACAGGATGATGTCATACTGTACTGTGTTATTAGAACAGGATGATATCATACTGTACTGTGTTATTAGAAGAGGATGATATCATACTGTACTGATGATGTCATACTGTACTGTGTTATTAGAAGAGGATTTAGTCATACTGTACTGTGTTATTAGAACAGGATGATGTCATACTGTACTGTGTTATTAGAACAGGATGATGTCATACTGTACTGTGTTATTAGAACAGGATGGTGTCATACTGTACTGTGTTATTAGAACAGGATGATGTCATACTGTACTGTGTTATTAGAACAGGATGATATCATACTGTACTGTGTTATTAGAACAGGATGATATCATACTGTACTGTGTTATTAGAACAGGATGATATCATACTGTACTGTGTTATTAGAACAGGATGATATCATACTGTACTGTGTTATTAGAACAGGATGATATCATACTGTACTGTGCAGCAGTTCTTTATGTTTGTATTCAAGAGTGGGACAGTCAGTAAAATCTGTATTTTTAAAGGAGTAGTTCACTATTTTACAACATGATGTTAGATGGTTCATCACCCAGAAAGTAGTCCATGGGCCAGGAGAAATTGTAATCCATGGTTCGGTTTTCTTTAAACAGCCCCTACAAACTTCAGCTAACTAGAGCCACAGTTAGTTTAAAATCTATGGAATTTATTTAAAAGGCCAAATCATTTTCACGTAACATCAAACCAAATATGGAGTTGATTTGAGGAGATTTCAGGTGATTTTGGTCACAGGGGATCACATGCCATATTTCTTCCATTCATTTTTAGCTAGCGGTGGTTAAAGTTACCTGGGCCTTATTGAGGACCTGATTGAGTGGCTGGAAACAATGATCCATTAGACAGCAGCACAGGCTGGTTGAACACCTCAGAGACCACCTCTGGCCAGGAAATACAGGAATGAGAACAGTCCATAAACAGTTTATTAGATTGCAGCACAGTGTACAGATGTAGGGGCTTCATTTGAGCAACAAGAAATGTGACTTATTATGTGGATTATAATTAATGGATATTTTTGTAGGGGTTGATCAGTGTTTTGTAAAGGAAAATTAGGTATGACATTTCTCAGTGGAAATTACAAGCTTCAGAAGCATTCCATGGATGGGGTTGTAGATGGAACCCAAAAGGGTTCTGCCTGGAACAAAAAAGGTTCCAAGGCAGGTTATAGATTATGTATTATAAAGGTTATATAGGTTATAAATAGCACCCTTTTTTCTAAGAGTGTACAGTACATCTGTTATACAGGATGGTTGGAATACCACCAGAGACCTCCAAGCAGGAAATACTGTGCTGGAATCAGTCCATAAAACCTGGTTGAAATACCACCAGAGACCTCCAAGCAGGAAATACTGTGCTGGAATCAGTCCATAAAACCTGGTTGAAATACCACCAGAGACCTCCAAGCAGGAAATGCTGTGCTGGAATCAGTCCATAAAACCTGGTTGAAACACCACAAGAGAACTCTGAGCAGGAAATACCAAAAAAACGACTGAAGATATATAATCACCGTCAATCTCAGTCAAACCTCAATACTTTGCCAAGTTTTGCCGGGTTGTTGCATTTCTATTTTAAGGGTTGTGGTTTTACATTTAAGTTAAGTCATGGAGTGATGAAGATATGCTGCATTTCAGATCAGCTTCATGATGGAGAGTTGTTTCCATGGGGATAAGGATTTGTTACAACTATATTTTAGGGTTGTAATGTTATATTTCTGTCCAGTGATTGAGTCCTGAAGTGATGTTGACTTTGCCGAGTTCATATCAGCTTGATAGTGAGTTGTTATTGAGAGATGTAACATCTGATGGAATACGTTCTGTTACAGCTGTATTTTAGGGTTGCGATGTTACATTGAGTCCAGTCATTGAGTCCTGAAGGTTCATGTTGTACTGACTCTCAGGTGTATTGTCCTCTGTTTTGCAGGTGAACCAGGAAAATGTTGTGAAGGTGGGCCACAAACAGGTGGTCAATACAATCCGACACGGGGGCAACCGGCTCATCATCAAAGTGGTGACAGTTAGCAGGAATCTGGACCCTGATGACACGGCCAGGAAGAAAGGTAAGCCTCTTATCCTCTCTGTTTCTCACCTTGCTGCTCTGCCCTACACCACCTGGCCAGTGGGATCAATGACTGATCGGTTGGGATGAATCCACAGTGAGGGTCCCAGCTGGTCCTCAAACCAGAGCTGGGTTCAAATACTATTTGAAATCATTTTAAATACTTCATCTGTCCTCGATTTAGCTTGCCTGGCTTAATGGACCAATAGATAGACCTAAAACGTCAAACCCCATACTCCAGGCAGGCTAGAGCAAACGCTCAAAGTTTTTTTCAATATTTCAAATAGTATTTGAATCCAGGTGGTTGTAAACCGTCGTGGCCCATCCTTGTACTGTACTGTAATGTATCAGGAAGCTAGAAGCTGACCGCTAGAAGAACATTGATGACTGGTGCTTTTCAGCCTTGAAGTTGAGACTGTGGTTTTACAGTTGGGGCATTCAAAAGTGAACCTGTACTGCAGCACAGGTCCAATTCAAAGTGAATGTAACTGCACTGTCAGGGGCATATTTGGGAAATACATTTTTAAATGTTTTTGTTAGATGATTGCTACTGAACTTGGCGCTTGCATGGCGTCACTCTACTTGCTTGGCGTCACCCTGCGAGACTTGTGATGTTGTCACATGAACAATCCAGCTTTGCTGCAGCACAGGCATTTAAAAAAAGTTTGCCTGCTTTTTAACATCCCTATCTACCACTGGAGGCTACTGAGGGGAGGACGGCGTATAATAATGGCTGGAACGGAGCAAATGGAATGGCATCAACCACATTGATACCATTCCACTCATTCCACTCCAGCCATTACCATGAGTCCATCCTCCTCAATTAAGGAGTCACCAAACTCCTGTTCTGTCTATTAGAAATCTCACACTTGGGGCCTGTACAGGATGATGTAACATTACAGAACTCTCAGATAGAAATGTAGAATGTAGAACAGAAATTATTTTCTGTCACATAGTTTGTGATAGAGCTAACTCTATTCTATCACATCCTTGATGTTCTTTTGTGTGCTGTGTCATTGCAGTGGCCACACCTCCACGTAGGACTCCTCCCGCTGCCCTGTCCATGGCCATGCGCTCCAAATCCATGACCTCAGAGCTGGAGGAGCTAGGTAGGAATCAGCAATGTGGACCTGTGAGAATAGAATTCCAAGAGATCAAATGCATTTTGTATGCTTGTGGTTTGTTCTCTGTGTGTTTGTTTAGTGATTTGATTATCTGGAAAACATTTTTAAAAGTAACTGTGCACTCCTGATTTTTTTTTTCAATACCTGCCTCTACAGTGGACAAAGGTATGCAGTATACCGTAGCTAGTGTTTGGTCACAGCTGCACGCATCTCACGTCATTTAAGAGATGACTATATTTATTCTTCTTTGAGGGGGCTTGAACAATGATGTACTTTGTAAAAAGGCACAAAGCTATTCTGCTCTGTAGGGTTTGATCTGAAGAGAGCTGGAGAGAACATTTGAAGGACTGTGCTGAATCATCTAAAGTGATAAAGGGATCATTAGCCAGCATGACTGATAATTTTGAACTGTTTTGAACCATCATAACAGTTGCATAATTCCACGCCATGTCATCATAAATTGAATTTAATACGCTTTAAAAAACAATATTATTAATTTACTTAGACATTTAATTGATTGATTTACCTCAGAGCTGTATGCTGTATGTAAATAGCTTTGATTTGACTCACCTTTTGAAAAGCTTTTACCTTATTGCTGACTCATCTGTCGCTTACAACTGTTCTGCAGTAGATGTCTTTTGAAGGGCCGGTCATAGAAATATCATGATTGGACCGATCATTCTATGTCTATGGGGTTACTGGTCATTCTATGTCTTTGTCTATGGGGTTACTGGTCATTCTATGTCTTTGTCTATGGGGTTACTGGTCATTCTATGTCTTTGTCTATGGGGTTACTGGTCATTCTATGTCTTTGTCTATGGGATTACTGGTCATTATATGTCTTTGTCTATTGGGCAAGTGGCATGTTTGGAAGCTTGAATACAATTGCTTAATGAAAATATAACTAGGCCTATAGTGGTCAGTAGTGGTTATAATATAATTCAGCTTTAAATGACAATATTACACTATCTTTGCATAATAGCCTGTGTTGATGGTAAGAGATTATTTTGTTGATTACTTTTGATCATCTGCTATATAAGTTCTTTCTATTTTCTTATTTGTAAGCCACTTTGAGGAAAAAGATGGGTGGTAAGTGTGATCGGCATGCTTTATACAGTACATGTACAAAACAACTGATGTTCTTTTGACTTTATTTACTAGATCCCTATTTGTTTACGATTGTGTTCAATTAGAATGAATGCTATATACTTGATGATATGTTCTCTCACTCACTAGATCCTTAGCTAGACACTGAGTGGACAAAACATTAAGAACACCTGCTCCTTCCTTGACATAGACTGACCAGGTGAAAGCTATGATCCCTTATTGATGTCACTTGTTAAATCCACTTCAATCATATAGATGAAGGTGAGACGACAGGCTAATGTTTAAACCTTGAGACAATTGAGACATGGATTGTGTATGTGTGCCATTCAGAGGGTGAATGGGCAAGACAAAAGGTGAAAGTTCCTTTGAAAGGGCATGGTAGTAGGTGCCAGGTGTACCGATTTGTGTCAAGAACTGCAACAGTTTCCCATGTGTATCAAGAATGGTTCACCACCCAAAGGACATCCAGCCAACTTGACACAAATGTGGGAAGCATTGGAGTCAACATGGGCCAGCATCCCTGTGGAACGCTTTCGACACCTTCTAGAATCCGTGCACCCGACGAATTGAGGCTGTTCTGAGGGCAGAAGGGGGTATAACTCAATATTAGGAAGGTGTTCCTAATGTTTGGTATACTCAGTGTACTATACATGCTCACTGGACTTTAGAGGGCATTTAGTGGGTATGAAGGTGAACTAGTGTTTGTTGTCTAGGGGTTGTAACCTAAACAGGGGTGTCGTAAAAATTAAGAACATATGAAAATGCCCTTCTGAACAAGAACCTGTTTAAAAACTAACTTTTCACAGCAATGCCTACGTACTTCAGTTCGGTGTGAGAGCGCAGTGCTATTCTCATGCATTATTCATGGTTCTGGCCCTCTTTTAGACACAGTTATGCAAGATCAGGAAAAAGCAACAGCAGAGATCTTGGATGTGTCCAAACGTGCACTCTTTTCTCTATATTTTCCACTACTTTTGACCAAAACCCTATGGGCTCTGGTCAAAAGTAGTGCACTTTAAAGGGAATAGGGTATCATTAGGGATTAGGATGCATCCCTCTACTTTAGATTTGCATCCCTCTACCACAGATTTGTAACCTTCTAAAATGGTTGTAGTGTTTTCTGTAATGATAAAATGATCTGAAACACCTTTATGGGATAATAACTGAAAGACCTAGAGTTAATGCACAACAGTCAGCTGCGTATATCAAAGAGTAGGTAGCTGCCTTCTCAGAATACACTACAGACTTAACTTTAACGGCACAACGCTGTTATACAATGGGCCCATTACAAATAGGCATTTGACTCATACAGAAACAAGATGTTGCCATGGCAATAATGCTGCATAGAGTACAGTGCATTGTCAACTATAGCAGGAGAGCATTCTACCTGCAAAAAATATTATATACACTTAGAAAAAGGGGTTCCAAAAGGGTTCTTTGGCAGACCCCATAGGAACACCTTTTCCCTTGAAAAGGGTTCTACATGGAACCCAAAAAGGTTCTACCTGGAACCAAAAAGGGTTCTCCTATGGGTACAGCCAAAGAACCCTTTTAGATTCTAGATAGCACCTTTTTTTCTAAGAGTGTACAGTTCTGCTGCTGCCTAGTCGTAGGCACATTATTCAGCTGTAACGGCCTCGCTCTGTGTTCACTACTTCACACCAGAACACTGGAGATTTGCAGCAATGCTTCTAGAATTCTAGAATGCATGGTCACACCAGACACTAAGGTGTCTTAGAATGTGTGGCTTCTTCACATCAATCCACCAGGGTTCCTTACTGCCATAAATACTGCTTTGTTACTGTATCAGCAGATGTGACAGAGAAAGAGACAGATATAGCTGGGTGGCCAGTGATGGTGAGAATGTTTTTAGACAGCACTGGAATCTTCTCCATCTTAATTATACAGTACACATATGGTCATGTCTGTATTAGTATGCAGACAGAAGGATCAGAGTATTACTGTATGAAGCTGTTTTTTCCACAGGGGTTTAAACAGTGATAACAGTCATGTTTATCATTTGTCATACACTGTGTCTTTCGATAAAGGTTATTAATACACTAATAGCAGACAATGTGCATCAAACATAAACAGCTCTTGCTTAGCAGGTTAGCCTTTTTCATCATGAATCTTGTTCTGGGGGCAGCTCTGCAGAGTAGTCACTAGCTAGCACAGCCACAAAGTCATAAAATCTCATTTTAAACATAACCCTAACCTTAACCACACTGCTAACCTTAATGCTTAACCCTAACCTTATTGTCATGAATTTTTACAATATAGCCAATTTTAACTTTGCAGCTGGCCTATCTAAAGGGAAATTACTCAGTTCTACCTTCAGGACAAAACTCATGACACTAAATGTCAACCTGCTCTTGGTTAGATTTAATTCAGTAATAATGTATTTCATGAAGACAGTAGGATGTAGCCTATAGCCCTCTCTCCTCAGTTCACAGGTTTTTGACAGCAGTGAGGGAGAAGGGTTTTTGAATGTGTAATCAGAATAACTAGAGATACCGTATGGATGTCCCTATCTGAACTGCCTTTTCTTCCTGTTCTAGATGATCAGTCTTCAGATAATGAGCGTCTAAAGAAGAGGATTGTATTCTCAGTCACTCTAAGTAATCGTCCCATGCATGGGAGCGCTCAAAAAGAAAAAAAAGACTAGCATGTTGGTTGTGCAGTTGCCGCTGAACCATATAGCCTGGTCCAGATCAGTTTGTGCCGTCTTACCAAATTCTTGTCACTCATTGTCAATTTTTTAAGGGTTGCGTCTTAAATGACACCCTAACTCATATAGTCCACTACTTTTAAACAGAGCCCTATGGGCCCTGGTCAAAAGTAGTGGACTGGATAGGGAATAGGATTCCATTTAGGACGCAACCAAGGAGTTAAAAACAGACCAAAACAGCTAAATCATAGAACCAAAAGAAAGTGATAGCTAGCTTGCACGGCTTTGACTTTGACCAATGTCAGTGTGACTATTTCTGTTCCCTTTTCCTTTATGCTCGGTTTGATTTCCCATTCTGACTGACGGAATGGATTGTCATTGCTTGGAGACAGATATAGAGTGTAGGCTATGGTATCCTATACTCACAGTGGAGCGGTGTCTGTCTGTCTGTCTGTCTTTGTGTTCCAGATAAAGTGGAAGAGAACATGCCTCCTCAGAAGCCCATATGGGACAACTCTAACACTGACATAAGGGTCGCAAACACGGTCAAAACGCGGCCCAACAGCAGGTGCTTGGCCATGAACCCAGAGATGAACGTAAGTATAACCACTAACCAGGCTTTACTCTACTACTATCTACACTACTCTGTTGTGAGGTATGCGTATGTATTTCATTATTGAGTGTGTAGTTTGTTGCTATGTGACACTGGAGCAAGACCATAGAGATCTATGCTGCGAGAATGCTGATGGGTGCACCATTGCCTGTTGCAATTTACTGTTCTAAGCTGGCTGGATAAGGAAGTACATGATGGACTTCATCTGTTACGAGGTGTTTATGGTCCTGATGGATTTTATCTGTTAGGAGGTGTTCATGGTCCTGATGGATTTTATCTGGTAGGAGGTGTTCATGGTCCTGATGGATTTTATCTGGTAGGAGGTGTTCATGGTCCTGATGGATTTTATCTGTTAGGAGGTGTTCATGGTCCTGATGGACTTCATCTGTTACGAGGTGTTTATGGTCCTGATGGATGTTATCTGTTAGGAGGTGTTCATGGTCCTGATGGATTTTATCTGTTAGGAGGTGTTCATGGTCCTGATGGATTTTATCTGTTAGGAGGTGTTTATGGTCCTGATGGATGTTATCTGTTAGGAGGTGTTTATGGTCCTGATGGATGTTATCTGTTAGGAGGTGTTCATGGTCCTGATGGATTTTATCTGTTAGGAGGTGTTCATGGTCCTGATGGATGTTATCTGTTAGGAGGTGTTTATGGTCCTGATGGATGTTATCTGTTAGGAGGTGTTCATGGTCCTGATGGACTTCATCTGTTACGAGGTGTTTATGGTCCTGATGGATTTTATCTGGTAGGAGGTGTTTATGGTCCTGATGGATTTTATCTGTTAGGAGGTGTTCATGGTCCTGATGGACTTCATCTGTTACGAGGTGTTTATGGTCCTGATGGATTTTATCTGTTAGGAGGTGTTCATGGTCCTGATGGACTTCATCTGTTACGAGGTGTTTATGGTCCTGATGGATTTTATCTGTTAGGAGGTGTTCATGGTCCTGATGGATTTTATCTGTTAGGAGGTGTTCATGGTCCTGATGGATTTTATCTGTTAGGAGGTGTTCATGGTCCTGATGGACTTCATCTGTTACGAGGTGTTTATGGTCCTGATGGATTTTATCTGTTAGGAGGTGTTCATGGTCCTGATGGATTTTATCTGTTAGGAGGTGTTCATGGTCCTGATGGATTTTATCTGGTAGGAGGTGTTCATGGTCCTGACCTGCTTCTCAACTAGTGTTTAGGTTTAAACAGCTTCATGTTCTTACTTTTCCATTAGATCTTTCACAAGTTGACCTGCAGCAGAGGACAAATAAATGTGTTTGGTTAATAACCTCTTACACTTGTGGGAATTGCCCAATATGGATAGGGCTAAATTGAAATGTTTCTTAAGGAATAAATATTTAAAGCGTATGCGTAACCATGGTAGCAATTAAAAGGGAACAGTTTGGCGATTATGGGAAAATGATTAGTCCAAAGTTGAGGACACAACAGTTCACCTGACACAAGACTGAATCCAAACATTACACAGTTGATTGTATGTGCATTTTACATGTATTGTACTTTTTGCCGCATTTGTTGATAACAAAATAAAAAAAATATCTGGATACATTCAGTAACATGGTAATAATATTCTTGGAAAATTTGGGGTACAGTAGGTGCAACATAAAAGTGAGAGGTCTAACTGGTGTTTCCAAGTGGCCACACACCTCTCCAAAGTGTGCACAGTTCATAATGCATTTCAATGCATTTTTATGACTCCTAGCTATGCCATTGAGGAACTAGAGCAAGCACACTTGTAGTTGTTTTGTTTGGAATATAGCCCTGCATCCCCGCCTTTACACAATTATTGTTGTTGTTTACTCAATCCATAAATGGGCCATTATAAATTCGAAATCTGGGTCAGGTAAGCATCATTTTTAATCTTGCTCTATTGCCAACATGACGAGCTAAATTAGAAACTATAGCGTTAGGCTTTCACAAGGCAATTCAGAGAAGCAGATCATCATTTTTAATCTTGCTCTATTGCCAACATGACGAGCTAAATTAGAAACTATAGCGTTAGGCTTTCACAAGGCAATTCAGAGAAGCAGATCATCATTTTGGTGTGCATAGAATGGAGTCATGAGTGTGCTGTACAGTATGTATGCAGGTTAAATATTTAGCATGGACAGAAACATGTTGAGATGTAGTTACCAGATGTTCCTATGGACTTTTTCATAATTTTGGTGTGCATAGAATGGAGTCATGAGTGCATTCAGGTGTGTGGTCCACTGCAAATGTTCTTCACAATACAACAAACAGGCTCATTCTGTTCAGAACAACCCAGGGTATAACACCAGGTCATCTTGTAACTGTACATCTAACATAGTCATCATAAACATTGATAGTGTATATTACATCAGTTTTATGACATGGAAATGTGAATACAATTTTATTTGATTTGAAATCTGCCATTTTCAACCCGTATATGGGTACGAGTGTAAAGGGCTATGAAATAAATGACAAATAAAATGAAAGGAAATGTACATCAACAATCATTCTAACTGATCTATAAACTGATAGACTGTTTCCCATGCAGGCTCAGTCTCTTCTCCTCTCTTTGTTACAGTCCATGTGTGAGAGCCAGGACGTGTCGATGCAGACCCAGACCCAGCCCAGAGAGCCAGGCAGCCCCAGAGGTCGAGGCCCCTTCCTGGGGGTGCCAAACAGACAGGGGACCATGAGACGACAAAAGTCCATAGGAACATCTGGTAACTACATCTCAACATGTTTCTGTCCATGCTAAATATTTAACCTGCATACATACTGTACAGCACACACTTATATACAGTACACATGCGTGCACAGGCATGCACACTCACACACACACACACACAGACATCTGTATTCAATTACCTTTTTTCCCGTACACACACCCTTGAAGGTTTCAATTCTATAATTGCCGTTAATGTAAAGTAATAGTCAATGTATGTTGCTTTTTCTTCAGGAATAACAGAAGAGGACGCCCCTCAGTTCCTGACCCCTCCCATGTTGAAATTCACCAGGAGCCTATCAATGCCGGACACATCAGAGGACATCCCACCCCCGCCCGCTATCTCCCCTCCATCTCCCCCTTACAACAACGACCCCAACCCCCAGGGCAGAGGCTACGGCACTATCAGACACACTGTTCCCAAAGGCACCGCCCCTGAGCGAGGGGGGGACCCCAACACGGGCGGCAGGGACGGATGGAGGGAACAGGGGGGTATGTACTACACAGAGCCCCAGTCGGAACAGTATCAGTCTGAGGACCACCACCACCACCAGGGTAGCCAGAGTCCAGGCCAAGGGCTCACAGCCCAGCAGAGCTTCCTGAACCGCAGGGCCCAGATCCCAGAGAACCCATACTCAGACCTGGGGAAGATGGGCAACCTGGGCCTGTTTGCCCCCAACAAACCTCAGAGGAGGAAGGGCATGCTGATGAAGCAGAACAAGATTGAGGACAGCCCAGAGAAGACCTGCACCATAAAAATCCCAACCATCATCATCAAAGAACCCTCTACATCTAGCAGTGGGAAGAGCAGCCAGGGCAGCAGCATGGAGATAGAGACTGGATCCCATGACCACCCAGGACAACTCCGGCCGGATGACGGACACAACCCCAGCAGTCCCTTTGCCACGGCCATGGCGGGCGCAGTGCGGGAACGTGAGATGAGGATGGTGGATTCTCACCAGAACTCCCCATCCTACAGGTTCACCGACCAGGGTGAAGAAGACTCGCCTCCCGCGCCCGCGCCTCGCCTCCGCCACTCCAAGTCCATCGACGAGGGAATGTTCAGTAGTGACGAGCGCCTGCGTCGCCTCATGGCCCCACCGGCCTCACTACTCAGCATCCCCAGAAGAGGGAGTAACGTGGCGGTCTTCAACACCCCGGAGCCCACTGTTGTGAGAGAGCCGCTCCACACGCGCACTGGCCACCACAGCCCGGTCAGTCTGCCCGCCAAGACCTATACCTCCAGTAGTGGGCGCTACGTCCACCCAGTCACAGGGAAGCCTCTGGACCCCAACTCTCCTCTGGCCCTGGCTCTGGCTGCACGGGACCGGGCCATGAGAGAGCAGTCCCAGCCACTCCCGCTGAAGACCGAACTGCCTAAACCTGACCTGAACAAGCCTCTGTTCATCGACACCAAGCTGAGGACCGGCATGGGCGCAAATTTCTCCTCGACCGCCACCATGGGTCGACCGGGCAGGGCGGGGCTTCGTAGGCAGATGACAGAGGCAAAGTACGAGACAGAGTCCAAATACGACCACCCGTTGGCCAAAGACAAGGACAAGAGTCTCTCCCGTCCTCAGAGAGAAGAGGAGAAGAAGAACATGTTGATAGACATTGGTGACACGTCTCAGCAGAAGTCAGCTGGGTTGCTGATGGTCCACACCACTGACGAGAACAACCTGTCTGAGGGGGAGAGGGACGGGGCGGTCAGTCCAGACAGCACCCCCAGTGAGCTCCGGGACCCCAACCAACCTAACACCCCCAAAATGGCCTCCCCTAACCCCCACAACCCCCACTCTATGGGCCCTGGACCCAGAGGTAGTAAGACCATGATCACCGTCACCTCAGTGGACGAGCCGGTCAAACTACCCTTCGGTATCCCCCCTCCACCCTGTGTTCCCTCCGTGGACATCGACGATGAGTTCTTTGCTGACCCACTGCCACCGCCGCTCGAGTTCGCCAACAGCTTCGACATCCCAGAGGACCAAAAGGGGGCGATCGCTGAGCTCCTGAAACAGCAACGAAACGCTGGCAGGGCACCATCGTCTCTAGCCCCCTTCTATCCCTATCACGGTAACACCCCAGGCCACCCTGACCAGACCATGATCAAACGGCCTGCGGTGCTCACCAACTGTACGCCCCCCTGTTTCCCCCATGCCCTCTTGGAGAGCTACGATCCTATCAGTGACTCGGGCATTGATGTGGAGCCGGACAGCCGCAGTATTGGAGACCCCCAGCTGGAGACTACAAGCACTATGTCCACCGTATCCAGTATCTCCACGCTGTCGTCCGAGGGTGGCGAGGTGCTGGACAACACATGTACAGTCTATGCAGACAGACAGGCCTTTCTGGTGGACCGGACTTCAAAGTCAAGAACCAGGCAACCTGCCGCAAACAAGAGCAACGCACTTTACAAGGACCCTGCCTTGATGGATAGAGAGGAGAACATAAGAACTTTCGCCGCACCTTCCTCCGTCCCACCGCCTCCCCCCGGGGCCAGCGTCTCTTCAGAGCCTCCCAGAACACCAACTCAAAGAACCTCCAAGCTATGGGGAGACCCTCCAGGCTCTAACCCCCAGGACATGCAGAACAAGGACAGGACACCAAAGCCAGGAGAGGGGATAGACTCTTCTTCCTCAGGATGTAGGACTGTTTTTGGATCAAGGTAGGCTACGCCGTGTGTATGTGTGTGTGTGTTCTGCCGGAGAGCAGAAGGAGTTGCCTAGCAACCTAATAATGAGAGCAGCAGCCTTGAGGAGTAGATGAGCAACAACGTCATGCCAGTCTGATTATCATAGAGACCAAACCGCCACAGAGCTTTCCTCCGAAGGAAGGGGTGAGTGGTGTGTCACTGTGTGTCGCTAGCAGCACGGTTCAAAATAGCACAGAGGCTGCGTGCCAAATGGCACCCTATTCCCTACTTAGTGCACCAGGGCCCATAGGGGAATAGGGAATAGTGTGCCATTTGAGATGCATACACACTTTGTTTTAACAGGGGTGGATGGTGTGTGTGTAACCTGTCTCTCAATTGTCTGTCATTTGAACAAACCCAGAGTTGGTCAAATATCAATGGGCCTCTCTGGTCAGTTAACTCTCCTCTTCATTCCTCTACCAGTCACCGCAAACCACTGGAAGTAGATTGTCATCGTAGACTAGATATGAATGTGTGTGTATACATTGAGGCTCCAACAGATGTAGGCTATGGAGTGGTGTATGTGTGGGATGTATGATTGTAGGCTGTTATTGTGTAGTTGGTTTTTGCAGGTATGAATGCATATTTGTGTGTATTTAGAACACTTTTGTGTATGCAGGTCACTGTCTGAACGTTTGTTTATCGCTGCTCGTACGGTATGTCTATTTGTGTAACTGGCAGATATCTTGTTTGTACAGCAGGCTACGTAAGCCGGCATGGCATTTCTTACAGACACTGTGCGTTCCACCCTACAGCAGTCCTCTGGGATAGCAACAAACTCATTTATTATGGAAAGCTGTGGTTATTTACAGAGCAGACCAGATGAGGCTAACTCTAAAAGTCATGGCTGTACCACCAAAGCTCTGCTACCAGTGTTGTTCACGCTGAATATACTGCAGAGCACAGAACAAACCTAATCAGAATGAGATATTAGGTTAACCTGATTCAACCTGATACATAAATAAATGAATAGAGATCTTCTGACACTTTCAAAGAAATGGCTGTCACTTTTTATGGGAAGGAAAACACTGTTAGTTTCTATGGGAAGGAAAACACTGTTAGTTTCTTTGTATTTAGAATGAATTCCCCACTTCCAAATTCTAACTTCCAATGGAAAGAATAGATCCTTTTTATACTTGTTCTTATTCTTCACTCTCATCTGACACAAACACACACACACACACGGACACAAACACACACACAGGGACACATGCACGCACGGACACACACACACGGACACACACACACATGGACATAAACACACACACACAAGGACACACACTCACACACACACGGGTACACACACACCCACAGGTACACACAAACATAATCACACACAGACACACGGACACACACACACATGGACATACACACTCATGGACACACGCACACACACGGAAGCCCCCTTCCAGTCTGCAGTTTTGAAGGAGTTTGTGTTGTTTAGGGAAGACTGGCAGGTGAGTATATTAATCCTCCAGTAGATCTGTCAGGTCAGTGTATTAATCCTCCAGTAGATCTGTCAGGTCAGTGGATTAATCCTCCAGTAGGTCTGTCAGGTCAGTGTCATAATCCTCCAGTAGGTCTGTCAGGTCAGTGTCATAATCCTCCAGTAGGTCTGTCAGGTCAGTGTATTAATCCTCCAGTAGGTCTGTCAGGTCAGTGTATTAATCCTCCAGTAGGTCTGTCAGGTCAGTGTATTAATCCTCCAGTAGGTTTGTCAGGTCAGTGTATTAATCCTCCAGTAGATCTGTCAGGTCAGTGTATTAATCCTCCAGTAGATCTGTCAGGTCAGTGTATTAATCCTCCAGTAGGTCTGTCAGGTCAGTGTATTAATCCTCCAGTAGGTTTGTCAGGTCAGTGTATTAATCCTCCAGTAGGTCTGTCAGGTCAGTGTATTAATCCTCCAGTAGGTCTGTCAGGTCAGTGTATTAATCCTCCAGTAGGTTTGTCAGGTCAGTGTATTAATCCTCCAGTAGGTCTGTCAGGTCAGGTGGACTACTTCTTCTTTTCCTCACAGGAGGAGAGACATCAACGTGTCCGTCTCTTACTGGCCCAGTTAGAACAGTCATTGGATTAGTTGATGAGTCTATACTGCATCCAGGTGTAGTTGTGGAATATTTCAGTTTGTTTGTCATGCTAACTCAGGGTCTCTGACTAATGTTTCAGCTCATTCTTTTCTGATAAGCAACACCTCTTTCTCTCTTGTCCTCTAACCTAGTGTGTTCTCTACTCTCTCTTTTTCTCTCTCTCTCTCTCTCTCTCTTGTCATCAAACCTAATGTGTTCTGTACTTTCTGTAGGGGTCCGGACAGTGGGTCCCTCTCCTCAGGTACACAGCGGAATACCACAGTCTCTTTTGCTGCCCAGCTCCCCCCGAACGTGCCTGCCCCATCTCCAAACCAACAGACAGAGAGCCCCTCCCACCACAGAGCCCCCAGCCCCATCCTCTCTCCCCCAGACTCAGGCCTCGGCTGTGCCTCCTCACTCCCTGCCACCTCTCCCACCCTTTCAGACGTGTTCGGCCTGCCCACCCCCCCTCTCAGCCTGGGCACGGGGAGCAGCCGCTCACCCTCCCCCCTCACCCTCATCCAGGCCGTCTCCAACAAGCCTTTTGCCACCAAGCCGGTTCTGATGTGGAGCAAACACGACGTGGCCGACTGGCTGGAAAGCCTAAACCTGGCTGAGCACAGAGACACCTTCATGGACAACGACATCGAGGGCAGCCACCTGCCTAGCCTACAGAAGGACGACCTCATAGACCTAGGGGTGACCAGGGTCGGACATCGGATGAACATAGAGAGAGCTTTGAAACTTCTGATGGACAGGTGAGAAGTGAGGAGGGTGATGAGGTCTCTGAGTCTCCAACACTACAACTTCACAACAGGCGAAGTTAATGATCAATTATGTCCATAACAATCATTTTTATTTATGTTGACTTATTTAAACTATACTTACTGTATAATTGCTATGATGATGCTTGTTTTGTTGAAATTTAGGAATATCCTCATGTATCCTGAAGAAATTGCAACTTGAAACAGCACTGCAGTTTCCTGAATAAACAAGAAGGTCCCCCCAGAGTGGGATAGAGTGGTCCCAGGTGAGACAGAGCTGCTCTGTCAGTAGGAAGGAAGGAAGAAAGTAGATACACGGGATGTGGCTGTGATATGGAATATACTACACTATCAAACACAGCAGCTTAATCGCTATGGGATTTACGGACTTCTGAAATCAACCTCATTTAAATGCATAACTAGAACCAGCTTCGTAGGGGTTTCATTTCCTACTGTTTCTCATTTAGAAATGATGCGGTGAATATCTTTTTAGGAAAAAGTGGAAAACATTTACAGTATGTATGTGCACTTCTGCCTGTGAAATTAAGCTTTCTCTCTCGCCCTTTTCACTGGGTTGTAGGTTAATTTGAGAGAGCGTACAGTGTATTCTCAGACACAGACATTTATACCCAGAAAGGAAATCAAAGATTAAATTAATTTCTAAATTGGTACAGTAGCAAAGTTGTTGCCCTTCAACCTTATTTCAATAGCTGTTTTACTACTGGTCATGTTTACTTGAGAGTTTTAAACACAGTATTGAAAATGTAAATTAAATTGTTCATAAATCATTATACTGTCTTCCACAGGAAGCTGAACTGTGTGCCAACAGCTCCCCCTACTGTAGTCTCCTGAACATGACATGGCAGAGTGCTTGGCACTGGCAGTCAGGGCTTTCCAATCGTTATCATCAACCGTCATCCTTTCTTTCAGTCTTCTATGTCCTCTGAGAGGAATAATACAAACATTATCACATTAGGTTATTACTGTATACCCTGAACTGATGTTTAGGACTTTAGGATTGAAGACACTATCAGGAATGAATGACCCAGAGTTACAGGGTTGGGTCAATTCCATTTCAATTAAAGGTAGAGTCAGCGATATGACATAGATGCACAAAGTAAACAGCATAGTGGGTCAATTGTATGCGACAACTTAGAGCGTTAGATTGCGATGCTCAGCTTCTCTGCTGTTTTGGTCCTGTGGCTACCACGTTGTAAGTGCATGAATCGAACCAGAGCACATGTACAGATACTGTGTGAGAGCGAAGTCTTGCATCTTGCTCATTGCAATATCTGCGGTGCTGCTCACTCAACGTCATTTTGCGGACTCTGGAAGTAAACTAAATTTCTAATTCTACAATTTTTGCAACGTGAAGCATTGTGTAAAATTGGAAATGGAATTTCAGTTTACTTCCTGAATTGAAAAGGAATTTACCCCAACACTGCAGAGTAAGCATGCTTTTGAAGACAGATATCAGAGAAGTGTATGCACTATATGGGAAAAAGTAGGTGAACAAACACTAAACCTGGTATCAGAAGGAGCAGAGTTCAACTGGTTTGGCAAGCAAAGAGAGACGCAGATACCACTAGGAATAAATTTGATAAGAATGTTTACTTTTTGTGTATGATAATTTAAGTATTAGAGACATATTTAATCTATGATGGTGTTTTGATGTGTTTTGTTGATGAGAAAGACATTTGTATGCATCCACACAGCTCAAAACCCACTAGCCAAAAACTGGTTGAATCAATGATGTTTCCACGTCATTTCAACCCCAAAATTAAATGTGATGACGTTGAATCAACGTAGAAAAGTGATTTGAATTGAAAAAAAGTAATCAACATAAAGGAATTTTGTATTTTCTTTCACCCAACTTTTAACCGAAATCCAATGACATCATGACATTTTTGGTTGATTTCACATTGAATTCATGTTAGTTGATAACTCAACCAAATGTAAATCAAAACTTTACATTTGGTTGAGTTGAGCATAATTTCCTCCATGTTTTCAAGACAGGGTCTCTTCATACTATCACCAGTAAGTCCATAAAGCCAGAGATTCACTCATCACAACGTGGATGAGTTTAAAATGAAGTTTATTACACTTTCCACTGAGTTTGTCTGAAACGGGCTGAAGTTGTATTTTCCACTCAGTTTGCGTTGGGTTTATATTCCGGACCTTAACAGTTTAAACTTCTTGATATTTGAATTTCCCGAGTAACAAAATGTGGGTGCTAGCTAAAATCCCAATGACAGTATTTATGGAAGGTTATTTTGGATCTACATGTGCGTGGGATCTATTGGTTTGAGAGGGGGAAAACTGACCTTGATATGTCTGATGACTGATATGCATGACATCACAGCATTAAAGTTCTTGTCCGTAGAAATAGTCCACAGAAACCGTAGAAATAGAATTCATTATATTTCTATGGTAATGACTACGACCATCTTTGACAGTACTCTCTGTCGACTTGAGGGCACACTTTGAGATGAGATCTTATGTTAAGAACCACAGGAACAGGAAGGAACACAGTATTTTTGATGATGTAGAGATATTTATCATGAGGGTATATTCCTATCTGTGTAGTCGCCATATCAACCCTGACGTGTGGTTAGGTTTTCCGAAAAGCAGCGAAATATGGTTAAGAAGCAATATAATATACATTCTGTTTCAAGTAGATGTTATTTTTATTTTCCAGGTGAATAATTATACATGTAACAGGATTTCAAGTCTCTATTTTTAAAATTGATATAAATAATTGTGTTATAATCCATATTCCTATAGAGCATATTTGAAATCTTTTAGCAATTGATAGTCACGTTTTGACTAAGCCTCTGTAATTATTAATTATTAAAAGCTGATATAAATTGATATTTGCATAGTTTGTGCATCATGTATGTATACTATGAAGATACTCAGGCTGTACATGTCTTCACTATTTGCTATAGGAAACGTTACTTGACCAAGAGAAAAACACACCACTGAATGGGACTGCTGATGTACAGTAGATTTGATGGCTGCACATTGCACTGAGGCCATGCACAGACCTATTATAGTGAAGCTGACTAGACATATATAGTGAAGCTGACTAGACATATATAGTGAAGCTGACAAGACTTAGTAGTGAAGCTGACTAGACATAGAAGTGAAGCTGACTAGACATAGTAGTGAAGCTGACTAGACATAGAAGTGAAGCTGACTAGACATAGTAGTGAAGCTGACTAGACTTAGTAGTGAAGCTGACTAGACATATATAGTGAAGCTGACTAGACATAGTAGTGAAGCTGACTAGACATATAGTGAAGCTGACTAGACATATATAGTGAAGCTGACTAGACATAGTAGTGAAGCTGACTAGACATAGAAGTGAAGCTGACTAGACATAGAAGTGAAGCTGACTAGACATATAGTGAAGCTGACTAGATATATAGTGAAACTGACTAGACCTAGTAGTGAAGCTGACTAGACCTAGTAGTGAAGCTGACTAGACCTAGTAGTGAAGCTGACTAGACTTAGTAGTGAAGCTGACTAGACTTAGTAGCGAAGCTGACTAGACTTAGTAGCGAAGCTGACTAGACTTAGTAGCGAAGCTGACTAGACTTAGTAGCGAAGCTGACTAGACATATATAGCGAAGCTGACTAGACATATATAGTGAAGCTGACTAGACATAGTAGTGAAGCTGACTAGACATAGTAGTGAAGCTGACTAGACATAGTAGTGAAGATGACTAGACATGTATAGTGAAGCTGACTAGACCTAGTAGTGAAGCTGGCTAGACTTAGTAGTGAAGCTGACTAGACCTTGTAGTGAAGCTGACTAGACATATAGTGAAGCTGACCAGACCTATATCGTGAAGCTGACTAGACGTAGTAGTGAAGCTTAGACCCATATATTGAAGCTGACTAGACCTATCTAGTGAAGCTGACTAGACCTAGTAGTGAAGCTGACTAGACCTATCTAGTGAAGCTGACTAGACCTATCTAGTGAAGCTGACTAGACCTATCTAGTGAAGCTGACTAGACCTAGTAGTGAAGCTGACTAGACCTAGTAGTGAAGCTGACTAGACCTAGTAGTGAAGCTGACTAGACCTATCTAGTGAAGCTGACTAGACCTATCTAGTGAAGCTGACTAGACCTATCTAGTGAAGCTGACTAGACCTATCTAGTGAAGCTGACTAGACCTATCTAGTGAAGCTGACTAGACCTAGTAGTGAAGCTGACTAGACCTAGTAGTGAAGCTGACTAGACCTAGTAGTGAAGCTGACTAAACCTAGTAGTGAAGCTGACCAGACCTATGAAGTGAAGCTGACTAGGTCTATTATAGTGAAGCTGACTAGACCTATTATAGTGAAGCTGACTAGACCTATATACTAAGGCATCTGAAGTGCAGAGAGTTTGAAGGAAAGTTAATTCATCAGCAGATTGGGCTGTGCTACTGTACCGTGGCCCCTAATGGGCAAAGTTTTAAAAGCTACTTTGCCCCGTAGGGTTCCAATCGAACATAGCCTACAAATCCTGGATGAATACAACTCTATTTCAGGTTTCAGTGTGAAACAATAGTGAACTGTAGTATGATGCTGTCTGGAATTCCAGGCTACATGGGACATGCTAAGATGCAGTAAATTCCAGTTAACAGGTGTCAGATCCGAAATGTTTGTCCTCTTGTTTTATTCTTCACAGATAAAGAATCACTCTCCTTTTTTGTCAACTTCCTTTTCATGCTTTCTATGTTGCTGTAATTTTGTGCTACGAATCGTTTAATTTAACTTTTAGATGAAAATATTATTATTGAGATCACAGGAAGAAAAGTATTTGTAAATCCACAATACTTGTATGGAAAACAACATTTTATGCAGGTTAATAAATATATTACACAATATTTGATGACATTGATGTCATATTGCCTTTTTTGTCTTGTAAAGAGTTTTCCAATGGCAATGTTTCATTGACAGCTATAGCACTGGGTGTTGCCCAGAGTTATACAGATGTGTTGAATGTGCCTGGTTCAAGATCTGTTTGTGCTGTCTTGCCAACCCGCACGGCGACTCCTATGGCCTCTTGCATCCCTCAATGTTTGGCTTGAAAATTATTATGGGAGTTGGCAAGAAAGCACAAACAGATCTGGGACCAGGCTCGTGTTTAATAATTGAGATCTATGGATGTGTTCAATAACGGAGTTCTGGGAATACCAATTATCCATTAATTTATGATGATGCAATCCACAGGAGGTCTGGACTACAGTATCAGTCAACAGTTTGGACACACCTACTCATTCCAGGGTTTTTATTTATTTTTAAAATTTTCTACATTGTAGAATAATAGTGAAGACATCAAAACTATGAAATAACACATATGGAATGTAGTAACCAAAAAAGTGTGAAACAAATCTAAATATATTTTATAATTGAGATTCTTCAAAGTAGCCACCCTTTGCCTTGATGACAGCTTTGCACACTCTTGGCATTCTCTCAACCAGCTTCATGAGGAATGCTTTCCCAACAGTCTTGAAGGAGTTCACACACATGCTGAGCACTTCCTGGCTGCTTTTCCTTCACTCTGCGGTCCAACTCATCCCAAACCATCTCAATTGGGTTGAGGTCGGGTGATTGTGGAGGCCAGGTCATCTGATGCAGCACTCTCCTTGGTCAAATAGCCCTTACACAGCCTGGAGGTGTGTTGAGTCATTGTCTTGTTGAAAAACAATTATAGTCCCACTAAGCGCAAACCAGATGGGATGTCGTATCCCTGCAGAATGTGGGGATGAGCAAAGCACCCCCATACCATCACACCTCCTCCTCCATGCTTCATGGCAGGGACCACACATGCGGAGATCATCCGTTCACCTACTCCGTGTCTCACAAAGACACAGCTGTTGGAACCAAAAATCTCAAACTTGAAGGAGTTTGTGATTATTGTTATTTGTTTAAAACTTTGTGGATTACTACATGATTCCATATGTGTTATTTCATAGTTTTAATGTCTTCACTATTATTTTACAATGTA
Source organism: Salmo salar (assembly GCF_965601325.2). NCBI lineage: Eukaryota > Metazoa > Chordata > Actinopteri > Salmoniformes > Salmonidae > Salmo > Salmo salar. The sequence goes on from NC_138300.1 coordinate 115,522,778, forward strand.
GAAAATAGTAAAAATAAAGACAAACCCTGGAATGAGTAGGTGTGTCCAAACTTTTGACTGGTACTGTACGTCGTCATCTCCACTACCCTTACCGCTTGATCAAAGGTGCAATATACAGCACTGACCCAAAGTCCTGTACCAATAAAGATATTCTGAGCTCAGACTGGTATAGCGAGGTCAAGCACCTCCTGGTATTGTTGAGGGTGTCAGGGGTGGACATTTTACCAGAAGCAACAACCCTAGCAACCAATGAAAAATGTAATGCATTTGTAGCAAGGGTTCTGCCAGACAAGACTTTATCTCTTTTTGAATAATCTCTGGATTACTCTCTGATGCAATATTGAGCTAGAGTTTGGCAGCAGGTGTGTGTGTGTGTGTGTGTGTTATCTGATATTGTTCAGCTGTATTAGACATGATGGTATATTATTTGTTGATTTATAGTAATTTTTATAGAACAATAACTACTGTGAGTGAGCACCTAGACAACCATCTGAAAACAGGATTTTAGAAATGTTTGCAAATGTATTAAAAACAGAAATACCTTATTCATATAAGTATTCAGACCCTTTGCTATGAGACTTGAAATTGAGCTCAGGTGCATCCTTTTTTCATTTATCATCCTTGAGATGTTTCTACAACTTGATTGGAGTCCACCTGTGGTAAATTCAATTGATTGGACATGATTTGGAAAGGCACACACCTGTCTATATAAGGTCACACAGTAGACAGTGCATGTCAGAGCTATAAACAAAGCCATGAGGTTCAAGATAGGATTGTGTCGAGGCACAGATTTGGGGAAGGGTACCAAATTATTTCTGCAGCATTGAAGGTCCCCAATAACACAGTGGCCTCCATTATTCTTAAATGGAAGAAGTTTGGAACCACCAAGACTCTTCAAAGAGCCAAACTGAGCAATTGGGGACTACAGGGCCTAGCTTATGAGGTGACCAAGAACCCGATGGTCAATCTGGCAGAGCGCCAGAGTTTCTCTGTGGAGATGGGAGAACCTTCCAGAAGGACAACCATCTCTGCAGCACTCTACCAATCAGGCCTTTATGGTAGAATGGCCAGACGGAAGCCACTCCTCTGTAAAAGGTACATGACAGCCTGCTTGGCGTTTGCCAAAAGGCACCTAAAGGACTCTCAACCATGAGAAACAAGATTCTCTGGTCTGATGAAACTCCTTGGCCTGAATGCCAAGCATCACGTCTGGATGAAACCTGGCACCATCCTTACCGTGAAGCATGCTGGTGGCAGCATCATGCTGTGGGGATGTTTTTCAGCGGCAGGGACGGGGACACTAGTCAGGATCGAGGGAAAGATGAACGGTGCAAAGTACAGAGATCCTGCTCCAGAGCGCTCAGGAACTGACTGGGGTGAAGGTTCACCTTCCGACAGGACAATGACCCTAAGCACACAGCCAAGACAACACAGGAGTGGCTTTGGGAAAAGTCTTTGAATGTCCTTGAGTGGCCCAGCCGAGGCTGGACTTGAACCTGATCAAACATCTCTGGAGAGACCTGAAAATATCTGTGCAGCGACACTCCCCATCCAACCTGACAGAGCTTGAGTGGATCTGCAGAAAAAATGGGAGAATCTCCTTAAATACAGTTGTGCCAATCTTGTAGCATAATACCCAAGAAGACTTGAGGCTATAATTGTGGTCAAAGGTGCTTCAACAAAGTACTGAGTAACGGGTCTGAATACTTATGTAAATGTGATTTTTCCAATTTTTATTTTTAAGAATTTTGCAAACATTTCTAAAAATCTGTTTTTCCTTTGTCATTATGGGGTATTTATTGTAGATTGATGAGTGGAAAAAACGATTTAATCAATTTTAGAATAAGGCTGTAAGTAACAACATTTGGAAAAAGTCAAAGGGTCTGAATATTTTCCGAATGCACTGTATTTGGGGAATGCTGACCTCTACTGGTTATCATGTTTCTGAGCAATGGCTCTAAATGTCCTTTTTACATCATTCCATTTTTGCTCAAAATAGGAGCGATGGACTCACTCCTACCGAAAGATGTCGCCAGTAAGCTACACTGAAGAATTGGATAATGTATTTCCTCACAAGGTATTTATTTAGAAAGTACAATCTAGTAAAATAGTAATTACACAGTTATAACCTATAGTATGAATGTATTTTGGTTAGAACATCTTTGGCCATTGGAAGGTTCCGAGAAGGGTTCCGGGCAGGTTCCGGAGTGTCCTTGGTCAGTGGCACTGCCGGCTGCAGGCTCCTGCCCTGTATGCGAGGCACACACACACACACATACACACCCTACAGGCCAGGCGTCCCTCAGTGGTCCTCAGGCCTCTAAGGACTGCTGCTGCACATCCAGCTGGGGATCATTAAACTGGACGCCCATTGTGATATGGTGAGAAAGTGCCTTTATATACCCGATGGGGTGCACACACACCCACACAAACACACTGCAGATGAGGAAAGGAAACCTATTAGCAAGGCTAATCTGTAATGTGTTTGTACACAAGAGGAGGGAAAACCAATTTGAACCTGCATTACACAGCAGTGGTCCAATTTTTGATTTAAAAGAAGCTACTGATGCAGCCTCCACCTTAAAGCAATGGGTTTAAATTCAGTTAAGACTTTTACTGGTATGTTATACTCCATGAAAGCAAAGTCTGTTTGACTGTAGGATCCATAGACAGGACAAAAATAGCAAAACGCATTCGGTTTGTTTTGGTGAGCGAGCTGTAGCCTATCATGTTCTTTGTCCCAAATGTCACCCTAATCCCTACATATGGCACCCTACATGGCACCCTATTCCCCACATATGGGACCCTACATGGCACCCTGTTCCCTACATATGGCACCCTACATGGCACACTATTCCACCCTAAGAGCCCTGGTCAAAACACAGCCCATGATGTGCATGAGGACGTGGTCGCAGAGTCATGCTAGCGTTGGTCATTCTCAGTGACCTTTGACCAGGCTGGGCCGGCGGTCTCTGGAGGCTGGCTGAACTCTGCCAGATCACTCTGTGTGTTCTTGCATCCACATCCAGCTGCTTCAAAGGTCTATCTTCATCACTAACTCATCCTCCCCAGAGGTCCCCTGGGGACAAGGACAGGAACATAGAAGCCTTTAAAAGGCTGTAGGCTGTAAACAGGGAGTTCATTGAGATGTACACTACTTGAAGACTAACATGGCTAAATTGATCTATAAGTCAAAAAATGAATATTATCAGGAAAAGTAATGTGACTAGAGCAACTTCCTTGTGATTCCATTTCCTGTTTCTTATATCAGCCCCCAAAACTCCCCCACCCCCTCCCTTCGCACATTCCCACCCACCAACAATAAAGTGTGGTGTCCTGTGTGAATTTAAGTATGCTCTCTCTAATTCTCTCTCCTTCTCTCTTTTCTATCTCTCTTTCTCTCTTTCTTTCTCTCTCGGAGGACCTGAGCCCTAGGACCATGCCTCAGGACTACCTGGCCTGATGACTCCTTGCTGTCCCCAGTCCACCTGGCCGTGCTGCTGCTCCAGTTTCAACTGTTCTGCCTGCGGCTATGGAACTCTGAATTGTTCACCGGACGTGCTACCTATCCCAGCCCTGCTGTTTTCAACTCTCTAGAGACAGCAGGAGCGGTAGAGATACTCTGAATGATCGGCTATGAAAAGCCAACAGACATTTACTCCTGAGGTGCTGACCTGTTGCACCCTCAACAACCACTGTGATTATTATTATTTCACCCTGCTGGTCATCTATGAACATTTGAACATCTTGCCATGTTCTGTTATAATCTCCACCCAGCACAGCCAGAAGAGGACTGGCCACACCTCATAGCCTGGTTCCTCTCTAGGTTTCTTCCTAGGTTCTGGCCTTTCTAGGGAGTTTTTCCTAGCCACCGTGCTTCTACACCTGCATTGCTTGCTGTTTGGGGTTTTAGGCTGGGTTTCTGTACAGCACTTTGTGCCATCAGCTGATGTAAGAAGGGCTTCATAAATACATTTGATTGATTGATTGTAGATATACGTTTGGAACAATCACATTCGCTCTGTAAAATTGAAAATCCATAGATTAGGGCCTAATGAATTAATTTCAATTGAGAGATTTCCTTATATGAACGGTAACTCAGTAAAATATTTTAAATTGTTGTATGTTGCATTTATATTTTTGTTCAGTATACTGTACATTGAAATATACATTGAAATATATGGGTCATATTCACCTATCTCTAAAACAAATTGCTGAACCGAACATACTCTACCAGGGGTAAACGTGATCCCACGCCACAAGTTCAGACAACAGATGTTTTTTTATTATCTGTAAAAAAAGAAAACGGGTAATTAGTCATTTATGTATAGCATCCTGTGTTTCTATTCCCATGCAGTGAAATAAAGACTGGTGGTAAACAATCAGACAGGATAAATACTCAGTCATGATGCTCCCCTGATTCAGATGACTCATTCAGCCCTTTTCAGTCTATGTTTTACATTTCCCAGGAAACAATATTTATTACAATATCATGAGGTGAATTGAGGAGAATAATGTGTTGGGTAGTATTTTGGTAAGGTGGAATATTTTATTAATTAAGAAACAAGTCCAAAATATACTGCATGAAAAGAGCAATGTGTGGTTCTTACACTGTTCTTCCTCAACTAAAATATGAAGGATGATTATGATTAAAGAGAATATCTTCACACACAAGTGCCTGCCTGCTAGTCCTAGCTGGTCTAATTTCACATTTTTGTTAAACTTCAAAGACGAACGCAGCATATTTATTATAAAGCCTATAGTCTTATCCATAAATCATGTATCTAACTTTGACTACAATGATCCAATGATTGCCTTATTGTCTAATTTCCTTTACACTGCATCCATTTTGGTAGTGTATCTATCATGTAATTAAGTGTCACTCTTTTCCATATATCATGTATCTAACTTCCTTACGGCCTTGACTACAACGATCCAATGAGGTGTTGTTGATTAGAAGCAGGAAATGGTCTACAGGCCTACAGGGTCCTTCTGGGAGCTGTTGCTGCTCTGTTGCATGGGGAGCTGTGGTTCTGAACTGCCACAGATATGGATGGGAAACCATCGCCCCGACACCACTTCCCACGATGTCATTCTTCCTCTGGCTTAGCAGATGCTGCTGTGTGTCTCTTCCTCTCTGTGTGTCAGTGGCGGTCGGTGCCGTTTAAGATGAGGGAGGATGCTAATATTTTTAATGAGCACGGCCTTATTTCTATCACAGCATATTGGATGACTGTCATTCATATTCCATTCACCCAGCTCAAGCTCGATATTAGGCTAATACATGTTACAAACATTTTCCCTATACCCATTGCTACAACCTAGCTTACAAATGAAAGTTTATAACGTAGGTGCACATGTTCGTCGAAAGACAAATTGGAGTAATCAAGGTGACAGACAGTGACACATTCAATACCACCTTGCACACTCTCTCCAAGCCAAACCTTCAAACCATAACTGCTAACCCCGGGCGCCGATGATGTGGATGTCGATTAAGGCAGGCCCCTGCACCTCTCTTATTTAGAGGGGTTGGGTTAAATGCGGAAGTCACATTTCAGTTGAATGCATTCAGTTGTACAACTGACTAGGTATCCCCTTTACCTTTCCCTAACCGCTACACACAGCCTACATCATTGTCACCATGTTAGCTAATGTAATAGTCAACAACATAGATACTAGAACTACCGTGTTAGTAAACCCAACACAATCATGCAGTACAGTGTACAGCAAGTAGTTTAGCAGTTACACAGGTGGGCCCCATTGGCAATAAAACCGAAAGCGTACCTTGACTTGGAAGATTTCCAGTGTTGGATAGCTTTAGCCAGCTAGATAACATAAATACCATTCCTCTGTGTTTGAGCTGGGTGTTTGAGTAGGCTAAATTAGCTAGCTGCATTAGCTAGCTAAGTAAGTGAAAGTGAAAAAACTTAAGCGAAATATAGTTAGCTCTCGTTGCTGCTTCTCATTGATTTTGGAAGAAATTAATTTGTTCAAAACTGTTCAACAATTGGCTTTCTCTCTCTGTGAGTCAACTACTCGCCACGTAGTGCACTGCAGTGCTAGCTAGCTGTAGCTTCTGCTTCCAGTACTAGATTAATTCTCTGATCCTTTGATTGGGTGGACAACATGCTGCAAGAGCTCTGATAGGTTGGAGCATGTCTACCAGAAGTTGTCATAATTAGGGCTGTGGCGGTCACGAAATTCCGTCAGCCAGTGATTGTCAGCCTGTCACGTCCTGACCAGTATAAGGGGTTATTTGTTATTGTAGTTTGGTCAGGACGTGGCAGGGGGTATTTGTTTAAAGTGTTCTGGGGTTTTTTGGTTATGTTCTATGTTAGTATATTTCTATGTTCTGGTCTAGTCTTTCTAGTTCTATGTTTAGGGTTATTGGTTTGACCTTCAATTGGAGGCAGCTGTTCTTCGTTGCCTCTGATTGAAGGTCCTATATAGAGGGGTGTTTTTGTAATGGGTTTTGTGGGAAGTTGTTTTTGCACTACTAGGGTTAGCCTGCAAAACTGTTTAGCTGTCATTTGTTTTCTTGTTTTTGTTACGTGTTCAAGTTTATTAAAATAAACGTTAAAATGAGCACTCCACCCGCTGCGCCTTGGTCTACTCCCTTTGACGGCCGTTACACAGCCAGTGATTGTCAGTTCATGCAGTTCATGCTGAGTTCTGATAGGTTGGAGGATGTCCTCCTGAAGTCGTCATAATTAATATGTAAGTCTATGGAAGGGGCCTCCTAGGTTTTGTATTGAAGTCAATGTACCCAGAGGAGGATGAAAAATAGCTGTCCTCCGGCTGAACCAGGGTGCTACCCCAGAAAGTGTTGTTGATGCAACTGTAGACCTTCATTGTAACAGTCTGTTTTAATCAGTTATTTGGTGACGTGAATATATTTAGTATAGTTTTATCTAAAAATTATAACTAAGTGTTTCACTGTTTTTATTTTTCTGAAATTCACTGAGTAGGATGGTCCTCCAAGGAGCTTCCACTGGTGTGTGTGTGTCTGTCATAACTCACTCATGGGATTCAAAGAAGAATGAATGTCAAATAGAATGCTGGATGTGGATGAATTGATAGCATTGCTCTTACTTTCAACTGCTGTGAAACAATCCGCAACTGTGCCACTCAGTGTGACGTTTGAGCCTTGCTGTGTGACGTTTAATTGTGCAGGCAGGCAGGCAGGCAGGCAGGCAGGCAGGCAGGCAGGCAGGCAGGCAGGCAGGCAGGCAGGCAGGCAGGCAGGCAGGCAGGCAGAAAAGGAAACTTATCTGGAAATCAGCTCACAAGAAGCTAGATGGTTACATAAACCAACCAACCCAAAGAGTTTTCTGTAATGGAATGAAATGCTTTAAATTCAAAGTCTTAGGCTCTTGATTTGATTACCACTTATTTAATATTGCACTAAAGAACAAAAAAACAATGGGTTTGTTTCACTCTCAAGTATTAAAGATCCAGGATGGTCTTTAATAATATTGAAGTGGCATGGCCACTGAGTTCTTGTTCTAATGGCTCACTTGGAATATGTTCTGGGATTCAGCTGATAACATTGAGGAGTTTACAACATCAGTCACCGACTTCATTAATAAATTCATTGACAAAGTTGTCCCCACAGTGACCGTACGTACATACCCCAACCAGAGCCATGTTGCCATTGGCAACATCCGTGCTGAGCTAAAGGCTAGAGCTACCACTTTCAAGGAACGGGACACCTATCTCGATGCTAATAAGAAATCCCACTACGACCTAAGATGAGACATCAAACAGGCAAAGCGTCAATACCGGACTAAGATGGAATCCTACCACGCCGGCTCTGACACTCGATGGATGTGGCATGGCTTGCAAACTATCACGGATTACAAAGGGATACCCAGCCACAAGCTGCCCAGCCTACCAGACAAGATAAATGCCTTCTATGCTCGCTTTGAGGCAAGCAACACTGAACCATGCACGAGAGCACCAGCTGTTCCGGATGACTATGTCATCTCGCTCTCCATAGCCGATGTGAGTAACACCTTTAAACAGGTTAACATTTGCAAAGCCACAGGGCCAGACGGAATACTAGGACATGTACTCAGAGCATGCGCTGACTAGCTGGCAAGTGTCGTCACTAACATTTTCAAGCTATCCCTGACCCTATCTGTAATACCAACTTGTTTCAAGCAGACCACCATAGTCCCTGTGCCCAAGAACGCCAAGGTAGCCTGCCTGCCTAAATGACTATCACCCCGTAGCACTTACATCGGTGGCCATGAAGGGCTTTGAAAGGCTGGTCATGGCTCACATCAACACCATCATCCCAGACACCCTGGACCTAATCCAATTTGCCTACCGCCCCAACAGATCCACAGATGACACAATCTCTATTGCACTCCACACTGCCCTCACCCACCTGGACAAAAGGAATACCTACAGTACATAGTTACCTCAATGACCTCGTAACCTTGCACATTGACTCGATACTGGTAGTTCCTTTATATAGCCATGTTATTTTTTACTCAATTTTGTTATTCATTATTTACTGTGTATTTATTCCTCATGTCACTGTTTGTAGTTTAATTATAATTTGTTTATATTTATCTTCAATGCTGCATTGTTTGAAAAGGACCTGTAAGGAAGCATTTCACTGTTAGTGTAACCGATGTGAAATGGCTAGTTAGTTAGCGATGGGTAACGATGCTTCGTGGGGTGTCAGTTGTTGATGTGTGCAAGGGTCCCTGGTTCGAGCCCAGGTTGTGGCGAAGAGAGGGACGGAACCTACACTGTTACATTAGTCTTCGCCTGTTGTTTATGAAGCATGTGACAAATAAAATGTGATTTGATTTGATTTTACTTGTGACTTGAGTTTGTTGTTTGCTTGAACTGCGTATGTGATGGCAAATCCAATTATTCAATTGGCATTTAATTGTAAGAATGTTGGCCAAATCTTAAGCCTATAATGTCTTGTGCTTCATTCACCTTTGGATTACATTTTTGGGAGGAAATCTCCCTTATTTTTCAGCTTGAAGTCATGCGAGTTCAACAACAACTCAAATACTCAGGTAGAGTTTTACCTGGTCATGTAAAGAAAAGCTCTGGCTTAGCATTTGATGTGATCTCACATAGTAACTAGTGTCAAGCAGTAAACAAGCGAGATTCTCTCCAAACAGGACAACCTTAAAGCCATAGCATATGATGATTAGGCTACCATCTGCTTGTTATCATTATGTATGACTAAAAGTGTTATTGCAAGTAGTTGATTCTATCACAACAAAGGTTGAGGTATCAAAGCAAAAGGTGAGGGTTGCGGTATGTCTGGGTTCTCTTGTAGGTTGCACAATGTCTACTACAGATTAAGATATATTTTATATCTAAAAACCACAGGCACTGTTCATATTTGCTTGCAGTGCACCATTTTACATGGTGGAGTACCTAGCTTTTAGGTGGATTGGTTAGGCTATTATAGTTAGTTGCATTATTTGTGGAACAGAGAATAATGCCCGCCTACACATCAAAGTGAAGTAGGATGTCTCTTGCATACGGATCAAAACCCAGATGGCCTGCGTAAATATATTGGCAAACTTGAATTATTGAGTTGGGCTTGTTTGGTACGTTAATTAAATTTGTTGTACACCATTAGAAATATGACTGAGACGTCAACCGCACAGGGACTGCCTCAGCCATAGATGTTCATGCATACCTCTGCCTGAACACTTTCTACGCGACTCGAGGAAGGAGGGCTTGTGCAATTGGTTGACAAGAGCGCAGTGCGCTGACTGTCCTCAAAACAACGAGAGGCTGACTGCTTAGTCGTTATGGATTTAAATGACCTGTAAGCAGGATCAGCAGGTTGGACAGGACATCCTTACACTATTTCATCCATTGCAGGTAAAAAGTGGCTGATACATCTCTGTATTATGTTGTTCAGTGTACATGTCTGTGGCTCGGTGGGGATGTTGAAACAATGACTAGCCTTGTCACAGTAAACTATTATTTTGTATGTTTAAATGCATATTTCAAAATGATACATGCCATCTCAATTTCTCACGTAGGACAATAAAACCCTTTAATATGCATGCTTAATAACGATGTAATAAACATTAAACGAGATGTGTATCTCTTTCTCGAAAGTTTTGTGAATAAATATACGTTTTAAATTTGGATTCTGATATAAAATGTTGTGAACTAGTTCTTTACTTTGTTTCTTGCTTCTTTAACTTAAAGTGTAAAGAGAGCATGTTTACATGCTGCAGTGATGTGGACTGGTTGGACCCGGCAAGGTGAGAGGCAATTCAGAGAGCTGCTGATAACGTTATAGTTTTGAGTCTGAGCCAGCGTTAACAAAGTTGTGTTGTACTGTACAGACATGAAACTAGCTACACAAATGGTTAAAGTGAATTAGACAGTAGTTTAAGTTTACAGACAGCTCGGTGGCAAGTACAATTCTGTATTTCATATTACAGTACACCTAACTGTAATATAAATACGATATCGAAGCAAGTACTTGTGTAATGGCACACAGTACAATACCGTTACATTGACTATTATGCTGTAATTACAAGGTATTGGTGCAAGCAGGTTGGCTGCTAGGTAAAGTGTTTACTCATTACAGTATATTAATGAATAGTTTGTGTTTTATATCATTTGCACATCTAGAGGCCTTAACAAAGGCTTCCAAACTGGCAGCGATTACAGGGAAAAACAGACAAAAAGGACATGGCAAGATGCTCAACCAATCAAGGCACATTGGAAAATAATTGGTACAGCATTCTCACTCACAGGTGTAACAAATAAAGCATCTTACAAGGCACACCTAAAAGAAATGGTAATAAGCCAGAAACAACAATAACATGCACTCATTAGGGGTCAAAAGGTTTCTGGCGTTCCAAAGATAGGTACTATATTCTGTGGGATGGAATTACAGTCCTATTTGAGAGACAGGATTCTTTCCCTGGCCTCACAATTTTCCCACAATGCACCATAAATGACAGTATTCTGCAATAAAACGTTTCAGAGTATTGTTATTAATACTCCCAAATTACCGTATAATATACCGTTTTCCGTTACAGTGCAACTGTACAAAATGTGAGTATATTATTTGGTAGACAAACATTAAGCTATCCGTTGACAGTTTAAAATAGGGAGCTACAAAGGTCAGTTCTAAGTTACACTGACTGACTCTGAGCGCATTGTTTCTGTCCGAAGCGATGCCTGATAGCAGAGTGACCACAACGTCCCGTTTACCTTTCCTATTGTCGGATATCATTTAGTGATGAGAGCCGAGTTTGAGGAGGGGAACCCATTCTGATTCTAGGGTGTCATGTGTACTAATCGAGGAGCGACAGAAGAGTTTTCCCTGTCGTGGAACCCTCACCTGTCTTTGTCAGTCAGGTCTGTGTGCACTTTGCACGGCTGTCAGAAGGTAATCTTGTCAATGCTGCATGCGTTGTGTTCGGTCTATCGAGTTGTTATTGTGGGCCGAGGCTATCCACCCTGTAAGTGTGAGACTTGTGTAACTTGTAACTGATAAATGTATTGGGTTTATCTAATGACAAGACCCCCTTTTGTGAACTGTTGTTTGATAGCATTTTGGTTTGCAATTTGGTTTGGTTTGCACTAATTATTCTTGTTAATGCATGGGTTTCCAAACATGTTAGGCCCACGACCCCATTTTGATATTTGAATTATTGCGATGCCAACCATGTGAAAATAATTATGTAATTCACTTTTTTATTTGGGGCTATGGCAGTGAATTGAAAAACATTCTAAAAGTATTTATGATTGTCTTCTCAACTCCCCATCACATACTTTTAATGTGGGGCTATGACAGTCAATTTGAAATTAGTCTGACATAATGTGTCTTATCTCACCACCACTAATGAGATGGGTGTACTTGATGCATGTCGCGTCAGAGGTCTCAAGTCAGGGGGCGTGGTCGACAGTGCGCACCTTATCTCTGCTGTCACATCCAACCTGTATCGATATTTGGTTTTAATACAGACGAGAGCGCTGATGGTTCTTTCAAGACAACTGGGAACTCGGAAAAATACGAGGTCAAATCATGACGTCCGTGATGTTCAGTTCGGAAAGTCGGAAGCTCTAGAAAGAGGCCCAATTTCCTGAGTTTGGAATTCCGAGTTGGTTGACAGTAAAAAAACAAAACAAAAAAAAAAGAGTTCCCAGTTGTCTTGAACGCACTGAAGTTGGAAGTCGGAGATTTCCGAGTTCCCAGTTGTTTTGAACGCGGCATTAATGCTCAGAGGGAGACGGCAGGGTATTCTTCCAGTTGAGTCAGCAACCAAAACTCCTCCGAATGACCAGTGAATGCATTCGGTCACATGACAGCTCGTTCAGCTGTTGGATTTCACTTACCGGCATGTCAATTGAACCAGGGGCACAACGGATTGGGAATTTGTTCCTAATGTGCTCTTCCAAGCCTTGAAGGTGATCAGTCATCACTCCTGTGGGACACTTACAGATGCTGTTTTCTGTTAGAAACATGCACAGCCGAGGGAAGGGGCATGGTTCGCTTTTGAAAGACTTTCCAATAAGAATTCTTTCCTCTGAATCTGTATAACGTTTTCTATGTCTCCTGCATGCTTGTGTTCAAGGATATATATTTTTTTCATTACACATAAAGTCAACCAAGTCTAATTTATATATCCATTGTGAATGACAGCAGTTCCTCTCTCAATGTGAAAAATCTTTCCAACGCTCCTCGATACCCCCAAGCCTCCGTGTGAAGTAGAACATTGTCATGCTCTGATCCCGTGTCTTCACATAGTTTTGCGAACAGGCGGGCGCGCAGTGGATGTGGTTTGATGTAGTTTACAATCAAAGTTACCTGCTGTAGCATATCTCTGACTTCTGTGCTCAGCTATTTTGAGGACATTTGCTCTCGGTGAACCATACAATGCGTCTACATGACAGAGGGAGACACATTCATAACTAGAGAGCATATGCCCGCGCGCCGTCCCGCCATAGATGGAGCCCCATCTGTGCAAAAGCCCACCATTCGATCCCATGGAATCTGTTTTTGGTCAATATGGCCACGCAGCACACTGAACATCCCCATGTGCAGTTGAATGCTCGGGAATCGTGAGACAGAAAAAGATGTCCTCGTGAATAGCATCCCCCGACATGTATAGCGAACAACATGCAATGCATGGGCATCTCGGTCCTCACAGCTAATGTCAATTTGGAGAGCATAAACTGGGGAGTTTTTGAATCGTTCAGCAGTTAGAGTTTCGTTTTGATTGCTAGCAATATCATAAATTATTCGTTTAACAGTGTTATCTGACAAAGAATGATTCAAGTGCAATGGTCAAGTGCAGACTTTTTCCATGATCTCTGGTTGAATTGTATATTTTAGATTTAAATCATTTTCATTTAGAATGTTAAGGTTAACCACATTACAGTGATTTTGATACAACGACTATATTATAATATATATATATTTGTATGTATATATATTTTTTCTCCACATTTTGTTAATTATCCGGCAACCCAATTTTCATATCAGACGACCCTTGGTTTGGGAACGCTGTGTTAATGTAACTGTCCATAGAAAAGCTCAATTTTAAAAGTTAATATTCTGTTAACGCATACCTAAATAATGTTGCTGACTCATCCTACTGTATACCCGTATTTGTGGAGAAAGCATTAACTGGCGAAAAACAATTTAAAAAAACCACCAAAAAGTTGTATCTTACACATACAGTTTCCACAATTCTTGCTATTTCCTCATAGGGGATGATGTCATACTCCTGCAGAGGATGAGCCGGCAAATCATCATCTACTCACATTATTTTTAATGACCGTTATATACCCACACCTTCTGTTGTTGAGGCACGCCCACACCATTCCAACACAGAAAAAAACTGCTTTTTAACACTTAATTAAAAAATGTGTAAAGGAAAACTATTTCACCCACATTGTAAGTAATTATAGATTATATTTCATAGAAATATTGAAACACTGGACAGTTACTTTAATAATGACTGTGCAGTTTGGCTAATAATGTATTTGCTCACACATTAGACATTTTCTAAAGCTCAAGGGCCCCCTGAAATCTGAAGTGTCATTAGGTCTGGGTCCTACATGCATGTGCTGTCAAAGTGCATTTGAAACAATTTGGTATGGTTACACTGCGTAAGTTCAGTCAGATTCCTTAAGTCAATATCTGCTATGGAATTACTAGGTGTTTACGCACATCACATACTACTTTACCTGTAGGGCCCCTGAAATCTGCAATGTCATTAGCTCTGGGTCCCTAGAAGGATTCACTGCTACACCACCCTTCCACTCTCTGCCTTGGGGGCCGTCATGTGGTAGATGCTTTTTGGGATGTAGAATGTCAACACAGTGTCAACACATTGGGGTCACATTCACTTGCAAGGTTGTCCTATGACCTATATGCAGTCCCATTGAGTCAATGAATCAAATGTATAATGCCCTTTTTCCATCAGCAGTTGTCACAAAGTGCTTTTACAGTAACCTAGACCCAAAATATTGTGCTTCCTAGAAGGAAGAAACCTAGAGAGGAACCAGGCTCAGAATCACTTTATTCACCAAGTACATTTGCACATACCTGGAATTATACTTAGTGAATAAGTGCTGCCAGCAATAGTCAATGTACAGACATAATAAAGACACAAGGTCAACATAGTCAACATACAGCATATACTATATAAATACAGAAAACTTAAAACAAAACTCTGAAGTAAAGCTGATTTACGGTGATGATGTCCAATTTACAGAGCGAAAATATCGATACATGAAGAGGAAGGGATGCTGCCATGACAAATACAGCATATACAGGTACAGTGATGTCCATAGTGTAAATGCAGTATAGTGCCGTTATTAGAATAAAAGGGAGTTGATGGCAAAGTGCAGTGATCGGACAAGGTACAGTGACCGGACAAGGTGCAGTGACCGGACAAGGTGCAGTGATCGGACAAGGTGCAGAGCTAGGACAAGGTGCAGAGATAGGACAAGGTGCAGTGACCGGACAAGGTGCAGTGATCGGACAAGGTGCAGAGATCGGACAAGGTGCAGAGATCGGACAAGGTGCAGAGATCGGACAAGGTGCAGAGATAGGACAAAGTGCAGAGATAGGACAAAGTGCAGAGATAGGACAAAGTGCAGAGATAGGACAAAGTGCAGTCAACAGACAAGGTGCAGTGATCGGACAAGGTGCAGAGATAGGACAAGGTGCAGTGATCAGACAAGGATTAGTGATCAGACAAGGTGCAGTTTTCGGACAAGGTGCAGTGTGGTGGTCTATCAGATTCCGACTGTACTGGATAGAGGTTAACAGTACACTATATCTGACCATCACACTAAGGGCCACTGAAACGTCATCTCTAGTCCGATGTAATTGTTCCTATATCGCCTCCCCTTGTCTTATAGAGACTTATGTAGCCAGTAGCTAGTCAATCACTATGAGTAGGACTGAGTTTGGTGTGGGATTACAATTTGGGTTTTGAGAGGAAAGACCTGACTCTGTCCACAAAGATTGTTGTGGTCTGTTGACTTTGCAAGGTAGTTCTAATTGGAGTCCCATCGGGTCTGGTCTGGGAGATCTAACAGCACACCTCTTTTGAGTGTAATACTGATTTCTGCTGAATAAGCATGTTTGGGGTTTTTAACAATTTTTTAACCTTATTTTATTTATTTTCATCCTTTTTTCTCTCCCTCTGAGTAAGTTAGTGTCAAACTTTTTCAAAGCAGGTAAAACAAGAAAACTGGTGTCGTTTTAGGACTGTGTGAGTTTTAGAACTTTACTTTAGAGTTGAGTAGATTCAGAGTTCAGGAAGCACAGAATGGATGAGAATGGGGCCAGGCACAACAACAAAATAAATAGAAAGAATCAATGACGACAATTAATTTACTAATTTTATTACTAAGAATATTTGTCAATGTAGTTTATTGTCTATGTAAAATCATATTGAATATTTTATAGTTAACCTATAACATAATTACATTGTCAAAACAACACCAAAATGTACTATATTTAGGCATTTATGTGTGTGTGTGTGTGTGTGTGTGTGTGTGTGTGTGTGTGTGTGTGTGTGTGTGTGTGTGTGTGTGTGTGTGTGTGTGTGTCTATTTTTGTGGACCCATTATATTTATAATTTTTTTCTCCTTTATACTGATTTATAAATTCAATATTACATGTATTTTATTTTCATTAGGTGATTGAACATTTATCATGAATTTACGCTACTTTGGTTTCTCTTATATGCAACAGTTTAGTGGTATCCTGTGTAGATATATTTACCTATAAAGAGTTTAGTGGTATCCTGTGTAGATATATTTACCTATAAAGAGTTTAGTGGTATCCTGTGTAGATATATTTACCTATAAAGAGTTTAGTGGTATCCTGTGTAGATATATTTACCTATAAAGAGTTTAGTGGTATCCTGTGTAGATATATTGACCTATAGACTGTTTAGTGGAATCCTGTGTAGATATATAGTATCCTGTGTAGTATCCTGTGTAGATATATTGACCTACAGACAGTTTTGTAGTATCCTCTGTAGATATATCAAATCAAATCTAATTGTATTAGTCACATGCGCCGAATACAACAGGTGTTGTATTTCACCTTACAGTGAAATGCTTACTTACGAGCCCCTAACCAACAATGCAGTTTAAAAAAATACAAGTAATTAAAGAGCAGCAGTAAAATAACAATAAAGAGACTATATACATGGGGGTACCGGTACAGAGTCAATGGCTGGGGCATCGGTTAGATGAGGTAATATGTACATGAAGGTGGTGGTGGTGGGGGGGGGGCAATACAAATAGTCTGGGTAGCCATTTGATTAGGTGTTCAGGGGTCATAAGGCTTGGGGGTAGAAGCTGTTTAGAAGCCTCTTGGACCTAGACTTGGCGCTCCGGTACCGCTTGCCATGCGGGAGCAGAGAGAACAGTCTATGACTACGGTGGCTGGAGTCTTTGACAATATTTAGGGCCTTCCTCTGACACCGCCTGGTATAGAGGTCCTGGATGGCGGGAAGCTTGGCCCCTGTGATGTACTGGGCCATTCGCACTATCCTCTGTAGTGCCTTGGAGTCGGAGGCCAAGCAGTTGCCATACCAGGCAGTGATGCAACCAGTCAGGATGCTCTCGATATCAGGAATCAAGGTAAGACCCAGATCCAGACTGTCGAAGTAACAATGTTTATTGTAGCACAGGGGCAGGCAAAGACAGGTCAAGGCAGGCAGGGGTCGAACATCCAGGGTAAGGCAAAGGTACAGGACGGCAGGCGGACTCTGGGTCAGGGACAGGCAGAGTTCAGTAATCCAGAGGTGGAGCAAAGGTACAGGACGGCAGGCAGGCTCAAGGTCAGGCAGGTACAGGTTCAGGACAGGCAAAGGTCAAAAACCAGGAGGACGAGGAAAGAGAGGCTGGGAAACGATAGGAGCTGACTGGAAAAACGCTGGTTAGCTTGAACGAACAAGACGAACTGGCAACAAACAGACAGAGAACACAGGTATAAATACACGGGATGATAGGGAAGATGGGCGACACCTGTAGGGGGTGGAGACAAGCACATGGACAGGTGAAAGAGATCAGGGCGTGACACTTGATGGTGCAGCTGTAGAACCTTTTGAGGATCTGAGGACCCATGCCAAATATTTTCAGTCCCCTGAGGGGGAATAGGTTTTGTCGTGTGTGCTCGGTCCTCCTTTTCCTGTAGTCCACAATCATCTCCTTTGTCTTGATCCCGTTGAGGGAGAGCTTGTTGTCCTGGCACCACACGGCCAGGTCTCTGACTTCCTCCCTATAGGCTGTCTCGTAGTTGTTGGTGATCAGGCCTACCACTGTTGTGTCATCTGAAAACTTAATGATGGTGTTGGAGTCGTGCCTGGCCGTGCAGTCATGAGTGAACAAGGAGTACAGGAGGTGACTGAGCACTCACCCCTGAGGGGCCCCTGTGTTGAGGATCAGCGTGGCGCATGTGTTGTTACCTACCCTTACCACTTGGGGGTGGCCCGTCAGGAAGTCCAGGATCCAGTTGCAGAGGAAGATGTTTTGCAGAGGAAGATGTCCCAGGGTCCTTAGCATATTGATGAGCCTTGAGGGCAATATGGTGTTGAACGCTGAGCTGTAGTCAATGAATAGCATTCTCACATAGGTGTTCCTTTTTACCAGGTGGGAAGGGCAGTGTGGAGTGCAATAGAGATTGCATCTTCTGTGGATCTGTTGGGGCGGTATGGAAATTGGAGTTGGTCCAGGGTTTCTGGGATAATGGTGTTGATGTGAGCCATGACCAGCCTAGCACGTGAGTGCTACGGGTCGGTAGTCATTTAGGCAGGTTACCTTAGTGTTCTTGGGCACAGACTATGGTGGTCTGCTTGAAACATGTTGGTATTACAGACTCGGACAAGGAGAGGTTGAAAATGTCAGTAAAGACACTTGCCAGATGGTCAGCGCAAGCTCGCAGTACATGTCCTGGTAATCCGTCTGACCCTGTGGCCTTGTGAATGTTCACCGGTTTAAAGGTCTTACTCACATCGGCTGCGGAGAGCGTATTCACACAGTCTTCCGGAACAGCTGATGCTCTCATGCATGTTTCAGTGTTATTTGCCTCGAAGCGAGGATAGAAGTAGTTTAACTCGTCTGGTAGGCTCGTGTCACTGGGCAGCTCTCGGCTGTGCTTCCCTTTGTAGTCTGTAATGCTTTACAAGGCCTGACACATCTGACGAGCGTCAGAGATGGTGTAGTACGATTCGATCTTAGTCCTGTATTGAGGCTTTGCCTGTTTGATGGTTCATCGGAGGGCATAGCGGGATTTCTCATAAGCTTCCGGGTTAGAGTTCCACTCCTTGAAAGCGGCAGCTCTAGCCTTTAGCTCAGTGCGGACGTTGCCTGTAATCCATGGCTTCTGGTTGGGGTATGTATGTACAGTCACTGTGGGGACGACGTCATCAATGCACTTATTGATGAAGCCAATGACCGATGTGGTGTACTCCAATGCCATCAGAGGAATCCCGGAACATATTCAGTCTGTGCTAGCAAAACAGTCCTGTAGCTTAGCATCTGCTTCATCTGACCGCTTTTTTACTGATCTCGTGGTTCCTGCTTTAATTTTTGCTTGTAAGCAGGAATCAGGAGAATAGAATTATGGTCAGATTTGCCAAATGGAGGACGAGGGAGAGCTTTGTATGCTTCTCTGTGTGTGGAGTAAAGGTGGTCCATAGTTTTTTTCCTCTGGTTGCACATTTAACATCCTGATAGAAATTTGGTAAAACGGATTTATAGTTTCCCTGCATTAAAGTCCCCGGCTACTAGGACCGCCGCCTCTGGTTTAACGTTTTCTTGTTTGCTTATGGCGGAATACAGCTCATTCAATGCTATCTTAGTGCCAGCCTCTGACTGTGATGGTATGTAAACAGCTATGAAAAATACAGATGAAAACTCCCTAGGTAGATAGTGTGGTCTACAGCTTATCATGAGATACTCTACCTCAGGCGAGCAATAGCTCAAGACTTCCTTAGATATCGTGCACCAGCTGTTATTTACAAAAATACATAGTCTGCCGCCCTTTGTCTTACCAGACGCCGCTGTTCTATCCTGCCGGTGCAGCGTATAACCAGCCAGCTGTCTGATGATAGTGTCGTAGTTCAGTCACGACTCCGTGAAGCATAAGATATTACAGTTTTGAATGTCCCGTTGGTAGTTTAATCTTCCGCGTAGGTCATCTATTTTATTGTCCAAAGATTGCTAATTTTCTAGCAGAATGGGGGTTTATTCGATTGCCTACAAATTCTCAGAAGGAAGCCTGCCCCTTTTTCTCCGCCTCCTCTTCACGCAAATCACGTAGATCTGGGCCTGTTCCCGAGAAAGCGTCGGGCTCGTCAGACTCGTTAGATGAAAAAAAGGATTCTGCCAGTCCGTGGTGAGTAATCGCAGTCCTGATGTACAGAAGTTATTTTCGGTCATAAGAGACGGTAGCGGCAACAATATGTACAAAATAAGTTAAAAAAAGTTACAAACAACGCAAATAAATGAGCAAAAAAGCACAATCGGTTGGGGTCAGGTAAAACGTCTGCCTTCTTCTTCGGCGCCATTTTAGTTTATATTGATATATTGACCTATAGACAGTTTTGTAGTATCCTGTGATGATGTATTGACCTATAGAACGTTTTGTAGTATCCTGTGTATATATTTTGACCGATAGGCAGTTTGTAGTATCCTGTGTAGATATATTGACCTACGGGCAACTTGATATTAACTGAAGTGTAGTGTGTCCAAATTCCACAGACACCATTCTAATATTAGAAGAAGAGGAAGTCAATTTTTTTCTTTTTTCTTTTCCGCTTAACTTATCTTTTTTTTTTTTTACCAATGATTCCCACGGAGACTCCTTCTAATACTTGGGTCTGCTTATTTAAACTGCCAAACACACAACTGGATGGAAGCCCGATGTTTTAAAGCTAACAGGGAATTCAAGTTGCACAGAAGTGAGCCCCGAGTCAGAGATAGTTAGGGACTAGATGGAGACCAGCTGGACAGTAGCTTATGTTAGTGAAGATGCACGCACATCTTTCCTTTGAGTGGAGGACAAGCACCATCCGGGTTAGGTTCAACAGAGTCCAAGGAGCAATTCACATGCAGTATGTCTAAAAAATAAACAACTCTCAGATGTCATCTCCCTCAGACCCTGGCCTGCCTGGGCAGCTAGCGGGAAGACCAAGAGGGATGATCTCACAGATACAAATGTTGCTTTTAGAAGCTTTAGTTGGATGACTATGGAAAACAAACGCAACACTTTTAAACATTCTGTTATTACATAGATGTGGATTACACAAGTGTAAAGGGGGATTAAAGACCTTTCTTGAAGATGAAGATGGTTTTCCAGAATTTGCTCATTTATATTATTTTGCCAGTAAATCATTATTTCATATTCATGCATATTAATGTACAAAATTATTTATGTGATATGTTGCATGAAGGTATTCTCTGACTCCCCCACATGGTAATAAATTAGGTCAACCTTAACAAAATCATCAAGATGTAGATTTTCTGTGATTGTAAATATTCATTATTTAATATTTTCATATACAGTGGCGTGCGAAGTATACACCCCCTTGGCATTTTTCCTATTTTGTAGCCTTACAACCTGATATTAAAATAGATTTTTGGCGTGGTGTGTATAATTTGATTAACACAACATGCCTACCACTTTGAAGATAAAAAATATTTTTTATTGTACAACAAACAAGAAATAAGACAAAAAACAGATCTTGAGCGTGCATAACTTTTCACCCCCACCAAAGTCAATATTTTTCAAGGCATAACTGCTCCAGCTCCTTCAAGTTGGATGGGTTCCGCTGGTGTACAGCAATCTTTAAGTCATACCACAGATTATCAATTTGATTGAGGTCTGGGCTTTGACTAGGCCATTCCAAGACATTTAAATGTTTCCCCTTAAACCATTCAAGTGTTGCTTTAGCAGTATGCTTACGGTTATTGTCCTGCTGGAAGGTGAACCTCCGTCCCAGTCTCAAATCTCTGGAAGACTGAAACAGGTTTCCCTCAAGAATTTCCCTGTATTTAGCGCCATCCATCATTCCTTCAATTCTGAACAGTTTCAAAGTCCCTGCCGATGAAAAACATCCCCAGAGCATGATGCTGCCACCACCATGCTTCACTGTGTTCTCGGGGTGATGAGAGGTGTTGGGTTTGCCCCAGACATAGCGTTTTCCTTGATGGCCAAAAAGCTCAATTTTAGTCTCATCTGACCAGAGTACCTTCTTCCATATGTTTGTGGAGTCCCCCCAAATGTGTTTGCTTATTTCTTTCTTTAAAGAATGGCTTTTTTCTGGCCACTCTTCCGTAAAGCCCAGCTCTGTGGAGTGTACGGATTAAAGTGGTCCTATGGACAGATACTCCAATCTCTGCTGTGAAGCTTTGCAGCGCCTTCAGGGTTATCTTTTGTCTCTTTGTTGCCTCTCTGATTAATGCCCTCCTTGCCTGGTGCATGAGTTTTGGTGGGCAGCCCTCTCTTGGCAGGTTTATTGTTGTACCATATTCTTTAAAAAAAATTATAATGGATTTAATGATGCTCTGTGGGATGTTCAAAGTTTCAGATATTTTTTTATAACCCAAACCTGATTTATACTTATCCACAACTTTGTCCCTGACCTGTTTGGAGAGCTCCTTGGTCTTCATGGTGCCCCTTGCTTGGTGGTGCCTGTTGCTTAGTGGTGTTGCAGACTCTGGGGCCTTTCAGAACAGGTGTATATATACTGAGACCATGTGACAGATCATGTGACACTTAGATTGCACACAGGTGGACTTTATTTAACTCATTATGTGACTTCTGAAGTTAATTGGTTGCACCAGATCTTATTTAGGGGCTTCATATCAAAGGGTGTGAATACATATGCACGCACAACTTTTCCGTTTTTTTTTGTTACATTTTTTGAAACAAGTGATTTTTTTAATTTCACTTCACCAAGATGGACTATTTTGTGTATGTCCATTACATGAAATCCAAATAAAAATCAATTTAAATTACAGGTTGTAATGCAACTCAATAGGAAAAACGCCAAGGGGGATGAATACTTTTGCAAGGCACTGTATTTTATGGGACAATATACAAATGTTTTTGAGAAAAATATTTAGAAAAAGACACTTTCATTGAGTAAATGTATTTATTAGTTCTCTTATTTTTGTTAAGAGAGATGAAAATGTAATACATTGAAGGTTATTTGTTGATGTGAAAATCTAAATGTATCAATTTTAAGGTTGTGTGTGGGTTGGGGGTCGCCAAAATTTCTGGAGAAAATAATTAGGTCCCCAGGAGTTCTGGTGCAATAAATGGGGTCCCCGCTGAAATAGTTTGAATACCATTGGTTTACCACAGTCAAGGCAAGTTTAAGATATACAATATATAAAAGATATGCACCGGAAACATTTAATAGACACATACTCTATATTATATGTGCCTATACATTTGATCTCATATAGGCCTATTTTATAGCCTACGGAATAGCTTTTTCATAATCTACGGTACTTTTCAACCAACCCAGAATGGATGTGTTGAGACTTGAGAGGTGCACCTTACTGTTTGTCTCCCCAGGTAGAGCCCACCTGACCCACGACCCAGACCCATCAGAAGACCCTCTCCAAGAGCCTGGTCAGTAGTCTGGAGAAGCCATGGAGAGGAATGAGAGGTCCACCCCCGTCCCTGGCAAAGAGAAAGAGGTGGATATCATCAATATCAAGGGCATCGAGGACATAGGCTATGTTCAGCCGGATTCCATAGTAAGTCGGTCACCTTTAGTTTTCAGCAACTTACAAATAAAAGCCCAAAGCACATAGCAAACTGTAGCATCATGCAAAGCATGTGGTTTTTGGAAAAAAACGTAGCAGCACAGGGTGGCTATTTTGAAGAAACTGAAATTGTCACGGTTGTCGAAAGGAGAAGCGGACCAAAGTGCAGCGTGTGTGTCGTTCCACATTTTATTTATTCTGTGAAACTATGCAATACATAAATAAACTGAATGACAAAACAACAAACCGTGACGCAGAGATGAAACATACACTACTCAAAATTAATCTCCCACAAACCCAGGTGGGACAAACACCAACTTAAATATGACCTCCAATTAGAGACAATGATGACCAGCTGCCTCTAATTGGAGATCATCTCAAACAAAGCCCAACATAGAAATACAAAAACTAGAACAACCCAACATAGAAATACAAAACTAGAACATAACAACATAGAAAAAACAAAACTAGAAAACCCCCCTGTCACGCCCTGACCTACTCTACCATAGAAAATAACAGCTTACCATGGTCAGGACGTGACAGAAATATAAATATATTTTGATTTGTTTAACACTTTTTTGCTTACTACATGATTCCAGATGTGTTATTTCATAGTTTTGATGTCTTCACTATTATTCTACAATGTAGAATGATGTAAAAATAAAGAAAAACCCTTGACTGAGTAGGTGTGTCCAAACTTTTGACTGGTACTGTAAATGTCTAGTGGCATATGATATGGCATGTGGTGGCATATGCCTGTTCGCTCACATTAAGGACAGGCAAGAAAAATAGCTGAAGGCATATACGTTGTTCTGAAGAATTATATACATCACTATATACAGTATGTCTTCCAATCACACACTTTTGACTGGTACTCTATTTCTCTACTCTGTCTGCATACGTAACACTCCGCACCGTGACAAGTCTATAACTCTTGACTGACTGATAACATGAAACGATGTCTGCTAGGTGTTGGATATTTTGGGTTGATGTAGACATGGAACAGTTCTGTAACAAGCCTTTTGGGAAATGCTGGCCGAAGTTAATTAGTTGTTTGGCCTACAGGTGGTTTGCTAGACATTTTACGGTCATTATTGAGAAAATATATTGGCAGGGTTGGGGAGTACCTGATTACATGCTACATGTAATCTGATTACAAAAAAACGGTAATCAGTTACGTTACCAGCAAAAAAGATTGTAATCATATTATGTCCTATGATAGCTGTATACAGTAATGTCATAGGCTAGCTGTATACAGTAATTTCCTAAGGTAGCTGTAAGGACTTTCCTAGCTGTATACAGCACTTGGGTCATTGCCAGCAGCATAACACCCTGCATCCCACTGCTGGCTCGCTTCTGACGCAAAGTAGGGTTGGTTCTGGTCAGTCCCTGGATGGGTGACCAGATGCTGTGGTGTTGGAGAGCCAGTAGGAGGCACCCTTTCCTCTGGTCTAAAAAAAATATCCCAATACCCCAGGGCAGTGATTGGGGACATTGCCCTGTGTAGGGTGCCGTCTTTTGGATGAGACATTAAACGGGTGTCCTGACTCTCTGTGGTCACTAAAGATCCCATGGCCCTTTTCGTAAGAGTAGGAGTGTTAACCCTGATGTCCTGGCTAAATTCCCAATCTGGCCTTCATACTATTGTGGCAACCTAATCATCCCCAGTTTACAATTGGCTCATTCATCCCCCCTCCTCTCCGCTGTAACTATTCCCCAGGTCGTGGCTGTAAATGAGAATGTGTTCTCAGTCAACATACCTGGGAAAATAAATAAATAAAAATGGGGAGTATCCTAGGCTAGCTGTATACAGTAACACTAAGCATTGGGGTGATCTGACCACATCCTTATGTTCCCTAGACCTGTGAGAAGTGAACTTTGCCTCAGCTTCCTGTGTGGAGCAGACTGAGACATGTTTTCCTCTGGGACCACTCGCTGGTTTACAAGGCTGCTCTTGTTATGTTTATTAGTTAGTTGTGTATTTATTTTACTTTTTTAGTAGCTAAAAATAAACTGTCCCTGGAGGCTATTTGTCAGAGTTATGCAACGTCACAACATTTTAACATTCTGTCCAGAATTTTTGTTGTTGTTGTGGCTATTAACTAGTAGTTAACAAATATAGTTTTACTTTTGTTGGCTATCTTCAATTACTAACCTTAATTAGTTTTTGTAATAACAGGGCTCATCTGTAAAATATTCTTGGTCTCAGCATGACTCCCTGTCAAAATAAAGGTTAAATTAGAAACAAACAAAAATATGTTTTGAGTCAGAGGTGCGCTTTGGTCTGAAACTGAAAAAGTAAGGACATTCACGAGCACCACATTGCCTACTTTTCCCATGCTCTATCAAGGATTTCCAGCACACAGCTTTGACCTGTTACAGTAGCTGTCTTCGTCTATTGTACTTCAAACATTGTGTAGGCAGGTTGCATAGGATTCAAACCTTCTCAAAAAGCCTAATTCATACTCTTCAGAGCGGTGTCGGTCGGTGCCATTTAAGATGAGGGAGGATCATTCTTTTTTATGAGCATGGCCTATTTTTTCTATTACAGCATATTGGATGACTGTCATTCATATTCCATTCACCCAGGTCAATGTAACAGCGATAGGTTTAGGCTACTACATGATACTCACATTTTCCTTATACCCATCATGAGGTTGCTACAACCTAGCCTATGAATGAAAGTTTACAACATAGGTGCAAATAGGTCGAAATAAAAATTTGAGGCGACAGACAGTGACACATGGACAGACAGTGACACATTCAATACAGCCTTGCACACTCTTGCCTGCGTCTAGCTGATCTAGGGTGTAATCATTAGTCCAACTGTTGCAAACAATAGTTTTTATTGGACAAATTCAGGTATGTTTATCCCCATTTAGTTCCGTTTGCCTTTGTTTAAGAAACGTTTTTCAACAGAATCGTCGGAATGAATGCACCCCTGATCTCACGTAAACACAGTTTACTTTCAAAGCAGCCACATTGTATTCCTTCTCGCATATATGCATTCTCCTCTACTCAACTTTTCCCTTCACTTTTGGACTTCAATGCAGAACACATCAGCTGAATGTGACCAGGAAAAAAAACTTTCCAAGCCAGACCATATCATAACTACTACACACAGCCTACATCATTGTCACCATATTAGCTAAAGTAACATCATAGTCAACATAGCTAATAGAACTAATGAGTTAGTAAACCCGCTATAATCATGCAGTAACGTTACAGTGTACAGTCAGTAAGCAGTTTAGCAGTTACACTGGCAGGCCCAATGGCAGTTAATTACTAAAACCAAAAGCTTACCTTGACTTGGAAGAGTTCTAATGTTGTGTTGAATATAACCAGCTAGCTAACATAGCATCCCTCTGTTTGAACAGGGTGTTTGAGTAGGCTAAACTAGCTAGCTGAATTTGCTAGCTAAGCGAAACTGAAAGTGTAAAAAACTATGAAATCTCTTTCTATCGCTCTCTTGCTTCTCCTTCATTTTGGAAGAAATTGTTCAACTATAGTCTTTCTCTGTCTGAGTCAACTACTCACCACATTTTATGCACTGCAGTGTTAGCTAGCTGTATTTTATGCTTTCAGTACTTGATTAATTCTCTGATCCTTTGATTGGGTGGACAACATGTCAGTTCATGCTGCAAGAGCTCTGATAGGATGTTTGGATGTCTATCGGAAGTTGTCATAATTAGGGCTGTGGAGGTCACAAAATTTCGTCAGCCGGTGATTGTCAAGCAAATAACCGTCGGTCTCACGGTAATTGACCGTTAATTAACATAAACACATTTAGCATCTCCTGGCTGCCACACAAAATGGCCTACAGGCCATTTGAAAAATCCATGTAATATATCCTACACCTTCACAATAAATCCATTAATTATTTTAGGCAGGTCTAAAGAAGCATGATATGATGAAAATGTTGTCTATTTCAGAAGAAAATAATAACATACTCTGAGTTGTCCTCATGTTAGGCCCTGATGTGGCTATGCCAAATGGCTGCGGGCTACACTAGTTCATTTAGCAGACAAGATTTGCTTTTAATTCCATGGCATTATTTTATAGTATGAAGAATTACAATTGAACAAAGCTGAATAAAATATAAATATTTTCTCCAAATGATTTGAGGGAGTGCGCACATGCGGCTATTCTATGTTAAGCGGTTAACAAAGAAATAGCTTCTTCTATATGCTTAATTTAGAGTAATTAATGTAACTTTAGTTGTTCTACAAACATTGGGCTATATGTTTTGATTTTTATTACACTGTAAGGCTGCATGATGCGACTCTAATGATGATTTGAAAAAGTTGCTTGAAAGACATGAGCTCTGCTTTGTTTTTTTGCGCAGGCTGTACACACTTCAATAGTCTCTCATTCACAATTTGACAAGTACTTGATAATGCCTCGAATTTCACAACGGCATTCCCTTTGTGACCTTAATGTACCCTTTTGCGGCCCGGAGATCTGCATTGTGCCCTTCTCCCTGAGTATGCTGTGCAATCCGAAGCTTCTCTCACTCACATGGCTCTCTGTCACATGGCTACAAGTGAAGACAGACACATCGGGGACGCAACTGTGCGCGTCCTTATCCAATTCCGAGGTGCACCAATTCCGATGTGTATATTGAAGATATTGGAAGAACTGTCCACATTTACTTTTCATCAGCCATCAAGCCAACAAGCCAACAAGAGTAGGCACAACGAACAACAAAAGGACTAGCCTATGTCAATCTACTATCTCCCATAGTACAAAAGTTCACCTATTCTATTCTGTGTGAGAAATAAATATTCCAGACATCGTCTGGGACAGTTGTGGGATGCAATAGATCCTAAATGAATACAACCACTAGCATCAAAAAAACATTTTATGCAATGTGGATGATGCAACAGATCAAAACATTTAGCTTAAAATATGTTGATAAACTATTAGGCTATTTCTTCACATTATAAGCGCAGCAATGCACACATGGTAGTAGGCTATAAGCCCGAATGTTCCATTAGCAGAAGACACTATTATCAAAAGTGACCGCAAGTGCGATTATACATGTAATGCTTTTATTATAAAGGTGCACCTGAAAGTCACACACTGCTTAGAAGGCTCTACACCCCTTGTAAAGCGGATTAATGTGCTTAATTTTAAGAGGTTATTTGGCTACTTTAGTTGTGTTACAAACCTTATTGAAACATATAGGCCTATGGGCTAGGCTACGTGAGGTGTGCGACTATGATTTGAAAAAGTTGCAAAAAAAGGCATTGTTTCTTGTGCTGGGCATCATTCACAAGTGATAATATATAATTCACATGGAATAGGCTAATATTGTAAACCCATCAGACTATTCTTGAGTTAACGTTGTCTTTACATAGTGTCACGGCTGTCAAAAGGAGAGGACCAAGGTGTAGTTCCACATTTTATTTAATCTGTGAAACTTTGCAATACATAAATAAACTGAATTGACAAAACAACAAACCGTGACGCAGAGGAGAAACAAACACTACTCAAAAATAATCACCCACAAAACCCAGGAAGAAAAACCCCTACTTACATATGATCTCCAATTAGAGACAACAAGGACCAGCTGCCTCCAATTGAAGATCATCCCAAACAAACCAACATAGAAATACAAAAACTAGAACCTAAGAACATAGAAATAGAAAACATAGAAAAACACAAAACACCGCCTGTCACGCCCTGACCTACTCTACCATAGAAAATAACATCTTACAATGGTCAGGACGTGACACATATACTAAATAATATATGTGTGACATTTGTTTTGATTTAGAATGGACCATTATCATGCACCTGTATCAAAACAGGGGCAGCGGGAAAAAATACATGTCATATATGCACTTAAATAGCGAATGGAGGACGCTTTTCCCAGTGTTTTTGTTTCATGCCAGCCAGGTAGGCTATACTCCTGTTGAAAATATAAGTAATGTGCTTAACATTAGGAAAGTTGAGAAATAAATATAGTAGCCCTAGCCTATTGAAAGCTATTGAGATCCTCATCTTTTTATTAGCGGCCATCACTCTGTTTTCTCACACAATTGCATAGCCTATAGAAATGTGGCGCAACATGAGCTCATGGGCTCTCATGAAGTGTTTGATTAGATTTTCAAAACATTTGAATTGATTTCAGAGTAATTAGAGGGACAATAGAGTTCTAATGACCAGTAGCAGCATCAGAGCTTGGAGAAGCCTAATTACCTTGACTAAACGGTCATGTGACTGCCTTCATGACTCATGACCGCCGGTGTGGCGGTAAAACGGTCACCACAACAGCCCTAGTTATACTTACTGTGTAAGTCTATGGAAGGGGGTGAGAACTATAAGTCTCCTAGGTTTTGTATTGAAGTCATGTACCCAGAGGGGGATGGAAGCTAGCTGTATTCCGGCTACACCATGGTGCTACCCTACAGAGTGCTGTTGAGGCTACTGTAGACCTTCATTGCAAAAAAGTGTGTCTTAATCAATTATTTGGTGATGTGAATGTATTTTATTTAGTTTTATCTTGAAAGGATACGTTTTTAAATGTTTTACTTTTTATTTTATTTCATGAAATTCACTGAGGAGGATGATCCTCCCCTTCCTCCTCTGAGGAGCCTCCACTGCTTCAGAGGGATAATGAAATTCACAGTGTTATGTGTCTGGAACTCTATTGGATGAATGCGTCACCGTTCTTCCATGAGAAAATCCATAATTTGATGTTTTGTTGATGGTGGTGGAAAACGATGTCTCTGGCGCCACTCCAGAATTTTCCATAAATATTCAATTGGGTTGCGCTCTGGTGACTGAGACGTCCATGGCATATGGTTAACATTGTTTTCATGCTCATCAAACCATTCAGTGACCACTCGTGCACTGTGGATGGGGGCATTGTCATCCTATGGGGGCATAGCCAAAATAATGGCATGCACAGCATTTTTATACATGACCCTAAGCATGCAGGGATGTTAATTGCTTAATTAACACAGGAATCACAACTGTGTGGAAGCGCCTGCTTTCAATACACTTTGTGTCATTTATCATTTACTCAAGTGTTTGATTTATTTAGGCAGTTACCTGTATATACACTGGACTTTATGCAAACTGGAAACCACATATCCCGAGGCTGCATTTATTGTAGCTGGGGATTTTAACAAAGCAAATTTGAGGAAAACGCTACCGAAATTCTACCAACACATTGACTGTAGTACTCGCACTGGTAAAACATTGGACCACTGCTACTCAACTGTTCAAAATGCCTACAAGGCACTCCCCCGCCCTCCCTTTGGAAAATCTGATCACAACTCCATTTTGCTCCTCCCTTTCTATAGGAAGAAACTCAAACAGGAAGTACCCATACTAAGGTCTATTCAATGCTAGTCTGACCAATCTGAATCAATGCTTCAAGATTGTTTTGATCACGCGGACTGGGATATGTTCTGGGTAGCCTCTGAGAATAACATTGGCGGATACGGTGACTGAGTTCATCAGCAAGTGTATAGGAGATGTTGTACCCACTGTGACTTTTAAAACCTACCCAAACCAGAAACTGTGGATAGATGGCAGCATTCGCGCAAAACTGAAAGCGCAAACCACCTCATTTAACCATGGCAAGTTAACTGGTGTCGTGTCTTTGGGGCACCATTAAACTGAAGACATGTTTATCAAAATAACTCCCTGTAATTATTATCACGCGATTAAACTGATTAATCGTTTAATTGTAATTAACTAGGAGATCGGGGCACCAAGGAAAATATTCAGATTACAAAGTTATAATTTTCCTAATATAACTTTCCTATATTATAACATTATATTATATTATATTATAGTATAGGCCGATTATCTTCTGGTTTAAATGGTGTATTTTACCTCGCATCCAGTCTCATTCCAAACGTTGTAAATTGTTGTATCTGCACGAATCCAGCCTTTACTAAAGTCATCCATACATCAATTGTCTTAGAATCATTTATTTACTAAACTAAGTAATTCACAGAAAGCATGCAAACAGTAGTTATAGTTACAAAGAAATGGTAGAGTAATGTGCCCTAGTGGGCTAAACAGGCATGGCTGGTGTCTTGTTAAACAAACGGTCATAAAGGGCAGCGAAGGAGGCACACAGAGTTCATTAATATTAACAATTGATATGCTAATCCTTTGCACATGAACGCTCACTCATTCGGGAACAATTGCAATCAATATATATTTATGCTCAGTGTGTCGTCGGGATCCTTGTTGGAGAGTCGTTCTGTTGGAGAGTTTTCTCTCTCTCTCTCTCTCTCTCTCTCGCTCTCTCTCTCTCTCTCTCTCTCTCTCTCTCTCTCTCGGTTAGAATGGATCTTTCAAAGCGACATTCATTAATGTCGTTATAGAATGGATGTTTCGTCGGTCTTTGCGTTCAATGATATAATTTCTAGCTGCAGACTATTAATTAATATCAAAGACTTGTTATTATTCTGTCGGTCTCAATAGTCTAAAAGTTTACCCACGTGGTATAGGTAACTTTCAGTAGAGGAATTGGATGGTCAAACCTTGGCTCTCTCTTCTGAGGTAAGCTGGTCTGAAGAAAGTAAATCAGGGTGGGGTTTTATAGGTGAGAACAGGCTTGTCACATAGAACAGGCTTGTCACATGACACCTGGTCCTGTCTGTGTCCCTGGGGGGCGTGCCGATGACTGATTTAAGCTTTGAACAGAAATACATTCTATCACATTAACATCAGTACATAGCATCTCAACGTATTACAAATAGCTTTATCCTTATTAATACATTTTATACAACCATTTAGATGCAAGTCCCATAGCTGAGGCTATTATATAAACACTTTTATGTTAATATGGCTATATTGTCTCTTCTGAGTATCACAAAATTGTACCAAGCGGACCAGTTCGTAGCTGGATTCTTCACCAATCTTTTATACCTTCTCCAGAACATAAATAACGTTCGGTTCCCCAATTCTGTGAGTTGAAAGAATTGCCTGTGTCTCTCTATGAAACCCCTCTGTGTCTCAACTGGGCCATGTGGCAGGAGATTCTCCTCTAGAATTTTACCACCCCTTCACACAGGGCCTGGGTGGGTTGGGGGATGGTGCAAGGGGGAGGGGGTCAACTGTCCTCCCTGTACTCAAAGAGGGCAACGTCATGACATAGGGAATATGGCCGAATACAAACAGTGTAGTTATCCCCTCTGTAAACCAATCAAACAGGCAAAACATCAGTACAGAGAGAAAGTGGAGTTGCAATGCAATGGCTCAGACACAAGACATGTGGCAGGGTCTACAGACAATCACAGATTACAAAGGGAAAACCAGCCACATAGCGGACACCAACATCTTGCTTCCGGACAAGCTAAACACCTTCTTCGCCCACTTTGAGGATAACACAGTGCCACCGACGGGGCCTGCTACCAAGGACTGTGGGCTCTCCTTCTCATGGCCGACGCGAGTAAGACGTCTGCCGGCTCAGACGGCATCCCTAGCCAGACGGCATCCTCAAAGCATGCGCAGACCAGCTGGCTGGAGTGTTTACGGACATATTCAATCTCTCCCTATCCCAGTCTGCTGTCCCCACTTGCTTCAAGATGTCCACCACTGTTCCTGTACCCAATAAAGCAAAGGTAACTGAACTAAATCACTATCGCCCTGTAGCACTCACTTCTGTCATCATGAAGTGCTTTGAGAGGCTAGTTAAGGATCCTATCACCTCTACCTTACCTGACACACAAGACCCACTTCTATTTGCTTACCGCCCTAATAGATCCACAGATGATGCAATCGCCATCACACTGCACACTTCCCTATCCCATCTGGACAAGAGGAATACCTATGTAAGAATGCTGTTCATTGACTATAGCTCAGCCTTCAACACCATAGCACCCTCCAAGCTCATTATTAAGCTTGGAGCCTTGGATCTGAACCCTGCCCTGTGGAACTGGGTCCTGGACATCCTGATGGGCCGCCCCCAGGTGGTGAAGCTAGGAAACAACACCTCCACTTCGTTGATTCTCAACACAGGGGCCCCTTCAAGGTTGCGTGCTCAGCCCCCTCCTGTACTCCCTGTTCACCCATGACTGAGTGGCCATGCACGCCTCTAACTCAATCATCAAGTTTGCAGACGACACAACGCTAGTAGGCCTGATTACCAAAAATGACAAAACAGCCTAAGGGAGGAGGTGAGGGCCCTGGGAGAGTGGTTCCAGGAAAGTAACCTCTCAATCAACGTCAACAAAACAAAGAAGCTGATTGTGGATTTCAGGAAACAGCAGAGGGTTCACTCCCCTATCCACATCGACGGGACTGCAGTGGAAAAGGTGGAAAGCTTCAAGTTCCTCGGCGTACAAATCTCTGACGATCTGAAATGGTCCACCCACACAAACAGTGTGGTGAAGAAGGTGCAACAGCGCCTCTTCAACCTCGAGAGGCTGAAGAAATTTGTCTTGGCCCCTAAAACCCTCACAAACTTTTACAGATGCACATTTGTTAGCCTCCTATCAGGCTGTATCACCGTCTGGTAGGCAACTGCACCGCCCGCAACCGCAGGGCTCTCCAGAGGGTGGTGCGGTCTGCCCAACGCATCAACTACCTGCCCTCCAGGACTCCTACAGCACCCGATGTCACAGGAAGTTCAAAAAGATCATCAAGGACATCAACCACCCGATCCACGGCCTGTTCACCCCTCTATCATCCAGAAGGCAAGGTCAGTACAGGTGCATCAAAGCTGGGACCGAGAGACTGAAAAACAGCTTCTATTTAAGGCCATCAGACTGTTAAATAGCCATCACTAGCCATCTTCCTCCCGGTTACGCAACCCTGCACCTTAGAGGCTGCTGCCCCACATAGATAGACTTGGAATCACTGGCCACTTTAATAATGAAACCCTAGTCACTTTAACAATGTTTAAATTATGTTTACATACTGCTTTACTCATCTCATATGTACATACTGTATTCTATTCTACTGTATTTTAGTTAATGCCACTCCAACATTACTCGGTCTAATATTAATATATTTCTTAATTCCATTATTTTACTTTTAGATTTGTGTGTATTGTTGTGTATTGTTAGATACTACTGCACTGTTGGAGCTACGTGCAGTGCCTTGCAAAAGTATTCATCCCTCTTGGCGTTTTTCCTATTTTGTTGCATTACAACCGGTAATTTAAATAGATTTTTATTTGGATTCCATGTGATGGACAAACACAAAATAGTCCAAATTGGTGAAGTGAAATGAAAAAAAATCACTTGTTTAAAAAAATTCAAAAAAATTCTAAACGGAAAAGTGGTGGGTGCATATGTATTCATCCCCTTTGCTATGAAGCCCCTAAATAAGATCTGGTGCAACCAATTACCTTCAGAAGTCACATAATGAGTTAAACAAAGACCACCTGTGTGCAATCTAAGTGTCACATGATCTGTCACATGATCCCAGTATATAAACACCTGTTCTGAAAGGCCCCAGAGTCTCCAACCCCACTAAGCAAGGGGCACCACCAAGCAAGCAGCACCATGAAGACCAAGGAGTTCTCCAAACAGGTCAGGGACAAAGTTGTGGAGAAGTACAGATTAGGGTTGGGTTATAAACAAATATCTGAAACTTTGAACATCCCACGGAGCACCATTACATCCATTATAAAAAATGGAAAGAATATGATACAACAATAAACCTGCGAAGAGAGGGCTGCCCACCAAAACTCATGCACCAGGCAAGGAGGGCATTAATCAGAGAGGCAACAAAGAGACCAAAGATAACCCTGAAGGAACTGCAAAGCTCCACAACAGAGATTTGGGTATCTATCCATAGGACCACTATAAATAAAAATATTTTGCATCTTCAAAGTGGTTGACATGTTGTGTAAATCAAATGATACAACCCCCCTCAAAAATCAATTTTAATTCCAGGTTGTAAGACAACAAAGTAGGAAAAATTCCAAGGGGGGTAAATACTTTCACAAGCCACTGTAGGAATAGAAGCATTTCGCTACACCCGCAATAACATCTGCTAAATATGTGTATGTGACCAATAACATCTGCTAAATATGTCTGTGACCAATAACATCTGCTAAATATGTGTGTGACCAATAACCTTTGTATGTATTTTTTAGATATAGGCCTATTGTAAATGTGTATTATTGTCACATCACCATCTTTATTGCAAAAATATATACAACTTCGAACATAACTTTAAACTACATATTAATTTGACATTGGTAATAAACTGTCTATTTATTTGCACAGCAATTGACTGTTTCCAACACACCACCACCTGTTATGCTGAGCATCGACTGACCAAAAAAAGATAGTGCTAAAATAAAGGTTTAAGCAAATCAAATCAAATTTGATTACAGGTAGGCACCACATTACTACAGGACAAAACAGCTCACTCAATCCAGCCTGATGCTATTGTAAGTATAAAAGCAAAACTTGCTTTAAATAATAATTAAAAAAAACATGAAAATGTAGTGAAATGGGATGTTGTCTTAGTGTCGTGTGGAGAATCCAATACTTTAACAAATCACCTTATTGTGGGAGCACCTCCTCTAAGAGTATGAGTTAGGCTATTTGAGAAGGTTAAAATCCTAAGCAACCTTCCTACACAATGTTTGAAGTACAATAGACCAACATAGCTACTGTAGTTGGTCAAAGCTGTGTGCTGGAAAACCTTAGTCGAGCATGGGTGAAGTAGGCATTGTGGTGCTCATGTGAATTTCCTTTTGTTTTTGGCCTCAGACCAATGCCTCCTTCTCATTTAAAACATATATTTTTTTGTTTCTAATTTCCAAGGTTTTCACACCAGAAGATGATTATAAAACATTTGTCATTTCCACATGCAAACGGTGCCTTTTAAAAATGTAATTTCAGCTTTTGTTTCACATAATTTATTGTCCAAACCCGGTTTCCCAAAACTAGCGTTAGTAAAGTTGCACTTGAAAATGGTTGCTATTTACAGACTGCCTCAGACCACTTGTAGAACAGCTAAGTGTGTCGTTACATACTTTTTTGGCCTTCACAATACACTTTATACATAGAATCAAAATGATTATCTGTCTCTCTATGACCGCCAATAACTTCATAACAAAGTTAACTACAAATACAAAGTTGCCAATGTCTTTGCAATTGTGACAAACAAGCAAATTATAAAAAATATGCTTGAAATGAAAAGCAATTGAGTTCTATTTTGCTAGTTGTAGGCTACTATCTGTAATTTTTGCCTCAATATATTTCATTATGTGTAACAACATTTAGTGCATTATTGGGTAAGCATTAGAATAAGCCTGCTCAATATTTGCAGCTATAGGTCATAATATCTCTCTAATATCTGATCCTTCATCAGTACTGTGAAATAGTTATAATGTTAAGGCAAGATTTGAATGGAGAAAGCTGATCTGAGAGCAGCGCTGCCTTTGCGGTAAACATTACCCCAGTTAGTACTTTTAAGATAAAAATATGTTGGCAATTTTAGGGTTAAGCAAAATAATTCCTGTAATTGACTCTCAAAGTACTGAATAATTTAGCTGAGTAAGCATTAGGAAATATTTTTTTTTATTTCAGATTTTCGGGAACACACTGAAAGATAACTTGACACGGTTGATCAGTCAAAGCAAATTTGGTTTAAAATGTCATGAATAAAATTGCATTGATAGAAGAGGAGCGTACTGAATTAATGCATCATAAGGTAATGGCTGGAATTTGCTGTAATGATGGGCATACTGTGTATTTTCGGTGAGCAACATCATTTGGCTCCGTTCACGTAAAAGAGTCGCATTTTTTGGCTCCCAAAAGGCCTTTCATTCATAATACTTGAAAATTGACCTAGAACCATGAAAATATTACTAATCTCTAATGTAAATCCCAAAATGTAGGTGACCATTATGCAAGATTGTGATATGCATGTTCATAAACATTTTTACCAAATGATTAGATCGCCTGCAAAACAAACAAACAATTACGCAATGTAAAATTTCCGTGGACCAGAATGATGTGCCCTGCCCACTATTTACTGTCATATCAGCAAGAAATTATTTTCAAAAATCAAAAGGCTAAATTACTACACACCTTTATAGGGTTAGAGTTAATGTTCCCACAAGGCCATATCTCCATGTTACAGCACTTGTTTACGGAAGACAGATAGACAGAGGCGACCACCTGTAATAATTAGCTATCTAGCATGCTCTAACACCTGTGCGTAAGCATAACTGGGGAGGAAGTGTAGTGGAAGTGTAGTTTGTTGGCTGGAGGCACACAGCTGTATGGATCTGTGCAAGCCTGCTACAGTAAGTGTATAGTTTTTTATTTGAAATATTTTTTCACGATTCTGCTGCAAAAAAATATGTTGCCTCTTATACGGCCTCACTCTCTCCCAATTTGCCAGTGGAAACACAGTTCCTATTAGAGTTATAACGTTAGAATTATCGACAACGAGAATTAATAGTGCTAGTTAAGGAACAATTGAGGCCTGAACAAATACACTTCACACTGTAAAGAATAATCTCAACTAAAGCCCAACACATACAAATAAACAAATACTGTATATATACAGTACCAGTC
Source organism: Salmo salar (assembly GCF_965601325.2). NCBI lineage: Eukaryota > Metazoa > Chordata > Actinopteri > Salmoniformes > Salmonidae > Salmo > Salmo salar. Next base: position 115,560,568 of record NC_138300.1, read on the forward strand.
AAAAGTTTGGACACACCTACTCATTCAAGGCTTTTTCTTTATTTTTACAATTCTCTACATTGTAGAAAAATAGTGAAGACATCAAAACTGTGACATAACACATATGGAATCATGTAGTAACCAAAAAAGTATTAAACAAATCAAAATATATTTTATATTTGAGATTCTTCAAAGTAGCCACCCTTTGCCTTGATGACAGCTTTGCACACTCTTGGCATTCTCTCAACAAGCTTCCTGAGGTAGTCACCTGGATTGCATTTCAATTAACGGGTGTGCCTTGTTAAAAGTCAATTTGTGGTGACACTGTCTTTGATTTATTTCGAATTCAAGGCACACTTAACCAGCATGGCTACCACAGCATTCTGCAACGATACGCCATCCCATCTGGTTAGCGCTTAGTGGGACTATCATTTGTTTTTTAACAGAACAATGAACCAAAACACACCTCCAGGCTGTGTATGGGCTATTTAACCAAGGAGAGTGCTGCATTAGATTACCTGGCCTCCACAATCACCCGACCTCAACCCAATTGAGATGGTTTTAGGATGAGTTGGACCGCAGAGTGAAGGAAAAGCAGCCAACAAGTGCTAAGCATATGTGGGAACTTCTTCAAGACAGTCGGAAAAGCATTCCTCATGAAACTGGTTGAGAGAATGCCAAGAGTGTGCAAAGCTGTCATCAAGGCAAAGGGTGGCTACTTTGAAGAATCTAAAATCAAAAATATATTTTGTTTTGTTGAACACTTTTTTTGGTTGCTTCATGATTCTATATGTGTTCTTTCATAGTGTTGATGTCTTCACTATTATTCTACAATGTATTTAATAGTAAAAATAAAGAAAAACCTTGAATGAGTAGATGTGTCCAAACGGTACCATATATTTTTTATTTTCTTTGCCCTTTGGGACATGGGGGGGGGGGGTGGGTGGTATGGGGGGGGGGGGGGGGGGGGGTCGGTGTGGCGGGAGGGGGGGGGGGGGGGGGTAGTAACTCACAAGGAGCCCTGGTTGCTAGGGGGGTGAGATGTGGTGATAGACATGTGGGGGGCAGGAGTTGGGTGGTTTGATGGAGACATGTTGGATGGGTGGTGTTGGGGGAATGAGGTGGAAGGTTGGCTGTGGAGGCTCACTTCTTTTTGTTTATTTTCCTTTGCATACTATGTTTATTGTTACAGTACGTTTTGATTCTGTAATATGATCATAATGATCAATACTTTATGTTTACAGTGCCGTCAGAAAGTATTCTTACCCCTTGACTTATTCCATATTTTGTTGTGTTACAGCCTGATATCAAAATTGATAAAATAAATTTTTTATCCTCACCTATCTACACACAATAGCCCATAATGACAAAGTGAAAACATGTTTTTAGAAATGTTTGCAAATGTATTGAAAATGAAATAGAGATATATCTTGTTAACATAAGTATTCACACCCCTGAGTAAATACATGTTAGAATCACCTTTGGCAGCTGTGAGTCTTTCTGGATAAGTCTCAAAGAGCTTTGAACAGCTGGATTGTACAATATTTGCACATGATTATTTTTTTACTTCTTCAAGCTCTGTCAAATTGGTTGTTGATCATTGCTAGACAACCATTTTCAAGTGTTGCCATAGATTTTCAAGCAGATTTAAATCAAAACTGTAACTATGCCACTCAGGAACATTCAATGTCATCTTGGTAAGCAACCCCAGTCTATATTTGGCTTTGTGTTTTAGGTTATTGTCCTGCTGAAAGGTGAATTTGTCTCCCAGTGTCTGTTGGAAAGTAGACTGAAGCTGGTTTTCCTCTAGGATTTTGCCTGTGCTTAGCTCTATGCCGTTTCTTTTTATGATGACAATCATACCCATAACATGATGCAGCCACCACCATGCTTGAAAATATGAAGAGTGGTACTCAGTGACGTGTTGTGTTGGATTTGCCCCAAACATAACATTCTGTATTCAGGACATATAGCTTTTCTTTGCCACATTCTTTTTGCAGTTTTACTTTAGTGCTTTATTGCAAACAGGATGCATCTTTTGGAATATGTTTTTGTATGTACAGGCTTCCTTCTCTTCACTCTGTCATTTAGGTTAGTATTGTGGAGTAACTACAATGTTGTTGATCCATCCTCAGTTTTCTCCTATCACAGCCATTAAACTATGTAACTTTTAAAGTCACCATTGGCCTCATGGTGAATTCCCTGAGTGGTTTCCTTCGTCTCCGGCAACTGAATTAGGAAGGAGGCCTGTATCTTTGTAGTGAGTGGGTGTATTAACACACCATCCAAAGTATAATGAATTACTTAACCATGTTCAAGGGAATTTTCAATGTCTGCTTTAAAAAAAAAACATGAATCTACCAATAGATGCCCTTCTCTGCGAGGCATTGGAAAACTTCCCTGGTCTTTGTGGTTGAATCTGTGTTTGAAATTCACGGCTCGACTGAGGGACCTAACAGATAATTGGTCTGTATGTGTGGGGTATAGAGATTGAGGTAGTCATTCAAAAATCATGTTAAACACTATTATTGCACACAGAGTCAGTCCATGCAAATTATTATTTGATTTGTTAGGCAGATTTTTACTCTTGAACTTTAGGCTTACCATAACAAAGGGGTCGAATACTTATTGACTCAAGATATTTCAGCTTTTCATGTTTTATTAATTTATACAAATTTCTAAAAACATTGTAGTTCACATGGCTGAAAACCCTTGGGATAAGACAAAATGCTTTCGGTTGCCTTGGGTTCTTGAGAGTAAACCTGCTACCAGCTAGCTACCAGTTGCACAGCAACTTAAGTAATTTGGACCGGGTTTAAGAACTCTGAGATTAGGCTGAAAAAGATGTTAGCATTGACAGAAATGCTACAAAAAGTTAGCGCAACGCTGATTCTCTATTGGCACATGAGAGCGATAAATTATACATTTAATCAAAACTGTTGTACCTACAAACGTATTCAGTCCGACAAATGGTAAGTCCAATGGTATGGATGCTATAGTCTCGTTTTAATCATACGCCAAGAATTTGAGCTAGCTGGTTGCAAGACATTTTATTTTTTTCCTATCGACCCTGACAAAAATCCTGTATAGGTTCTCGGTACCAGCTGAACGGATCATGGCGAGATGCGGGGAGTGTGTTGTGTTACTCCAATAGAGAGTTATTGGAGTTAAACAATATGACAGCATTGACATTGGTGTTGTATTGGCTTAGATGTGATGGTAGGAAGATTTGAATTTAACATTGAGCATCAATCAATCCCTACTTATTGTGGGGGCCGTCCTCCCCACCTGTTGGAATTTACTTAAAATTTCACTTGATAACACAAGTACCAATTGACATCGTTAATCACTGTAATATTTTGTGTAGTTGGTTCTATTATTCCAACTGATCTTGTGAATATACACAGCATTAGAAGTGTTTAATCCCCCCTTGTTCAACAGCGCGTATCCAGTGCCACATCTGAAGTGGTACACCGTCGCTGTGTTGCGCTGACACAATCTCTCACTGAGGACCTTCTCAGGGGAATGTTTGTATTGGTTGGGCCAATGTTTACATTCTAATGAAATGTAACGCAGCTTAACCTTGGCCTCGGAATGACTAGCAGACCCTGAAGAAGATGAGAATATCTCTTATACCTATGATATGTAATGAGAGATTGGGAAATGAGAGGGCACCTTGTCGCATTCAGATCAAGTCTAATATTAGCTACTTGGCATCTCAGACTCTTCTCAAGTAACAAGTACTAGGTCTTGTAGCAGGGAGACTTTGGGCTTGGTTCAACGCTGTGGACGGTGACAGAGAGAGCGGGAGAGAGAAAGAGAGAGAGAGCTGTGTTTGATAGCAGTAGTATGTGGCAGCGCTCGCCTAGTGATGGGAAGATGGCTGGAGAAACATCAGAGAGCTCAGGGACTTCACTGCTTCATGACGCAGCGGCTACAGCTAGCAAGCCCAGGCACTTCTTAAAGGATGTGATTTTTCATGGCAAATTTCAAGTGAGTAGAATGACAAAGATATACAGTATGTATGGATTTACATAATGTGTTTACATATTAGGAGACTGAGACTATCTCAGGGGGAAAACCTTCATCACATAACAGTTTGCTATATGTTTTTATAGTAAAGATAAGTTTGGCAGTTATTTCAATTTTGATTTGATTGATTTGTTGGAAAATAATAGGTGGAAGTCTGACTTATGTTTGTTTAGTGTAAATGTAGTTGAAAAACCTACTTACACATCAAGTGGGTTAAGTAATAACCTGAATATGTTTTTCAACTACATTTACACTATTTTGCCTAATGTTAATCCATTCTTTATAACTTTTGTGTAAGGTTTTTATCTCAATATAGTTGAGAAATAGCTTGACCTGGTTTGGCAGTGTGTAGAGAGATAATTATCATGTAGGCTAATTACAGAACAAGTATCTACTGTAGACGTCTGACACGCTGTACTGTCTTGTTCCCAGGCGTGGAGTTACTCTCAGCACAGAGGGGGCGGGGCGTTCTCCAGGGGCCCGTCTGACCAAATGAATTGCTGATCCGGCCTATCATAAATGCAAATTGCAAATTAGCATGTTAGGCAGTCAGCCGCTAAAAATAAATGTGACCAGTCATGCTCATCAGTCTATTGGGAATTAAATTGGCTCGTGTGTATTTTCATACAGAGCCCAGTTTGAGCGAAATATAACCTGTTGCACAGTGAGAGATCACTCTCACAGCACATCAAATCAAATGTTATTTGTCACATGTGCTGAATACAACAGGTGTAGACCTTACCGTGAAATGCTTACTTACGAGCCCAACACCAACAATGCAGTTCAAGAAATAGAGTTAAGAAAATATTTACAAAATAAACTTAAGTAAAAAAATGTATAAAAAGTAGCACAATAAAATAACAATACCGGGGTTATATACAGGGGGGTACCGGTACCGAGTCAATGTGCGGGGGTACAGGTTAGTAATGAGGCTATATACAGGGGGTACCGGTACTGAGTCAATGTGCGGGGGTACAGGTTAGTCGAGGTAATTTGTACATGTAGGTAGGGGTAAAGTGACTATGCATAGATAATAAACAGCGAGTAGCAGCAGTGTAAAAACAAATGTAAAATGTCTATGTAAATAGTCCAGGTGGCCATTTGATTAATTGTTCAGCAGTCTTATGGCTTGGGGGTAGAAGCTGTTAAGGAGCCTTTTGGACCTAGACTTGGCGCTCCGGTACCGCTTGCCATGCGATAGCAGAGAGAACAGTCTATGGCTTGGGTGACTGGAGTCTTTGACAATTTTTGGGGCTTTCCTCTGACACCGCCTAGTTTATAGGCCCTGGATGGCAGGAAGCTTGATCCCAGTGATGTACTGGGCCATACACACTATCCTTTGTAGCACCTTACGGTCAGATGCCAAGTAGTTGCCATACCAGGTGGTTGCCATACCACGTGGTGCGGCTGTAAATCTTTTGAGGATCTGGGGACCCATGACAAATATTTTCAGTCTCCTGTGGGGGAAAAGTGGCAGATCTCTGACCTCCTCCCTATAGGCTGTCTCATCGTTGTGTCGTCAGCCAACTTAATGATGGTGTTGGAGTCGTGCTTGGCCACGCAGTCGTGGGTGAACAGGAGGGGACTAAGAACGCACCCCTGAGGGGTCCCCGTATTGAGGATCAAACATGTGTTCTGATAAGCCCACTCACTGCGCAACATTTCTACACGCAACAGATATCCACTGTTAAAAAGAGGCTATTTATTTCTCAACTCCTCTTAATATTAAGCAACTGCCATTTGAGTGCAGGCATATGCTGGACTGCTGGAGGCAGTCTGCATGTTGAAAACATATACTGTAGGCCTACTTAATAGTTTGAAACCTGGAAGTTTTACTTCATAGCCTATTACGAGGCATGTCTTACCTTGCTTCAAAGTAGCCTATAGCCAAAACCTGACCATAGACATTTTTGTTTTTCAAAAAATCTGCAGGATCTTACATCCATGGCTGCACCCATGGCCTGCCCTATGCTAGCTCTGCTTCTGCTTGTCCCACGTTACACATGCAGCTCTGTGAAGAATTGAACTATGCAAAAGAGAGGTGTGTTTGTGAAAAGTGGACCTTTTTGGGAACGTAAACAAAAACAAACTAATTTATGACACGCAGCCCTACTCTACATCTGGCGGGCTAGCTGCCACAGACAACTTAACTAATTGGTCATGAAAGCAGCGATAGAGTAGAGTGGGGTAATTTGAGCCAAAGGGGTACGTTGAGCCCCCTTGTTTTTAGGAAACCATACACAAAATCTATTATTTTACCAAATATTTAGGTAGAGGTCATGGCGAATGTGAAGGAAGAAACCACATGGAAAAAGTGGTAAGCAAGTTAGGTCCCCAAAAATAATTTTCACCAAGTCAAATACATTTATTGTGTTAGAGGTTTCGTAATGCTTGTATCTAAACCAAAGTAGAGCATTTTAATATTGTTCTATACTTCCGTTGGAGTCTCTATAACCTTCAATATGAGGTCCTAAACCTAGCAAGAAAGTGCATCCTTGTAGCTGTGTGGACTAATATAGTCAAAATGTTTGCCTTGGGGTAAGTTGAGCCAATGACCATAGAGTAAGTTGAGCCAATGTCAAGTTGTACATAATGAAGTGTTTTCTTCCCATGCGTAATGCAAGCCATTATCACTGGGATATTAGGTCACAACAGGGCCTGGCCTATGTTAAAAGTGTTTTAAAAACGTACAAAGTGTTTGTTAGGTGTTAAGCCTATGTTAAAAGATGCTTAAAATTATTAAAATACAAAACTGTAATATTTACATGAATTCTGATTATTTCCAGGGACACACAACATCCTGAAATATGCACTGAGTGGACAAAACATTAGGAACACCTGCTCTTTCAATGACATAGACTGACCAGGTGAATCCAGGTGAAAGCTATGATCCCTTATTGATGTCACTTGTTTAAATCCACTTCAATCAGTGTAGATGAAGGGGAGGAGAGATTTTAATTATAGGATTTTTAAGCCTTGAGACAATTGAGGCATGGATTGTGTATTTGTACCATTCAGAGAGTGAATGGGCAAGACAAAATATTTAAGTGCCTTTGAATGGGGTATGGCAGTAGGTGCCAAGCACACCGGTTTGAGTGTGTCAAGAACTGCAACACTGCTGGGTTTTTCATGCTCAACAGTTTCCGTGTGTATTAAGAATTGTCCACCACACCCAAAGGACATCCAGCCAACTTGAAACAGTGGAAAGCATTAGAGTCAAAATGGGCCAGCATCCCTGTGGAATGCTTTCAACACCTTGTAGAGTCCATGCCCCGACGACTTGAGGCTGTTCTGAGGGCAATTGGGGTTGCAACTCAATATGAGGAAGGTGTTCCTAATATTTTCTATTCTCAGTGTATCAAATAAACAAAATTTGGTCACATGCATCTGTTTATCAGATGTTATTGCGGGTGTAGCGAAATGCTTGTGAAAAAACTAAGTTTCCTAAGAGCTAGAAGCGAGGCAGCCCTCTCTTTCGCCGCCATTTTTTATTTTTTGTGTAATGTCTTTGTTAGAAAGAATACTATATTTCCCTTGACGGATTGATACTGAATGTCTCAACTTACTCCACTCTCCCCATAGCCTCACATAACCCACATCAGTAGTAAGTGCCTCCTAAAATCTTCCCAGTCAGTGGTACAAATGGAACAGTGTCTTAGAATTTCATCATTTATTTGACCTTTATTTAACTAGGCAAGTCAGTTAAGAACAAATTCTTATTTACAATGACGGCCTACCCCGGCCAAACCCTAACCCGGACGACACTGGGCCAATTGTGCACTGCCCTATGGGACTTCCAATCACGGCCGGTTGTGATACAGCCTGGAATCAAACCAGGGTCTGTAGTGATACCTCTAGCACTGAGATGCCATGCCTTAGACCGCTGCGCCACTCGGGAGCATGTGAGGTAGAGTATGGAATTGGGTAGAATTGTCAAATTAGGTCATTGAATTAAGTGATTGTATTAATGTGGGGCGGGCCACAATCCACTTCTTACATATTGTGATTAAAAATAGAAAATCAGTTGGGTCAGTCAGTGCTATCAAAATAGTCTGCAGGAATATTGGACAATATTATTACAACTGATAAGTCATAAGACCAACCCAGATTGCTAAAGATCATTGTCAGTCAGCCTTGCTCACCCAAACACAAGAAACACCCACATGTCTGCACACACACAAACATCCATCAATAATTTTGGCACTCTTACCTGAAATGAGCTACTGTAGTTCAGGAAGGCCTTGACATTGCTCCATGTAACTGCCATTTGGGTAAATAATACTATATGTTGATAGTGGCAGATTGGGTTATATGCACTTCTTCATCAGCCTATAACACATAAAATAAAAAATAAAAATCTATAATTTTGTAGGTGCTGTTGCAGAGATGACACTGTTGGATGTGATGATAATGATAATGCTGACTATTGCAACAATATTGGACCACCAGGTCAGGAATAAGCAAAGAGTTTTGGTCACTCAAACATGAATGGTCAAACAAGCTTGGATTTCAGCGTTTGTTATATCCCTCTGAAAACGAGCCATATACTGTACATATCCAACTGAAACCGGATCAACCATGAATATGTCATACATTTTGTTATAATCATGACACAAATATCCAAGTGGATATATAGGAATTTAGATTTTTCGTGTAAAAATGTTCAATGTTATAATGGCCATATAAGACGCCTTCTTTTAAACAAGCCACAGTATAAGATTGGATTCTTTGTGAAGAAGAGCTTTCTCTCATTGGTCTAGTATTTTCTGGTTTGCAGGGAGACAGTAGATGACAAATCTTATATTACAGTATTGTCAAAATCCTACATTTATTTTTTCAATATTTTATTCTCCATTTGTTCTCAGATTGTTATGATTATAAAATGTATTTCTACCTTCTCTGCTGTGATATATGTTCAGGAAAATCCTATCGAATTTTGTACAATAATATATTTGAACATTATACCTATAGACAGTATTCATATAAATGAATGATATGTCATAAAATATAGCACCAGGAATATTTGTTTAATCGTTTGTACACACACAGAGTAGCAACACAAGCCTTTTTTTGGATAGAAAAATGTGAAATACATGTTTTTAAGTAAATAGTTAACCAAATAATTATCAATACTGCTTGCCTTGCAAATCAGCATTCGGGTTCTAAGTCACTGAGACTGATCACTTCCCCAAGGGGAACACAATTCCTTAGGAGCCCTATTGGGACTAGCTTGACCCCACCTTGACCCCTGTAGTCTAACTGGCCCATTAACCATGCTGTGCCTCTCACGACAAATGGCAAAAGCTGCACAGCACACACACATACACACATGCACATGATTCAGCTAGGCAACTAGCCCAAGCAGCCCTCTAATGCATAGCCCTCCCCTCTCTCCCCAGCTCCTGAACTGCCTGACACCTGAGGAGAACACAGGATGTCAGCATGGCCTGTACTTCCAGGATGGAGAGAGACGGGTGGACTACATCCTCACCTACCACATCAAAAAGCCCAGCAGCTCGCGCTCCAACCGACAGTCCTCCCGCTTCACTGACAACGCCTTCACACGGAGCCTCCGCCGTGGGACAGCCAGGCTGGGACGAGCGCCACCCCCTCAACCCAGAGGTGACCCGGAGGTGGCCTCCCAAGACCACAGCATGGACTACCACGTGGACGACAAGCGCCTTCACCGGGAGGAGTTTGAGGGCAACCTGAGGGATATGGGCATGGAGCTGGAGAAGGATGAGGATGTGAGTTGCTTCTCTACGGCTTCTCTGTTCTGTTCTTTTTGACCAAACCCACACGATATTATCAGCAATGTCCAGCCAGGTCTAGCGTTAGCTGTGAGTTAGCTTAGGGCAGAGAGGGGACAGTATTCCACACAACCAACACCGCTGCAACTCTACAGTCTTTGTTTTCCAGCTGGCTGGTGGATCAGGGGTATTTTTGTCTTTGGGCTTAGGTCAGCCAGTTTGCTTGGAGCCCCCACCATGTAACAGTATACAAAAGATACATTGTACTTTGGTACAGCACCAGCTGAAACCGGCCTATAGAAGGCTAGCAGGACTTGCAGCAGTAACCAGGGTAACTGGGGTAACCCGGGGTACCTTTTAACCTGCCTGGCTACTGTCATTGGTTTGTTTGTTTGTTGGATATACAGTGCCTTGCAATAGTTTTCATCCCCCTTGGCGTTTTTCCTATTTTGTTGCATTACAACCTGTAATTTAAATAGATTTTTATTTGGATTTCATGTAATTGACATACACAAAATAGTCCAAATTGGTGAAGTGAAATGAAAAAAATAACTTGTTTCAAAAAATGTAAAAAAATGTAAAATCACCCCCTTTGCTATGAAGCCCCTAAATAAGATCTGATGCAACCAATTACCTTCAGAAGTCACATAATGAGTTAAATAAAGTCCACCTGTGTGCAATCTAAGTGTCACATGATCTGTCATATGATCTCAATATATATTCACCTGTTCTGAAAGGCCCCAGAGTCTGCAACCCCACTAAGCAAGGGGCACCACCAAGCAAGCGGCACCATGAAGACCAAGGAGCTCTCCAAACAGGTCAAGGACAAAGTTGTGGAGAAGTACAGATCAGGGTTTGGTTATAAAAAATATCAGAAACTTTGAACATCCCACAGAGCACCATTAAATCCATTATTACATTTTTTTAAAGAATATGGCACCACAACAAACCTGCCAACAGAGGGCCGCCCACCGAAACTCACGGACCAGGCAAGGAGGGCATTAATCAGAGAGGCAAAAAAGAGACCAAAGATAACCCTGAAGTAGCTGCAATGCTCCACAGCAGAGATTGGAGTATCTGTCCATAGGACCACTTTAAGCCGTACACTCCACAGAGCTGGGCTTTACTGAAGTGTGGCCAGAAAAAAGCCATTGCTTAAAGAAAAAAATAAGCAAACACATTTGGTGTTTGCCGAAAGGCATGTGGGAGACTCCCCAAACATATGAAAGAAGGTACTGTGGTCAGATGAGACTAAAATCAAGAAAACGTTATTTCTGGCACATACCCAACACCTCTCATCACCCCGAGGACACCATCCCCACAGTGAGGCATGGTGGTGGCAACGTCATGCTGTGGGGATGGTTTTCCTCGGCAGGGACTGGGAAACTGGTCAGAATTGAAGGAATGATGGATGGCGATAAATAAAGGGAAATTCTTGAGGGAAACCTGTTTCAGTCTTCCAGAGATTTGAGACTGGGACGGAGGTTCACCTTCCAGGAGGACAATGACCCTAAGCATACTGGTAAAGCAACACTTGAGTGGTTTAAGGGGAAACATTTAAATGTCTTGGAATGGCCTAGTCAAAGCCCAGAGCTCAATCCAATAGAGAATCTGCGGTATAACTTAAAGTTTGCTGTACACCAGCGGAACCCATCCAACTTGAAGGAGCTGGAGCAGTTTTGCCTTGAAGAATGGGCAACAATCCCAGTGGCTAGATGTGCCAAGCTTATAGAGACATACCCCAAGAGACTTGCAGCTGCAATTGCTGCAAATGGTGGCTCTACAAAGTATTGACTTGGGGGGTGAATAGTTATGCACGCTCAAGTTTTCAGTTTTTGTCTTATTTCTTGTTTGTTTCACAATAAGAAATATTTTGCATCTTCAAGGTGGTAGGCATGTTTTGTAAATCAAATGATCCAAACCCCCCAAAAGTCCTTTTCAATTCCTGTAAGGCAACAAAATAGGAAAAATGCCAAGGGGGTGAATACTTTAGCAAGCCAATTTGGGTCCCGAGGAAAAACCTTTTGAGAACCACTGGTTTAGACTCTAGAGACTACCCTTCAAAATAGGAGGATACATATGCAAATAAAAGCTGACTGGTCATCGGTTACAATAATCAGATCAGATTGTGATGTCATGATCTGGGCCATTATCCAAATTTTCATAGTTTTAGAGTGTCATTTCGACCTCATAGTGTGAAAATATCATAACAAAATTGGAAAATCTCGTTTTTAACTGCACTGCCCCTTTAAACATTACATAAGTAGTATCTGTGTTATGCTTTATTTTTCTTGTTCAAAGTCAATGCATTTTGAATTCAAAATCACTGATCAGGATCAAAAGACGAGTCTCTTGTAAAAAAAAAAGAAGAAAGTATGGCAGGCATTGAATCAACTTGTTGGATTAGATGTCATGAGAGTGAATGAAATAAGGAAACCCTATGTAGTTCTAGTAGTAGTCTGGTGCGTTGACCAACAGTAACCTGTCATGGACAGGACCTGAGGATGTCATGAGGGTGAAGTCCAGTAATATAAGACTAAGTCGGTCCAAGTGCTGAGGATGGCAAGATGACAGCTGCCATGGTAGATCTCTTTACCAAGTCAGGGATAGACAGGGCAGGGCTCTGTGGAAGGATCACACCATGCACAGACACACACAAACACACACGCACACAAACACACACGCACAATCACACACACAGCACCAGGCAACCAATCAAATGAAATCGAACCAAAATCAAATCAAATGTATTTATATAGCCCTTCTTACATCAGCTGATATCTCAAAGTGCTGTACAGAAACCCAGCCTAAAACCCCAAACAGCAAGCAATGCAGGTGTAGAAGCACGGTGGCTAGGAAAAACTCCCTAGAAAGGCCAAAACCTAGGAAGAAACCTAGAGAGGAACCAGGCTTTGAGGGGTGGCCAGTCCTCTTCTGGCTGTGCCGGGTGGAGATTATGACAGAACATGGCCAAGATGTTGAAATGTTCATAAATTACCAGCATGGTCAAATAATAATAATCACAGTTGTCGAGGGTGCAACAAGTCAGCACCTCAAGAGTAAATGTCAGTTGGCTTTTCATAGCCGATCATTGAGAGTATCTCTACCGCTCCTGCTGTCTCTAGAGAGTTGAAAACAGCAGGTCTGGGACAGGTAGCACGTCCGGTGAACAGGTCAGGGTTCCATAGCCGCAGGCAGAACAGTTGAAACTGGAGCAGCAGCACGGCCAGGTGGACTGGGGACAGCAAGGAGTCATCTTGTCAGGTAGTCCTGAGGCATGGTCCTAGGGCTCAGGTCCTCCGAGAGAGAGAAAGAAAGAAAGAGAGAAAGAGAGAATTAGAGAGAGCATACATAAATTCACCCAGGACACCGGATAAGACAGGAGAAATACTCCAGATATAGCAGACTGGCCCTAGCCCCCCGACACATAAGCTACTGCAGCATAAATACTGGAGGCTGAGACAGGAGGGGTCAGGAGACACTGTGGCCCCATCCGACGATACCCCCGGACAGTACAACCAATGTGTGGCAATGCCAGCTGGAAGATCACTCAGAATACCTTGACTGTACTCTTTAAGAGCAGTACAAACTCTCACACACTCTCACATACTCTCACACATACAGAGTGTTTTCATGTTTTCAATGAAGTGTGTGAGAAAGAGATATATAAATTATGTCATATGTCAAGTATTTTTGTGGACTTTTGTTACAAGGCAGGGTACACGCGATATTTGGTTCTGGGTGCCATACACTCACTGTGTTATAAATCATCTGGGTATAATTTTCCATTTTGTCCCTAAATTGCATTCAAGCCATCATTCTATTACCAAAGTGTTTCCCATGTGGTTATTGTGTCAGACTGTTCACTGTGGGGGAAGACATACAGAATAATCTCTGTTCTATGATCTTAGCGGAGAGAGGGGAGTAATGTTTAGGTATTTTATCATTTCCTCTCATCGTCCGTCCATTGTGGAGTTAGGTGATTAAAATAGGCGCCCTAAATATTATAGATGATTAAAGTGCTGTTGACTACACTAATCTGTCTATAGAGGACATTTAAGTGGGAGTAATTCACATCTGTATCTAATAGAGGGAGGGACACTGGGACGGGACTGAAGTGGGAAGGAAGGAAGCAGAGGTGGTGATGGGATGTGGATGAGTGCCAATGTTTGGGATTCAAACAGTGATGGGATTAATGGAAAATTCTGCTAGGAAACCCATATGAACTAACCTTGACCCTCTATGTTTCTAGAACATTCTAGTTGTCTCTGATTCTCGAACAAGAATGCAATGTGATGTCTGTCAGTGCGAGACTACATTATAGTTGACTGGATGTCTTTTAGATCTGCACGCCTAAATTCAATACTTGTTGCAGCATCACTTGTTATTAAGGTTTGTTGGGCCGAAGAAAACTAGTATAAAGGAAGTAGGACCTGCACACACGGTTGCTCCACCGCGCACCTTTAATCAGGCTAGTTACACAACCACATTTTTATCCAAGACTGGCTCTATCAAAACCTCTAACTGTGTCCATGAGGGGTCTGTGTGTTTTACAATGTGATGGTGGGAACAGGATACGTGACACATTCTCACAAACGAGCTGTTGCATTCCTAAATCACTTCTGATTAAATGCAGCTCTGAGTACTCAAACTGATTCAGCCTATAGATAGCACTGACACCATCGCGTCTTGAGTTGTTGAAAATGTCACTCCTAATGTTTCAGACATGGTGACATTTGTCGCTTGACATACAGTACGCAGTACAGAGGCATGTCAAGTCCAAGGTACTTTTATAAGATGTTATGCAAAGACTGATGATCTGTGTCAACAACAAACATGATGCTGGCTGATAGATGATAGAAAGTGACAAAGGCTGTTAAGACAGTCGGTTGTTCAAGGGTTTGAGATCAAAGTTAGAGACTGTGTTTTGTTTAAGATTCTGCGTCCCTTGTTGCTAATGATGCTTGTCTTAGCTCTATTGAAGACAATACAAACTGAGATAGCGTGTAACAGTTGGTTGTTTAGAATTTGAGATCACGTTAGAGGCTAGCCTGCTAGCCATGCTTGTCTTCGCACAGGAGGAGCTGCACATTGGAACAGATGTTCTGTGCTGTACCATGTCAGTGGGTGAATGAGCATCTCAGTAACCACTGATTCCATGTAAATGATATCATGGGGGTCATATCTGGGTAACTGGGTGACAGCAGCATCAAAGCCTTCACAGTGAATCATTCCTGTGTTGATGTTGTTTAACGTACATACAGTACTGTGGAATACTATTTGTGTTGGTACTAGTTTGAACTTTTTTGGCATTGTCCTAGATTCAAATGCTTACGTTATCATTGTAATGATGATGACGTGTTTCTATAGAAGGGTAGCTGATTCTTCTCATGATTTCCCATGGTGTCTCTTTGTCTCTGTGCCTTACAGTAAGTAGCCTTCAGTTCCCAGACATTGTTTTGATTGAACTGACTATAGAAGAGGGATTTGTTTGGAGACCGTTGTTTACCCAACTGTCATCCAGATGAATGTATTGCTTTCCTTAAAGACAAGAGATAAACACATGCATTTCTTTCATTCTTTTCGTTTGTTGCCTTTATACATACCTCTAATGTTGATGCTGCATGTCATATACTGTTGTTGGTCTAGCATAAAAAGGGACATAATACCCAAAGGGTTGGGCATTCAATACTTGCCAACCAAACCTTAAACTTCCATTTTATTGTTCAGAAAATTAAGTTTATTTTATGAAATGAATCTGTTTTTTGTTTATTTCAGACTAAAACTCCAGGTGTGGGCTTTGTGAAGATTCATGCTCCATGGCATGTGCTCTGTCGAGAGGCGGAGTTTATGAAGCTCAAGATGCCCACGAAAAAAGTAAGTTAACTGTTGAATGACATGTAAAGGTTCTAAGCTTCTCTAATGAGCTTTGAGAGGGAGGCAAGGAACCAGAGGAAACAAGAACAGAGGAAGCAAGGACAGAGGTAGCAAGGACAGAGGAAACAAATACAGAGGAAATAAGGACAGATGAAGCAAGGGAAGAGGAAGCAAGGACAGAGGAATCAAGGTTTTGACAGCTAGTAACCTTTTCAGACACAGACCTGATGCTGGCCATTCTCATTCTCTCTGACCTGTTTGTGCCCTGGTTAACCTCCTGGGCACACACATGTATATCAATAACACATATGGAAGCATGTAGTAGACCTGAATGTATATCTATATATTGTAGGTACACTATATATACAAAAGTTTTTGGACACCCCTTCAAATTAGTGGATTCAAATCAAATCAAAGTTTATTTGTCACGTGTGCCAAATACAACAGATGCCTCACAGGTAAGAAAGCATGACCACACAAAAATGTGAACATTTATTGCTTTATCTGAATACTGCATTGAAAGCAAAATCATTCAGAGTATACACAGAAATTATACAATTATATGGTTTCACAAAGGAAGTGAACACATACTGTATTACAATCTACAAGTTTTGTTATTCATTTTTCATTCGCACACACTCCCTTTAAAACAGTCTCTCTCACACATACACACACTTGACTCCCCCATTCATTGTCCATACCTCGCTAAGAAATGTTTTAAATTAATGATCCACATACCAACACATTAAAAACAAGAAAAGAAAACATAGACAGAGTCCTGAATCATCATGTTACATACAAGACAGAGGGGTGCATCTGAAAAGGCACCCTATTCCCTGTACAGGACACTGTTTTTATTTATTACAGTGAAATGCTTACTT
This sequence comes from Salmo salar, assembly GCF_965601325.2. NCBI lineage: Eukaryota > Metazoa > Chordata > Actinopteri > Salmoniformes > Salmonidae > Salmo > Salmo salar. The sequence goes on from NC_138300.1 coordinate 115,577,087, forward strand.
ACAGGCTCCATCCAGTAGTGCAAAAAAAGGTATTAGGTGAACAATAGGTAAGTAAAGAAATAAAAACAACAACAAAAAGACAGTGAAAATCAGTAGCGAGGCTATAAAAGTAGTGAGGCTACATACAGACACCGGTTAGTCAGGCTGATTGAGGTAGTATGTACAGTACATGTAGATATGGTTAAAGTGACTATGCATATATGACGAACAGAGAGTAGCAGTAGTGTAAAGATGGGTTGGCGGGTGGTGGGTGGCGGGACACAATGCAGATAGTCCGGGTAGCCATTTGATTACCTGTTCAGAAGTCTTATGACTTGGGGGTAAAAACTGTTGAGAAGCCTTTTGGTCCTAGACTTGGTGCTCCGGTACCGCTTGCCATGCGGTAGTAGAGAGAACAGTCTATGACTGGGGTGGCTGGGGTCTTTGACAATTTTTAGGGCCTTCCTCTGACACCGCCTGGTGTAGAAGTCCTGGATGGCAGGCAGCTTAGCCCCAGTGATGTACTGGGTCGTACGCACTACCCTCTGTAGTGCCTTGCGGTCGGAGGCCGAGCAATTGCCGTACCAGGCAGTGATGCAACCAGTCTGGAAGCTCTCGATGTTGCAGCTGTAGAACATGTTGAGGATCTCAGGACCCATGCCAAATCTTTTTAGTTTCCTGCCCTCTTCACGACTGTCTTGGTGTGTTTGGACCATTCTATTTTGTTGGTGATGTGGACACCAAGGAACTTGAAGCTCTCAACCTGCTCCACTACAGCCCTGTCAATGAGAATGGGGGCGTCCTTCTTTTCCTGTAGTCCACAGTCATCTCCTTACTCTTGGTTACGTTGAGGGATAGGTTGTTATTCTGGCACCACCCGGCCAGGTCTCTGACCTCCTCCCTATAGGCTGTCTCGTCGTTTTTTGGCTGATCAGGTCTACCACTGTTGTGTCATCTGCAATCTTAATGATGGTGTTGGAGTCGTGCCTGGCAATGCAGTCGTGGGTGAACAGGGAGTACAGTAGGGGACTGAGCATGCACCCCTGGGGGGGCTCCAGTGTTGAGGATCAGCGTGGCAGATCTGTTGCTACCTACCCTCACCACCTGGGGGCGGCCCGTCAGGAAGTCCAGAATCCAGTTGCAGAGGGAGGTGTTTAGTCCCAGGATCCTTAGCTTAGTGATGAGCTTTGAGGTTACTATGGTGTTGAACGCTGAGCTGTAGTCAATGAATAGCATTCTCACATAAGTGTTCCTTTTGTCCAGGTGGGAAAGGGCAGTGTGGAGTGCAATAAAGATTGCATCATCTGTGGATCTGTTTGGGCGGTATGCAAATTGGAGTGGGTCTAGGGTTTCTGGGATAATGGTTCTGATGTGAGCCAATACCAGCCTTTCAAAGCACTTCATGGCTACGGAGGTGGGTGCTACGGGTCTGTAGTCATTTAGGCAGCTTGCCTTTGTGTTCTTGGGCACAGGGACTATGGTGGTCTGCTTGAAACATGTTGGTATTACAGACTCAATCAAGGACATGTTGAAAATATCAGTAAAGACACCTGCCAGTTGGTCAGCGCATGCCCGGAGCACACATCCTGGAAATCCGTCTGGCCCCGCATCTTGTGTACGTTGACCTGTTTAAAGGTCTTACTCACGTCGGCTATGGAGAGCGTGATCACACAGTCGTCTGGAACAGCTGATGCTCTCATGCATGCCTCAGTGTTGCTTGCCTCAAAGCGAGCATAGAAGTGATTCGGCTATTTCAGCCACACCCATTGCTGACAGGTGTACAAAATTGAGCACAGGGACTATGGTGGTCTGCTTGAAACATGTTGGTATTACAGACTCAATCAAGGACATGTTGAAAATGTCAGTAAAGACACCTGCCAGTTGGTCAGCACATGCCCGGAGCACACATCCTGGAAATCCGTCTGGCCCCGCATCTTGTGTACGTTGACCTGTTTAAAGGTCTTACTCACGTCGACTATGGAGAGCGTGATCACACAGTCGTCCGGAACAGCTGATGCTCTCATGCATGCCTCAGTGTTGCTTGCCTCAAAGCGAGCATAGAAGTGATTTGGCTATTTCAGCCACACCCATTGCTGACAGGTGTATAAAATTGAGCACAAAACCATGCAATCTCCATAGACAAACATTGGCAGTAGAATGGCCTTACTGAAGAGCTCAGTGACATTCAACATGGCACCGTCATATGATGCCACCTTTCCAACAAGTAAATTTGTCAAATTTCTGCCCTGCTAGAGCTGCTCCGATCAAAAGTCTAGGAGCAACAACGGCTCAGCCGCGAAATGGTAGGCCACAGAAGCTCACAGAACTGAACCGCGAGTGCTGGAAGTAACGTCAGCACAAGAACTATTCGTCGGGAGCTTCATGAAATGGGTTTCTATGGCCCAGCAGCCGCACACAAGCCTAAGATCACCATGCACAATGCGAATAATCGGCTGGTGTGGTGTAAAGCTTGCTGCCATTGAACTCTGGAACAGTGGAAATGTGTTCTCTAGAGTGATGAATCACACTTCACCATCTGGCAGTCCGACAAATGAATCTGGGTTTGGCGGATGCCAGGAGTATGCTACCTGCCCGATAGCATTGTGCCAATTGTGAAGTTTGGTGGAGGAGGGATTATGATCTGGGGCTGTTAAATAAATGTATTTCACCTTTATTTAACCAGGTAGGCCAGTTTACAACTGTGACCTGGCCAAGATAAAGCAAAGCAGTGCGACAAAAACAACAATGATATTCTAGACGATTCTGTGCTCCCAACTTTGTGGCAACAGTTTGGGGAAGGCCCTTTCCTGTTTCAGCAATGCAATGCTCCTGTGCACAAAGTGAGGTCCATACAGAAATGGTTTGTCAAGATCGGTGTGGAAGAACTTCACTGGCCTGCACAGAGCACTGACATCAAACCCATTGAACACCTTTGGCAATGTTCCATCATCTAGTGGAAAGCCTTCCCAGAAGAGTGGAGGCTGTTATAGCAGCAAAGGAGGGACCAACTCCATATTAATGCCCATGATTTTGGAATTAGATGTTTGACGAGCAGGTATCCACATACTTTTGGTCATGTAGTGTATATCTATATATTGTAGGTATATGAACTGAAGGTATATCTATGTATTGTAGTTATATAAACTGAAGGTGTATCTTTATATTGTAGGTATATAAACTGAAGGTATATCTAGATATTGTACGTATATTAACTGAAGGTTTAACTATATATTGTAGGTATATAAACTGAAGGTATATCTAGATATTGTAGTTATATAAACTGAAGGTGTATCTTTATATTGTAGGTATATAAACTGAAGGTATATCTAGATTTTGTACGTATATTAACTGAAGGTTTAACTATATATTGTAGGTATATAAACTGAAGGTATATCTAGATATTGTAGTTATATAAACTGAAGGTATATCTTTATATTGTAGGCATATAAACTGAAGGTATATCTAGATATTGTAGTTATATAAACTGAAGGTATATCTTTATATTGTTGGTATATGAACTGAAGGTATATCTAGATATTGTAGTTATATAAACTGAAGGTATATCTTTATATTTTAGGTATATGAAATGAAGCAGAGTACGGGTGTTGGGGCGAAGATCAACACATTGGTAAACAAAGTGACAGAACCTCTCTATCCCAACGTGGAGGATAACAGGACACAAAATATTAAGCATCTCTCCTACATGTTCTCCAGAGAAAAACAACACCTGTGAGTATATACTTTATGTCTTTTGATAATATAGGGTATACAGGACTGTATAGACTGTATAAATGTACCTTAACATATGGACTTCAATTCCTGCTCCAAACCATCTTGGTTTCAAGGACATTTAATGCACTTGTAATGTACAATACCAGTCAAAAACCTGGACACACCTACTCATTCAAGGCTTTTTCTTTATTTTAGCTATATTCTACATTGTAGAATAATAGTGAAGACATCAAAACTATGAAATAACACATATAGAATCATGTAGTAACCAAAAAAGTGTTAAACAAATCAAAATATATTTTAGATTTTAGATTCTTCAAAGTAGCCACCCTTTGCCTTGATGACAGCTTTGCAAACTCTTGGCATTCTCTCAAACAGCTTGTCTTGGAATGCTTTTCCAACAGTGTTGAAGGAGTTCCCACATATGCTGAGCACTTGTTGGCTGCTTTTCCTTCACTCTGCAGTCCAACTCATCCCAAACCATGTCAATTGGTTGAAGGTTGGGTGATTGTGGAGGCCAGGTCATCTGATGCAGCACTCCATCACTCTCCTTGGTCAAATAGCCCTTACACAGCCTGGAGGTGTGTTGGGTCATTGTCCTGTTGATAAACAATTGATAGTCCCGCTAAACGTATCGCTGTAGAATGCTGTGGTAGCCATGCTGGTTAAGTGTGCCTTGAATTCTAAATAAATCACAGACAGTATCATAAGCAAAGCACCCCCACACCATCACACCTCATCCATGCTCACGGTGGCAACCACACACGCGGAGATCATCTGTTCACTTACTCTACGTCTCACAAAGACACGGCGGTTTGAACCAATAATCTCAAATTTGGACTCATCAGACCAAAGGACAGATTTCCACTGGTCTAACGTCCGTTGATCGTGTTTCTTGGCCCAAGCAAGTCTTTTCTTCTTATTGGTGTCCTTTAGAAGTGGTTTCTTTCCAGCAAGTCAACCAGGAAGGCCTGATTCACGCAGTCTCCTCTGAACAGTTGATATTGAGATGTATCTGTTACTGTCACAATCGTCGTACAGAGCGGTCCTTGGCGCAGCATGAGTTGAGTTCCACATAATTTTAATTCACAGTGAAACAACAAAAATAACAAAACTTCCAACGAACGTGAAGTACAGCGCGCACATAGGCACTAACTGAAACAATATCCCACAAAGCAGGTGGGAGAAAGGGCTTCCTAAATATGATCCCCAATTAGAGGCAACGATTACCAGCTGCCTCTAATTGGGAACCATACAACTCACCAACATAGAAATAGAATGACTAGAACACCCCCCTAGTCACGCTCTGACCTAAACACCATAGAGAACCAAGGGCTCTCTATGGTCAGGGTGTGACAGTTACTTGAACTCTGTGAAGCATTTATTTGGGCTGCAATCTGAGGTGCAGATAACTCCAATGAACTTATCCTCTTCAGCAGAGGTAACTCTGGGTCTTCTTTTCCTGTGGCGGTCCTCATCAAAGGTGCGGACTAAGGCCGCAAAACCTGAAACCAGATGGGGAGGGTAGGGGGGGTGACTAGTGTCGGTGGCGGCTCCGGTGCGGGTCGTAGCCCCCGCCCAGACCCCGGATCCGGCCATGGCGCCGGGCTGAACGCTGTGCCTGGGCTGGGCATCGGCGCAGAGGAAGGCTCCGGCCTTGGAGCGGTACTGGATGCCGTGCCTGGACTGGGCACCGGCGCAGAGGAGGGCTCCGGCCATGGAGTGTGACTGGATGCTGTGCCTGGACTGGGCACCGGTGCAGAGCAGGGCTCCGGCCATGGAGCTGGGTTGGACGCCGTGCCTGGACTGGGCACCGGTGCAGAGGAGGGCTCCGGCCATGGAGCTGGGTTGGACGCCGTGCCTGGACTGGGCACTGGCGCAGAGGAAGGCTCCGGCCTTGGAGCTGGACAGGACACCGTGCCTGGACTGGACATTGGTGCAGAGGAAGGCTCCAGCCATGGAGCGGGACTGGACACCGTGCCTGGACTGGGCACCGGCGTAGAGGAAGGCTCCGGCCTTGGAGCGGGACTGAACGCCGTGCCTGGACTGAGCACCGGCGCAGAGGAGAGTTCCTGCCATGGAGCGGGACTGGACGCTGTGCCTGGACTGGGCACCAGCGCAGACGTATGCTCCTGCCAGGGAGCGGGACTGGACACCGTGCCTGGACTGGGTATCGGCGCAGGTTGCACCAGACTGATGACATGCTCCTCAGGTCGAGTGCGTGGAGCCGGCACAGGACATACAGGGCTGGGGAGGCGCACTGGAGGCCTGGTGCGTGGAGCCGGCACAGATGGCACCGGACTGGTGACACGCACTTCAGGGTGAGTGTGGGGAGCTGGCACAGGACTCACCAGACTGCTGACAGGCTCTTCAGGTCGAATGTTGTGCAGAACACACCTGCACAACATCTCTCTCCTCTCTCTCTCTCCCATCTTCTCAATCGCCTCCCTGACGGTCTCTGGCTCTTCAGGACGAGTGCGGGGAGCCGGCACAGGACGTACCGGGCTGGGGAGGCGCACTGGAGGCCTGGTGCGTGGAGCCGCCACAGGTGGCACCGGACTGATAACACGCTTCTAGCCAACATCATTCTCCGATATCCCTCGTCACACTGCTCCATCGACTCCCAGGTGGGCTCTGGCTCTCTCCTTGGCTCGGCCAACCACCCCTCGTGCCCCCCCCTCAAAACATCTTGGGGTTTCTGTGGCCGCGGTCCCCGGCGTCGTCGCTGTCCTTCCTGAGTCCTCTGCGACTCCCGCTAAGGAAGGGTCTCGTGTCCTCCCATGATTTCTTCCCAGGTCCAAAACTCCCTTACCTCCGTCACACGCTGCTTGGTCCTTGTGAGGTGGGATATTCTGTCACGATCGTCGTACAGAGCAGACCAAGGTGCAGCGTGAGTTGAGTTCCACATAATTTTAATTCACAGTGAAACAACAAAAACAACACAACATCCAACGAACGTGAAGTACAGCGCGCACATAGGCACTAACTGAAACAATATCCCACAAAGCAGGTAGGAGAAAGGGCTTCCTAAATATGATCCCTAATTAGAGGCAACGATTACCAGCTGCCTCTAATTGGGAACCATACAACTCACCAACATAGAAATAGAATGACTAGAACACTCCCCTAGTCACGCTCTGACCAAAACACCATAGAGAACCAAGGGCTCTCTATGGTCAGGGCATGACAGTTACTTGAACTCTGTGAAGCATTTATTTGGGCTGCAATCTGAGGTGCAGTTAACTCCAATGAGCTTATCCTCTTCAGCAGAGGTAACTCTGGGTTTTCTTTTCCTGTGGCGGTCCTCATGAGAGCCAGTTTCATCGTCGCGCTTGATGGTTATTGCGACTGAACTTGAAGAAACGTTCAAAGTCCTTGACTAATTTCTTAAAGTAATGATGGACTGTCAATTCTCTTTGCTTATTTGAGCTGTTCTTGCTATAATATGAACTTGATCTTTCACCAAATAGGGCTGTCTTCTGTATACCACACCTACCTTGTCACAACACAGCTGATTGGCTCAAACGCATTAAGAAGGAAAGAAATTCCACAAATTAACTTTTAACACGGCACGCCTGTCAATTGAACTGCATTCCAGGCGGCTACCTCATGAAGCTGGTTGAGAGAATGCCAAGAGTGTGCAAAGCTGTCATCAAGGCAAAGGGTGGCTACTTTGAAGAATCTCAAACATAAAATATATTTTTGATTTGTTTAACACTTTTTTGGTTACTACATGATTCCAAATGTGTTATTTCATAGTTTTGATGTCTTCACTATTATTCTATAATGTAGAATGTAGTAAAAATAAAGAAAAAGCCTTGAATGAGTAGGTGTGTCCAAACTTTTGACTGGTACTGTAAATGTCTAGTGGCATATGATATGGCATGTGGTGGCATATGCCTGTTCGCACACATTAAGGACAGGCAAGAAAAATAGCTGAAGGCATATACGTTGTTCTGAAGAATTATATACATCACTATATACAGTATGTCTTCCAATCACATATACAAAACTGTTCTCTAAAATTCCATTCCTGTACCCATCCATCTTTGTTTACGGGAATTTAATGGACATAATCTAATTGACTACTGTAGTGGTGTACGGTATAGTATGTGGCATACCCATTGACAACAGAACAGAACAATAGCTGAAGGCCTGAAGGTCTGACAGATAGTACAACAACAGACTATCAGTAATAACTGT